>NC_089490.1:51297533-51913783 GCF_036850765.1 Saccopteryx bilineata
GACCATTAGTTAAGCTACTCTAAATATATGATTCCCCAATATCTTGGGTTCACCTTTGAACTTACAAAGAGCCCACTGGTATATAAAATCTTTTGTGAAGAAATAATAATTAGTGGAACAGACCAGAGAAGTTAGGCAACTCAAGACAGGCAAAAGAGTTTTTGTTCCATAATTTGAATGTTGCAATAGGTGATATAACACAAAAATATGTTTAAATTCTTTATACAAATAATTGGATAACAGGGTTTTATTTTTACTTAGAAAAAAATCACCCTGGCTTGTTGGTTCAGTGGTAGAGCATCAACCCAGTGTGTGAAATTTCTAGGTTTGATTCTTGATCAGGGTACACAGGAGAAGTGACCATCTGCTTCTTTACCCCCTCCCCCTCCCTCTCCCCCTTCTCTTTCTCTCTCTTTCTCTCTTCCCTTCCTGCAGCCGTGGCTTGATTGGTCTGAGCAAATTGTCCCTGAGCACTGAGGATGGCTCCATGGCTTCACCTCAGGTGCTAAAATAGCTTAGTTGCCAAGCAGCGGCTCCAGATTGGCAGAGCATATCGCAATAGGGGTCTTGTGGGGTGGATCCAAGTCAAGGTGCAGGCAGGAGTCTGTCTCCCTGCCTTTCATTTAATAAAAATAAATAAATAAAAGAAAAAAATCAGTGCCATTAATAACATATCTGGCTGTAGCCGAATTACCACTATTAGTGAAACGAATCAATCTGTATCTAAGAAAAAAGAAAGTCAACGTGGTTATCTAAAGTAACCTTAGAGAGTCATTAGGATCTTTAGTCTTGGTCAAACTGGGAAAACTGTGTTGATTCTATATCGTCTTTTTATTCTATAGTTACTTTTGTTTTGCTCACAGTTGTTTGATATCTGTTGTTCGTAAACTTAAATGCTTCTAGGCAGTCTCTAGCCTGATAAATGATTCAACAAAAAGCTCAAAAACAAAAGCAGACTATAATCATGCTGTTCTATAATGAAACCAAAAATCATACATGCACAAATAAACCTTGCCTTAAAGGAGATCTGCAAATAAACCCACTGTCATGGAAAAGCAACAGCAGTGAAGATCTGAGCAATTCATGATGGTCTTGACTCCTCCTGACTGTGAAAGAATCAAAAGGGAGTACCATGAATAAAAAATGCCCCACTGTCTCCAAAACCCTGATCTTCTGTATCCAAGGCAATAGGAGCAACCCAAACTCATTTTTAACTTGCTTAAGAAAGAAATGAAAGCCTTTTAGTTATAAAAATTCATCATGAGAGCCAGTTTTAAATTTGCTTAATCAACCAATGACAGCCCACTGCAGTAAACATGGTCATGAAAGCCAAAAAGATTACCTTCTTTTTTATGGCTGAGTGGTATTCCATTGTGTAAATGTACCATGGCTTTCTTATCCACTAATCTACTGATAGACACTTGCACAACTTCCAGACCTTTGCTCTTGTAAGAAATGCTGCAAAGAACAAAGGGATGCATATATTCTTTCAAATTAGTGTTTCAGGTTTCTTTGTATATATTTCTAGAAACGGAATTGCTGGGTCATAGGCAGCTCCATTTTTAATTTTTGAGGTAACTCTAGACCACTTTCAACAGTGGCTGTTGCATTCTTGCCTCCTTTGTCAAATATTAATTGACCATAAAGGTATGGGTTTACTTTTGATATTTCTATTCTGTTCCATTGATGTGTATGTCTGTTTTTATGCCAGTAACATGCTGTTTTGATTACTATGGCCTTGCAGTAACAATTTGATATCAGGTAGTATAATTCCTCCAACTTTGTTCTTCTTTTTCAAGATTGCTATGGCTAATCAGGGGCTTTTGTGGCTCCACATAAATTTTTGGAATATTTGTTCTAGTTCTGTGAAATACACTTTGATATATTGATAGGAATTGAATATATAGATTGTTTTGAATAGTATGGACATTTTAATAATGTTAATTCTTCCTATCCATAAACATAGTATATACTTTCACTTATTTGTATCTTCTTCCATTTCTTTCTTCAATATCCTATAATTTTCCAAGTACAGGGCTTTTACATCCCTGGTTAAATTTATTTCTAGGTATTCTTTTATGTAATTGTAAATAGAATTGTTCATTTTCATCCACATTAAGAAGCAATAAGTTCAGGGGTGTGTGTGTGTGTGTGTGTGTGTGTGTGTGTGTGTTTCAGATATTGATTTGTGGTTTCATCATTTACTGGCTAGTAGTTACATGGGTGTATGTATAATTGTCAAAAATCTATACAAAATCTGTGATTTTTAATTTATATTATTTATGCCTCAATTTTTTTTTTAGTACTTAGAATAAAACATCCAGGCCAGTGTTTAGAGTTGAGATGAGAACTTGGAACAGTAAATACCTGACCTCTCTCATACTTGCTGCAGCAGCCCCTAAGACACCTGCGTACGTGATCTGTGTTCCACAGAACACAATTTAAAAACAGATACCATGCTATGTACATGATAACGACAATTTCAGTAAGCACTAGAAAATATAGTTTAAAATGATCAAGTAATGGCATTTTGATTAATTTGGAGAGGCTTAAAAAGCATGAACTAAATAAAATACTAGAAAGCAATGGCATAAAAGTGGGAAAAAGAGATCAAAATGAAAGCAATCTAAGATTCCTTAGAGTAGTCAGAGGAAGATAGAGATATTGATTAGCTTGTTACATCAATCTGCATGTTAAAAACTCAAGGATCATCACTAAGTTAACAACATAAAACGTGTAACTTTCTTTCCAACAGAAGAAAGAGGAGAGAGTTAAAAAATATCTAGTAAATCCAAAACAAGACAGAAAAGAAGATAAAAGAAGCAAAGAAAATGGACTTTCAATGATGTGTTAGAGCCAGGTTACAAAGTCTCTCAACAGCTCTCAAAAACTGCTATGCGAACCTTTTCATCTCAACTTCAGTTACTTCGTGTTGGTTGCATAAATTCTGCCATGCTGAAAGTACTTACATCAGGGAAGTCAGAAAATGTTGTAGAGGAGGGCTTTTGTTTCAGAAAGCCAGGTTTTAAACATTTACCAGTATACATCTGTGCAAAGTAAATAGAAAGCACAACTGTGAATACTAAAAATAACAGCAAGAATATGATGTAGTAATATTGATTTTCAACCAAACTGGATCTTTCCCCAAAAAGAGGTTTTTGAGGTAACTGTTTAATAACATAATATACAGATGAAATTATATAAGGATACAACAGTTCTAAGCTTGTGTATGCTTAACAATAAAGTCTTCACACATATAAAGCAAAAACAGAATTACAAGAAGAAATGGAAAAATTAGTAGTAGTCAAATTGGGGGATTATAACACACTCCTTTCAGAAGTAAACAGATTAAACTGGCAAAAATGTCATTGAATAAATGAGGAGATTGTACTCTACAAATAAGAAGCATAATGAATACATATAGAATCCTGTAGCCAATAAATATAGAATACAGATTATTTGGAAGCACAAATCATTTATTAAATTACCTATAAAAGAGCCTGACTTGTGGTGGCGCAGTGCATAAAGTATCAACCTGGAACGCTGAGGTCACCAGTTCAAAACTCTGGGCTTGCCTGGTCAAGACACATATGGGAGTTGATGCTTCCTGCTCCTCCCCCCTCTTTTGCTCTCTATTTCTCTCTCTCTCCTCTCTCTCTGAAAATGAAAAAATAAAAAAAATTTAAAAATATTACCTATAAAAGAGGTTTCAAACAGCTAAGAACTGGTATATAAATCCTCTTTCATAATAATCTTAAAGAGAAACAAAATATAGGGTGACAGAAAATGATTTGACTTTCAGTGATGGGGATACAGCATAATCAACTGTCCAAATGATGTGAAGATGTTTTCTCTAAACCTATGTACTCTGGTTGACCAATGTCACCATGTTAAATTTATATATATATAATCTATAGATAGATAGATGATAGATAGATAGATGATAGATAGATAGATAGATAGATAGATAGATAGATAGATAGATAGATAGATAAAGAAAAACATTGAAGGCATTTTGAAAACTATTTCATGAGTCAGAAACAAAATTTACATAGAAACTTAGGGAATGTTCAAAACTGCACTATGGTGAGAGCACTATTTCAACTCGGGACGTGGTTCACCAGGAGGTGCTCAGTGAGAAACGGACAGCCCAGAATGTGGACGCTAGCAGAGAGACTAACAGCGAGTGAGGTGCTCATCTCAAATGTTAGAAAAATAAAACTGAACTAACAATGCAATTAGAAAAAAAATATTTTTGACCCTAGAAAACAATTAATTTTTCAAAACTGACCAGTTACAAAATGAATACAAACATCTCTATCAGTATTAAAGAAATTAATAAGCTCCAAAATATACTCACAAAATAAAGAAGTTATTATAAGGCCTGCAAACAAAGAACAAAATTGTTATTATTTTCACTCAGTATGATAAATTATATAGGCAATGCAAGAATTTGTACAGATTATTAGAGCCAATAATATTTTTCACCAAAATTCTGGTATTGAAGTCATTGCGAAAGTCAAATAGCATCCTGTATATCAGCAACCTAAATGTAAATCTAGAAAATAGTCCATGTAAAATAGCAAGAAAACCTATTAGGTACTTTGGAATATAGCTAATAGAGATGTTCATTTTTCTCCAGATTAATCTACACATTCAGGATAATTCCAATAAAAAAAATCAAGAGATTTTTTCCATGGATATAGATAAGCTGCTCCTAAAATCCATATGGTAGAAGAAATGAATGAGAATATCTAAAATACAAAAAGATGGCTATAAAGTATAATCCTGTTTATGTAAGTCAGATAAACACACAAATAAATTATTTATTTACATACATGCACAGGTTAAAAATAAATAAATACATGTACAGGTTAATAATAAAGGCATATAGAATGAGTCCAATATAAACATATGGTAGGATAAGTACTGATATTAGAATAAAGAAGTAAAGGAAATGAAATCAGTGAGAATCACAAAGAGAATCTATCTGTAATAATTTATTTTCTAGAAAAGCATATATGAAGGAAACAGCAAAAATGAACAATTTTTAGATTTGGTGTTTGGCAGGCAGCGTTTGTCATGTATAACTGACTTTTATTTCTTTAAAAAATAGCCAAATAAAAATAGTAAAATTGAAAACAGTCTGAATTAGAGAATGGAAATGGGTGACATGAAGCAGAGATAACTCTACTAAAGAGTTTAGCTTCAGTGGGGCAGAAGTTAGAGAGTAGCATGAGATCAAGAAAAAATCTTATATAAAGCTGAGTATGTTTGCATATAGATAAATTTTTAAAAGTGTCTTTTGATACTGGGAAAAGATAACAAAACTGATGGACAAGGCCCCACGCATCAAGTACCTTGAGTCAAAATCAAAAATGAGAGGAGAACAAACGCCTCTGTTATGTAATGGGAGAAAAAGCTAAACGTAGAACACTGCATTGCTAATAACTATGGATCTGAGGCAACGCACAGTGTCAGAGCCTCCAAAGTACAGCACAACCAAATCCTCACTTTTCTAATTCTAGCAAAGATTGGTTAAGCCAAGCAACAGCCTTTTAGATGAAACAGAAACCAGGTCCCCAGAGAATACAATGTGGATAGCTCAGGAACGCAATACACTGATAACCATCTTAATGTCCAAGGCAGCTGCAGAACTAAGAGTGTGGGCAAAAGTTGCATTCCTAGAGAAACTACCTTTCCTCTTCCTCCCTGTCCCCTGACCTTCTGTTTCTTCCCTCTAGTGTCTGATTCTCTCCTTTGGGAACTTTGGGTAGATCAAGTCAATGCTCGGTTAAGGGAACACAAATGATTAGAGGTGCAACTCAGCTATTCCTTCATAGGCTGTGTCATATAAAACTTGCTTCTGCTATAAATATTTGTTGAATTAAATTAAACTGCTTTCTGGAAAGCTGGACACATTTGATATTACTTTCAATTTCATAGAGATTTAAGGAGAAAATGTAAGATTTTGAATATAGAGACTTGAAGAGCTTCATCACAGTGGTGGTCCATTTTGCATGCATAATTACATCCAAACATCCACAGTGCTTTCTGCCAGCTTATTTCCTCACACATAGGAGGTCATTAGCTTGGGTGAAAAAAAAAAAAAGACTATTAACGGTCACTGTACTCAGTTTCAAATGGGGTTGTGGTAAGAGATGTTTAGTCAGATTGAGTATGTCTGAGGGGACTTCAAATTATTACTTAGTTTTACGAATTGTAGTTTGTTTCGAATAGGGATGCTTGACAATTTTGAATAGATTTATTTATGTCATGATAACTGGAATAAATAATATAGTAACAGATATTTCTTTTTTAACATGAAAGGAGTGATTAAAAGGACTATTCTGATTTTGTAACTCTGAAATAGATTTTTTTAGCAACTGAGAAATGTGTTCTTCTGTATCTATTCAACTAGAATTTGTTCAAAGCAAAGAAACAGTCTCTTAAAGCACAGTCACATCCAGGAAGAACCCTCTGGCTCTTTTCTGTTAAGGTTTCTTGTGTTTGTTCCCAGCAGACTTTAATTTTATTTTAGTCCTACAGACTACTCTATCTAGGACACTACTTAAAATGTAGGGAATTCAGAGTTTTAATTTGTGACAAGAAAACAAAGAAGCACTTGACGGAAGAAAAATACTGGCCACACAGAAGAGTAAAACACAAATCGCCGCTATAAGAAAACATTCTCAAAGCAAAGCTGTAACAAGGTGGAAAGTGAGTTAAGTCAACCAAATACTGTGTGAAATGTAGTTGTGAGTAGAAAATAATGAACTCCAACTGTCTATGGCTGTATAGATTTTACAGTGCGTGATAACTGCATCTTTAATGTACCAACTGTACTGTGTACAACGTACACCTATAGGTGCGTACTTCTATTTCAACTTTTCTAATAGATAGGTAACTACCTTCAGAAAAACACCTATTTTAATTTCAAAGATGCCATATAGATTAATATGAGTTTGGGAGTCTCAAATCATTATTTTATGAATCGATTTTAAGTTCCCTTTCTGTGTGAGTGTGCATGCATACATACCTGTGTTTCTTTTCATCTTAAATTTTACCTATTTACATATAGCCTTTTTTAAAGTAAGTTAAATATTGCAAGAACTGAGCTCGTTAAGACATTATTGTAATGACAGTAAATATTCACCTGAAATCATATTTTAAATAGAACCTTAGAACAGCTTCCTGAAATAAGCACTATAGAGTTAATAAATTAAACCCACACACTTAAAGTGATTAAGGCAACATTCTGTATCTTTATTTTAACTTTCTTCATGCAGAAACCATGATAAACTAGAGAATTTCATTCAGGAAAGAATGCTGTTCATGTAACATCATTGTTTTTCAAAGAAAAGAAAAAGAAGAAAATCTAAACTCTGTCATTTTTTAAAATTTATTCATTTTAGAGAGGAGAGAGAGAGAGAGAGAGAGAGAGAGAAAGGGGGGAGGAGCAGGAAGCAGCAACTCCCATATGTGCCTTGACCAGGGAAACCAGGGTTTTGAATCGGTCACCTCAGAATTCCAGGTTGACGCTTTATCCACTGCGCTACCACAGGTCAGGCTAAACTCTGTCATTTTAAACAACAAAAATGTTTTCAAGAATCTCCTACTGGAACCCAACATGAGCTGAAGAAGTACAAATTAATTGCAGCTAAGATTAAAATTTTAGTTGAAAATATTACTTTGCTTCAGTACTAGAAACATCTCTAATTCTAAAATTTACTATGTACAACTTTACAATAATTTAATGAAGCCTAATGATGTATTACAGAAGGTGGAAAAGAAAAACTAATCCTCGGTTGTATTCTATTTGTTTTTAAAGTTATCAGTGTCCTATCAAGCTGGTCAAAGCTAAATTGAATTTCTAATTAGCATTTTCTCTTGTGAACAAAAGCAATTGCTTAGTGTTTCCATTTAAATGTGAAACAAACTAACAATGCAATATAGGCAGGGAGAAAAAAATATGCTCACAAAGAATACATACAGACTTTTAAATAATGAAAATGCAGTGTTTGACAGTCACATGCACCAGGTCTTTGATGTCAGGGGCCAGTCCTTTAGTCACACTCTTGCAGACTCAGGTCTTTTTACTGCATTTTGCACTGGATCTACAGCTGAGGTTTCTGGCTGCAAAAGCACCACATGTGACTGGACCCAGAGTTTCATCACTCACTACTCACTTCCTCTCAGACACGCTACCCTCTGTCTCTGAGGTTCTCTATGGAAACTAAGGGTTAATAAAAGTCACACAAAGGATTATTCCAAAGTCTGTTTCACTTCTTATGGTATAAATCAAGTGAAAAATAAGCCTGGTGTTGCATTATGGTTAAGAAATTGGTAGGATTGGCCCTGGCCAGTTGGCTCAGCAATAGAGCATCAGCCTGGTGTGTGCAAGTCCTGGTTTCGATTCCCGCCAGGGCACACAGGAGAAGTGCCCATCTGCTTCTCCAGCCTTCCCCCTCGCCTTTCTCTCTATGTCTCTCTTCAACTCCCGCTGTCAAGGGTCCACTGGAGCAAAGTTGGCCTGTGTGTTGAGGACGGCTCCATAGCCTCCACCGCAGGTGCTAGAATAATTCCAGATGGGGAGAGCATCGCCCTCTAGTGGGCATGTCGGGTGGATCCCAGTCGGGCGCATGTGGGAGGCTTTCTGCTTCCCTGCTTTTCACTTCAGAAAAAAAGAAAAAAGAAAAAAAAAAAAGAAATGTAGGATTAAACAACCTTTATAATTACAGGGCTACCAAAGACTTCCCTATTCAAACATGAATTTCTAAATCCCAAGGACACAATACAGTGTACAGCATTTCCCAAATATACTTTTGTTTTAACAGAGTCCTTACTGGACCAGTATTTCTCAGCAGCACTTTGGAAAATGCTATTGTAGATAGTGGCCTTTACACATTTGAGAAGAGCAGAGCCTATAAAATTAAGAACTATTAGTTCAATAAAATGGAGTTTTGCCCCCAAACTATGGAGCAGAAATGCATGAATGCAACTATCATTTAATTTGTGGCCAGTAACAGAAATCCAAAAGAGGAAACACATGCACAAGACTTAATTCAAATGAGATTATCCCTGAGGAATCAAGGGCAAAGCAAGTTATTAAATTTGTTATTCTAGAATACCATTGTGCCTGAAGCCCAAGCACCCCAGGGTTATAATTACTACTGTGATTTACCAGCCAAGAACCCAGTAATATTGAAATACAAATATCCTGGCCAATTTCAAATGTAGCAGTAGCTGAAAATATACAATCATGCTAAAACCCAGTTTATGAGATTAAATATATACAATTTGATTATCAGCCCATAGAAAGGAAAAATTGAGTAAATACAGTCTACTCATACAGGAATAAGCATCAGGGAGAGAAGACTGGTTCTCGTGGAATAAAGAGGTTGGCAAGTCTTCCCTTGACCAAAAAGAAATACGTAACTACCAGAAAAAAAAATTAATGTCAGCGATTTATAAATTGATCAAAGCGAGCAACAATTTAGGAAGCATTTAGCCTGACCAGGCAGTGGTGCAGTGGATAGAGCATCGGCCTGGGCACAGAGGACCTAGGTTTGGAATCCTGAGGTTACAGGCTTGAGCATGGGCTCACCAGCTTGAGCGTGGGGCCGCTGGCTTGAGTCCAAAGGCCACTGGCATGAAGCCCAAGGTTGCGAGCTTGAGCCCAAGGTTGTGGCTTCAGCAAGGGGTTGCTCGTTCTGCTGCAGCCCCCCACCCCGGTCAAGGCACATAGGAGAAAGCAATCAATGAACAACTAAGGAGCCGTAACGAAGAATTGATGCTTCTCATCTCTCTCCCTTCCTGTCTGTCTGTCCCTATCTGTCTCTCTGTGTTTCTCTCTCTGTGTCTCTGTTACACACATACAAAAATAAAAAAGAAAAACTACTGCATACCTATTAGAATAGCTAAAACCAACCAACCAAGCAAACATACCATAAGAAATACCCCATGCTGGCAGGTGTGTAGAACAACAGAAAAAGAAAAAAGAAACTGGTGAGATTGCAAAATGTCACTTTGCTTTTCACTTTGTATGTCACAGTAGTTTGTCAGTTTCTTATACAACTAAACATAGTCTTACCATATGATCTAGCAATCACACTGCTAGGAATTTAACAAAATGAGTTGAAAATTTATGTTTACACAAAAACTTGTACATACCTTTATAACAGCTTTATTCATAATTGCCCCAAACTGAAAGTAACCAAGAAACCCTTTGTAGGTTAATGAATAAATAAATCTTGGTGTAACCATGCAATGAAATATTATTCAGTGATATAAAGACATACCAAACCACAAAAAAGGACATAAAATTTTAAAACACATCTCTAAGTGAACAAAGTCAGTCTGAAAGGCTACATAAGGTATGATTCCAACTATGATATTCTGGAAAGGAAAACGGTATAAAATTATTTTTTATGATACACTTATGGCATACCTATTATGCTTTTGTCAAAAACCATAGAACTGTACAACCAAAGGTGAACCCCAATATAAACTGTGTGCTTTAGTTAATAATAATGTGTTATGCAGCCCCATGTTTATTGCAGCATTGTTCACAGTGGCCAGGACATGGAAACAACCAAAAAGCCCGTCAATAGATGACTGGATAAAGAAGATGTGGCACATATACACTATGGAATACTACTCAGCCATAAGAAATGATGACATTGGATCATTTACAGCAAAATGGTGGGATCTTGATAACAGTATACGAAGTGAAATAAGTAAATCAGAAAAAAACAAGAACTGCATTATTCAATACGTAGGTGGGACATAAAAGTAAGACTAAGAGACATTGATAAGAGTGTGGTGGTTACAGGGGGAGGGGGGAGAGGGAGAGGGAAAGGGGGAGGGGGAGGGGCACAAAGAAAACTAAGAGATAGAAGGTGACAGAGGACAATCTGACTTTGGGTGATGGGTATGCAACATAATTGAACGACAAGATAACCTGGATATGTTATCTTTGAATATATGTATCCTGATTTATTGATGTCGCCCCATTAAAAACTAAAATTATTAAAATAATAATAATAATAATAATGTGTTAATATTAGATCATCAATTATAAGAAATGTACCACACTATGGCAAGTTGTTAATAATAGAGGAAACTGTGAGTGCAGGATCACTGAGATATATGGAATCTCTGTACTATCTGTTTAATTTTTCTGTAAATCTCTAACTTCTCTAAAATTAAAGTTTATTAGCTACAGAAATGTGATGTCGAACTGGGCAGCTGGAACCTGTAAAATTTTGTTAACCAGTATCACTGCAATAAAATTCAACTGAAAAATTAGATTTTAAATAATCCACTGAATTTTCCTTCCAGCATCAGCAAAAAGACCATAGAACACTATCAAGTGTGTTTTTTTGTTGTTGTTGTTGTTGTTTGTATTTTTCTGAAGCTGGAAACGGGGAGAGACAGTCAGACAGACTCCCGCATGCGCCCGACCGGGATCCACCCGGCACGCCCACCAGGGGCGACGCTCTGCCCACCAGGGGACGATGCTCTGCCCTTCCTAGGCATCGCTCTGCTGCAACCAGAGCCACTCTAGCACCTGGGGTAGAGGCCGAGGAGCCATCCCCAGCACCCGGGCCATCTTTGCTCCAATGGAGCCTTGGCTGCGGGAGGGGAAGAGAGAGACAGAGAGGAAGGCGAGGGGGAGGTGGGGAGGCAGATGGACGCCTCTCCTGTGTGCCCTGGCCGGGAATTGAACCCGGGACCTCTGCACGCCAGGTCGACGCTCTACCACTGAGCCAACCGGCCAGGGCAATCAAGTGTGTTTTATCCAAGTAATGAAACAAGGCTGGATGAAAGGAATTAAACAATGACACGAGCAAAATTCTTAAGTTTTGTAAAACATTTTTTTCATTTTCTTACTTCCAGTGGTCTGACTGCCAATCCCTGAAACCCTAGCAGCCCCAAATTTATTCTACCTTTTTACCACCCAGATTGTATTGTTTCATCCACTAGGACCAGTGTTCTCTTCCTGGGCTTCACTTCCCCACATTATGTATGGTTTGACCTGCGGGAAGAAAGCCACCTCCACGCGGGTGCTTTCCCTTTCTCCAGCTTCTAAGCCATTAGCTGGGCTTATCCAATCCCTTTAATTATTTGCTTCTTACATTCTGAATAATTTTTACATTATTATTGTTTATAGTAAGAGAGCAGTACTGATACTAGTCACTCCATCATAACCCAAACCCAGACATCCCTATAAAAGCAGTTTTATAAGAACATTCTTTCTACCAAGTTGATAGCGGATTGGGTTGAAAAGAAAGAGATAAGTAAAGCTATGTTGCAACTGTCCAGGCTAGAGAAAATGACAGCTTTGTCTAGCATAATGGTGATAGTGCAGGAGGAGAAAAATAAACATTGTGAAATACGTAGGAGATAATATTTGACAGCGTTTGGTAGTATTTGATAGCATATGACAGTAAGAGGGGAGTTTGTAGAATTACACAAATTTCTGGCTTTTGGCTACATGACAGATGGCAATATCTTTTATGATGGCCATAGCAAGTTTGAGATTTTTGTGAGAAATCCAAGTAGAAATAATTTTTAAAAAGAACAGATTTATAATAATAACCGAGAGTTTCTGTACCTTTCACTTTAAGAATTCTATTTATTATACAATTTGTTTTCTCATTCTGCATTCTGCGAACTCCATGAGGGTGTTCTAAAAATAAGACAGTGTCTATTTTTTTTTTCTGCAACACCTGGCATAGATGAAAAAAAGTCTGAACTAAGGCAATAAAGGCAGATGTAGTAGAGTAAGGAATGATACAGGAGAGGTTAAAGAGGCAGAGTTAACTAAAATGAGTGATGTGTCATATATAAAAAAATTAGGAGAAAGGAAGGAGAGTAAAATAAATCCTCTATTTATGACAGAGGCAGCTAGATCAATGGAGAGACCATTGATCAAAACACAGAATATATGAGGAGAAATAATCTTGGGGTGTAATAAGTTTGTTTGAGCTATGTGCAGTGTGTGGGATGTCCAGGTAAGATGAAAGGACAGTCAGCAATACTGGTCTGAAGTTTATAAAGGAAAGCTGAGCTGCAGATAAAAGATTGGAAGTCAGCATGTACGGGAGTTCGTAGACGTGGCTGATCTAAATCAAGTGTGGGGTTTAAAGAGAAAAGAGCTCTGAAATGAACTCCTATAAAGCATTAGGTGTGAAAAAGACCATGGCCTCACTGAAGAGCACTGAAAGGGCTTAAAAATGAGTGGCTAGAAAGGGAAGAGAAATAAAGCAAGAGGATTGTCATATCTCACTGCTTTAGTCCATATATAATTTGTGATTTCTTCTTTTTCTTTGCTGCTATGAGAGAAGTAAGTTTTGTGGTTTTACATTTGGTAAAGGAAGTAAACATTTATGCAAGCCACACTCTTCTTCTTACATCTTTTTAAATTAAATACTTTAAAATCAGGAAACAATATTTATAAAAGCACTTACACATCAAATTGTTACTGCATCACTGAGAGAAGATTGTTTCAGCTGAGATTTCAAAAACTGCAGAAAGCCTGCTGTACATGACGTGTTTATTGTACTTTAAAAATAGTTGCTATTGAGTAGAATTCTTTTGCTTCAACTTTAAAACTGCAGGATGCTAGTTTCTGTAGTAAGCTTTTGACATGTTCCCTTTGCCAATGAAATAAATATGTATAGTTCCATATTTAACTGCATCGATATAGAATTTCTCAGTGTAATCTCTATATAGAAAGTATAGATTTCTTGAACTATTTATCTCAAAGGGCTTCTTTTTTTATTTTTACTTAGAACAAAACCTTCCATAGTCTCCCTGGACCCACTCTGAACTCATTCCTAATCTGGTTCTTCAAGCTCAAAACACACGTGCAGCGCGCGCGCGCGCACACACACACACACACAACTCACGTGCATTTGTACATGCACGCCACTGCTTCTCTGTGCAACGAGCGGCCAGACAGCAGTATTTCAATCATGAGACAAAATAAAAAAACACTTCCTTCATCTCCCATGGTCAGCCAAACCGTAAGTACTAAGCCTAGTGAGGTGTGCCAAAGTGCTAGATTAACACAGAAGAACACACTGAAAAGAGTCTCTGAGAAGCTTTGTACAAGTAGATTGCTTACCATCCATTGAATCAGCAGCATACTTTTGTTCCTCTTCCCCTACATTTTATGCTTTAATTTTTTATGTTGTTGTTACACTCAGTGAATAAAGCCAGATGTTACAATTAAAGATTTTTATTGTGATATTTTTGTCCCACTGCCCCAAGCACTTAACTCCTCTAACCCCTCTGATCTGATAATATGGCTTCAATGTCTCACTTTGTCAAACAGACATTTTCTAGTAAACATTTTAACATTATTTATATATTTTTATCAACATAATTCATTCTGGTCTATGCATATAAAAATTTTTAGATAGAAATAGCAGTCAAACTAATCAGTTTAGCACCTAATATTTCTCCCAATAACGAGATATATCCATGAAAAAATATTTGGACTGAAAATTTCCTGAGTCACCATGAGAAACTTAGTAACAGAGAGCCAATTATTTGAATCAGTTAACACAGTTTGGCCTGACCAGGTGGTAGCACAGTAGATAGAGCGTCAGAGTGGGACACAGAGGACCGAGGTTTGAAACCCCCGAGGTTGCCAGCTTGAGCACAGGCTCATCTGATTTGAGCAAGGCTCACCAGCTTGAGCCCAAGGTCGCTGGCTTGAGAAAGGGGACACTCAGTCTGCTGTAGCCCCCCCCCCCCGTCAAGGCACATATGAGAAAGTAATCAATGAACAACTAAGGTGCCTCAATGAAGAATTGATGCTTCTCATCTCTCTCCCTTCTTGTCTGTCTGTCCCTCTCTCTGACTCTCTCTGCTTCTGTTACACACATACACACACACACACACACACACACACACACACACAAAGGCACAGCTTTCACATCTCATGTGCCTGGAAGAGACAAGCATCAAAGACCTAAAATCACTGTTTCATATATATTCACCCTGTGATGTTTTAGGTAGCATGAATAGCATTTTAAGGGAAACATGCAGGAAATTTAGGGTGTATTGGTGAATCATACCTACTTATTCTAAATGGGTTTTTTTCACCAAGAAGTCACATAAATTGGGGGCAAGGGAAGGGAAATTGCTGAAGGGACGTAAAGGAAACACTCATTTGGAAGATGCACCCCTACTTTATTGAATTCACTATCATTTCCTATTCTATTTACCATGGGGAATAACTTTTTTTAAAACTGATTCTTAATTTTAATCAATTTATCTTTGATTCTCTGGACAACACACAAACTCAACACATCCTTTCATGCACTCTTCACACAGTTGCACCCGCGACAAAAGAAGTTTCCCACTGCTCTGAATGCAGCCCATTCCTGCTGACCTAACAGTCATTCATATCCAAGGGAGCAATTTTTATAGACCAGACATGGCTAGTGAGAAAGGACTCTTTTTCTCCTAGCCACCACAATTTCACGTTAAGTGAAATTATACATTTTGATGCATCTGCTACTGAGCAGATTTCTTTCAGAAATCTTGCCTCTTAGCATAAACAAAAGAAAAACCTTTTACCTTTCAATCAGACCTTCCCAGGTAAGTTTACTCAAGAGAATAGCTAAGGCCACGGGTATTTATTCTCATATCGTAATATTTAAACATCACTGTGGATGCCGTCCAGCCAGAAAACTCTCTGCTCCCGCCTGTCTTTGAACACACTTCTAACAAAACGTGTGTTATTTCTGAAGAGCTGAAGATTTCCATGCCAAACCATGAGGAGGAGTCAGAATAAATAAAGATGGAGAACTTCTTTCATTTTAATCTAAGAATCATCTGAGATAAAAACAGTTGATCACCCAGAAATTGGAAGCAGGCTGACCCAGGTCTTCTCCTTTCTATTATAATTAATTGCATATGGCACTTTATTTCTATTCATTATTTCTAAGTTTCATCATCTCATTGTCCTCTTGCCTCCAATGGAATATCAAATGACACCCTACTTCTATTTCTTCTTAATTTGTTCTTATTTTATTTTTTGTTCTGTTTGTGAATGATTTATAATGTATATAAGAAGTTGGTGTAATACACACACACACACACACACACACACACACACACACTGGACATATACACATATTGGGAAGTAGAGGAAAAAATTCTTTTTGATATGAACACACACTTAAGAAATTTGAGGAGTGCTTGCCCAAGCTACTAAAATTGCCTCCGAATCCTGCCTATAAATCATGCCTCCAGCTCAATTATCTTTCACAGCATCACTGAAGAAGGCTTTTTGGAATGTCTAATCATTTTCGTTCTCTGTACAGTTATCTCTGATGAATCGCTGAACTCTGGCATTCAAGACGCTGTGTATTTCAGCCCACCTAAATGCCAGTCTTTGCTCCAGCGGTGTTTCAGCCTTGGCTCCAGACCCCCACGCCCACCCCAGGAGTTCAGTGCTTTTGCTGTATGAGCATTCTCACCATTGTCTGAACACACTCTGATGCTCCTCTGTCTTTTCAAAAACACTCCTCTCTAGTAAAAATTTCCTACCATATATAGCCTTCTCACATCTCAATAGCAGAACTGAGAATTTTTTCTGCCACACATTACAAAGCACATTTAACTCTAAGCATTTACCCTTGCGCAATATATCTGTGTTGATGTCTGATGCTTACTTTGAACTATCAAAGCCCAGACAAGGAAGAGCCCATTTTCAGTTATTCTTTTATTTCCCAAGCACCTTACTCAGTAATGATTTGCCTCATTGGTTTTCAGAAAGTATTTGCATTATTTCAAGTTGAATCAATAGTTAATATCAATAACATATTCTTATAATAATGAACAAGAAATGTGTCTCACTAGATTTTTGCTTCTAAAAGAGTACCCTGTAAGCATTTATTGTGAATTTATACTGCTATTTACAGCTCTTCCTGTGCTTTTCACTTTAGAAAGAAGATAATGTTTGAAAAGATTTCATGGATGCTCAGGGGCATTTTCCTAGAAAAATGATCACTGTGATGACCTTAGGAAGTATTATTTGACAACTCCCTACTTATATTTTTTACGTCTCAATGATTTTAACTCAGATGGAAATCCTCAGGGAAGTAACTGAGTCATATTTTGTGAGTTATGAGACTCAAACGATACCTCTGGAAATCCACATATTCAATATATCATCATAGTTGCCCCTGAAGAATGTTACATTTAAATAAGAACAGCCATACATGTGATTTACAACTATAGTTTTATGAAGTTCTCCTTTGGCCTAGTTTTGCCTTTTATAGACATCACACAGTGTGACAACTCCCTCACCTGAGGTCCACAGTAAATCAGTACAAAGATGTGACTCCCACAGGCTTTATTGCCAATATATTCCTCAAGGTTAGAGGTCTCTAGAGTAGTTCAGATAGTAAATAAAATAGTATTTTGACAAATAATACTAATGCCAGCTTTACAAATAAATGAAAAGTATGCATTTGTCTCATAACTTAGAATAGCTGACCAGGTTTCATCCAGCTTGTGCATGTTCAGGGGGGTTGCATATACCTAGTTTATCCTCATAAATAGCATAACTTCCCCACAAAGACTCTGAGATTTTGTGCCTCTAGTTTTAGTGTAGTGGTCTCAATTTCATGACAAATGTATTTATATGGCTGTTGAATTACCTCTTGTGGAAGGCAAAAAACGTTGATGAGAGGCAAGGAAAGGAAGGGACAGGAACTAAGAACTCCCATGCCCACTTTGCCTCTGGCTTAACGCTAGGCACTTTCCCCGTGGCTCTTGATTTAATCCTCGTAAGACCCTGTTGTCACAATGGGGACGTGAATGAGGCAACGCTTTAAAAACCATCAGATTTCAAATCATCAGGCTATTTTTTTTAATTATTGTATATTCATTTTGTTTGCTTTGTATTTGTACATATTTTGCTGCCTTTTCATAGCACAGACTACCACAGCCCAACAGTTACTGTCACTAGAAGACCAAATCCAGAAGCGATCTATGCCCAGTGAAGGGCACCATGTATACACAGCAGGTGAATACAAGAAGAGCATGGATTCTCCTGATCATTCAGAGGCCTGGTTACCATATATTGGGGTTTTGCTGTCAAATAAATAACACTTTATTCCTATCCTAGCTTCGGAACCAATTTAGAATAAAATCCATCCATATCAGGCAGGTAAAAATCAAAATATCAGGTTAATTAGTGACAATCTAATCGGAGAGCATGGATTTGAATCTGTTGTTACAAGAGCTAGCTAACACTCTATTCAGATTTAAAGAGCCTCCCGCAATAGAATGAAAGCTGCAACCCCAAGTACCTGGCTTGCTAACAGCAGGAGTACCCAGTAACGAATGCACTCAGCTCTTAAATCCATTAATCAGGATGACACCAGCACAGTGCTCTGTACTGACTATTCCAGGGCAAAGCGCAAACAACGTGAAAAGCTTAATCAGGAAATTCTGTTTTCCAAAGCTCATATTTGGCAGTGCAAACACGAGACATTTTTCTGTTGGCTTTTATTTGCTAATGTTACCTCCTAACTGCATTCCACCCCTTACACCACTTTTCCAACTAGAGCTGACCTTTGCACAACACGTGGATGAGGAACACAAACCACCTGCCCACTCAAAAATCCTCATACAATTTAAGTTGGTCTCCCGCATACATGGATTCCCAACTGCAGTCCGAAAATACCTACCAGGATGGTAACCTTTAACAGGACTCTTGATACGTCATCAGCGCTGTTGTGTTCTCTGACTCAGCTGCCTGCGTCCACCGCCCTGGGCCGCGCCCGCTGGGGCCCCATCCTGCGCCCCTGGCATCCACACCACTGGAATAAGCCGTGCGCTCAGCGTGGGGCGCTGGGCCCGCCCAGCTTTCCACTCAGCAAGCCCCCGCCCACGCCAACCCCAGCCCCTGCACATGGGGCCCTGCGCTTGTGAGATCAAACGGTTCCAGGACTGCTCCACCACTGAGACATAGTGACCTGTCCCTGAGCGAGGGCTTCAGCGGGGCCCTGAAGCACCTCAAGTACAACAGTGGCCGAGCCCCCGGCCCTGAGGAGACCTAGGCACACTGGAGCAGACTGGAGCGGATTCCAGCCATTCCAGCCAGTTCTGCACTCACCCCCACCCCTTCTCCACCAACCAGACTGCGAGAGAATGTACCCATGCAGCTAGGATTGGGAGTCAAGAGAGGGGTTTTTGCACCAAACCAAGGAACAGAGAGACACTAATGTGTAATTAAAAGAGTATATTTCAGACCAGGAAAACAGAGAAAAAACAAGGACCCTTGAATTCAACTTAACAATCTATATTTCTGTACATATGCTTGGGGGCCTTAAATTTCATTTAAGGCAAGTGATTCTTTGTGATGTAAACCAGTTCTCGCCATCTTGCTATATGAGAAAGTTCTTGGAAATCAGAAAAATAACTTGAAGGAAGGAAAAGATTAAATTTGTCATTAGTAAAAACTGTGTGAAAAATGACTTACTTCATGTTTCATGGATGCATATGTTGCTATCTACATCTAAGGATGCACGAAATACTAATTTGGTATTTCCAAGACCATCAAAACCAAGAAAGAGATTCCCATAACAGTAATGAAACCCATAAATTTCTGTCAAACTTCCCAACTTAATGCTTGTATCCAGAATGCCCTTACCTAATCTTGGGATCGTGGTGCTCATAGTCCTGGCCTCAGAGGCAAATTTGAACCCAGGATATGAGTCCAAGTTACATTACATGTAGTTACAGAGTATATAACTATATGATGCAGTGCATTTAGCCCTCTAAGACAGTTTCCTTCATTAAAAACTCAGGGATAGTAATACCATCTACCTTAGATGGATTAGGTTTTTAAATATATATATAATGTGATCTGTACTCAGTGTAATGTTAACTATTATTCCCCACAAGGTTCTTTAACTCTTCTTTTTCACACTATGGATAAGAAACTATATTCATTCTATCTTTTTTATTTCATAGCATTTAACACAGATATAGTACATAATAGTTTACTGAATGTATGATTTTATGAAATTTTAGTTTCAAATTTACCTTCCATAAAATCGTATGTCTGAGTCTTGGTTTCCATTGAAATACGACATGCACTGGGTTAGATATATATGCATTAAAATAAAAGTTTACCTTTATATAAATTTAAATATATTCATATATAAATATTGCACATATTTAGTATAAATATTTATAATCTTTTAGTAACTATTTGGCTTTCCCAATCTCTCAATAACTTTACATTTTTATAAATGATAGACAACCTATCTTTATATATTGATAGATTCACTATTTTACATGTAACTCTTTACAATTCATACTACTGTCCAATTTTAAATAAATGCCATTATATCCTATGTGAGAGTCATACAAATTTAAATATAGAGGGTATACAAAATATTTCTTTTATGAGTAGTGATAATGGTGGTGATGATGATGGTTATAATGATGGTGATGGTGATGATGATAGTGATGGTGATGATGATGGTGATGATGATGGAGATGGTGATGATGATGGAGATGGTGGTGATGATGGAGATGGTGATGATGTGGTGGTGATGATGACAGGAATAAGAGTAATGAGAATGAGAATGACAGCTAATATTAAATTCTCACATGTTAAATTCTATATAATGAATTAAGTGCTTTCATGAATTAGAAAGTAATCTTTTCAGCCAATCCCTGCAGTAACTAATATAATCTCATATTCTATAAAGAAACTAAGCTTTAGATATGTTATCAGATTTGCCCAAAATAGCTTATAGCAGACAGAGTGTTGATCCCAATTGAGACTAACTCCAAAGCCACGTAGGCTAATGATAGCCTATTTGATTTTAGTTTTTTGTCTTCTCAAATGTCTAGATACATGTTTAACTAATTTGAGTTAATAAAGCAAAATCTTGTGTTGAATTTGCCCATGCTAACATTAGACTCTGGCCATTGGTTTGAACATGTTTAAAAATCACCCATGAGAACATCAAGGGATATTTTGTGAGAAATATTTTATCTTCAAAGAACTCCTTAGCACACATAAAATAACAAGGCTGCATTGTGAGGCTCTCCTGTTGCTTTTACTGTTTTAGCCTATTACCACAATCCTTACTTGTCTTCTGAATGCACAATGTACTTTGGTTAATAATATGTATAATTTTAAAATAACCTTTCATACTAGATGTGTGGTTAAAGAAAACAGTGACAGAAGGGAGAATAAAGTTATAAAAAATATATTCTTTAAATTTAGTTATAGAAATTATTAATGTGCATTTCTTTCTTAATCTCTTAAATCCTCAGTTACCCCATCTGTGCAATAGTTATAGCAACATGTATCTCATTTGAACATCATGAGGAATGAAAGCTTTATAATTATTGGGACAAGCAGAGTTGTCTCCCCTCAAAGTTTATATGTTGAAGCCCTAACTCTCAGTACCTCAGAATGTGATTGTATTTGGAATCAGAGCCTTTAAAGATGTAATTAATTAAAATGGGGCTGTTAAGGTGGCCTTAATCCAGTCTGATGGGTATCTTACTGAGAAGAGGAAATTTAGACACAAAGAGAGATAGAGACCAGGGGCATGTGTGCACAGAAGGACAACTGTGAGAAAAGGTAGGAAGTGGATAGTGGTCTGCAGGCCAAGGAGAGAGTCCTAGAACAGACCTTCTGCTTATGAACACCTTGATCTCGGACTTTTATGAGAAGTCCTCTAGAACTACAAAAAAGTACATTTCTGTTGTTTAAGCCACTCCATCTGAAGTATTTTGTATGTGCAACCCTAGCAAATAAAGACATATACACATATTAAAATGCATATACATGTAACATATATGTGTGTAAAAATATGTTCTTGCACCTCTAGCAAACATAGGTGGTTATTATTGGTCTTGATTTATATAATATAACCCATCATACAAAACAGTACAGGGATATAGAAGGTATTCAAATATTTATTAATGAATTTATTAATTATTTCATGTCTCTTAATTCTGTCTTCCTTACTGGGTTATAAGCTCTTCCAGGGCAGCAATATTTTTTGAGCAATATTTTACTAGAGAACCTGGCACAGACCTGAATAGAACATGAATATTAATTATATTACAGAATTCTTGTTCCTCCTGTGTAAATCTAATTTTAAAATTATATTAAGGAAAATTTATTGAGGTAAAATTTAAGACTGAAAAACTGCCCCTGAGTATATATATTCAATGAATCATATTACTGCTAATATGATCTAGATAGAAAATTTCCATCATCCCCCAAACTTCCTTCCTGTTTCTTTGGAGTCAAGCACCTCCCTGGCTCCCTGCTGCATGTGGATATTGTGAATGTAATTTTCTATTTCTTATTGCCTATAGTATTGCCTGTTCTAGAATATTATGTACATGAAATCATAAGAAAATAGTCTTTTGTGCCTGGCTTCTTTTACTTAACATACTGTTTTAGGGAGTCATTTATATTGCTGTGTATCAGAAGTTTGTTCCTTTTTATTGTGAAGTAGTATTTGGTAGTATAGATCTACCACAGTTTCCTTATCCATTCACCAGCATGTCCACTGATGGTCATTTGAGTTTTCTTTTTCTAGAATTTGACAATTTTGAATAAAATGCTATAGATATTTATGTACAGGTGTGGTGTAGGTCATGTATTTTCATTATTAGTGGGCAGATATTAAGAGCAAAATGTTGCCCCTGGTCTGATAACTCAGTTGATTAGAGCATCATCCCAATAAGCCAAGGTTGCTGGTTTGATCCCCGGTCAGGGCACATACAAGAATCAACCAATGAATGCATAAATAAGTGGAACAACATATCAATGTCTCTCTCTCTCTCTCTTTCTCCCTTCTTCCCTAAAGTCAATGAAAATAAAAGAGCATCATTTCTGAGCCATAGAATAAGTTTGTCTAGCTTAGCTTTATTAGAAAATGCCAAACAATTTTACAGTATGTCTGTGCCATTTTATATTCCCACCAACAATACTCTCATAAATCACCATATTTTTCACTCCATAAGATGCACCTTTTTTCCCCAAAAGTGGAGGGGAAAATGCCAGTGCGTCTTATGGAGTGAATGTTCTTTTTTTTTTTTTTTTTTTAGCTGATGCAGGTTCCTGGACAACGAGAAGAGTATTGGAACATTAAATTCTCTTTTCATTGGTTAATAATAGTGCTAATGGTTGTTAATACTGCTGTTGAGTTTACATCATTTAAATATCATTGTGGTATATTTTATTCAATATTTTAACACACCATTTGGTTCAGAATATTTTTTTCTTATTTTTCTCCTTAAAACCCTAGATGCATCTTACTGTCAGGTGCATCTTATGGAGTGAAAAATACGGTAGTTTAGCAATTATGAGAGTTCCAGTTACTTTACATCTTTGCCAAACTTAATGCTGTTAGTTTTTGTTCACTTTGTCCATTCTAAAATATTTAAGGTACTATATAGTTTCATTTACTTTGCAATCCTCTGATGGCTAATGATATCAATCATGCTATTGATGATTTTTATGGTATTATTTATAAAGTGCTCATTCAAATTTTTCATACATTTTAATTGGGTTTGTTTTATACTGCATTCTAAGAGTTCCTTATATACAGTGGATTCAAGTTCTCTATAAGATGGGTTCCACTTTTTCTCATATTCCTTAACAGTGTTATTAAAGGCACAAAAATGTTTAATATTTATCATATAAATTTTGTCGGTTTTTCCTATTATGGTCTGTGACTTTGTGTTCTAATAAATACTGACCTAAACAAGGTATAAAATATTTTCACCTGTTTTCCTCTAAGAATTTTATAGTTTATACTTAGGTTTCTGGTTCACTTCAAGTTATTTTTTTAATATGATATAAAAGTAAATCTTATGAGTCTACAGAAGCTGAGCAGGGCAGCACAGGACAGTGTGGACATTACTCATTCACAGGGTCACCAGGAGTCAAAGCCCACTAAACAGCATAAACAGACAAGGAGAAAAGAGCCTTCTTTTACATGTGTGGTTGTTCAATTATTTCAACACAATTTATTTAAAAAAAGATTTTTTTCCTAGTTGAATTTTTTACTCTTTGTTGAAAAACAGTTAACAATCTGATGAGGTGGCGATGCAGTGGATAGAGCATCAACCTGGGGTGCTGAGGACCCAGGTTCAAAACCCGAGATCCTTGGCTTGAGCACCAGGTGGTGGGTTCACCAGCTTGAGCATGGGGCCTCCAGCTTGAATGTGAGATCATAGACATGACTCCATGTTTGCTGGCTTGAGCCCAAAGGTCACTGGCTTGAAGCACAGTGCTGCTGGCTTGAACTCAGGGTCATTGGATTGGTTGGAGCCCCCTGGTCAAGGCACATATGAGAAGGCAATCAATGAACAACTAAAGTGCTGCAACAACAAAGCTGATACTTCTTATCTCTCTCCCTTTCTGTCTATCTGTCTGTCTGTTTCTCACTCTCTTTTGCTTGCTACAAAAAATGAAAAAGAAACAGAAAAACAATTAACATATATAGGTCCTGACTCTCTATTCTGATCAACTGGTCTACATTTCTATCCTTACTCCAAAACCACACTGTCTTATGTGTGAATGCTTTTTTTTTTCTTTTTTCTAATTTTTTCCCTCACCTGAGACAATGGCTCTGATGGCTTTGACATAGGAGCACCATACTGTCTTGATTACTGTAGCTTTAATAAATCTTGAAATCAGGTAACATGAGTTAATAAAATTGTTATCATTTTAAAAATCATGTTTACTATTCTATGTCCTTTGTACTTCAACTTAAATTATAGGTATAATTTGTTTATATAATCATTTTCTAAGATTTTGGGGGATTTTGCTGGACTTATAAATTATTGTGATGAATTGACATTTTAAAAAATATACGGAGATGTTTTGATCCATGTCAACAGTATAGAATTCAATTTACTTAGATCTTTAATTTCTCTGATCAGAATTTTGTAAGTTTTATCACGAATATTTTGGATAAATATTGTTAGAAATATTTCTAATGATTTTTTTTTGTTTTATTGCTATCATAAATTCCATTTAAAAATTTTTGGCATCCTGTTGATTACTGATAAATTATAGAAAATACTTATATTTATTTATATATTGAGTTTATATATTATGAAGTTGCTAAATTTATTATTGCTAGTTGATTATTGATACATTGAAATTTTTGACTCAGTTATACCATTCATAAATAGACAGCTTAATGTTTTCCTTTTCTATTTTTATGCCTTTCAGTTATTTATCTAGTCCTAATGTACTTAGTAGAATCTCTAGCACAATTTTAAATAAAAGTGGCGAGAGTAGGCATGCTTGCTTTTTTTCAAACCTTGGAGGAAATTAATTTAATATTTTACCACAGGGTCTAATGTTAGCTGGAGGTTTTTGTTGTTATTTTTTTTTAATATCCATTGTCACTTTAAGAATGGTCTTTTCAATAAAAAGGATGTTATTTTCTAAGTTTGATACAAATATTTTATAGCAAATGGATATTGGAACTATGTCAAACTAAAACACTTCTCACTGCACAACAAAGAAAATCCATCTACAAAATGAAAAGACAACCAATGGAATCGGAAGAAATAATTATAAACCACATACCCAATAAGGGATTAATATCTGAAAATATATAAGAAATTCATACAACTCAATAGTAAAATAATAAATAACCCAATTTAAAAATGGACAAAGGACCTATATAGATTTTTTTTAGTTAAAGTAGACATACCTGTGATTACTAGGTATACGAAAAGGTGCTCAACATCACTAATCATCGGAGGAAATGCAAATCAAAACCACAATGAGATATCACCTCACACCTGTTAGGATGGCTATCATCAAAAATACATGAATAACAAATTCTGATGAAGATTTTAAGACAGGGGAACCCACCCTGTGCCTGGTTGCTGAGAATGTAAACTGTTATGGCCACTATGAAACAAATAGGAATGTTTCTCAAGAAGCTAAAGATAAAACTACCATATGGTCCTGAAACCCCACTGCTGTGTATCTACACAAAGGAAACAAAAGCATTACCTTGAAGAGACATCTGTACTTTCATGTTCATTGCAGCATTATTCACAACAGCCAACATATGGAAACAGCCTAAGTAGCTGTCAATGGATGAGTGAATCAAGAAAATGTGACTGAGAAAGATAGATAAATGTAAAGATATAGATATTGATTGATGTAGATAAATTTTCTCTATCTATCTACATGAACACACACACACACACACACACACACACACTCACTCACTCACCAGAATATTTTGTCAGCCTTAAAAAAAGAAGATCCAGCTGTTTGCAACCACATACATGAAACTGGAGGAAATAATTATGCTAAGGGAAATAAGCCAGATAAAGATAAATACTGCATAACATCACTTTTACAATGGAATTTAACAAAAGAACTCATAGAAATAGAGTAGAAAATTGGTTGCCAGAGGCTGGGTGTGGGGGAAACAGAGCAGTTGGTAAGTATACAAACTTTTAATCATAAGATAAGTAAAATCTGAAAATCTAATGTATAACTTGGGGACTATAGTTGATAACACTATATTGTCTAATGGAAATTTGCTTAGAGAGTAGAACTTAAATGTTCTTCTCATCTATCCAAAAAAGGTAAATATGGTAGGTAATGAATGTGTTAATTCCTTTGATGGGGTGATCCTTTCACAATGTATATATGATATATGTATCATATCATCATCACATGGTATATTAAATGTCTTAGTTTGTCAATATATCTCAACAAAGCTGAAAAAAATGTTTAATGATATATATCTCTCTCTATGCACTGATTTAATTTCATCCTAAAAAACTTATATATATTTAATTCAAAATAAATTCTAATTCCCCTTTGATTTTTTTCTTTGCCCCTTGATTACTTAGAAATACATTTTTTTATTTCTAAATAGGGGTATTCCCAGATATCTTTCTATTATTGATTTATAGTTTAATTTAGTTACACTTGCAGAACATGATTTTAATATATATTGAGGCTGGTTTTTATGGTTTAGTACATGATTCATCTTGGTGAATGTACTTCAAAAGAATCTATATTCTGGGTTCAGTTATCTGTAAACATGAATTAGTTCAAGTTGATTGATACTATTATTAAGATTTCCTATATCATTAGTGACTTTACCTTACTTGTTCAATTACTGAAAAAGAATGTGTTATGTCTGTTTTTAATTGTTAATTTTCTGTTTTGACTTCCATTCTCTCAGTTTTTGCTTAATGTAGTTTAAGACCATTTTTTTTCTTGTTAACATTTTTTTTACTCTTCTGGTTTCAGTTTTAATTATTTCTATCAATTTCTCCTTATGTTTGCTAGTTTTCTATCCTTTTGTGACTCGTATGCTGGTAAATCTATCAAAAATTTATTTGTCTTTGATATCTTTTTATTACTTGTGGCATTTCTAGTTGACTTAATAGTTTCCTGTTTACTGAAATCTTGATGCATGTTTACACATTTTGCACTATATCTTTTAGCATATTAATTGTAGCTACTTTAAATTCAAAGATTTCTAGACCTTGTTTAGGTGCTTCTTTATCTTTTAATGATGGGCTGCTGGCTCCTTGCCTTTTTGTATACCTAATTATGTTCTTCTGTCAGCCAACAGTGGGCAGCGTTGAGCCAACCTAATCATCAGCTGAGTTGTTTGGGCAACTTGGTAGAGCTTCTTTCCAAACATCACATACGTCAAGTTCCCCGGCACTGATCTGCTGGTATCAAGCTTATGGTTGTACTCAGGTTGCCCAAGAACTTTTCTCAGTGTGTCAGCACCACCCTCAGCTTCCAGTAGGACCTGCGTGCCTGAACCACAGAGGTGTTGTCCGCAATCCTACTCTTCCTCATTGTTAGACTCCTGTGACATTTTACCTGGTGAAAACCTCATGGTGGAAACAAAGAGTGATAGTGCTATTCCCCTGGTCCAGGATTTATTTATTTATTTATTTATTTATTTATTTATTTATTTATTTAGTATTTTTCCAAGTCAGAAGTGGGGAGGCAATCAAGACTCCTGCATGCGCCCAACCGGAATTCACCTAGCATGCCTACCAGGAGGCAATGCTCTGCCCATCTGGCGCATAGCTCTGTTGTGGTCGGAGTCATTCTAGTATCTGAGGTGGAGGCCGTGGAGCTGTCCTCAGAGCCTGGGCCTACCTTGCTCCAATGGCTGCGGGAGAAGAAGAGAGAGCTAGAGAGGAAGGAGAGGGGGAGGGATAGAGAAGCAGATGGGCGCTTGTTCTGTGTGCCCTGACTGGGAATCAAACCTGGGACTTCCACATGCTGGGCAGACGCTGTACCACTGAGCCAACTGACCAGGGCCCAGCTTTTTTTTTTTTTTTTAAGTCAGACTCATACACGAGGTCCCACATATCTCGCTCTTTTACTCACTTGATACAAACACGTCCTGGCATCTGTGTAGGGTTTTGAGAGAAAATGTTTATTCCTTCCTCAGTCATAGCAGAACTGTTGGTATCAGTGTAACATTCTGGGTCCAAGCTGCTTCCTCTGGGGCAGATAGCTTTTGCTGTTTCTTCAGTGACAAGGTACCTTTGCGTGAGAACTCTATCAGGAGGATTGGATCTTACCAAAACAGGAGACTGCTGTTTCTTTTTACTCAGTGCATGGCTGGTGGTGTGGTCCCCAAGGGCTTTCTTTTTCTGTCTCAAATGGAGGCAGGTTTTGCTTCTGTCCCTTCTCCAGCAGCAGATGACCTCTCCTTCTACATTTCTCCTAGAAGCAATGGATTCCCATCTGCGTTCTATGCCAAGATGCTGGAGGTTTTTGCTTCATACATAAAAAGACTCAAGACCAGGACGACAGTTTACATCCCTGCACCATTGACCACAGCTCTTTCTTGTGCTGCCCCTGATCTTTCTCAGGAGCATCCAGCCCATGAACAAGAGATGGCAAGTGAATGCACACATCCATTGGGTCTGGAGTTCCCAGATGATGTAAACTTTTATACTAGCCCAAGTCCAGCCTTTAATATTTATAATATATTAAATTTTAACTGTTTTCTTCTCATCTGCTTTTATTGAAACCATCTCTTTGTCCCTGGCTCTGCCAAAGATAAAACAATTCACCTGTCCCATCGATACTGAGAAAAGCCTTTGGAATATAGTCCACCTGGTTGCCTTGAGGCCTCAACTCTGATAATTACATAAATAAATAAATGTTATAATTTTGTAAATTATAACCATATAGTTATATTGCCACATGATGGCCCTTCCTTGCATACACAGAATGCAGACGTCAGCCTGGACTGATTCCAAACCTTGCAGTGAGAATATGCTTAAAGGGTAGACTTTGGTCTTAAGAGCACACTTGCACTTCTTAGTCCCTAGACACTGTAGCTCTGTGTTCTTCCGAGGACCTTCCTCAGCAGGCACACTGACGAAGTGGATACTATATGGCATTCTGTGTAAAGTAAAAGTTTCACTGAGAAGGGTAAAGGTCATATTATTGAATCTATTTTGAAACATTTTAAAAGAACTCCTAAAGTTCTGTAAGCTTTGTCCATGAGGCCATTCAATGCATATTATTTTGATGTAATAGCACTGAAGAGACAAAAAGATTCAGTCTGTAATAAAATTTCAGCTGAAATTTAAATCATGGTTATACATTTGTGCCACACATATTTCTTCTTTCTAAACTTAGGAAAATGCCAAGAACAAATGGGGCAACATTGGTGTAGGAAATCCACAATTTTTAAATCTACTTAATAGCATACATATAGTAGCAATAAATAAAATATGAAAAGAGAGATAAACAAAAGAGCAAATACACTCTAGTAAAATATATGTTTGTGTAAGCTAGGAATGAAACACACACAGAGCGGGGAGGAGAAGGAAGACAAAGGCTTGCAAAATCTCAGGTTTGGGAGGAGGCACTGGAGACTGACATTTCCTTACAGAGGGTAGTAGGGACCAAAAGGTCCTTCATATGCCTGAGGTCTAATTCACTCCTCGCTTAAAAAAAAGAGTTATATACAGAAGTCAATAGCCTTTCTATATGCCAACAATGAAACAACTGAGAAGGAACTCAAAAGAATAATCCCCTTCACGATTGCAACAAAAAAAATAAAATACTTAGGAATAAACATAACAAAGAATGTAAAGGACTTATATAATGAAAACTATAAACCATTGTTAAGGGAAATTGAAAAAGATATAATGAGATGGAAGAATATACCTTGTTCTTGGCTAGGAAGAATAAATATAATCAAGATGGCTATATTACCCAAAGCAATATACAAATTTAATGCAATTCCCATCAAACTTCCAATGACGTTTTTTAAAGAAATAGAGCAAAAAATCATCAGATTTATATCGAACTATAAAAAACCCCGAATAGCCAAAGCAATCCTAAAGAAAAAGAATGAAGCTGGGGGCATAACAATACCTGACTTCAAACTCTATTATAGGGCCACGACAATCAAAACAACATGGTATTGGCAGAAAAATAGACACTCAGACCAATGGAACAGAATAGAAAGTCCAGAAATAAAACCACACATATATAGTCAAATAATTTTTGATAAAGGGGCCAACAACACACAATGGAGAAAAGAAAGCCTCTTCAATAAATGGTGCTGGGAAAACTGGAAAGCCACATGCAAAAGAATGAAACTGGACTACAGTCTCTCCCCCTGTACAAAAATTAACTCAAAATGGATCAAAGATCTAAACATAAGACCTGAAACAATTAAGTACATAGAAGAAGACATAGGTACTCAACTCATGGACCTGGGTTTTAAAGAGCATTTTATGAATTTGACTCCAATGGCAAGAGAAGTGAAGGCAAAAATTAATGAATGGGACTACATCAGACTAAGAAGTTTTTGCTCAGCAAGGGAAACTGATAACAAAATAAACAGAAAGCCAACTAAATGGGAAATGATATTTTCAAACAACAGCTCAGATAAGGGCCTAATATCCAAAATATACAAAGAACTCATAAAACTCAACAACAAACAAACAAACAATCCAATAAAAAAATGGGAAGAGGATATGAATAGACACTTCTCCCAGGAAGAAATACAAATGGCCAACAGATATATGAAAAGATGCTCATCTTCTTTAGCTATTAGAGAAATGCAAATCAAAACGGCAATGAGATACCACCTCACACCTGTTCGATTAGCTGTTATTAGCAAGTCAGGTAATAGCAAATGTTGGAGAGGCTGTGGAGAAAAAGGAACCCTCATACACTGTTGGTGGGAATGTAAAGTAGTACAACCATTATGGAAGAAAGTATGGTGGTTCCTCAAAAAACTGAAAATAGAACTACCTTATGACCCAGCAATCCCTCTACTGGGTATATATCCCCAAAACTCAGAAACATTGATACGTAAAGACACATGCAGCCCCATGTTTATTGCAGCATTGTTCACAGTGGCCAGGACATGGAAACAACCAAAAAGCCCAGCAATAGATGACTGGATAAAGAAGATGTGGCACATATACACTATGGAATACTACTCAGCCATAAGAAATGATGACATCGGAACATTTACAGCAAAATGGTGGGATCTTGATAACATGATACGAAGCGAAATAAGTAAATCAGAAAAAAAAAGTTTCCCTTCTCAGTGAAACTTTTACTTTACACAGAATGCCATATAGTATCCACTTCGTCAGTGTGCCTGCTGAGGAAGGTCCTCGGAAGAACACAGAGCTACAGTGTCTAGGGACTAAGAAGTGCAAGTGTGCTCTTAAGACCAAAGTCTACCCTTTAAGCATATTCTCACTGCAAGGTTTGGAATCAGTCCAGGCTGACGTCTGCATTCTGTGTATGCAAGGAAGGGCCATCATGTGGCAATATAACTATATGGTTATAATTTACAAAATTATATTATTATTCCATACGTAGGTGGGACATAATAGTGAAACTAAGAGACATTGATAAGAGTGTGGTGGTTACGGGGGGGAGGGGGGAATGGGAGAGGGATAGGGGGTGGGAGGGGCACAAAGAAAACAAGATAGAAGGTGACAGAGGACAATCTGACTTTGGGTGGTGGTTATGCAACATAATTGAACGACAAGATAACCTGGACTTGTTATCTTTGAATATATGTATCCTGATTTATTGATGTCACCCCATTAAAAAAATAAAATTATAAAAAAAAAAAAAAAAAAAAAAAGAGTTATGAAAAACTGCTGCTGATATCCATCTGTGGCTTGGGTTTATATGAACATTTAAGGTGAAGAGATGGGAGGATATTAACACAGCCTCATAAATAAGAAATAAACCAGGTCTGGCTCTGTAACAAGCTGGGCCCACAATATTTACAAGGTAGTAAATCTGATTCTAGATGCTGGTTCTTATGGAACATGGTTCAACAGAAAATAACATAGGGAGAATAGCGGGTGACAGAGAGAAGGGGTGGGGAGGAGAGGAAGGAGGGGGAAGAGATAGGAGAGAGGGAGAAGAAGGGGGAGTGCAGAGGAGAGAGAGAGACCTTTCCAATCAAAATGAGCCTGCAAACCAAAATTTTGTATTGCTTGAAGATGTACATATCAATAAAAAAGAAAACAAAAATCAACAACTAGATCATAAATTCACTACAAAATAAAGTTAATTCAAAAAAGTATTTGATAAACATTTTAAAGATGCTTTACATTACAAGTTAAGAAATAACATTGATAAGAACTATTAAAAAGGCAATGTGTATAAGTACAGATGAATGGTAAAAGAACCAACTAGAAATCTTTGGGAGAAAAAGTCATTGTTATTAAAACTCTAATAGATTGTTAGGATAGTGTCCCCCAATGAATCACAACCCCCTATTCCACACCCTTTTCTTTTTTTTTTTTTTAATTTTTTTTTATTCATTTTTAGAGAGGAGAGAGACAGAGAGAGGAGAGAGGGACAGAGAGAGAGAAGGGGAAGGAGCTATAAGCATCAACTCCCATATGTGCCTTGACCAGGCAAGCCCAGGGTTTCGAACTGGCGACCTCAGCGTTTCCAGGTTGACACTTTATCCACTGCGCCATCACAGGTCAGGCCCACACCCTTTTCAATGTGATTTCTCTACCCCTTCTGTTAAGAACTAGTGTCGATCCTCTACCTTTTCAAACTGGCCTGGCTTTCAGACCTACATTCACTCAAAGAATATGGCAAAAGTGACGTGAGAACTCTTAGACCTCAGAAGATCTTGGACTTCTGTGTTCTCTGTCATCAAATGCATCTTCATCATGTATAAAAGCCAGTTCTGTTCTCTCAAGGATAAGAGGCCACAGAGAGGAGAAACAAGAAGCCAACATCAAGTGCCCCACACACAAATGCGAACAACTTGAAATACCCACCCCAGTTAAACTTTGGATGACTGAAACCACGTGTGAGTGATCCCATAAGAGAACAGCGTAAGAAGTGCCTAACTGAGCCCAAACTAAACACACAGTTCTCGTTTTGAGCCACTAAATTTTGGAGTGGTTTATTATGAAGAAATTTGTAACTGACACAAAAGAAATGGTGCCTATCAATCTGCTGCTGCCATAAAAACCTAAAAGCATGGCCCTGGCTTTGGGACTACGCAGTGGATGGAGGCTTCATGACAGTGAAGAACTGTGAAGTACTAAACAGAAAAACGGTGAGAAACGGCTCTTTGCATCAGGAAATATATGGATCACTGATTCAAAACTATTGGCAAAACCTAAGGCTTCAAAAATTAGGGAGATAAAAAGTGTATTCAATGAACAAATAAAACTAGCCAAGGAGATATCCAGGCAGAATGTTAAAATTGATAATTGGCTTTTTGCGTCTGTCTGTGATAAATATGGCATGAGACAGATGAGCTAAAGGGAGAACCATCCAGCTGACAAGCAGAACTGAGAGAAAATATAAAGAATTGAGACATGCTGGATTATAAAATAAAGTATTTCACATCTCTACATTTTGCAGCTAAGGTATTAAAGTAGAAATCAAATAAAGTGTGTGGCTATAAGACCTGTAGCTGAGAACACAGAGAGCTTTATGGGAGTTCCCAGTAAATCCTCACAGCTAAACAAAGACTTTCTAAGAATCTTAAGGGGATTGTCTCACAACAAACTCACATACAGCTCAAAATAGAGATTAGTTCAAAAGAATTGTAAATGTGGCTTTGGGGGCAAGGAGGAAATTTCAATTAGATTCGTAAACAGTACAAAATCTTTTTAAGGGAGTTATAACAAGCTCAACTGCAGGGAGTAGAGACAGTTCAAAATAAAGTGGCTCTGGAATCCCACATTTCTACAATCAGGAAACAAGCTGAAAGATTGTCTTTCACAGAATTGGGTCCTTATTTGGGTTTCTACCTTTCCCTGGAAAAAGAGGCTATTAGAGCCTCTTATTAGAAGATGTATATGGCTGGATTTCAGAACTGCTATGATCTAGTGACTGCTATACTTCTCATCTCGTATCTTCCCCTTTTAACCGGTTATATCTATTTTATTATAGTAGAATAACTGTCTTATATGTTACATGTTGAGTATATAGGGTATGGATATCTTGTCTTTTTACAAGTCTCTACATTAAGAGTTCCTGTTCCTTAAAAACTACATATTAGGAATTCCATCTATCTCTTATGCCATAATCAGATAAAATTGTGGGATTATACTGAGACATTAATTATATTTTGCAAAGCCGGGGGTGGAGGGAATAGGAACCAATTGATCTAAATGGAGGGTAATATAATAGACTATTTTCATAATGCCTCCTCCCCCAAATCACACTTCTCTCGATCCATACCCTTTTGGAATATGACTTTGAATCTTTTGCCATTAAAATAATTCTCTATTCCTTGATTCTGGGCTGGCCTTATTCTTGCTTTAATCAATAAACTGTGGGGAAAATTATACTGTACAGTTAAAGACCTAGAAAATTCTGCTTTCAACTTCTTGTATGTTTCTTTCATCAAATGAACAAGCCAAAAATAACCTACTATAGAATAGGGAAGTTTACATAGATGAGTAACACTGCATCTCTGCCAACAGTCAACACCCAACTGCCAGTCAAGTAAATGAGGCCATCTTGAAACATACTTTCCACAAGAGCTGACTGTATCTGCATTGATTGAGTCCAGGCATGATTGGCAGAAGAACCATTCAGTGAAGCATAGGCCAAATAAAAGAATTATGAAATAATTAATGACTGTTTTGATCAAAAAGTTTATTTGGGGGAGAAAGGAAATAGTTATAAGATATTAGTGAATTAGAATATAATACAAACACTCAGATAAAAAATAAAGTGATAAATAAATTTTTTAAATAGAAAAAATATATGAAATATGAAAAACAGTTTTAAGAGAGGCTTCATGCATAATGGGAGTTCCAGAAGAAGAGAATGAAGAGAATAACAGAGCAAGAATATAAATAGAAGTAACTTTTGAGCTTTAAGTTAGGAGACTGTTTTATGACAATAAAAAATAAACCCAAAACTGAAGCACACGACAGTAAGACTATATCACATAAGTAATAAAGAGAATGTATTTAAAAGCATCAGAAGGACAAAAGACGTCAAACCAACAAAAGACTCTTCACTGACAAAATTGGTGTCAAAAAAATAATGATAGAGGCCCTGGCTGGTTGGCTCAGTGGCAGAGCATCAGCCCTCCCTGTGGAAGTCTCAAGTTTGATTCCTAGCCAAAGCACACAGGAGAAGTGCCTATCTGCTTCTCCACCCTTCCCCTTCTCCTTTCCCCTCTCCTTTCTCTCTCTCTCTTCCTCTCCCATAGACAAGGCTCCATTGGAGCAAAGGTGGCCTGGGCGCTGAGGATGGCTCCATCACCTCAGGCACTAGAATGGCTCTGGTTGCAGCAGAGCAACGTCACAGATGGGTCGAGCATCACCCCCTGGTGGGCATGCCAAGTGTATCCCGGTCGGGCACATGCAGGAATCTGTCCGACTGCTTCCCCCCACTTCTCATTTCGGAAAAATACAAAAACAAAACAAAACAAAAAAACAATGATGTAATATCTTCAAAATGTAGAAGCAAAAACAATTTAGGCTACAATTTTATATTCAACTAAACTATTTTCAAGAGTCTTTAAAAAAATCAAGAGCTGTTTTAGACATACAAAAGTTAACAGTTTACCACTCAAGTAATATCAACAAATTAAGTAAAACATGTGTTTAATTTTTATATAATTCTATAGAATAACATCAATGTGCACAGAAATAGATAAAACACATGATTGAGTTTATCGAATAATTAACAATAAAATAACTAAACCTTGCCTCTTCCATAAAAATGTGTTCCATGATAATTTTTTTTTATCTCTGAACTATAAGATAGGACTTGGAACATACATGTATTGATCAATTTACGACCTATGCAACTTATGATCACTCGACTTTACGACCACAATCAACCACAACTGCTCCGCATCTGGCAGCGCAAGCATTGCCCAGCTGGGTGTACGACAGTGCAGACCAGCTTCCAGCAGCACTTCCATCTCCGCGTACACCATTTCAACTGTTATCCCAGACTCGGTACAGCAATTTGTGTTTTGTGTCTTGGATATTATTCATCAAACCCCTCCCAAGATGTCTACCAAGAGGAAATTGTCTTTGTCTATGCCTCAGCCTGCCAAGAAGGAAAGAAAGGCCATTGATATCGACACAAAAACGAAGGTAATTAAGCAGTACGAAGGAGGAAAGAAAGTGAATGTGATCGCACGTGATACGAAGTTATCACACTCGACTTTGTCAACGATTTTGAAAGATAAACAAAGAATTCGTGAAGCTGTAAAAGGTTCTGCACCCATGCGATCAACAGTCATAACAAAGCAACGAAGCGGGCCCATCCATGAAATGGAGAAATTGATATATATTTGGATGGAAGGTCAAATTCAAAAACGGACACCATTAAGTCTTTTTCCTGTGCAGATGAAGGCGAGAAGTCTATTTCAGACTCTGAAGGAGTGTGCTGAAGAAGATTACAGTCAAGAATGTGTAGCAAGCACTGGCTGGTTCCAGAGATTCAAGAAAAGATTCCAAATGCATAGTGTTCGAGTGACTGGAGAAGCAGCGAGTGCGGATGAGGAAGGAGCACGTGAGTTTGTTGATAGTCTGGATGAATTAATTACAGAAATTTATGAAGAAAAAAAGAAACATACAATTCAGACAAAGCTCACCATGTTTATGAAAAAACCACCTCCGGTAACCCCAACTGCTGCCTCAGATGATGACATCAGCAATCCGCAGCCAAGCACCAGTGGCCAATAAAATGTTTCATAAATGTTTATATACTTTGATGTGTTTTGCAATTGGGAAAATGTTTCCTATGGTATTTTTTACACCTGTATTTTATATTTTTGTATGCACCTGTATTTTGTAATTTTGTATGTTTTGCAAATATTAAACCAGTTGTACTGGTAATGCAGTGTTTTACTTAAACCTGATGAATGTAAAAATAAGAAACAAAATGGTGTAGAGATGATACAAATGGCATAAAATGAACAAAGAAAATGATAATATATAACAATAATGAAAGAAAATTATGATAAAATATGACTTAAAGATTTTTATAACATCCTTTCACAGTACTGTATATATAGCCTACTCAACTTATGACCAAATCGTGTTACAACTGGTCTGCCAGAACCAATCATGGTTGTAAGTCGAGCACTAGCTGTAAGTTATATAAGTACTTAATAATTTAGGTTTTTGTGTTTGTGAAGAGGATAAAATTATTTTAAAATCTCAATTTAGCAGAAAAAATAGTTCAGTATGCATTTTAATAATTGAAAACTCTACTAAAAATAGAAATATAACCTAAATGGTTCAATAGAAGCTCAAAAAGGAGAAGAAAAGATACAAAAAAGAATGATAGTGAACAGAAATATTTAATTCAGATGGTAGAACTGAATTAAAATCTATCAATTATCATAACTAATGGAAATATTTTAAACTCACTATATAAAAAAGATTATAAAATTAGAGAAAGTAAACACCAGTCAGGTATGTGTTACAAGAAACACAACTGAAACAAGCACATTAGAAAAATTGAAAAGGCATAAGAAATGTAACAAGTAACTGAAACAAAAAATAAAATAGCATTCAACATAAGAAATCATTAGTATTGATAAATTAGTATTAATGTAGCAGCTGTTCATTTCTCAACCTCTGTACACTTTGCTATAAATGGCTCAGATCTGCCCTCTTTAGTGGCTCATTTGAACACTAGAGCAAAATAAATAAATAAATAAATAAACAAACAAGCAAACAAACAAACCACAGAAGTGCTAGGTGGTCTTTGTTCTACCCCAGGGATGCTTGCAGTTGGTGATCAACTGTTATTATACTACAAAAGCTCAACTCCTTTGCCTCAAGTCAGGAAATAACTTGAGGTATAATTTATGTTCTGGAGTTCACTGACTGAGCAAGGTGTCTCAGATGTTACCAAGACTATATCCTTTCTTTTTCTTGTTTTCCCCACATTCTTGTTTATCTTTGAGAGTACTTATTAAATCACTTACTCCTGAATCTTTGGCTTATTATTTTCTCTTTAATAACTATCCTAAGGCAACTACATATATATTAGTTTAAGAATTAACTGGGAGTTTCACTTATGCCTAGGATACGGAAAGTTGGAAAGAGCATTGCTCCAACACTGATAACAAGAAAAACTCCAGATAAGCTATAAAATCACAACTTTTTTTGAACCTAACAGAGAACTGAGGTCTCAGGGAAACCAATTAGTTCAGAATCCAAAGAAAGACAGATGTCTCCATGCAGAGATTGCACACACACTGAAACACAATGGCAGGGCATGGGACATGCCATACAAGTGGTTAAAAAGAATGTATCTCTTTTTACAGCAAAGTATTCATAAAGTCAAAGTATGAGCCAGTATAAGAGTATAAACCCCTGGGAGTCACAGACACTCTGTAGTCTCTTCCCCCACAGACCTCTGCTGGGGTTCAGAGGAGGAATGGGAAGCCAGGGAGACCCTCTCATGGTTGTGCACGCTTGGATGAGGAGACATCGTTATTACAGAAAAGGCATACGCCCCGTTAAAAGCAAAAGCCAATACTGGCTAGAAAACTGCAGCACCAACCACCAGTCCAGGGCACTCATGAAAGTAAAAAAGGTAGAAATAAAAAGTAACAACCTCTCTCCCTGGAGCAGGCACAGGACACTGTCCTGAGACAGGACCTGTCTAGGTCCCCTACTCCTAGGGGTAGGAGACTCTTTCCCACACATGACCTTACAAAGATCCACAGCAGAGTTTGGCTCCCATGGGAAGCGAGCCAGATTCACTAAGAAAATCCCACCCTTGAGTTTGAAGCTGGAACAAAATACAAGAAAATCCCCCTGCTGCTTAAAAGCAGGATTGCAAACACCAAGTAGTAAGTACTGGCAGCCCACCACTGGAGAGAACGAGGTCATGGGAAGACACCCTGTCATGAGCAAGGGCAACCGGGAAGGCAAAAAGCTGAGGGTGGACGGGAGCATGAAGAAAAACACCCCGGCAACTCGGTTTCTAGCCTAAAGCTGGTAATACACTAACAGTAACTATAGCAATAATAAAATTCCAAATAAGCTAAATTGACAACTACATTGACCCAAGTCTCCATATTAACGCCTAGAGGAAGAGACACACATTTCTATGCAAAAGTGCTGTTTAACTCAGTCTGTATTGTGCAGTCCTTGATGTCCAGAATTCAATTACAAACTTTACAGACACACAAAAAAATAAAGAAAGAAGAACCCAAGGTGATATGGCAATCAAACAGTTTGATTCAGAAAAGACCCCAATGTTGGAATTATCAGATAATATAATAAATATAAAATAACTACAATTAATAGCTTAAAAGTTCTAAGTGTAATTTCCTCATCTTCAGAATGGACATTTTTTAAAGTATCTGATTTTTATGGTTTTTGGGTTTTGGGTTTTTTGTGCAGAATAAATGAGATAGTGATATTAAGTGCAAACTTCCCAAAATTCCCAACACAGAGTAAAGACTTAGTAAATGATAGTAATTATGGCCACTATTACCTCAGACACTTAAAAGGTTACTAGTTTTATTCCAAAGGCTCTAAGCCAAGGTTGGGAAACTTTTTGGCTGAGAGAGCCATGAACGCCACATATTTTAAAATATAATTCCGTGAGAGCCATACAACGACCTGTGTACCTTACGCATTATCCAATAAAAATTTGGTGTTGTCCAGGAGGATAGCTGTGATTGGCTCCAGCCACCCGCAACCATGAACATGAGCAGTAGAAAATGAATGGATTGTAATACATGAGAATGTTTTATATTTTTAACATTATTAATTTCTTTTATTAAAAATTTTTCTGTGAGCCAGATGCAGCCATCAAAAGAACCACATCTGGCTTGCTAGCCATAGGATCCCAACCCCTGCTCTAAACATAACTATGCGCTTACCTAGACCCCTTTAGCTGATCACCACCACCTCCTCACTTCTTTTACCTCAGCGGGAGGTTTGCCATCCGGGGGAAGCATGAAATGGTAGCTGTGGTTTATTCTCCACCACGAAGTAACTTGGCTATGGATAACTCTCCCAGTTCTCTCACAAAAAATACCAGTGACCCCACTGTAGTCTATATCTGTGTTGTTATCATAGAACTCAAAATTCAACTTTCTACTTCTTACTTGTTTCTCCCTACCACAAAATCAAATCGGCTAGAGAGCACACATAGCAATTTAAAATATTATTTGCAATATATATAGTACTTTTGAAATTTTCCTCTTTACCTTAAAATCTGAACTGCCTTTACAAGTAAAAATCAAAGTCTGTAAGCACACACTAATCAGAGATATCCAATTGCATTGATGAATATTGTTCCTAAAATTCAAGACTATCATTTAAGAGGCAAGAAGACCTGGGTTACAGAATCAACTTTCTTCACCAATCTTTTCAGTTTATAGCCTCCTTTTATTTTTTATATTGCTTGAGTTATTTCTCCTCATAGAAGCTATGCCTTGAAATACAGACTGTAATTAATAAAAAATATAAAATTCAGGCAACAGAATGTGTCCATGTGTTCTAACCTAAGATTCTCCTTAGTTATGGCAAGCAGGCTTTATTTGTGGTGTGAATATCATTGGCCGGCTCCTTGTAACCAGCAAAGATACTGAGTGTATCTAACATATGACACTTTCATGGTGGCTATAGTGCTTTCAAAAGTGATTTGTCAAAATTAATGTCAGTGACAAGTATAACATAAGGTAAGGCTTTCAGGGCTCTTAGCATTTTTTAGCTGCCTTGCGTGATAACCTACTCTCAGAATCTTGACAGAAAGTGATACTATCATGGGGGTTTATGCACATGTGCTCATTTTCCCTACCTACTTCGTGCTTATTTCCTCATTGAGTTAGGATAATTTTTTAAAAGAATAATTATTTCAACAAGGCTAATCCGAGAACGATTGATATTATTCTCCTCATTTAGAGAGGATAAGTGACAAGCCCCGAGCATGTGACTTGAGTCCATCCTCCTGACCACTCTGCTATGTCATCTCTCAATATTCTGTAGGTAGTCTAACTCAGCCACTAATTGGGTGCCTTTGGGAAAGCCATTTAACTTCCCTAAGAAATAGCTTCCTCGTATGGAAAATGGGGATAATAATAATGTCTATTTCACAGTGTCATTGTGAGAATTAAATGAGTTAATATTTGAAAGCACTTACGACAGTGCCTGACATACTTATGTACTATGACGATGTTGGCTACAATAAGCTCTGTTACTTTAAATATCACCCTTGAGTTCTCTTATTGATATCACTTAGTATTTTCATAGGTAGCTTTAAAAATATCAGTGCAAACTCAAATTACATGAAAAGAATAACTGTTATTCTGTGGCTGGAATAAATTAGAACATTGACATGAAATGCCCTTGAGGTTGTGTGATCAACTGCCTGAAAATACCAAGTGAGCACACAGCTACTTACATCATTTGTGGAAGAAAAAATATTCATAATTTAATGACATTAATTATAATAGCTAGCAATTACTGGGCACTTACTTGGAACTATTCAAAATATTAATGTATTAATTCTAATTTCCAGAATAACCTTACCAAATAGATACTACCATCATCTCCATTTTGCAGATTTGAAAACTGAGGAACAGAAAAATATCTAATGCAAGTTCATACAGCTAATAACTGGTAAAGCCGAGATAGAATTGATCATGTCTTAGTACATCCCAACTTAGTCCTCTACTCTCTCCTTACTCCAGAGAGGTATAATTCTACTGAGTAATAAAAAAGAATATCATAGAAACAAATATATATATATATATATTCTTTCTAAAATGCAGTCTCCTCATTGTCTTGGTGTTAACAATTAATGGACAGTTCTACTGAAAGTTATTAAGTTTAAGAAATAACTGAACTACCTGACCAGGTGGTGGTACAGTTATAAAGTGTTGACCTGGACACTGAGGACCTAGGTTCGAAACCCCAGGGCTAGCTTGAGCAAAGGTTCACCAGCTTGAGTGCAAGGTTGCCATCTTGAGTGTGGGATTATAGACATGACCCTATGGTCACTGGCTTGAGCCCAGAGGTTGCTGGCTTGAAGCCCAAGGTCACTGGCTTGAGCAAAGGGTCACTGGCTTGGCTAGAGCACACTCCCCCCCCTCCCAGTCAAGGCACATATGAAAAAGCAATCAACGAAACAACTAAGGGTAGATGCTACTCATCTCTCTCCCTTCCTATCTCTTCCTCTCTCTTTCACTAAAAAAATAAAATAACCTTAATCCCTTCCTCAGTCTCAGTGGGAAGACAGGGATTACTAGTGGAACTGATGTTTTCCCTGGTCTGAGAGAGCTGAGTGTTTTGAACACAGAGAAGATAAGAAAATGGGTGTGTAATCCATGAAATGTAAGATAGCTTGTAAAAGTATTTGTCAGTCTTACTGAGACTGACTGGGATTTTCATTTATAGTGGTCACTGATTTATTACACATTTTAACATGTAGTTAAAGTACCTACACTTCTTGCCATTCAACTACTTCTAAATTCTTCTGCTTCTAGAATAAATAATTGCATGTTCTGAGAGTGAGGAGGAAACTCTCTTAGGACCTAAGAGAACATCTAAATTTTAGAAAATAGGTCCTGGCCGGTTGGCTAAGCGGTAGAGCGTCGGCCTGGCGTGCGGGGGACCCGGGTTCGATTCCCAGCCAGGGCACATAGGAGAAGCGCCCATTTGCTTCTCCACCCCCCCTCCTTCCTCTCTGTCTCTCTCTTCCTCTCCCGCAGCCAAGGCTTCATTGGAGCAAAGATGGCCCGGGCGCTGGGGATGGCTCCTTGGCCTCTGCCCCGGGCGCTAGAGTGGCTCTGGTTGCGGCAGAGCGACGCCCCGGAGGGGCAGAGCATCGCCCCCTGGTGGGCGTGCGGGGTGGATCCTGGTCGGGCGCATGCAGGAGTCTGTCTGTCTCTCCCCGTTTCCAGCTTCAGAAAAATACAAAATAAATAAATAAATAAATAAATTTTAGAAAATAATTGTCTGGATCAATGACTTGCACAGGACTGCAAACCATGGTGACTCTGAGTTTGTTGCAGAACTGAGTTGAATGGACTTGTCTAGCAATCCAGGCTATGTCTACACACATGGCCCATGTGTTCTTTAAAGTTAGAAAGAGCTGATTATGGAGGATATAGTCAGCTCCTTTCCACTTTAGAAGTCAGATATGGAAGATAAGGAGAGATTTTGGCCTCCAGTGCCATATTGTTCACGCCGATACATTTCTGTTGCACTGGCAACTGAAAACCTGGGGCCTTGGCAAGAACTTCACAGAGAAATTGTGAGATGAAAAGATGCTAAGACACAGACTTTAATACATGATACATAATACACTGCTGGTGAGCAGGCCTTGGGAAGCCCTGTCTATAGTGAAAACAGAAGCATGCTTAAGTTAGAGACCCATCTGTTTATCCCAGGTGTTAAAAAAAAGAGGGGGATTTCTCCAGTTGGTAGAAGAGATGAGGTAAGAAGGCAGAGAAAGTTAGTAGCAAGCAGATCCTTAAAGTACAAGAATACTATTTCACAGCCATTTCATTGATAAATGAAAGGCACAGACCTTTACATTGTCCTTTTCAGTACTCTGGCTTAACAAATTTCTTGCCAGGCATTGCTGATACAATGGTCGACTAGAAAGACAGTCCCCATGGAGCTGGTGGAGTAAGGGAAATAATTGCCCAATTAGTTATAATTATAATGAGTGTGTAAAAAGAGTGTAGCTCATTATGAGAGCCCAAATGAAAAACCTAACCTTGTGTAGCGAAATAAAACAGAAAGAGGGATTAAAGCTGAGGCCTCAAGGATGGGTAAGCATTAGGTTTTCTATGTGAGAATGATAGTGACAAGATTATATAGAGAATTTCGGGCAGAGGGACAAGAAATGTAGTCTTGATGACTCACAAGGCTAATTTATGCTTTAGAATGTTCATCTATCTTCTTCCCATCCAGAACCAGGTAAGGATTGAAGAAGGCGGGATGATATTCGCTAACATGTATCACAAAACACTAAACTCTTTACATCTGATACATTATTTCATCCAAGCAGCAGTTCTAGAAGAAAAATGTTATGTTCTTTCCATTTTATACAGGAAGAAACTGAAGAGCAAAGACTTTATGTTACATGTAGATGATAAAGCCAGGAATTGAAATACAGATTTCCTTGGCAAACATCCTAAACTCTTTCCACAGCACCTTTCCACATTCGTTAGAGGAAAACAGAAACAAAAATGTAATACTCATTAAAAGCAGAATAAATTATCCTGGAGAAGAGATGTGTGTGAAGGAATGCTCCTGCCTGCCTACTTCAATCTATTCACATACTTTAAAAAATATTGCCAAAGAGCCTGACCTGTGGTGGCACAGTGAATAAAAGCATTGACCTGGAATGCTGAGGTTGCTGGTTTGAAACCCCAGACTTGCTCGGTCAAGGCACATATGGGAATTGATGCTTCCTGCTCCTCCCCACCTTCTCTCTCTCTCTCTCTCTCTCTCTCTCTCTCTCTCTCTCTCTGTCTCTCCTCTCTGAAATGAATAAATAAAATAAAAAAAATATTTCCAAAGAATCTATTTCCCTCTTTAGAGAATAACTTGTGGGGATTCTTAGATAATTAATACCAGGAGGAACCACCATGTAGCCCATTACAAATGACCAAGATTTGCTTCTGAGTCCGGCATTTTGTTCTCTACTAAGGTGTCTGTCAACTCAATACCCAATGGTATTGCATTTCCAGTCGAAAGGATATTCACCCAAGGTGAACTTAAAGGTGATCCTTCTCAAAACACAAGTCATTTCACATGGAAAACATTCAGCTTTTTTCTGAGTCATGTTATATCATTGCATCAACAGCCTTGTCCTGCAAGACAATTTTTTAAGACCTAAATTTGTTCTTATATTACCAAAAAAGAAAAATAAAGAAAGAAAAGAAAAGAAAAGAAAAGAAAGAGAGAAAGAGCGAGATTGACCAGGCAGTGGCGAGTGGATAGAGCATTGGACTGGGATGCAGAGGACCCAGGTTCGAAACCCCAAAGGTCACCAGCTTGAGCCCATGGTTGCCAGCTTGAGCAAGGGGTCATTCAATCTGCTGTAGCCCTCTCTCTGGTCAAGGCACATATAAGAAAGCAATCAATGACACAAAAAGAATTGATGCTCCTCATCTCTCTCCCTTCCTATCTGTCTGCTCCTGTCTGTCTGTCTGTCTGTCTCTCTCTCTCTCTCTCTGTCTTTGTCTCTTTCACACACAAAAAAAAAGATTAAAAAAGAGAAAAAAAGAAATATTGTAAGGGCAAAAATTTCACAAAGATCAAAATAAGCAAACAGAACACTAGAATTTCATTGAATTTCAGTGAAAAGAAAACTTCAAATTTATTCAAAAACATCATCTGTGCATCAGACTGTCATAAAACTTAAATTTCTCTCATATTACCTGGGGAGACAGGGCTGATCATCCTCAGAATGTGCTATTCAAAGAAAAGAAGCCCAGAATGCCATTCATCTTAAAAGTTGCCAACTTCAGATTTCAAAACTCATTTCAATCACACAGAATAGGATACTTTCTGCATCTTTCAGTGAGTCAAAGGAAAAACAAATCAATACATGATTTTCAAATGAGAAATGTCTGTTTCATTACTGAGAGAAGTCAAAAATAAATTATTTTAACAGCAACAATGACATTAAACTACAACATCTCACTTGTTCATTTATTGGTGATTGTATTTTTCTTACGTAGTCAGTAAAATGTTTGGAGTTTCTTTTCCCTTTTATTAAGTCTTCATAATAACCTCTCTGGGACTGAGTTTCAAATTTTTTGGAAACTACTATATGTTAATTAGCTTTTTAAATTCTCTTAAAAATATAAATTTTACTTAATTGCCACATGTGGCCTTTCTTTTAAATACTAACGACTATTAAACAAGTAATGTCTATAAATAAAACTAGATGTCAGAAGCCCTCTATAATAAAATCTCTGATTTTCATTTCCTTCTACAATTAAAAAATCAGTACAGAGTTGAGGCAATGCCATTTTGTTTTGGAGTATAGATAAACAAAAAATTAAGTGCACGTGTGCCTTGGCATCCATGCAAAGAAACTGGGCAAAGACAGGCAAAATGAGGCCGGATGACCTGTCTCCAGTGAGGAAACTGGGACAAGGCCAAGAGTTGTAGTTAGAATGGAAGACTGTTCCTTAGTTGAAGGAGAAGAGAGCACAAGTGCTAGTCCAATCCCCTCACTTGCCAGATGCAGAAACAGAAGAAATGGAAGGTCACATTTAGACAACTAGCTAAATGAACTTAAACATCTTGTATTGTTTTCAAAGCCTTTTATGTTTTATCCCATGGGTAGCATTCTGCCATATTTAGAGATAAAAATAAAATAAGAACATTAAATGACTTCACTGAGACAAATGAGTGGTATAACTAATACTAAAACTTGGGACCAGTGTTCCATACATTGAACCTCCCGACAAGGTCTTCAGTTGTACAACCCACACATATGGAACACTAGAATACTGTAGGGCCCCAGGCTTTTGGTACAGAGCTAGCAAGTGTGTTGTGTTCTTTCAGGGTATTTGCATAATAAAGATGATTTTGATCTTCAACTAACCATGTGGCCAAAGTTATATATAGGAATCGGTGAATCGTTGATTATTCAATATCCAAATGGGGTGGGGAGCCAAAATCTAAATCCCTGGATATAGACTTTTCTAAAAATAAATTGAAAACTTTTTTTTTTACTCTAGCAAAAATAACAGAATAAAAGCAGATACTTTGGGTGGTGAGCACACAATGAAATAAGTGGATGAGGTATCGTAGAATTGTATACACTTGAAATCTATATATATTTTATTAACCAATGTCACCCTAATTTCAAAAATAAAGCAAGTGCATGAGTTTAAAAGAGAAATAACTTTAACCAAAAATGAATATGAGACTCATTAAGCTATTAAGTGTGTTAGTTTTCTATAATACGATAAGGTAAATTTTATGCTCCTGGACAAGCAACCTTCAAGAAAGTCAGATCTGGTCTCAACTGTTCTGTTTTGGCCAAACCTGCCTCCACCATTAACATCATGACCTCCCACCTTCCAGTTAACCTTAACATGATCTTAAGCTGCTGCACATCTCAGGTTTATTTATCCCCATCACAAAATCTCAAAAAACAAATGTGCCTTTTCTCTGCCAATGCTTCCATTTAACAGATTTCTGTATCTTTCAACTCTATCATTTCCATGTTTAGTCATAAATTTGGCCGAAAATGTTTAACTTTTTTTTGCTTTCATATTTCTCCCACACACTATTACTTTTCTTACTTTGCAACTTAAATGGTAGATCGGGGATGGGCATAATATGTATAAGAACCTATAAAAAGAGTTTTGTATTGATCTTTATGAAAACAAAAACTCTAAAACTGGAATTCTAGCAATTACGAGTACATTTCATTATATCTTTCACCTAGAATAATTAAAATAAGGATTTAAAAAAGAAAAAAAAAACAAAATTTTCAGAAATAACAAATTTTTAAAGTAATATAGACCAAAAATTCTGGACTTTATGTAAATAAAACTTAAAGAACTATACAAAATATCTCAATTTAAGGAAAAATTTTTAATGTAGGTTAATCCACTTTCCCTTTTTCTCCTATATTATTATTCTTCTCCTCATGTTCTGATTCCTAGTTTCATATATATATAATTTATAAATGTAAATGAACTTTGTTGATCCTAACAGACACATTATAATTATCAAAAGGCCATAGTTTACATTACAGTTTACTCTGGTGTTGTACATTCTATGGGTTTGGACAAATGTTTAATGACATGTATCCACCATTACAGTATCATACAGAATAGTTTCACTGCCCTGAAAATCCTCTGTGCTTCATCTATTCATCCCTCTCTTCCCTTATTCCTGGAAAGATCTTTTTACTATATCCATAGTTTGCCTTTTCCAGAATATCATATAGTTAAAATCATACAGTATGTAGACTTCTCAAATTGGCTTTTTTTACTTAGTAATAGGCATTTAAGTTTTCTCCATGTCTTTTCATGGCTTGATAGTTCATTTCTTTTGGCCACTGAATAATATCCGACTGTCTGGATATATCAGAGTTTATATACCCATTCTTGGTTGCTTCCAAGTTTGGCAATTATGATAAAACTGCTGTAAACATCTGTGTGCAGGATTTTGTGTAGACATGAATTTTCAACTCTTTTGGGTAAATACCAAGGAGCATGGTTTCTGGATCATATGGTAAGGTACATGTAGGTAGGTAAGAAACTGTCTTCCAAAGTGACTCTACCATTTTGTATTCCCTCCAGCTGTTGCTCCACCACCTCACCAACATTTGGTGCTGTCAATGTTATAAATTTTGGCCATTCCAGTAGGTGTGTAGTAGTATCTCATTGTTGTTTTAATATGCATTTCCCTCACGACATACGATATGGAGCATCTTTTCATGTGCTGATTTGCCATCTTTATGCCATCTTTGATGTGGTGTCTGTTAAGGTCTTTGGCCCACTTTTTAATTGGGCTGTTTGCTTATTATTGAGTTTTAGGGGTTTTCTGTATACTTTGGATAGTGGTTTTTACCAGATGTGTCTCTTGTAATATTTCCTCTCAGTCTGTAATTTGCCTTTTCATTTTCTTACCAGTGTCTTACAAAGCAAAAATTTTCCATTTTAATTAAATCCAACATATTAATTCTTCTTTCATGGATCTTGCCTTTGGTGTTCTATCTAAAGAGGCATCATTGCCCTGGCCAGATAGCTCGGTTTCTTAGAGCTTCTTCCTGAAGCACAGAGGTTGCCAGTTCAATCCCCAGTTAGGGCTCATGCAGGAACAGATCGACGTTCTTGTCTCTGTCTCTCTCTCTCTCTCCCTCCCTCCCTCCCTCCCTTCCTTTCTGTCTAAAATCAATGAAATAAACATTTAAAACATAAAAAATAAATAAAGAGGCATCATCATTCCCAGGTCTGCTAGATCTACTTTCCTCTTATTTAATCTCTTAACAGCTTGCAACTCAGTTTGCCAGGTGCTCATGCCCTATTTCTCTGCATCCCAGTCCGACGCTCTATCCACTGCGCCACCACCTGGTCAGGCTCTCATACCCTATTTCTCGAAATGCTCTCTTTGCTTCTTTGACAAAGTATCTGTCACAATCACTACTCTTTCTCCATCATTTTGCTTGCTGTGTCTACTTTGAACAAAAAATGTTGGAGTTTGTGATCACCACAAACTTGCCTCTCATTTAGTCCAATGGTTTAAAACTTTCTTTCTATTCCTGTTAATCTATATACATGTTTGATCTCAACCTCTGCATTGAGCTCCAGACTATTAAAACTAGCTCATTCTTGACATCTCCATATGATATCCAGCATTGGTGGGATTCAGCTGGTTTGCACGGGTATGGCAGAACTGATACCTAATTTTTTGTTGAGTTTGGCAAACCAGTTATTAAAATGGCACTTGTAATCAGGGTTTCCTCTAAGGTGGATGCCTGGCCAGATGTCCAATGTGGAAATCACAAATTTACATTTCTTACTCTTTTTTTAACATTCACCTGAACAGCAGTATATTCTAAGTGCCTGTAGTGATAGTGATGTTCATTCCATCCATGGGTAAAGGAATGGGATCCTACTCTTACAATAGAAATATGATAAAGGATAAATCACACAGCCAATGATGCTTAGATAAAAGCAAAGAAAATTGCAAGTGAGGACACTAATCAAGAAGCAATATGAAAATCTCTCAAGTAACAGTTTTATTTTTTTGTCAGGTATTATTTAATATTTTTTATTAATTTTTAAAACTCTTTCTTATAACATAATATAGTTTTGTGTACCTCTTTTATTATTCTTAATTAAGTATTAAATGCATGAAATAAACTACCTTATAGTATATCATTTTTTTATACTTAAAATGATCATTAGGGCAGGGAACCGGTTGTTAAATTACTTGAATCCCACCACTGGTATCCAGTAATTATATAAAATATGCATGGTCACATTAGCCTGATCTGTGGTGGCACAATGGATAAAGCATCAACCTGGAATGCTGAGGTCACCAGTTCGAAACCCTGGGCTTGCGCATTCAAGGCACATACAAGAAGCAACTACTACGAATTGATAATTCCCCTCCCAACTTTCTCTCTTTCTCCTCTCTCAAAAAATAAAATACTTAAAAAAATAAATCATACTCACATTAGAACTCTAATTATTTAACTCTCTAAATCCATTTCTATCTAGTCAGCTATATTTCAGTTAATGGAAAAAACATCCAGTGGCTTAACTAACCCAAGAACCAAATAGTTCATTTTCAACTTTTTCTTCACATCCCCCATCTAATCTGCAGGCAGTCATATAATCTACCTCTAACAGCTATCCTGAGTCCACCTACATTTTATTATCCCAAATGCTAATATCACAGTTGTCCCCAAAATCTATTTATTGAACTACTGTGATAACTTCTTTTTCCTATTTTTCTCCCTATAATCCATTATCCACACAGTAGCTTAAATGATCTTATAAAATGTAAACCAGATAATGTATTTTCCCTGCTTAAGCCTCCAATGGTTTCCTTTAATACAGTGTGGCTGTAAAGTCATGGTGCACTTTTGACCAGTCAAAAAGGAAAGCAACAAAAGATGATAGAAATGTGAAATCTGCACCAAATAAAAGGAAAACCCTCCCAGTTTCTGAAGGATGATGTGGCAGCATGTGTGCATGAGCAATGATGATGCAACACTGTGTATACAGCGGAGCAGCCCACGGCCATGCCAGTCGAGATGTGGACGGTACAGAGGAAAATTCAGTGTGTTCTGTGGCTCGCTAAATTTGAATCCATGACCAAGGTGCAACGTGAATATCGGCGCATTTATAACAAAGCACCACCACATAGGAATAACATTACTGGGTGGAATAAACAGTTGAAGGAAATCATCAGTTTGGTGGAGAAACCCCGTTCTGGTAGGCCATCAGTCAGTGCTGAGTCTGTAGAGGCTATACAGGATAGCTACCTAAGGAGCCCTAAAAAATCTGTGCATGAGCCCACATCGAACTGCACTGAATAGGTATAAAACTGGGAGAGTTTTCCTTTTATTTGGTGCAGATTTCACATTTCTATCATCTTTTGTTGCTTTCCTGTGACCAGTCAAAAGTGCACCATGACTTTACAGACACACTGTACATAAAAAAAAATCCAAATCCTTTACTATGGCTCATAGGCCCTTTGTCATCTAAATCCTGACACCTCTGCTCATCTCCTTCCTTGTCTCTGTACCTCTAGCTCACCGTAATACAATTATCTCCATCATCTTTTATTTCCTTAGATATGTTGATCCACATTTTCTAAATTTGGTTATTTTTTAACTGTGTAATGTTTATTGCCCTACGTACTTGACAGTATTTGATGTCAACAACATTGGGTTCTTCCTCCTTGCTCTTCCCTCTACCAAGAATGCTCTGAACTACATTTGCTCACAGGGATTTCCTTGTTATTAAACTCCCATTTCAAAGTAACCACCTCAAAGAAGCCTTCTCTAATAACCTAAGCCACCCCAGGACCATAGTCATTCTTTTTTGCGTAAGTTGTTTTATTTTTTTCATAGCTCTTACAGCAATCTGAATTTATCTTAATTAATGCTATTGTTATTATTTATTGTCCGTCACTATTTCTCGACAAGAATGTGAGCCACAGGAGGACAGGTACATCATCTGAACTGTCATCCTATTGCTATTTCTCCAGCTTTGGGAACCATGCTTGGCACATTGTGAGAACTCAATACATTTTTTTTTTAATGAATGAATAAATGAATTCGTTGAATAGGTAGACAGAGAGTAGGCCATAAAAATTATTAAGATCCTTGTTTTTGTAGTAAATCAGGGCCAGTTGAATTGTAAAAGTCAAAATCAAAGCATTTGAAGGATCTTCATGTCTGTTTGCACTCAGAACTGGGTTTTTTTTATGGAATGTATATACATCTTTAGGTACATTGTGTGACAACGGATGTTAGGAGATTTTATTTCATTTTGCAAATGTGCGTAGTGATGCACACACATACACACACAGATAGGAGAGTTGATTTTTTAATAAAATCAGATATCTGAAGTGCTAATGTAATGTAGTGCTACCATCCTTTCTTTTTTAATGTAGCATCTTCTGCTAAAATGGCACATCAGTGTGGTGGTTAGGGGGGGAGGGGGGAGAGAGGAAGGGGGAGGGGGAGGGGCACAAAGAAAACTAGATAGAGGGTGACAGAGGACAATCTGACTTTGGGTGATGGGTATGCAACATAATTGAATGACAAGATAACCTGGACATGTTTTCTTTGAACATATGTACCCTGATTTATTGATGTCACCCCATTAAAATTAATAAAAATTTTTTAAAAATGGTACATCTCTCTGTGCAAAATCCAGAGACTATATTCAAGAGCTGAATTATTTATTCACATAGTCCAGGAGTCCAAGCTACATTAGAACAAGGTATATATTTACTTCTAAAACACTGCTTTGATTTTATTATTCCCCGCTCGTTAGCCCACAAGAGAATCAATTGCCAGTCTGCTCTGTCACTTAGCATATGCTACCTCCTGCTTCTACTGATCAATTCGCTGCCAGTTCACTTCTGTGCCCCAAAATGGACTGTAGGCTTTTCATATGCTGTCTTCTAAAAGTAAACTTCATCAAATGTAGTTATTTAGTAGTTATTTGTAAAAGATTATGATGACAGCCTTTATAACTCTCCAAATCTGACTCTGTTTGATCTTTCATTCCAAACACAGGTGAAAATTAAATTAAACACCAATGCACTAGTTAATTTTAGCAGTGCAATATTTTTCAATGACTGGAATAATTTTGAACTGTAAGTAAATGTTTTTACATGTCTTCTTTATATGTAACTTTTTAATTTTATTTAGAACATACAATAAAAAAAATTCTTGCTGTTTTTTACACAACATGGAACATGCTATATAGCATTGATCATCTCAGAACCAACTCAATGAATATCAGCGTCTGGAAATCCCAGTATCTGCCCTGGAGCATTAATAAGCATGGTGAAACAAGTACTCATAAGGAACAGCAAACATTTAAAATAAAAGGGTAGGTCTAGGGAATTAGTTGCACCACAAGGATAAAAACAGAGTATGGACCCTGGCCGGTTGGCTCAGTGGTAGAGCATCGGCCTGGCATGCAGGAGTCCCAGGTTCGATTCCCAGCCAGGGCACACAGGAGAAGCACCCATCTGCTTCTCCACCCCTTCCCCTCTCCTTCCTCTCTGTCTCTCTCTTCCCCTCCTGCAGCCAAGGCTCCACTGGAGCAAAGTTGGCCCAGGCGCTAAGGATGGCTCTGTGGCCTCTGCCTCAGGCGCTAGAATAGCTCTGATTGAGGCAGAGCGACGCCCCAAGATGGGCAGAGCATCGCCCCCTGGTGGGCATGCTGGGTGGATCCCAGTCTGGCGCATGCGGGTGTCTGTCTGACTGCCTCCCCGTTTCCAGCTTTGGAAAAATACAAAAACAAAAAAAACAATAAGAACAACAAACAAACAAAAACAGAGTATGCTTCAGTGTCCTCATTTGAAAATATTGAGCAGCCCTGGCTGATTAGCTTGGTTGGAGCGTCATTCTGAAGTGTAAAGGTTGCTGGTTCGATCCCCAATCAGGGCACATATAGGAACAGATTTATGTCTGCCCCTGTCCCCCAGCCTCTTCCTCTCTCTTTAAAATCAATACAAAAAGATTTTTAAAGAAAATATTCAGCAAATGATATCTGGTATTTATCCCCAGAAGCAGCAGTCCCAGATGCCAATCCATTGCATGGTTTGCAGATGTTGGGGTAGGCAAGAGAGATAAGACCCACACAAGCAATGGATGGAACACCGCTTTAGAGACGAGGCAGAGCAAGATCAGTTTCAATAGTGAGCATTGGTTCCCAATGGCCAGTAGGTCTCAGCCCACATGACACAGGGAGAAGGTCTACACACACCCTTCTTGTGCTTCAGGCAAAGGGCCCCCTTTCTTCTCTGCCAGAAAGGGATAGCAGCATCTGTGGTTAAAGCCACTCAATCTATGGTGTTTTGCTGTGACAGCCCAAGCAGATTAATATAGTCATATAAACTGCAATGGCAGGACTAGCATATATCTGTCTATAATATGTTACTATTGCATGAAAATTGAAAATTTTAGAAAATACCATTAACCAATTATTTGTACTATTAATAATAATAGGGGAATTATTCTACAGTAGAAATGGCTAGGATAATCATGATAAATAATAAAAGTAAAAATAATAATACTTGTAGTTACAAAGCAGTTACCAAACACCAGCAGCATTTTGATCACTGTACATATAGAAAAGCATTTACTGTCATAATAGCACTATAAAATGGCATTATGATTCTTATCCACATTCCATAGAAAAGAAAATTAAGGAACAAAGACTTTCTATGTGTTTTACATGAATTAGGCATTTAACTTTGCTAACAATGCTAAAGACAGGTAGTATCGTTAATCATTTCACAAATGAGAAAAGTTAGGAAGGGTTAAGAAAAATTTCCCTCGTTTCTAAACTAATAAATGGTGGAGTTGGGAATTGAACTCAAGCCATATGTGTCTAATTCTTAGGCTATATTATTAAGGCGCTGTGGTTTGTTTAGGTCTCTTACAAACAAATAACAGGTTAATACTCCTATGGAAACTGGGCAACAAATCTGAACTGATCATTTATAAGTGCACATCTCTGTTCTTTGAAATGCTCATTACATCTATGGTTAATTGCTTGGATAACTTTTTGTGCAAAAAAAAACAAGCCATTAAATACAGTAATTTTCATAAACATAATAACCTCTAAAGTGGACAAAAGTATTAATGGATGTCACAAAGACAATGACTTCTCAGACATTGCATGCTGTGCATCAAGGGACCTAGGGGAGACCACCTCATAATCTCCTACACAGGTTTCATGAGACAGCCTGACTCCCAGTCCTTATGAGTATTTATTGACACACACAAAATAGAAGCAGGGACAAGAGTGACTAAGCCAGGAAAGGGAATTTTTTTAGAGCAGACAAAAGGGCAAGGGAGTAGCTCAAATGTCCCCACCTATTGATTAATCAGAATTGCTAATTCTATCCCTATTGTGTTGCATTCAGCACAGTACTGTGCTCTGTACTTTTGCAGGAAAGTCCTGTGGCCTTTGCTTCAGGGCACTGAACTCTGTGCTTGTTTTATTTTTCTATTCAGGACCTCTACAAATGGGGGATGATATAATCTTATTACTTATCAAACTAAATAAAAACTTTTAATTTTTAGAAACACAAAACATTTATATTTGTTCTTATTCTATTAAAATCATTGTTTATTATACAGCTAAAATGATTTAAATCACTTGAAAATTATGGTGAAGGTCACTATGTAGGTCACTGGTTGAAATTGATTGAAGTGGAGAAATTAAAATCTACCATTTTATTCAGACCATTAATTTCTATTATATTGGCATAATAAATGATTATTTTATTTAACAAAATGAGATCATTAAATAGTTTGAATAAAGTAAAAGATACAGTTTAAGTAGGATCTGTTTATATCATTCCTTTGAGTTTTTATTTTGTAAATACTAAAATATGCATTCACTTTTAGTATCATGAAATATAATAAATTATAAACTTATGTTTCTTCTATTATTTTCAAGTTTATCATTTATTGATGGGAAAACTATCAAACTCTTATCAAGGTAAAAGTATTTTAAAATATAATGAAATTTTACTTACTGTTGGGCAAATAAGTTTGTAAAATGTGATTTTTATGCTCACTTTGTTAAAAATAGCGCTGCCCATGTGAATTCTGCTGCCCAGGTGTTACCACTAATTACCTTCCTGCTTGGGAGGGGGCTTCGTTATGCTAATATGTACTGGAGGAGGGGTTTTCATGCCAAAAAGTTTTTAGGAATGAGGAAGAAGGGGAAGAGGAAGGAGGCCATGTTTTTGCAGAATGAGAGCAGGGAGGAAGTGTGCTGAGGAGAAGCAGCAGCCAGGATGGCAGGGTGCTGAAGGAGAAGCCAGTTGTGCAGAGTGTAAGAAGCCATGTTGGCAGATGGGGAACCAGAGGTGATTTAGACTGATGGGGGGCCTTGATTCTAGGAAAATCAGGAGAAAGTCAGTGGCTTTGGGAGCACTGAATGGAAAGGGAAGTCTTTTCCTGCTGTGTGTATTTACTCGCCCACCAGTTGCAAGGCTAGAATAAAGGTAATGGCCCACCAGTTTTGGCTCCACTGTTTCTTTACCATCTGTCCAAATCTAATGGTAACCTGCACCTGCATGGTGGCTATGATGGTGATGACTACTGGCCTTACACTTACACGGGAAGTTAGAAAATTAGGTTGCAAATCAGGGAGAACGTTTTAATCCCTCTTCAAATATTAACCAATTTATAGTCAAATATAGAGTAAGAGAATAATTTATGGTATAAATTACATAAAATGAATATCTCAAACAAAATCCAAAGTTTATTATCAGGTAAGAATTTTATTATTTGAATTGAAAGTACCTCAGTTTAGTATTTAACAGTAGAAATAATCAAGAACTTAATGTGTAAAGTATCATTAAAATCATTTCTCAATCATTGCATACTTATTTATTAAAAAGAAAATTTGTTTTACAATGTATTTCTGGCATTATTTGACAACATCTTATTGCAAAGTATATATAAATAGGCGGATTGAAAATTTTTTGATCAGACAAAAAATGCATGTCTAAGTAAAATCTTCAAGGAATGCCTAATTTCTCTTTAAATTAGAGATTTTCTTAATCCTCAACCACATCTAATATTCATGTTAAGGTTTTATGCAAAATCAACTAATTTTGCTTCCAAAGCTATTTGTATCTCAGTTTTGCTAACATGGTGGAGGTGATAGAGACAGATAATGAGAAAAAGACCTGGAAATAGATTAACTGGACAATCAGCTTCCAAAATGTTGATTCTAATGGACATCGTTAGGCCCTAGTTCACAGCTAGAATAGACCATCGAAACACCCTGAAATATCCCTATCTTTTCACCTGGATATATATATATTTAAGTATAAGAAAATAATATATATACATACTTAGTATTTTAATCACAAGTGATCATTTTAAATGGTTAAATAATTAAATATATTTCTCTATGAATATAAAACAATGAAGTTTTGGGCCCTGTTTACTTGCCCAATATGCAAAATTCTTCCTCTATTAAATTCTCTGCTTCTCTGAAATCAGACTTTGGGTTTAGTTTTATTTTTCGCAGAAGTACATATCTTCTATAATTCATACCATAATTATTTCATTTTCTCACTGTATTTGGTTATAAAGTACAGGTAGTTAATATTTAAACAAAGTTACAAATGCCCTTCCTGATTTTCTTTCTAATATTCTAACTTACTTTTACTTTAGATTTTGAATAGTTTGTTAATGAATAAGAAATTTTTAAAAAATCAATGAATAAAAAACTAAATATTTAAATATAACAACATAGTATACAATATTTCAGTGTATTGTTCACTAACCTAAGGTATACAGACATTTATTAAGACATTATTTCCAAAGTGAAATATAAGCGGTACTATATTCCCATAAAATAACCCAATTTGGAAACCCTAAACAAAAATTCTATTGAGAGAATCATCTGAATAATATGTGTAGCATCTACTGCACAGTTAATTATTAGGTTTTAATACCAGCAATTAACTAATAACCCATTATGGTAATATTAACTTTCCAAAATCAACACAAAAGATGTAGTTTTTTTTATAAAATTGGTACTTTGGTCAATAAAAAGGGTTATTTTTTCTATAAAGGGTCTATTAAATTCTATGAGATACAATTACCTCAAGAAAAATATTTTCTTCCTTCTTTTCTATTGACCAATTCTGTTTTAAAAAATGAAGACCTATTATTTAATATACTACAGTGAGCATTTTCTCAATTTGTTTCTCACAGCTAAAAAAAAGCTAACACTTTATATCCAGAAAATTACAGCCTTTCATTTTTACTTTAAAATATATTTATTTTCCTCTTGGCCAGGAAAATGTTATAGCTCTCTTTCTTTAAAAGTGTTTATTATACAGATTTTTAAAATCTCATTCAAGAGTTATAATACATGTTTTATTTAAAAAACTGAGTATCTTTAAAATGTGTTTTTAATGCTTTTAACAATATCTCTTTGTTCTAATGCAATGCAAGAACTCAATTCCAAGCACCTGATAATACTAGATATTACTATAAATTCCCTTAGTACCTTGTGCTTAACACTTCAACTGCCTTCTTCAGTCTTTAATCTTATAACATATACCAGTCTTTCTTTCAAAGTCTGCCTACAAGCTACCAAATTGATACATGAATTACACAAACTGTCTGACCCTATTGACTACATAGTGTCACAATACTGGATATTTAGAAATAATTTACATTATCAATTAAATTGCATTACCAGATGTTTAGTGTCATACAACTAACAAGAATTGGCACTGCCAGAAATGAAATTTTACTATTCTAGGACTGATTTATAACATTTTATTGACCATCTATTTGGGGCCTCTACATTTTGGAATTGGACATCTATACTTAAGTGTGACAGCTAAAATAGTCCTTGTTTGATTACCTTATATGTACTTTGAACTTGTTTGAAGTGTAGAATCATGTGTATGTACATGAGAAACAACTTTCAATTATCTCCATTTACCTGCTTAAGAGAAGAATACTAAATAGTCAGCAAGAATTAGTGGGAGAAAATGAAAATACAAACACAAAGTCTGTATTCCAGGCCTTTCTTTGACTTTAGAAAGTGGATTAGCCTTGGGGAAGTCACATGACTGATATTTTCTGTTTCCTCCTCTGTGCAACAGAAGAACAAACTAGAAAGTCTCAGAGCTCCCTTTAAATTTAAATTGTCCTTAATTATACACCGGTAAATTATTTTAACAAGGAAGCCATTAGACTGCTACAGCTCTAATGCCCCGGTGGGCTATGTAAACAAAACAGAATCTAAGCCTGTAAATGCCTCAAGGTTATGTAATCAAAATGCTAAAGACAACCAATCACAAACAGCTAACTCTTTAAGCTATAGCCAACCAATGATTTCTCTACTTTCCTTCTCTCTTTTCTCTATAAAAGTCTCTGCAGAGTTTTCTGGAAGTACTCCTAACCACTTTCAGTTTGACACTGCCCAATTCAAACCAATTTTTGCTCAAATAAACTCTTAAATGTCTAATATTCCTCAGCTAATTGAGCAAGAAAGATTTAAAGAGCAAAAATTTATCTCGACAGATAAGAACATTTGTTAGTATAACAGAGGAAATAACACAGACAATATTTTGTTGAATAGTGGGTGAAGGCTAAGTTTTAGAAGTCTTTTCCATTACCAAATAAATAAGTTTTTTGTTTTTATGTGACAGGGATATAGAGGGACAGAGAGAGGGACAGAGAAAGAGGGACAGACAGATAGGGAGAGAGATGAGAAGCATCAATTTTTTGTTGCCGCACCTTAGTTGTTCATTGATTGCTTTCTCATATGTGCCTTAACTACTGGGGTGGCGGGGGGGGCGGCCTACAGCAGACCCAGCAACCTTGGGCTCAAGCTGGGGAGCCTTGCGCAAACCAGATGAGCCCATGCTCAAGCTGGTGACCTCAGGTTTCGAACCTGGATCCTCCATGTCCCAGTCTGATGCTCTATCCACTGTGCCACAGCCTGGTCAGGCCAAATAATTCAGTTTTTAAGAAATCTTTTCATTGACAAGATTGTGAGAGAGGTGAATTTACAACAGAAATTACTGGCAACACTCACAGCATTTGCAAAACAAAACATGCTATCCTAGCAGAGTCCTAGCTCCTTAAGTTTCCTCATTACGCTGTCTGTCTCATAGGTAATAGGAGTTGGAACTGAGAAAGCTACCCAGGCGTACCTCCTTTTACTGTGCTTCACAGATGTTGAGTATTTTACAATTGAAGGCAAGACCCTCCACCAGCAGAAAGGTCACAACCCACTTTACTGTGAGACTCAATATACTGTGGTGGTCTGGAGCCAAACCTGCAATATCTCTGAGGTATGTCTGTAGGAAGACAATGAATGAAGACTCTTTCTGAGCCCTGGTGTTTAATCACTTGTAGAAGGAGCAAATAAGAATTCTCTGTTCTTCAAATATAATACCTAACCCAAAGAAGTGACAAAGCTAGAGGTTTTTCCTGTGAAATAGGAATAACCAGCAAGGCTTCTGGAAGGGACCCCGTGGGCATGGCAGAAGAGGCTCAGAACTGCATGAATTCATATGTAAGTAATAATCCTATGGGAAGATAGAGACCTGGCAGGACCACACTCAGAGTGTATAGGTACATGAACAGTACTCATTGTCTCTAACATATATGCACCTCATTCATTTATAAACTGTATTTATTCACCCCATAAACCTTCCCAACTAAATATTTTTCTTACCTGTATTGTTAAACTAATTAAACAAGGAGGCCATTAGACTGAGGTGTCTCTGATACCCTGGTTTCCGAAGTAAGCAAACCAAAACTGAAGCCTGTGAATCCCTCAGGCTTACAAAATCAAAATGCTCAGGACAACCAGTCGCAAACAGTGCACTAGGCTTTAAGCTATAGCTAATCAAATAGTTCCTCTCTTTGCTTCGGGACTTTGTAAGTCCACCTCCTGGCTCCTGTTAGCGAGCACATCTAACCACTTTCAGTTTGGCGCCGACCCATTTCAGCCAATTATTGCTCAAATAAACTTCAAAACTTTTCATTTGCCTTGGTTTTAACAGTTCAACGTCTCACAGAATTAAATGGAAACTTTTGGTTATTTTCAGACTTATGCACGCAAAGCAGGTGCACCTATCTTGGAACTACAATAAGGTTTTGTTTTCCAGAATAACTCTAATAACAGCCCATCCAAAGGAGTGCTGTCTCTGAGCAGGCTACGTCTGAGAGAAGTGCTTCTCTTCAACGGCCAGAGTATGAAGAAATTACTAAAGGCTGTATTTTTACATGGCAAACTAAATGGTCTAAGAGGCTTAACATTTTCATTAGGACAAAAATATACACAATGGATAGAGAAACCTTGTTTACATGGTTTGGGGACATTTCCATTCTTTAAAGGACCAAACAAAAATAGTTCATCTTGCACCCAGATTGCCCATGGCTCCCAAATAGAAGTTTTAGTTAGAGAAAAATGGTTGTTTGAATAAAGAAAATTTACTAATTTCTGTTCTGGTGTAATAAAATCTAATCAGTTATTTGTATTCATACACTTGTGTCTTTTTAAACAAAAGCCATCAGTTTGATGTTTCCATTCTCAGGTCAGAAGAAAAGCTAAGGATCATCTGAAGCATTTCTATACTTTTCAAACACTGGCTTTTAGAAACATATTATAGTAATTAAATCAAATGCTGTGTGTTTTATTAAATGAGCAATATAACAACATGTAGGGTGTTTCAGATAGCCCTGAGGTAGCCGTCATTAACTTGAGAAAGAGAAACCTGTGGAAGAAAGCTAAGAAAAGAAAAAGTAATCTGTCTTAATAATTATGTTTAGAAAAGAATTTTGGGTGTAGTTACTAGCATAATAGCATATAGAACAGCTTAGAAGCCTATAACTCAAATAACTAATCAGACAATATTGAAAGGCAGAAACCAGCCTGACCAGGCAGTGGCACAGTGGATAGAGCATTGGACTGGGAAGCAAAGGACCCAGGTTCGAAACCCCAAGGTCGCCAGTTTGAGCGCAGGCTCATCTGGTTTGAGCAAGGCTCCTCAGCTTGAACCCAAGGTTGCTGGCTTGAGCAAGATGTCACTCTGTCTGCTGTAGCACACGGTTCAAGGCACATATGAGAAAAGAATCAATGAACCACTAAGGTGCCTCAACGAAGAATTGATGCTTCTCATCTGTCTCCTTCCTGTCTGTCTGACCCACTCTCTATTGATATCTCTTTCTGTAACAACAACAATGAAAAAGCAGAAACTCTTCTGAACCGAAAACATGAGGCTACTATGATCAAAAAATAAATAAATTTTATTTTAAAAGCACGTGGGTGCAGGATGACTGATGGTCTGATATAGATATCTGATATAGGGGTTGCTGCAGGCATCTTCTGACATGGGGCTGGGTGCACCTGGACATGCTCAGATTAGCATACAGGGGGTTGTGGCCTTGGTCACTGACTTGACATGAACAGGAAGAATTCAGCTGCAAAAACACCTCCTCTGCAAGTCCTTTTGATGTAGCACAGGCCTAATCAACATGATCCTATCTGGTGTTTTTGGTAAATCTTCAAAACAGCAGAGGTCAGGTGTCTCCCAGGAATAGCTAGGACCTGGCTCCTCTGGAACCATCTGCCTCTGGGAATTATCTGTTGTTGGTCAAATAAGTTTGTAAATATGATATATATGTTTCCTCGCTTGTAGTTTGCATTGGGTGTGGGGACAGGCTGTAAACTGGCAGGCTGGTTATAGCCTAAGGCTTAATTTTAAGACTAAGCTTTTCCCCACACACTTGACTGATTGTATGATGTGGGGTGGTACACTCTCATGAGAAATCCCATTATGCCTCAGATAAGTGACATTGTATCAGAGACTTCTTTGTATTATTGAATTAAAGATTTTGATTTCTATACTATAAAATGGGGCAGACAGAGAGCTCACGCTCTCTGTTCCCAAGATTAGCATTAGAGAGGAGAGCATATAAAGGCCATGTGGAGGAGAGGAGAAGTAGCCAAGATGGCAGAATGAAAAAGGAGAAGACAGTTTGTGCAGAGAGAAGGAGATGGGGAACAGAGGTGAATAAGTCTGGTGAGCTAGAAACCTTTGATTCTAGGAAACTCGGATAAGTCAGTAGCTTTGTGAGCACTGAATGAGTGGGTTTTGGAGCCCAGTGTGTGTTTTTACTTGCCCGCCGGGTGCAAGATAGGATTAAAGGTAATGGCCCACCAGTTCTTGGCTCCGTTGTTTCATTACGGTTTGTTGGAATCAAATGCGAACCAGAATGGGTCAGGCAGCTGTGATGGTGGCTGTGGCTACTGGCTTAACTTCTGTGAAAAAACCAAAACTTCACTGTTTTCTTAGGATACAAAGTAAGATTTAAAATTGGTGATCTAAGTTTCTAACTAATTTACAGGCTTTAACTTTCCACAGTGTATCCTGTGGCTAGGTTTTTACAAACAATTATTGTGATTTAAACTTCCCTAATGGCCAGTTCCTCCTAAATTTAAGCTTTTCCTGACATTCCTGCAAAGGTAAATTTATTGCTACATTTCAAAGTAAAAGCCAGGAAGCCATTAAGAGAGAGAATAGCAAGCAATTAACTACAACCTTACAGTGGGGGATGAGAATGTTCTATTTTGAACCCCTCCTCTTCTTTTGGGCCTTTACTGTTCTCAGGATGGCAGCTGAGTAGTCATTTTATTTATCAAATATAAATATTTTTGAAGTAATTTTAATGCTACAAAACCACAAGCTTAGATAAAACATACAAACTAACAAAATTTAGTTATTTTTTGCATTAAAACAACATTCAGGCCCCTCAAGTGACATGAAAAGAAGTGGGCTTGTTGAAACTCTAGAACCATAAAACGAACTGAGCATAATCCCATCACTTACCTTAAATTTGGCCATGAGGAGACTGTACAAGAAAGGTCCTCTTCAGCACAATGGCTAAGGGTGTGACTCCCAGACGCATTCAGAATCTAATCAGGGCTCATTAGAGTGGGCTGTGCCCATGTAGAGAGGCAGTGTTGGGCAAATAAGTTTGTAAAATGTGTTTTTTTCGGTTTGCTTGGTTATATTTTGCATTGGTCTGGGCAGCACTGTGTGTATGTAGTCTGTGAAAGGCTGTGGTACTTGCCCTCAGGGTGACAGATTGCAAATTTCAGATTACTTTCCTGCACTTGGGAAGGGCCATTGTATTGCTAATATGTGCTGGAGAAAGGATTTTTCCCCAGCCTGGATTTGAAAGGAAGAGAGGAGGAGTGCAGATGTAGAACCGGAGCTCCTCTGAGGCTGGTAGGGCTCCAGGAGGAACCGGAGAATGCCTCAGGGTTTTGGAAGCTCTAGGAGACTTTAATAAACGGAATGGTTCACCATTTTTGGCTCCACTGTTTCTTTATCTCTGCCCGAATCCAATGAGAACCGGCAGGGCCACAACAGCAGCGGCCACTGGCCATACAGGCAGGTAGAGCCAAAGGTTCCTAAAAGTCTGAGTCTTTAACTCTTGAAAGTCACCTGCTGAATATCTATAATCAACAGTTCCATGAGTGTAATACAACTGGTTGAGGCCAGGCAGGTTCACAGTGGATTCAGGCAGACTGTAAAGGAACTGCAGAGCCTAAAGCTTCAGGTCGTTCCCCAGTTATTTAAGACTCACAGAGACAGGGGAGCAAATAAACAAAGGAAAACCGCTGAGGACAAGGGGTCAGGAAAACCAAACCACCCCTCACAGTGGCTGCTGAGGGAATGAGAGAACACAGCTCACAGTGGCAGGAGAGCGATCTGGGAGAACTGGCACTGAGGGAAAGCACCCATAGCTTTTCAGAGAGACACACACGTGGCTTTCTGCCACGTGCTCATGCACTAAGTGTGCTAAGTGCTTGCAGCCTGGAAAAACAGTGAGCAAGGCTAACACAGCTGTATTTCCTACAATGAGCAAGGACTAAAAGTGATACTCAAATTTAGTGTGTCAGTTCCCTGGCCCCTTAACCCCCAGGGCTATTAAAACACTGATTGCTGTGCTCCAGTTCCTGAGTTCTGACTCAAGAGTTCTGGGAGGGGCCCAAAATTTGCATGTCTGATATGTTCCCAACTGCTGCTGGTGCTGCTGACCTGGAGACATTTTGAAAATCCCTGATGTAGGTTTCTCAAGGACACTTAAGATTTCAGACTTGGCAGTCAGGATAGTTAGTCTTAGTGTAACCAGTACAGGCTCCTTCAAAGCCTTCCCATGTTTCCTTCCCATGTTTGCCTCTTTCTTTTACCTACTCCCTGTCTCTCTTGTTCCTTTCTCCATCTTTCCGTTCTCTCTCTAACATTTTTATTTCTGTCTTTTCTCCTTGACCTATCTTCCTGTCTTAGAAACATTCTCAATAAACTGAATTGAAATGTGTGTGTGTGAGGTCGGTTGGCAATGGGGGAAGGTCACATAAGGAACTAGGACCTGGATCTTTCACTGGAACCACCCACGTCCGTGCCCACTGTTGGTCAAATGAGTTTGTAAATATGATATATGTGTTTTCTCGCTTGTGGTTTGTGTTGGGTGTGGGGGATGGACTGTGGGCAGGCAGGGTCGTTGTAGCCTGGGGTTTGGTTTTGAGACTGGGCTTTTCCCCACACCCTTGACTGATTGTATGATCTGGGTGGTGCACTCTCATGAGGAATCCAATTATGCCTCGGATAAGTGGCTTTGTATCGGAGACTGCCTTGTTTGTATATTGGATTAAGGGTTTTTGGTTTTCTACACTATAAAGTGAGACAGACCAGGAGCTGGCTCACACAGTTCCTGCTATCACGATTGCAGGGGCTTCCCTGATCCCTTGTCCTTCATGGGAAAAGCTGGTTTTCTGCTTTTCCCTTGTCTTCTTTTGTAGTTTGCCTGTCTTGGTGAGACACCAATAAATAGGATGGCCCACCATCCTCCGACTCCGCCATTTCTTTACCGTCTGCCCGAATCCAATGGGAACCTGCATGTGAATGGCCACAATGGCGGCTCCTGGCCTTACACCCACCAAAAGAAACTTCTCAGGAGCACTTTGAAAAAGAATGACTGTCTGTCAGCCAATGAAATTTTGCCATGTCATATCAACCCGACCACCCTACTGATGCTATAAATTAACCCTGGGCTGGGAAGGCTGTCCAGGATGCGTTCTGAATAAAGCTTTTGCTATGCCACACTTGGTAAATACGCCTGTAAAGCCAGTAGCCACGGACACCATCACAGCCGCCTGGCCCATGCAGGTTCTCATTGGATTCAGACAGTCAGTAAAGAAGCAACGGAGCCAAAAACTGATGAGCCATTATCTTTAATCCTAGCTTGCACCCAGTGGGCAAGTAAAAACACACACTGGGCTCCAAAACCCACTCACATTCAGTGTTCACAAAGCTACTGACTTATCTGAGTTTCCTAGAATCAAAGGTTTCTAGTTCACCAGACTTATTCACCTATGTTCCCCGTCTCCTTCCTTCTCCCTGCACAAACTCTGCACAAACTGGCCTCTCACTCAACACTCCACCATCTTGGCTGATTCTCCTGGCCTCCTCCACGTGGCCTTTCTCTGCCCTGCTCTCTAATGCTAATCTCAGGAACTGAGAGCGCAAGCTCCCGTTCTGCCCCCACTTTATAGTGTAGATTCATAACCTTGAATCTGATATACAAAATAGGGGAAGTCTCTAATACAAAGTCACTTCTCTGAGGCATGATGGGATTGTACCACCCCACATCAAGAAGGGTGGTAAAGGCTTAATCCTAAAACCAAGCCCCAGGCTACAAGGATCCTGCCTGTCCACAGCCCACCCCCAAAACACATTAATATCACCTGGGCGATGGCTTCCACGTGGGCAGCGCCATCTTTAACAAAGTGAGCATAATATATTTTATCTGCCCAACAATGCCCTTCTTTCTTCCTCGGTGGGGAAATACCTTACAGTGTGTCTCAAAAATTTTCAGGAATCTGGAAGAGTATTTTTACTCTTCTTACAAGAAAATTATCTTGGCCTACTCTAGTGATCTATAAAGCCAGTAGCCACGGCCACCATCACAGCTGCCTGGCCCATGCAGATTCGCATTTGATTCGAACAGATGGTAATGAAACAATGGAGCCAAAAACTGGTGGGCCATTACATTTAATCCTAGCTTGTACTCGGCGGGCAAGAAATACACACAGTGGGAAAACACTTCCCTTTCCATTCAGGACTCCCAAAGCCACTGACTTACCCAGTTTCCTAGAATCAAAGGTTTTTACCTCACCAGCCTTATTCACCTCTGTTTCTCATCTCCTTTCTGCACAAACTCTGCACAAACTGGCTTTTTCAGCACTCCACCATCTTGGCTGCTTCTCCTAAACAATGCTAATTTCAGGAACTGAGAGCAAGCAAGCCCTCGGTCTGCCCCATTTTATAGTGTAGAAATCCAAACCTTTAAGCCAATATACAAATAAGAAAGTCTCTGATACAAAGCCACTTATCTGAGGCATAAATGGGATTCCTCATAAGAGTGTACCACCCCCTATCATGCAACAGTCAAGGGTGTGGGGAAAAGTCCAGTTTTGAGAAGACCTTAGTATCAGAAGGGAGGAAAAGGCTTAGTCTTAAAACGAAGCCTTAGGCTATAATGACTCTGCCAGCTTACAGCCTGTCTCCCACACCCAAAGCGAGCAAACATATGTATCATATTTACAAACTTATTTGACCAACACCGTCATATACTCTTTTAGAGTGATGCTTTGTATACAGCTAGTTTAGAGATTATTTTTTAATGAGTTTTCTACTGTTTATTAATCCAACTCCAAGAACTTTCAGTTTTATTGCAGGAAACTGAGATGGACTCTCAAATGGAAAATGAACATTAAATAATTTTTCCTGGAAAATGACAGTGGTCCTCGTACTAATTCTCTCTTAAAAATGATAGGATTAAGCAATTTTTTTACTGAATTAGATCATTTATATCACAGTACTTTCAAAAACTTCCTCTTTGAGGGTCCAAGTAAATAAATTGAGCAATTCTAATCTCTATAATGTGTGCAAGGTATTCCTTGTATCTATCCCGAATCTCTTGTTTCAGTAGAGGCACATATTTTATTTTACTTTCCATGAGTGTGTAGATCAGGAAGTGATCCTGTTTATTTGTTTATTTATTTATTTTTATTTTTATTTTTTAGATAGGCAGGGAGAGAGAGAAAGGAACACCAAGCTGCTCCTGTATGTGCCCTGACCAGGGAATTGAACTGGTAACCTCTGTGCTCCAGAATGTCCAGGACGGTGCTTCGGGGCTTAATTTTTTACTTATTGATGAGACAGAGAGAGGAAGGAAGAGAGGGGAGGGGGAAGGGAAGCATTTGTTGTTCTATTCAATCATCCATTTTTTGGTCACTTCCCATGTGTCCTGATCAGGGATCGAACCCACATTCTTGTTGTTTCAGGATGATGCTTTTAACCAACTGAGCTAACTGGCTAGTGCCTCTATTTTATTTATTTTATTTTTATTTATTGATTTTAAAGAGAGAGTAAGGAGAGGGAAAGAGATAGAAGCATCGATCTGTTCCTGTATGTACCCTGAGCAAACATTGAACTGGCAACCTCTGAGATTCTGGACAATGCTCTAAGCAACTGAGCTGTCTGGGCAGGCCAGGAACCTATCCTCTTTAGATATCTTTCAACTATATGTATAAAGACAATCCTTCTGAAGAATAGTTAAAATTATCTCATGCTCAAAATATAAAAATCTCACAAAGTTCTAGATTTTAATAATTTTTGAAGCTTTAAAAAAATAAAAAACTATTGACCCTGAGCAGTTGGCTCAGTGGTAGAATGTTGGCCCAGCATGTGGATGTTCTGGGTTCAATTCCCAGTCAGGGCACACAGGAGAAGTGCCCATCTTCTTCTTCACCCCTCTCCCTCTCGCTTCTCTCCCTCTCCTTCTCTCTCTCTCTCTTTCTCTCTCTTTCTTTCTCTCTCTTCTCCTCCTGCAGCCAGGCTGGATTGGAGTGAGTTGAGCCTGGGTACTGAGAATGGCTCCATGGCCTCTGCCTCAGGCACTAAGAGGAGTTAGGTTGCTGCATGATGAAGCAACACCTCAGATAGAGCATCACCCTCTAGTGGGCTTGCCAGGTGGATCCCAGTCAGGGCACATGTAGGAGTCTGTCTCTGCCTCCCTTCCTCTCATTGAACAAATAAATAATAAAGAAAGAAAGAAATAGATAAATAAATAAATAAATAAATAAATAAAACAAAACTATTAAAGGTCAAAATTATTCATTCACATACATGTATTTAACTAAAATTTTAAGAACTAGGCTCTGAAATATGCTGTCATTGTTGGAATTGGTTTAAATGTATTTTCAAATGTTTCCAATAATTTCAACCTTCTCATTTTATATCTCTATATCCCTGATTGGTTTTTTAAAAAATATTCATTATATATTTTATATGTAAAATATCATTATATTATTGTTATATGTCCATCTACCAGGATAATCTGTCTCTACCTGATCAAAGCCTAATAATGAAGATCTTCATTTCTCCACATCTCCTTCCATGACGCAGACCCTCCTGTCTGTGCGTACCCCTCAGACTACCTTCACTCCAGCCAAGCAACTCAGTCACTTTAAACTCAGATAATTCTGCCTGTATTCCCTTCTTGGCTAAGCAACCCTTTTGAAAGGTGAGCCCAATTTCTTTCTTTGAGAGTCACAGAAATTTTATTTCAAGAACAAACTCTAACTTTTTCTACTTGACTCTACCTATTATTTGTAAGGCAGTACTGGATTAAAACTTGGCTTTCGCCCAGGAGTTTTCTACAAAGGTGGTAATAACAAATACAGTAGTTAAGTAAACTAATGGAAAAAGAAGAGAAAGAATCTCGTTCACTAATCTAAGTTCTTTTTTTTTTTTTTAATAAATTTTTATTAATGGTAATGTGATGACATTAATAAATCAGGGTACATATATTCAAAGAAAACATGTCTAGGTTATTTTGTCATCAAATTATGTTGCAAACCCCTCGCCCAAAGTCAGATTGTCCTCCGTCACCCTCTATCTAGTTCTCTGTGCCCCTCCCCCTCCCCCTAACTCTCTCCCTCCCTCCCTCCCATGTCCTCCCTCCCCCCCCACCCTTGGTAACCACCACACTCTTGTCCATGTCTCTTAGTCTCATTTTTATGTTCCACCAATGTATGGAATCATGTAGTTCTTGTTTTTTTCTGATTTACTTATTTCACTCCTTATAATGTTATCAAGATCCCACCATTTTGCTGTAAATGATCTGATGTCATCATTTCTTATGGCTGAGTAGTATTCCATAGTGTATATGTGCCACATCTTCTTTATCCAGTCTTCTATTGAAGGGCTTTTTGGTTGTTTCCATGTCTTGGCCACTGTGAACAGTGCTGCAATGAACATGGGGCTACATGTGTCTTCACGTATCAATGTTTCTGAGGTTTTGGGGTATATACCCAGTAGAGGGATTGCTGGGTCATAAAGTAGTTCTATTTGCAGTTTTTTGAGGAACCACCATACTTTCCTCCATAATGGTTGTACTACTTTACAGTCCCACCAACAGTGAATGAGGGTTCCTTTTTCTCCACAGCCTCTCCAACATTTGCTATTACCCGTCTTGATAATAGCTAATCTAACAGGAGTGAGGTGGTATCTCATTGTAGTTTTGATTTGCATTTCTCTAATAACTAATGAAGCTGAGCATCTTTTCATATATCTGTTGGCCATTTGTATCTCTTCCTGGGAGAAGTGTCTGTTCATGTCCTCTTCCCATTTTTTTTTGGATTGTTTGTTTGTTTGTTGTTGAGTTTTATGAGTTCTTTGTAAATTTTGGATATTAGGCCCTTATCTGAGCTGTCGTTTGAAAATATCAGTACCCATATAGTTGGCTGTCTGTTTATTTTGATATCAGTTTCTCTTGCTGAGCAAAAACTTTTAATTCTGATGTAGTCCCATTCATTTATCTTTGCCTTCACTTCTCTTGCCATTGGAGTCAAGTTCATAAAATGTTCTTTAAAACCCAGGTCCATGATTTTAGTACCTATGTCTTCTTCTATGTACTTTATTGTTTCAGGTCTTATATTTAGGTGTTTCATCCATTTTGAATTAATTTTAGTACACGGGGACAGGCTGTAGTCGAGTTTCATTCTTTTGCATGTGGCTTTCCAGTTTTCCCAACACCATTTGTTGAAGAGGCTTTCTTTTCTCCATTGTGTGTTGTTGGCCCCTTTATCAAAGATTATTTGACCATATATATGTGGTTTTATTTCTGGGCTTTCTGTTCTGTTCCATTGGTCTGAGTGTCTATTTTTTTGCCAATACCATGCTGTTTTGATTATAGTGGCCCTATAATATAGTTTAAAGTCAGGTATTGTAATGCCCCCAGCTTCATTCTTTTTCCTTAGGATTGTTTTGGCTATTCGGGGTTTTTTATAGTTCCATATAAATCTGATGATTTTTTGTTCCATTTCTTTAAAAAATTTCATAGGGATTTTGATGGGAATTGCATTAAATTTGTATATTGCTTTGGGTAATATGGCCATTTTGATTATATTTATTCTTCCTATCCAAGAACAAGGAATATTTTTCCATCTCATTGTATCTTTTTCGATTTCCCTTAACAAAGCTTTGTAATTTTCATTATATAGGTCCTTTACGTTCGTTGTTATGTTTATTCCTAGGTATTTTATTTTTTTTGTTGCAATCGTGAAGGGGATTATTTTTTTGAGTTCGTTTTCTAATATTTCATTGTTGGCATATAGAAAGGCTATGGACTTTTGTATGTTAATTTTGTATCCTGCGACCTTACTGTATTGGTTTATTGTTTCTAATAATCTTTTTGTGGAGTCCTTCGGGTTTTCGATGTATAGGATCATATCATTAGCAAAAAGTGATAGCTTTACTTCTTCTTTTCCCATATGGATGCCTTTTATTTCTTTGTCTTGTCTGATTGCTCTGGCCAGAACTTCTAGCACCACGTTGAATAAGAGTGGAGAGAGTGGACAACCCTGTCTTGTTCCTGATTTAAGGTAGAAAGTCCTCAGTTTTATGCCGTTTAATAGGATGTTGGCTGATGGTTTATCATATATGGCCTTTATCATGTTCAGATATTTTCCTTCTATACCCATTTTGTTGAGAGTCTTAAACATAAAATTGTGTTGTATTTTATCAAAAGCCTTTCTGCATCTATTGATAAGATCATGTGGTTTTTGTTCTTTGTTTTGTTGATATGGTGTATTACGTTAACCGTTTTACGTATGTTGAACCATCCTTGAGATTCTGGGATGAATCCCACTTGATCATGATGTATTATTTTTTTAATATGTTGTTGTATTCGGTTTGCCAGTATTTTGTTTAGTATTTTAGCATCTGTATTCATTAGAGATATTGGTCTGTAGTTTTCTTTCTTTGTGCCATCCTTGCCAGGTTTTGGTATGAGGGTTATGTTGGCCTCATAAAATGTGTTTGGAAGTATTGCTTCTTCTTCAATTTTTTGGAAGACTTTGAGTAGAATAGGAACCAAGTCTTTGAATGTTTGATAGAATTCACTAGTATAACCGTCTGGGCCTGGACTTTTATTTTTGGGGAGATTTTTAATAGTTTTTTCTATTTCCTCCCTGCTGATTGGTCTGTTTAGGCTTTCTGCTTCTTCATGATTCAGTCTAGGAAGGTTGTATTGTTCTAGGAATTTATCCATTTCTTCTAGATTGTTGTATTTGGTGGCATAAAGTTTTTCATAGTATTCTACAATAATTCTTTGTATATCTATGATGTCTGTGGTGATCTCTCCTCTTTCATTTTGGATTTTATTTATTTGAGTCCTGTGTCTTTTTTCCTTGGTGAGTCTTGCCAAGGGTTTGTCAATTTTGTTGATCTTTTCAAAGAACCAGCTCCTTGTTTTATTGATTTTTTCTATAGTTTTTTTGTTCTCTATTTCATTTATTTCTGCTCTGATTTTTATTATCTCCTTTCTTCGGCTGGTTTTGGGTTGTCTTTGTTCTTCTTTTTCTAGTTCCTTAAGGTGTGAAGTTAAGTGGTTTACTTCGGCTCTCTCTTGTTTGTTCATATAGGCCTGAAGTGATATGAACTTTCCTCTTATTACTGCTTTTGCTGCATCCCAGAGATTCTGATATGTCGTATTTTCATTTTCATTTGTCTGTATATATCTTTTGATTTCTGCGCTTATTTCTTCTTTGACCCATTCATTTTTTAGAAGTATGTTGTTTAGTTTCCACATTTTTGTGGGTTTTTCCCCCTCTTTTTTGCAGTTGAATTCTAGTTTCAAGGCTTTATGATCAGAAAATATGCTTGGTACAATTTCAATTTTTCTAAATTTGCTGATATTGTCTTTGTGGCCCAACATATGGTCAATTCTTGAGAATGTTCCATGTACACTAGAGAAAAATGTATACTCTGTCGCTTTGGGATGAAGTGTCCTGTAGATGTCTATCATATCCAGGTGTTCTAGTATTTCGTTTAAGGCCACTATATCTTTATTGATTCTCTGTTTGGATGACCGATCTAGAGCCGTCAGCGGTGTATTGAGGTCTCCAAGTATGATTGTATTTTTGTTAGTTTTTGTTTTAAGGTCAATAAGTAGCTGTCTTATATATTTTGGTGCTCCTTGGTTTGGTGCATATATATTAAGGATTGTTATGTCTTCTCGATTCAACTTCCCCTTAATCATTATGAAATGACCATTTTTGTCTCTGAGTACTTTTTCTGTCTTGTAGTCAGCATTATTAGATATGAGTATTGCTACGCCTGCTTTTTTTTGGGTGTTGTTTGCTTGGAGTATTGTTTTCCAGCCTTTCACTTTGAGTTTGTTTTTATCCTTGTTGCTTAGATGTGTTTCTTGTAGGCAGCATATAGTTGGATTTTCTTTTTTAATCCATTCTGCTACTCTGTGTCTTTTTATTGGTAAGTTTAATCCATTTACATTTAGTGTAATTATTGACACTTGTGGGTTCCCTACTGCCATTTTATAAATTGCTTTCTGTTAGTTTTGTATCTAGTTTGATTCTTCTCTTTTGTTTTTCTATCATTTGTTTTTGTTTGTTTGTGTTCCATACTTCTTTCCTCTGTTGCTACCTTTTTTAAGTCAAGTGTTTTTGTGGTGGTTTTTTTAGGGGTGGTTACCATTAAGTAATGAAAAGGGTACCTACCATATTCATTGTAGTACCCTATCTTATAAGTATTTCTGCACTTCATCATCCTTTGCTACTGTTAATCTCCATCCTCTCCCCCCTTTTTTTCCTTTGTTGTCACAGTTTAAGTTTGGTTTTATTGTGTTCTTGGTGGAGCTGTTACTTGTGGTGTTGTTTTCTTTTGTTCTTTGAATCTGGTTGGAAAACCCCCTTTAGTATTTCCTGGAGTGGGGGCTTTCTGTTGATAAATTCTCTCATCTTTTCTGTATTTGTGAATGTTTTTATATCTCCTTCATACTTGAAGGATAGCTTTGATGGGTATAGTATTCTTGGCTGAAAGTTCCTCTCTTTCAGGGCTTTAAATATTGGGGTCCACTCTCTTCTAGCTTGTAGAGTTTCTGCTGAGAAATCTGATGATAATCTAATAGGCCTTCCTTTATATGTTGTACTCTTCTTTTCCCTGGCTGCCTTGAGAATTTTTTCTTTGTCATTGGTTTGTGTCATCTTTATTATGATGTGCCTTGGAGTGGGTTTGTTGGGGTTAAGAAAACTTGGTGTTCTGTTTGCTTCTTGAATTTGAGGCTTTAGTTCCTTCCACAGGCTTGGGAAGTTCTCGTCTATTATTTGTTTGAGTATATTCTCCATTCCATTTTCTTTCTCTTCTCCCTCTGATATACCTATTATTCTTATGTTATTCTTTCTGATGGAGTCAGACAATTCCTGTAGGGCTTTCTCGTTTTTTATTATTTTTGAGTCTCTTTCTTCTTCTCTCTGTTGTGCCTCAAGTTGTTTGGCTTCTATTTCACTAATCCTATCTTCAATCTGGGCTGTTCTGTTAGCTAAGCTTGTTACCTCATTTTTCAGCTCGTGAATTGAGTTTTTCATTTCTGTTTGATTTGTTTTTATAGTTTCAATTTCCTTGGTAATATATTCTTTGTGTTCATTGAGTTGTTTTCTGATCTCCCTATATTGCCTTTCTGTGTTTTCTTGTATATCTCTGAGTATTTTTAAGATTTCTATTTTAAATTCTCTGTCATTTAGCTCCAAGGCTTCCAATATGTTAAGTCTTTTCTCCATAGATTTTTCCACATCTATTTTTGTTACCTCTCTTTCTTTTGTATCCATAATATTCGATTTCCTCTTTCTTATCGGCATCTGAGGGTGGTCTTATTGATAGCACTAATTAGAATTAATAAAGGGTAAAAAGAAAAAAAAAAGGGTAAAACACCCCACAAAAAAAAACAGTAATAATTTATTATTTCCCCCTTTTTTTCTCTCTTCTCTTTCCCTCCTCTCCCCTCCTCAGGGAAATATCGTGCCTATAATGGAGGGCCTGATTTGGGGTGAAGAGTTCAAGGGGCAAAAAAAAGGGAGTAGGGACCTACTAAATGCAAAAAAAAAAAAAAAAAAAGGAAGAAAATCTTAGACAAGCATAAGATGATTTGCTTGTAAGTGATGGTCAACTAAGAGATATAATGAGAGGGATAAGAGGGTATCAGAAAAAAGGACCAAAAAAGAATAATAAAGAAGAAAAAATAAAAATAATAAGTAAAAATCTGTTGTATTAAGTGGAGTGAATACTAAATACAATGGAGACCTTGGGTTGGGAGGACCCAAAATGCCAGAAAAATAAACAAACGAGAAAAAAAAAAAAAAAACAAAAGCAAAAAAGAGAAATAAAGCCAAAAAAAAGCCTTGAGTCCCAAATTAACTAATTTGTTCGTGATTGAGGATTATATGGGAGGAAAGTAAAATGAGAAAAGAAAAAACGAATAGAAAGGAAAAAATAAGAAAAAGAGAAAAACGAAGGAAGAAATAAAATAGGAGGAGAAAAAAACAAAATAAAGCAAGACAAAAAAAACAAAAAACAAAAAAAAACAAAAGAGGAGAGAGTGAGAGTTAAGTGTTTTGGAGTATAACCTTAAAGGAGGGTGAGGATGAAGAAGAAAAATAAAATGCAACACTCATGGGTAGTGTAGTTCAAGAAAGGGGAAGCATAAGATGGGCAGAGAATAGAAGGACAAAGGTGGAGGAAATAAAGGCAAAAAGATAGAAGAAACAAACAACAACAACAACAACAAAATTAGTGGATCAAGTTGTAAAGTCTGTGGGTTTTTCTTGATTTTGAGAGGTTAACTTCTTCCTTTTTCTTTTCTCTCCCTCTTCCTAGTCGGTGACTCTGTACCCCAGGCTCTGCCCCTGTGTCACTCTTAGGTAGGGATTTGCAGTTGATGGGATTCTATGGCAATGTCATATAATTGGCTTTAGTCTTGCTGGAAGTAAAGGCTTGTTGGCGTTTGCAGGGTCCAACGATGAGAGAGTTTGCTTTCCTGGATTCTCTCTCCTAGTCCCCCCTTTCTGAATTAACAGTCTGGTGATCCAGCTATAAGGCTGCAACTGCTTCTGCCTGGGGAGTAAGAGGCTCAAAGAGCTGGGAAATCCCCACTCTATCCCCACTCAGTGCAAGGCTTTGGGAAAGGCTCTGAGAGTCAGGGCCTCCAGTGTAATCAGGCGGGGGTGGGAGTCAATTGTTGTCAAGGTGACTGTTCAGCGCCTATCATTTAGTTGGACCTCTCAACCCAGGCTTTCCACACTTTGTAGCCTGTTTTTGCAGGGAAGAAGAGGCACTAGTCTCTGCTTACGACTAGTGTAGTATAGACCTTATTATCTGCCAAGTCCTTCTTGTTAGCGTTTATCCCTGAATATGGAGGCTCTATCAATCAGAAGTTGCCCCCGCCCCTTTAGCGAGAGGCACTAAAAAATATCACGCCTCTTGTCTTGGATCGCTGAACTGAGAGAGATCTTATCAATTAGAACCGAGGGTGCGCAGATTTTATGGGTTAAGCTAATTTCAGTGATTGGGTCGCAGCTGTGCTTCCGAAGGTATTTTAGGCTGCCTGCACACGCCCCTCCCCCAACGCTTGATTGTTAGCTTGAATGGCTGGGTGAGGTGCCCCGCCCACGGAGAGAATCTCCCAAGCCTCTCCTGCTCGCCCCGCCGCTGGCGGCTGGACCGCACCAGGCGCAGGATAATGGAGCCCCCTGGGTGTGCAGGCCAGCAGGGTGCCCTGGGCGCGTGGAATGCCCAAGGCACGCGCGCGAATGGGGCGCTCCGGGCACCGGTGGCCGGCGACCCCCACTCGCAGTGTGCGGGCCGCTGGGAACGTCAGCGGTGCTCAACCGGACCGGGCGCGCCCGGCGGCTCGCGACGGCTCGCGTCGGCCGCTCGTGGCGGCTCGCGGTTCCCAAGTATATGGGCTGACTCACCGCAGGCGCACTCCCTCGCGGCTTGAATGAGCGTCGCTGCGGTAGCTTCCTCCACACCCTCGTCTCTCAGATTCAAGTGATAACAGTCCTTTTGCTTTCAGTTTGTGTGGAACTCCGGAATGCTCCGAGGATAAATTTTTCTGTTTCTAGTTGATAAATTTGTTGTGATTTAGGGGAGAGCTGTCGGATGTGCTTCTCACGGCGCCATTTCCGTGACGTCACTCCTAGTAATCTAAGTTCTTATATGACAGAAATTTTATCATACTCACCTTGGTTTCACCAATGCCTGGTATGAAGTAAGTGCTTTATATATATTAAAATTTTTTTTTCATAATTTGTCATGGGACATTTTATCTATACCATAAATTGCTTTTTTTATAAATTTCAATTCAATAAAGAGTTATTGTGTGTTTATTATGTGTTATATACTGGCCAGTTGGAATTAAAAAAGAAACATATAGTCCCTGTATTAAAGGAGTTTGAGTTTCCATAAGAATGTGAACAAATAAATTGGCAATAACAATACCATACCATTAGGGTTATGAAAAAGGAGGAACAGGTTTTTATGGGAGCATTTAAGAGCCATAACCTCCGTTCTTAGATTGGGTCCATGGAAGACAGGGAGGAATTTACAAGCAAAATGAAAGGGATGGCACTTCTAGGGAAGATACAGCATGAACAGAAGCCTAAGGGTCTGGGTAAAATGCTTAAAATGTTAGCCTTCAGCACATGAGTAATGACTAGATATAAACCCAGAGAGAAAAGCACCACCACATCAAAAACTTCAAGAGGCATATAGGAGTTTGGACTTTATCTAAGAATATTGAGAGCATAATGAAATAAAAAGTTTTAAACTGAGATTTCAACCCTGGACATATCAGTCTTTTTGGAAGAGCAAAGAGTAAGTATGCCATGAGAGAATGTGGAGAAAGGAGGCCGTATATTGTATTGACGGATGGAGATGGGTTATGTGCATATGGACTGAATCATCACCTTAGGTGTATTTTATTTTACCCGATTGTGATAATTTGTTGATCAATAAATGTTTCCATCTGCATTCCCAAGTAAGTAAGGAGTGAAGGGAATGTCAGTGAGAGTGGATTGGAAGGAGGTGCCACCGGAGCCAGCAGAACAAGAGAGAAGACTTTTGGAATGATTATGAGCTGGTGGCGGCAGGATGAGAAATTAGAGTATTAGAGACTTTGTGATTAACTGGACGTTGGAGTGAGGAAAAGGAACAAGTTAATGCTTATTTTAAAAGCTGGACTTTGAAAATGGTTGCTTTTAGAGTGTACAGTATTTTGTCTTCACCAGCTAAGATGTCAGATCCTGGTGAGCAGGCCCTGTTTCCTTCCCACTGACTGTATCCAGCAGAGAACTCCCCGAGTACATGGTCTGATGAACGGCTGTAGACTGGGCATTTCAAGTTTACAAGTAAGGTTGTATTTGAAATTCTGCATGTGTTGCCTTCTTCCTTTCCTCAGAATTTGTGAAGTTCAATGAGACTATCTTGAAGTAAAACTTTAAAAAATGATTATGAACAGAAAACAAGTTGAAAGAAACAGAACAGAATCCGGCACATTGGGAATTAATGTCATGCACTTTCTTGTCAAACTAAAAAGCTTCCACACAGCAAAGGAAACCACCAACAAGACAAAAACACAATTTATAAAATGGGAGAAAATATATGGAATAGGGGTTAATATTTAAAATATACAACTCAGTGTTAGCTTCGGTAGCACATATACTAAAATTGGAACGATACAGAGAAGATTAGCATGGCCCCTGCGTAAGGATGACACGCAAATTTGTGAAGCGTTCCATATTTAAAAAAAAATACACAACTTATACAGTTCAAATAGTAAAACCCATTTTAAAAATGGACAAAGGATGTGAATAGATATTTTTCCAAAGAAGACATGCAAATGATCAACAGGTACATAAATAGATGCTCAATGCCACTAACCATTAGGGAAATGCAAATCAAAACCTCAATGAGATATCACCTCACATCTTTTAAAAGGGCTATTAACAAAAAGATAAGAAATGTGTTAGCGAGGTCTGGCCTGTGGTGGTGCAGTGTATAAAGCATCAACCTGGAACACGGAGGTCCCTGGTTTGAAACCCTGGACTTGCCTGGGCAAGGAACATTTGGGAGTTGATGCTTCCTGCTCCTTCCCCCTTTTCTCTCCTCTCTCTCTCTTTCTCTCTCTCTCTCTCTCTCTCTCTCTAAAATGAAAAAAGAAATGTGTTGATGAGGATGTGGCAGAAAGGGAACCTTTTGCACTGTTCATGGGAATGTAAACTGGTATAACAACTATAGAAAACAGTATGGATCTTCTTCAAAAAATTAAAAAAAAAAACCTAAAAGAAAAAATAAAATAAAGGCTCATAACTCCCAAATTTGTATTCCCAGTCCAACTGCTGCCTGAAACTTCTAATGTATATATCAAACTAACCTCAGAGCAGGGAAGTGATCTGAAACTCTACATGTCCAAACCAGAGTGTCCGATACTGCTTCTTGTTCCTTTTATAGCTTTAAGCATGTCAGCAATGGCAGCTCCTTTGACTCACACTTGCTCATCTCTTTCTCCTGTCTGAAGTCCGATATTTTGATGAATTCTACAGGTTCTATCTTCAGAATATTTCCAGAACCTGCACCGCTCACCACTGCAATGTTGCTCTTGTTAAAATACGAGCTCAATCATTTTTTTGTGGTGATTGAACCCGTCAGTGGTTTGCCGTCTAGCCCTGACAAAAAGCCAGTCATTGGAAGGCCCTATGCAATCTGCCTGCTTTCCCTCCTGCCCTCCTCTGCCTCCCCATTCCTCACCACCACGACCTCGTCTCCCACTTCTTTTCCTCTTGCTGGCTCTGATTCTAGCTCAGTAGCATCCCCGATGAAGCACTGGGCCACCCAGATCTTCCTGTGCGGTTTCCTCTGCCAGAGTGCTCTTTTCCCAGAAGACTCTGTATTATACAGTGTGTCCGTAAAGTCAAGGTGCACTTTTGACTGGTCACAGGAAAGCAATAAAAGACAATAGAAATGTGAAATCTGCACCAAATAAAAGGAAAATTCTCCCAGTTTCAAACCTATTCAGTGCAGTTCGATGTGGGCTCCATTTGTTGCCCTATACACATCCAAATGATAGTGAAGTTCTTGCCACACATGGGTAAGGAAGTCTGGTGTAACAGAGTGAATAACGTCTATGATTCTCTGTTTTAAGTGATTAATGTTGTGGCACTTCGTTATAAACGCGCCGATATTCACGTTGCACTTTGGTCATGGATTCGAATTTAGCGAGCCACAGAACACACTGAACTTTCCTCTGTACCATCCACATCTCGACTGGCATGGCTGTGGGCTGCTCCTCTGTATACACAGTGATATGTCATCATCTGCACATGCGCACATGCTGCCACATCATCCTACAGAAACTGGGAGGGTGTTCCTTTTATTTGGTGCAGATTTCACATTTCTATCGTCTTTTGTTGCTTTCCTGTGACCATTCAAAAGTGCACCATGACTTTATGGACACAATGTACTTTAGGTCTTTTGTGTCTCCTTTTGTGTCTGGGCTCTTCTGATCACATAAAATTGCTGACTTCCCATTTCCTATTTCCCTCTGTTCCTACATTCTTCTCTTTAGCATTTATCGTTATCACACAATTTTAACTTATGTCTGCAGCTTACAAGGATTTCTAACTATTTCACCCACTGATATATCCTTAGCACATTGTATATACATGATAAATATATGTTGACTAAAATGCCATATTAGAAGTACTCATGAGGGGCTAAGAGGCTTTCTAAGATATGAGATGAATTTTTGAAACTATTAGGAAAGACTTCAAAGGACAAGCTGCATTTGAACTGAGAGGAGGTGAGGAGTTAGATTTTGGAGGTAATGCCTGTAGGAGAGATGGCTGTGTACACAAAGCCGAAGACCCTGGGAAATAAAAGATGTAACAAGAATATTGTTATTCAATTTGACTGGAGCATATAAAGCATGAAAAGAAGACTAATTAGTAAGAACTCAGGGCATGTACCATAAACAAAGAGCCTATTTGAGTTTTGGAAATAAGCAATGTATCTCTTCTCTTCCTTGAACAAACAAACAGATCTTTGCCATGTTGCAATTTAGATATGAAACCTGCTCTAGGCAATTAGATGGAGCCGTAACATTTGCCTCATCCAGAACTTTCCCGGTGACAGTCACTCCGTTTATCAGGCTGGCTGAGGGAAAATTGAATCAACAAACCTCATTTCTTATTGTGGTAGAACATACTTTTTCATGCATATTTAGGGAATATAAATTTCAGTTCCAGAATTGCCCAACTCTAAACTGTTCTAACTAAGCCAGAAAATAATTATAAACATCTAGAAATAAAATGTTTCACTCCAAAGGGGGTTTACATATAAATATTTTACTATATTTTCTCTTCCAATTTTATGACCTGAATTAGAGTTTGAAAAAAAGCAATCAGTCAACTTATATAATGAGATTTAAGAGAAAATAGTCAAGCAAGAAATTGCTCTCGTGGGCAACAATCTTTCCACTTCCCGACCTGCACCTCTTTATTGCTGCCTGGCAAAGTTCTAGCCTTAGTTCTTCAGGTCCCCTGAAGGCATTCGCTTCTAACAAGGTTATTTTTCCTTCGCATTTATCTTTCTTTGCTGTTATGAAATCAGAGACCTTACCTTCTACCTCTTCCTGGATTTGACTTTTCTTATCATTTTTTAAAAAAATCAGAGATAAACAGTGAATCATAAAAACATAAGTAAAGTCAAAAGCAAACACTCGTAACATGGTTAAATAAAATGAGAATATTAAATAGTAGGTGCTTTAAAATAGCTCTCGTAACATGGTTAAATAAAATGAGAATATTAAATAGTAGGTGCTTTAAAATAGCTCTTTGGGCCTATATATGTAATTAGCAAAAGGTCTTTTATTTAAGAATAATTTTCTCATCAAAAAGTAATTTAGTGCCTGACCAGTAGTGGTGCAGTGAATTGAGAGCTTCAGCCTGGGATGCTGAGGTTTCCAGTTTGAAACCCTGAGATCACTGGCTAGAGCAGGGGTCCCCAAACTTTTTACACAGGGGGCCAGTTCACTGTCCCTCAGACCCTTGGAGGGCCAGACTATAAAAAAAACTATGAAAAAATCTCTATGCACACTGCACATATCTTATTTTAAAGTAAAAAAACAAAACGGGAATACGATATTTAAAATAAAGAACAAGTAAATTTAAATCAACAAACTGACCAGTATTTCAATGGGAACTATGGGCCTGTTTTTGGCTAATGAGATGGTCAATGTGCTCCTCTCACTGACCACCAATGAAAGAGGTGCCCCTTCCAGAAGTGCGGTGGGGGCCGGATAAATGGCCTCAGGGGGCCGCATGTGGCCTGCGGGCCGTAGTTTGGGGACCCCTGGGCTAGAGTGCAGGTTCACCGACATAAGCATGGAGTCACCCGCTTGAGCATGGGATCATCGACATGATCCCAAGGTCACTGGCTTGAGCCCCAGATCACTGACCTGAAACCCAAAGTTGCTGGGAGCAAAGGGTCACTGGCTCAGTTTTTGAGATCCCCCCCAATACGACACATATGAAAAGTAATCAATGAACAACTAAAGTAAAGCAACAATGAGTTGATGCTTCTCACCATTACTATTTCTAAAAAAAAAAAAGTGACTTAACTGGCACGTGTTGATGTGTCATATCCTATAGATCATCAGATTAACAATGACTCTTTATGATTCAAGATATTAATAATAATTATTATTATTAAATAAGTATATATTTACTGAGCATCTACTACCTGCCAGGCACTTTATATGAATTATCTGATGTAATCCTCATAACACTGAGATACAATATGTTATAACCCCCAATTGACAAATGAAGAAAGTAAGGCAAAGCAATAAAGCAATGGTGAGTTAGTGACTTAAGATTGCAAAGCAAATAAGATAGCATAACTAGAATTCAAACAGAGGCCATCTGATCAACCTAGAGTGCACACTTCTAACCATCCCTCAATTCTGCCTATTTTCTGTAATATACAGTTTCTCCAGTTACTAAAAAGTAAAAGTGAGTTAGCATGAATTATCTTTAAAAATTATTGAATTTCAGATTTTTTCCTTCTTTTCCAAGTGAGAGGAGGGGAGATAGACAGACTCTTACATGTGCCCCAACCAAGATCCACCCAGCAATCCCCATCTGGGGCCATTCTCACAACTGAACTATTTTTAGCACCTGAGACTGAGGCTTCAATGGAGCCAACCTCACAGCCTGGGGATGATGCACTTGAACCAATTGAGCTATGTAGGAAGGAAAGAGAAGGGGGAGGGGAAGGTGTGGAGAAGCAGATGGTCACTTCTCTTACATGCCCTGACTGGGAATCAAACCCAGGACATCCATATGCCGGGCTGATGCTCTACCTCTGACCCAACTGGCCAGAGAAAATTTCATAATTTTCAATGCCTAAAATGAGTAGCACCACTCTCTTGGCTTAAATAACTCAGAATCATTTCTAGACACTTCCAACAACTTTCTTGTGATCTCATGAAAGAAAAAGAAGGAGCTTCACAGATGAAGTAATAGACTTGCAAAATACTACATATACCATTGCCATATGAGGTCATAAGATGAACCCTTGCTGTCATCTCTACCTCGCTCAGGAATTATTTGTGAAAAGACCATAAATTAAGAATTACTTTAGTTTTCAATTAGCAATAATTGCGCCTTGGATAAACCTCATTGGCTACGATACTGCCACTGCGCAAAGCTTAAGAATTACTTTAGCTTATTCCAGGGACAGCTATGTGATGGAACTGCACATAACAAGGAGAAAATATAGAAGATGAGATCAGAACTTTAGAGCTAGGATATGAAGTGTGGAATTTATTCTAATAACAATAAAAAGCAAGTGAAAGGTTTAGAAGTTAAATTTATGCTTTAAAAAGATTTCAGCCTTGTCCATCAATGGATAAGTGGATTAAAAAAGCAATCGTACATTTGCACAATGGAATATTACGTAAAAAAAAAAAAAGAAATAAAAAGGAAATTTTACCTTTTGTGACAGCATGGATGGAATGGACGTGGAGATATTTATGCTAAGTAAAATAAGCCAGGCAAAGACAAATACCATATGATCTCACTTATATGTAGAATCTCATGAACACAATAAATTGAGAAACATAATAGAAACAGAGAGGGAACAGCTGGGCAGTTGTCAGAGGGAAGGGGGAAGAGGGGACAGGATCAGAGAATGTGAAGGAATTAGTCAAAAAACACATATACATAAAACATTTCTATAGAGACAACAGGGTACCAATAGCCAGAAGCAAAGGGGGGTGGAGGCAGGTGGAGGGGGATGGGGGGAAGTGAGGGGGAGAGAAACTGCATGGGGCACGGGGGAGCACGATGCCGTATGCAGATGGTGTTATACTAAGGGGGACACTTGAAACCATGTCAACCAAATATTAAATTAACATTATTAAGAAAGAAATTTTAAAAAAGAAATAGAAAATGGAAAATAAAAAAGAAAGGACTTCAGCCTTAACAATGAAAGAAATCTTTCAATTTGTGACAACATAGGTGAACCTGGAAGACACTATGCTAAGTGAAATAAGCCAGACACAGAAAGAAAACTACTGCATGATCTTATTTATATGTAGAATCTAAAATAAATTCATAGGAGCTGAGAGCAGAATGGTGGCTGATAGGGGTAAGGGGGATGGGAAGATGGGGAGAGGCAACAAAGTGTACAGTTTCAGCTATGCAGGATAAATTCTGGAGATCTAATGTATATCATGAGGACTATTGTTAACAGTAGAGTATTATGTACTTGAAATTTGCTAAAGAGTAGATCACAGGTGTTCTTACCACAAAAAAAGAAAGAGAAAAGAGAGAAAAAGAGGGAGAGAAGATGAGAGGAAGGGAGGGAAATAAATGGCAGCTATATGAGGTGATGGACATGTTAATTAGCTTGATTGTGGAGATTATTTCATAATGTAGGCAATAGACCAAATCATCAAGTGGTATATCTTAAATATCTATAATTCCTACTTGTCAATTATATTTCAGTAATGCTGGAAAAACTACCACCAACAACATAAAGGGTTTCTTTGTCTACTGCAGGAATAGTCAACCTTTTTATACCTACCACCCACTTTTGTATCTCTGTTAGTAGTCAAATTTTCTAACCGCCCACCAGTTCCACAGTAATGGTGATTTATAAAGTAAGGAAATAACTTTACTTTATAAAATTTATAAAGCAGAGTTACAGCAAGTTAAAGCATATAATAATAATTATTTACCAAGTACTTTATGTTGGATTTTCGCTAAGTTTGGCAGAATAAATGTTTATAAAACAACTTACTATAGTTAAATCTATCTTTTTATTTATACTTTGGTTGCTCCGCTACTGCCCACCATGAAAGCTGGAACGCCCAGTAGTGGGCGGTAGGGGCCAGGTTGACTAACACTGGTCTACTGCATGGAGAAGTTTCTTGAAGGACAATATATGGAAGAAAGACACTGGGGGACCTGGGGACAGATAGGATTGTTGGAAGAGTCCAAGTGGTTGATGATGTTACCTCCGACTAGGAGATGTTGAGGGGCAGTCAGATTCAGACTTGACAATGCCCTGGCTGTGGGTGTGAGTGAAAAACCTGACATTCAAACACAGGTTTATGTTATTGTAAAGTTTACAATGTTTCCACACCTCCATATTCTCTCCCTTGAAAACTTATTAACTTAAGAAAAAAAGATAGTATAAAATTACCTTTAAGCCTAGTGTTTCTTCTGGCAAACTCATTGTTTTATGATTTACCATTCTTATCTCCCTAAAATCTAAATGCAATTTGAGAGAGTTTGATTATTTATTTAAAAAAAATAAGAGAATGTTGGCTCAGCAGTAAAGCATCGGCCTAGCATGTGGAAGCCCTGAGTTCAATTCCCAGCCAGAGCACACAGGAGAGGCGCCCATCTGTTTCTCCACCCTTCCCCCTCTCCTTCCTCTCTACCTCTCTCTTCCCCTCCCACAGCCATGGCTCCATTGAAGCAAAGTTGGCCTGGGTGCTGAGGATGGCACCACGGCCTCCACCTCAAGCTCTGGAATGGTTGTGGCACAAGGAAGCAATGCCCTAAATGGGCAGAGCATCGCCCCCTGGTGGACGTGCTGGGTGGATTTCAGTCAGGCACATGCAGGAGTCTGTCTGACTGTTCCCCGCTTATAACTTCAGAAAAATACAAAAAAAAAAATATATAGAGAGAGAATGCATGAATCCATGAAAATTAATAAGTACCCTGACAGGTCATCAGCTACCAGCTCTCACATTTGATCATGCCAATGCAAGTAGGAATTCCTGTAGGTGAGCTGATTACTTTAAACAAGACAGAAAGCATGTAACTTGTTTCTTTTCCTTTTAAAAATATCTTGCAACATTTCAGACTAGTTGCAAATTTAATATAACCACAAAAGGATTTTGATTATCATTTCAAGAAACATTTGCTTGCAACTGTGTGTTTCCAAAACAAAAAATTACAAGAAAGTTAATGGTGAAAATAAATGCCTCAAGATATTCTTTTTATCTTTGAGAAAGTGTGCAAACTTTAAAAAATTTATAGATTAGGTGATATTAACTTTGTTCCAGTAAATTGTGAATGGTAGAGCTATAGAAATAGACTCTTACAGTAGAGAAGTTATAAGCCTGTTAATCATAAGAATTTATTACACAAAAACGTGATATTTAACAAGTACTAGTGCCTGGGCCCCATTTTCAGAGATTCTGATTCAGTTGTTTTGAGATGAAACCCATGCATTAGGTATTTTCAAAAATTTCCTCAGGTAATTTTAATGTACAACAAACAGGATTGATAATAGGGTCTGGAGGATGAATAAAAGCTTGTTTTTATTTTTCTATAACATCTTAGAACAAAAATTCACCACATTTTCCAATTTAAAAGAGCTCTCTTACTCTGGCAAAAGTCAGGAAGGAAGTGCCATACCTGGAAAATACAAAGCTTTCGTGTGTGTGTGTGTGTGTACACAGACATGTATACACACACACACGTATACTCATGTGCACGGGTCTGTACACACATAGTAGCAGAGTAAGCAAGGACTTTTAGAACTCTTCAACCAGAGCAAGCATAGATCTAACAAACAGAGCATCATTTCTGCCAGGGAAAAAGAATGCAATTTAGAGTGAGCACAGGTCCTCATGATGCAATACCCAATGGTTTATAAAAATAAAAAAAGGTTGTGAAAATAGCAATTGGGTGCTGATTTCTTTGCATTTCAATTTTAGTCCCATACTTTATTTAAAAATGCTCACTAAATATGAAGGTTTTAGTCACATTCAGATATCCTTCTCCCAAGTCCTTCACCAAATCTCTCTGGCCTTGTCACCAGGGGTTGCTTTACTTGTTACTGACTGAAACTCATTAATGAACTGAATTGAATTTAACAGAGAATTAGTGAAGATTGACTCTACCAAATCAAGTCCATATAAATCACACTGAGGCAGTTTCCTCTCAGCATGATGGTCAGCTTCATGAACAATGAATTTGTAGTAAGTTCTGTATCAATGCCTAGTCCAAACGTGAAGGAAGCCCCCAGGAACATAGAACCTTTGAATAGGTATGTTATGGGTGTAAAAGAGCGCCTTCTCAAGGACTCCAAAGACCTGTTTCTTCTGTTTATAATACAGTCCATGCAAAGTAGATGATTTTGCAGACCCAGAAGCCCCTTTCAGGTACTACCTGGCAGAGCACAAAATTCAGAAAACATGGAGATGCTAGTGAGATAGGCAGGCTCCTCCCTGGGCCAGCAGGCAGGAAGCCAGAAATCCATTCACTACCCAATGGTTACCCTTCTCCTTACAGCCAATAGGCAGCTAGACTGAAGGTCACTGCTGTCTGAAAGATTACTTTGGTGGGCTTAAATTTTGTGTTTTTCATTCACATATGAAAGACTGACAAGAAAGACTGTCCTTTTGGTGACCCTCCCTCATTTAAAAGCTTAAAAACCCACACCCCTGGGTGGAGATTTAACATGCTAATAAGATATGCAATGCATGAAGAAGCATGTAGTTGTACTGCACAAGCACCAGCGTCCCTTCCTTTACATAGACATGCCACATTTAGACATCATCCTTCCTGTCTCAACTATTTGTTAGAAAACTGTTCCTTGGCTTTTGTTCAGGAGCAACATTTCTCTTTCTCCCATGAAATGTCTCCCTCAGCACTCCAGCTATATATAATAAACCTCTCCCCTGAGTACTACTTTGTGGTAAACTTTCTTGATTTCTATCTCAGGCCTTCCCAAGAACCCAGGATGGTTTAGTGGCAGAATTCTCACACCCCCCCCTCACCCATGTGAGAGATGCAGGTTTGATTTCCAGCCAATGCATCAGCCTCTGCTTTAATTTCTAGTGCCCTCTTTTGATTTCTGTCCTGGGAGATCACAAGAACCCAGTATATGTGTAACACTAGAACCAAAAATTAAATCAGATGCTGTGGATCAAAGGAAAATACAAGTAAGAGAAGAAATTAACTTTTGTAACAAAAATAGAATGATTCTTAATTAAGAAATTCTGTTTTTTTAATAGCAAAACTCTTAAAACTGACTCTTTCAAGGGGTGACATGAATATCATTATTTGTTAATTTGTTCATTCTATAATTATTTATTGAGCACTAACTAATATTAGAAGTAGTTTATGCCTCCAGAAAATAATAATCAAAATAGACACAAATCCCTGCTTTCTTGTAGCTTTTATCTAAGAGGATATGGGGGGAAAGCAGCATAGTTAGAAGACAACAAACACTATGAGAAAAATGTAAGTATAGGATAAGTCCAGCAGAGAGAGGAGTGAGTGGCCACTTTAAACTGGTGATAGGAAAAGCTTCATCAAGAAGGTGACATTCCAGCAAAGACTTGAAGTTGGTGAAGAAATAAGTTACGAGATGTTTAAGAAAGTGGGCACAAAGGAAGGGAAGTTTATGGGGAAAATCTAGCAGAGAAAGAAACATATAATAATGAAGAAGAGAGAACTGCTGAGCATTGAGCAGTGAAAGAGAAAGTGATCTAGTGAGCATGCGGTGGGGTGGCTTAGAGAGGAGCACGGTCCCTGCCTGCCTCACAGGTGGAACAGTGGAGGGCCCTCGTGATTCTGTACCGCGCTGGAACTGAACACCCTGGGAAGCCCATTCTCTTATAGTTTTCTTATCTAAAAGTGGACATTTTACTGCATGACCTATTGTGGCTGCTGATTATCTTGGTGGAGAGTGAGAAAACACTGAATATTAGTAAGACTGAGTTTCACATGGATAAGGCACAGCTAGAATAGAGTAAATGTCCTAACATCATTCATCTCTGTATCACAAGACTTCAAGTTTCTTTCTTTCTTTCTCTTTCTTTCTTTCTCTTTCTTTCTTTCTTTCTTTCTTTCTTTCTTTCTTTCTTTCTTTCTTTTTCTTTCTTTCTCTTTCTTTCTTTCTTTCTTCTTTCTTCTTCTTCTTCTTCTTTTGAGAGGAGAGAAAGAGAGAAAGGTGGAGGTTGGGGGTGGTAGCAGAAAGCATCAATTTGTAGTTGCTTCTCACATGCACCTTGACTGAGTAAGCCCAGGGTTTCTAACTGGCAATCTCAGCATTCCAAATCTACTGTGCCACCACAGGTCAGGCAAGTCTTCATGTTTTTTGTAACGTGCACTTGGAGATGGAGTGGTTCACTGTAAGCCATACTATAAGGGCTGTGTGTTGGAGCAAGAGAATGTCCAAACTAGTCCACAGAGGCACTACTCCCATGATCTGCTTTCTTCTGAGAGGCAGGAGCTAAGGGTCTCCAGTTTGAGTAAAGTCAATGTGCTGGTTTGTGGCAGCTCCAAGTGCTGACAAATTTGAATAAAGGTGAATCATAAAGATCCTTCTTTCACTCTAAATAGTGCCATTTGCAACAACATGAACAGATCTGGAGAATATCATGCTAAGGGAAGTATGTCAAACAAAGTTAAGAACCATGTGATTTCACTCATACGTAGGATATAAAATTTAAAGAAACAAACACGAAAAACAAACAAACACTCATAGACATAGCAACAGTATGGTGGTTACCAGAGGGGAGGGGAGATGGGGGGAGTCACTGATAAAGGGGCTCAAATATATGGTAACAGACTTGACTCTGGTGGACACACAATGCAATATACAGATACTATGCCATAGAATCGTACACTTGAAGCCTATATACTTTTATTAACCAATATAACCCCAATAAATAAAATGAATGAATAAATAAATAAACAAACCCTTCTTTCACTGCCCTTGGCTCCCTGTGACTGCACTGGCCAGTCTGAGACTTCTCTCAGATTTCTCCTCCAAAGTTGGTTCTCCACTCAAACCTTTTTTGTCTTGGGCACAATGAACACGAGAAACAAATTCACATGCATTCATTAGAGTATCTTAAGATGCTAACCTTTTCCCTAGCATTTGATTTATCAACAAAGATGTTCAATTAATCACTAAAAAGGAGCAGCTGGTGGAGAGGACTTGGGGCAGCTCTTTGGCAGGACAGTCTTGAATAGCTCTCAGTTCTAGTATATCTAACAACAATTTTCTCTGCTTCCTGAACTTACTCTTTTTCCTTACAACCTACTTAGTTATATAGAAATAACTTGTTCATATCATATCAGCAAGCAATTACTGACCAGGTGTCAAGAACTATGTTTAGTTCTTAGTACAGGCTACTGAGATGACATACTGCCCTGTCCTCAGAGAGATCCAGCCTAAATGTTTTGTGACAAAGTCACAAATGACTACTCTTCCTACAATAGGACAAATATCATGACAAACCCATTACCCTGATGTTATTGACAAACAGGATAAAATAGCAGAGTCTATGGGTTCAGGGAATGCTAGAGATTTCCAAGAATTCAAGGGTAAGCAGGAGTTAGCCAGGCCAACAAAGAGTGGAAAGGTCACTCATGCTAAATCATCAGAAGGTCAAAAGAAAATGGTAGGTAGGTAGGTAGGTAGGTAAGTAGGTAGGTGATAGAAACTCGGGTTTCTGTATTCTTGTTTGGTGAGCTGTATGATCTGAAAGTTAATGTGCAATAATACGTACTTGAATGGAACCACCTCTTCTAAGCTAGCTGAATACTACCTTGCATGGTAACATTTCTTCAAGACTATTTTATTCCCCAATATACTGTTCTTGAAAAAATAAGCCTGGGCTTTAGGGGAGAAAAAGCTATAACTGGAATATGCTATTTTCTAGTCCAATTTGTTTGTAACAGAGGCAGAGAGTTATGGCAAAGCCATTTTCTATAAAAATAAATTGAATAGTTCTATAGAGTTCAAGTGTTGACTTCATAGTGAACTGATTATTGAAGTTTCAGATGTGTATTTGTTTTTAAGATATATTGACATCAAGATCCCTTGAAAGAATATAATAATCCTTTTGAAGTCATTTTTAATAAACCTTATGTGATACAGATTGTCATTTGTTCAAGACGTTTTTTTCTCTCATAAGTTTCCACTGAAGTCAATCTAAGCAAGAACCCATGTCAAGTTGTAGTTGTAAAGATAAATATTTTGACAGCCTTGAGAATATCTGAATTTGAAAAAAGTATAAAAATTGGATAATTCTACACTATAAAAAGCATAATATACATTTTAGAATCTCCATGAACAATCTTCATGTTCACTCTAGTAGTAATAACTATGCTTCGTTACCAAATAAATGAACTACACAAAAGAAATTGACCTAGTGAATGGACAGATTTGTTACTCAGAATTTAATATTTCAAGATTATTATGAAGCTGTTTTAAAAAATATTATTTCTTTTTTATCTGAAGGTAAAGTTCTACTACTATCATAAATGCAGAAGTTAAAAGTAGTTTCAATAATGCAATTATAAAATATAAAACCTCTGAACCTACTTTTATGCTGTGCTAGTTGTATAGCTTTGATATTTAATTGCCTCTGTCCATACATCCTGCCAAGACAATCAAGCAAAGAAACAATAAGGAAATAACAGAACAAAAATCCCACTTCTACTACCAACATGTTGAAATACATGAAGATAGTGGCTGATGCTTAGACCTCTGCAAAGTCTTTGCCGGTACCAATCCTGTTCACACACTGGTAAAATGAAAACTGAAGGTTTCTGTACAGAGAGTATTTCTGGGATTTAATCTTTTGACAGAGGATGACACTACTCTGTATACATATACAATGATGTGAACAACTTGGTCATCTGTCTCCCCCTTTGTGTGACTTTATCTGTCTGGTATTAACAAGTAGCTCCTTGAATATTAGGTAGATGATAAAAATACACATTTTTGTAAAATAATACCGAAAGACTAAGTTGTGACATGTATTTGTGATGTATACTTCCCCAAATCCTTATGTGCATTCTCACATTTCAGTGTAAGGACCCTGAAGCATACAGAGATAAAAGATACCAATCTCCTGTCTACAGATGAAGCCACCATGGCCTTGAGAGTTTTTGGACACTTTCAATTATCTTGTATTTCACTTCAAAGTGTAAGAATTTTACCAGCTCACTATAGAGTCCTTTCACTCATCACCAGAACTAAGTAAGATTTATAGCTTACAAATATCTTATATATTATTCATATAAGCAATACCACAGTGTGTCAGTTTCTTGATATGTAACATGATGTACTAAAAAAAAAAAATCCCTAGACTGGAGGAGAGAATACCTGATTCAAGCTCCAGTTACTGACCTTGCCTTGTTTCTGAATGATGAATGGCACTTCTGTCTTGCCCAATGACTGAAACTAGACCTGAGTTTCACCTTTGACATCTCCCCTCACTCAATTTCCTCATCAAATTAATCATATGTCTTGCTGGTTCTGTCTCTCAAATTTCTCTCAAATGCATCCATTTCTATTAATGCTCCACATCATTTTGATAATGAACAATTATCTCCCATCTAAATAACACAAATGTTTCCAACCTGTGGCAGTACAAAACTGACTGCAGTTTTTTGTGAAGGTACTTTGTCATTCTTCATAGTATTAGCGGTCTAGTGTTGTGGAATAAATCATCGCATACTTCACAGCTTAAAATAGCACACATTTGTTGTCTTACAGTATCTGTGAGTCACAATTAGGTATTGCTTAGCTAAGTTGTTGGTGTCAGGATCTCTCACAATATAGAAATCAAAATGGTTGATCTGAAAGTTCAACTGTGGATGGATCTGCTTCCAAGCTCATGTTGTTGTTGGCAGGATCTCTGTGGGGCTCTTTGACTGAGAACCTCAGGTCTTTGCTGACTTCCAGTTAGGGGCTGCTCTCCATACCTTGCCTGTGGTCTTCTCCATAAGGCAGCATGCAACATGGCTCAGCGGAACCAATTGTTTCATCAGAACCAATAAGGGATAGAGTCCAACAGCAAGCCTAAAGCCAGAACCTTATGTAATTGATTCACAAAAGTGACATCCCATCACCTTTAAGATATTCAATGGCTAGAAGCAAGCCACAGGTTCTACCCACACTCAAGGGAATGGATTACAGAAGACCGTATATATGAGAAGGAAGGGATCACTGGAGGCCATCTTAGAGTCAGTCAGCCACATTCATCATTTCTTTCAGCCTCTTAAACTTCCTGTTGTATTAGGAATAAATAATATGTTGTAATTTTAATTTATGTATTTAAAGCATGCCTTGCTGTGTTTGTCCTAAGAAAAATGTTTCAACAAAACGTGCTCTGCATTTAAGGTATGTTTAGGCAGTAATTAATAGCTCTGAAAGTAAAAACTGGAAATGTTTTTTGTGAGATCCATTGTATAACTTCTGTTTTGTGAGATACTATATAGTTTCACGTCAGCTTAAAATTGTAAATTCTCCGTAGCTCTTCACCCCAGTCAAAGCATGTGCCATTATTATTTTTAATAAACACTTGATGCAAAAAAAAAAGTCTCATTGTACACACACTCTGGGTAAATATTTCTGCAGCCTATACAAATGCAACTTCAAGGAAATCTCTGAGGATATAGGTGTCAACAAGGGAACAGTTGTGTCCTCTCTTATTACCCTTTATTTCTCCTTGCATAGCCCTACTTACATTCTCTTATTGTAATATTGTTTTTTCACTTGTATATCAAACAAATATTTCGGTCATCTTATTCATCACCAGTGCCTACCACAGACTGAGGTATTCAAAATATACTTCTTACATAAATGAAGAAGTAACTTCAAGAAACATTCTGTGGGATGATAAGTTTGATCTCTTTTATTTACATTCATAAGATTGAAAAACCCCTCAAATTAGATTATCTTAATATATCAATTCTGTAATCATCACCAACAACTGGATCAAAAATCTCTCTAAAATTTATGTTGTTTCTGCTTCTACCACCTCCACCAGCGGTCCCCAAACTTTTTACACAGGGGGCCAGTTCACTGTTCCTCAGACTGTTGGAGGGCCGCCACATACAGTGCTCCTCTCACTGACCACCAATGAAAGAGGTGCCCCTTCCGGAAGTGCAGTGGGGGCCAGATAAATGGTTTCAGGGGGCTGCGTGCAGCCTGTGGGCCATAGTTTGGGGATGCCTGTCCTAGACTAATTAGAACCCTTAAGTAATAATTGCATTTATTTGCCATCAAATTACCTCATTATTTCATTTTATTTTTCAGTTACCATTTATATTCAATATTATTTTGTGCTAGTCTCAGGTATACAGCATGATGATTAGACAATCATATACTTTACAAAGCATTCACCCTGGGGTGGGATTCAGCTGGTTTATACTGGCTTGATGGAACCGACACCTAATTTTTTGTTGAGTTTGGTGAACTGGTTGTTAAAATGGCAGTTGTGATCAGAGTTCTCTCTAAGGTGGGTGCTTGGGCAGCTGCCCAATGTGGAAATCACAAATTTACATTCCTTATTCTTTTTTTAACATTCATCTGCACAAGAGCGTATTCTAAGTACCATAATAACATTCATTCCATCCAGAGGTAAAGGAATAAGACCCTACTCCTACAGTGAAAAGATGGTTAAGGATAAATCACACAGCCCATGATGCTCGGATAAAAGTGAAGAAAATTACAAGTGAGGACACCAATCAAAAAGCAATATAGAAAGATCTTAAATAACAGTTTTATTGTTTTTTGTCAGGTATTATTTAATATTTTTTTATTAATTAGTATTTTAAAACTCTTATAATCTAGTTTTGTGTACCTCTTTTATTGTTCTTATTTAAGTATTAAATGCATGAAATAATAAACTACCTTTTGGTATATTTAAAATGACTTAAAATGGTCATTTGGGTAGAGAACAAGTTGTTAAATTATTTGAACCACACCATTGCATTCACTCCAAAATTTTCAGTACCCACCTGGCATCATACATATTAATAACAATATTATTAATATGTAATAACAGTATTATTGACTCTATTGCCTATGAATGAACCTAGAGGGTATTATGCTAAATGAAATAAGTCAGTCAGAAAAGACAAACACCATGTTATTTTACTCATATGTGGAATATAAATAACAAAACAAACAAACAAAATTGAAACAGATTCATTGGTACAGAGAACAGACTGATGGTTCTGATAGGGGAGGGAGTTCAGGGACCGGATAAAACACGTGAGGGAATTAAGAAGTACAAATTGGTAGTTACAGAATAGTTAAATGTATATAACATTACTTTTTTTCTTGATTCAAGGAAGCACTATTATTTCCAGCATCTCAGTATTCAATAACCGATCACATGTTCATATTCTTTATACCAATCACAAAGGTAAAGACTACAGTACAGTTCAAATATTTCATCACTTTTCCCTTTCCTGATTGAAATATTTCAGCTTTAAGCCCTGGCCGGCTGTATCAGTGGTAGAGCATCAGCTTGGCATGTGGAAGTCCCGGATTCAATTTCTGATCACGGCACACAGGAGAAGTGACCATCTGCTTCTCCACCCTGCTTCCCCTCTTGTCTCTCCCTCTCCTGCTCTCACAGCCATGGCTCAATTGGTTCAAGCAAGTTAGCCCTGGGTGCTGAGGATCACTCCATGGCCTAGCCTTGGGTGCTAAAATAGCTTGGTTGCCAAGCAATGGAGCAATGGCCCCAATGCGGAGAGCATTGCCCTGTTGGGAGCTTGCTGGGTGGATCTCGGCCAGGGGCACATGCTGGAGTCTGTGTCTCTGCCTCCTTTCCTCTCAATTAATTAACAAAAATTTTTTTCAGCTTTACTGATTTGTCATCATATGGAAAATGCCCAATCACCCTGATTAGTTGGCCTTTCCAATTGTATTTCATCTGCTTCAGGGCATAATGAACAGAATTCAGGTATACAGTGGTTTTGTTCAAGGGAACACAAATTCTTACTGAAAAGTTAAGACATAAAAATTGCCTGAGGAGGTGGTGTTGCTGTGGATAAAGTGTTGACCTGGGACACTGAGGACCCAGGTTCAAAACCCTGAGGTCATTGGCTTAAGTGCAAGCTCATCTGGCTTGAAAGCAGGCTCACCAGTTTGAGTGCAGGGTCCCTGGCTTGAGCAAGGGGTCACTGGCGGCTCAGCTGGAGCCCCCTGGTCAAGGCACATATGAGAAAGCAATCAAAAACAACTAAGTTTCCACAACTGAGTTGATGCTTCTCACCTCTCTCTCTTCCTTCCTGTCTTTCTTTCTCCAAAAAACAACAAAAACAAAAACATACACACACACACACCACATACACACACATGGTGCAACTTCCGTAAGATATATTACAATAGCCTTGCTTCTAGGGTAAATTAGTGTCTATCTAGGACAGCTTTGAGGCTGAAATGTTAGCTTGAATGAATTGAATTCTAATATTAAAATTTATACCATGAACTCCATAATAATTTTCTTATTTTTCATCTTTATGTAAGACTGCCCCTCCTTCATGTTTTAAGATGTTTCAAGTCTTTTTTAAGTAACTGATGCCTATCAGAAGAATGACAGGAAATTAAGTTGGAAAATTGTATTACAAGTAGTCATGATGGACCACTGGATCTTGCTTTGGTATTTTGACTCAATCCTAAAAGCAGTGGGAAGACATTGAAAGTTTCTGTGTAAAGGAATACTATGATGAGAACTGAGCTTCCAAAAACAATAAAGAACATTTAGATGCAGTCCTATAATTGTAGGAAGAAGAGGCTGAAGAATAATGAGGATGGTGATAAAAACTGAGGAAAAAAATATAAACACATATACTTTGGATGTATTGGATGACAGGGCATTTATAATAACTTTTAGATTTTGAGCCTAAATGAACTTTGTTAGTGCCACTAAAAGCAATAGGGAACAAAAAAGAAGAAGAAAGTGGGTTCCAAGGGGCATAGAAGGGTATTCTATTTGTACTGTGCCAGGCCTGAGAGGCTGCCAGATATTCAAGGTATAAATGACAATTGGCTGTTGAAGATAAATATCTACTTATAAAGTCAGGGTGAAAATGAAAGGATATATTGTGTTTAGTGGAGTCTCTAGAACAGTGATGTTAGATAACTGAATCTGCTATTAAATAGAGTTTCCAGAACTCATTAGAATTCAACCAAGAATAACATTCTGTTCCATTAATATAATATCAAGATAAAATACTAAATTGCAGAGACACAATAGTTATCAATATTTTAATCACCCGAGTTTTCCCCCTTGGACCAGAATCCTAGCATTTTATACAACTAAAAAGATCCATTATACATTTAAAATTTTTAAATTGATTGATTGATTGATTTTAGAGAGAGAGGAAGAGAGAAACATTAATTTGTTGTGATTTGTTGTACCACTTATTTTTGCATTCATTGATTGACTCTTGCATGTGCCATGACTGGGGATCAAACCCACAACCTTGACATATCAAGACGATGCTCTAACCAACTGAGCTACTGAGCCAGAGTATACATTTTACAAATTATTTATTCACAGCAGAGTCATATAATCTCTAAAAATTTGTGATGAAAATAAAGCTTTATTTGAAAAAATAAATTTTGACATGTTAAAGTAATATAAATGTTACTTAGAAATAGTTTTGAGGCCTGACCTGTGGTGGTGCAGTAGATAAAGCGTCGACCTGGAAATGCTGAGGTCGCCGGTTCGAAACCCTGGGCTTGCCTGGTCAAGGCACATATGGGAGTTGATGCTTCCAGCTCCTCCCCCCTTCTCTCTCTCTCTGTCTCTCCTATCTCTCTCTGTCTCTCCCTCTCCTCCCTAAAATAAATAAATTAAAAAAATTTAAAAGAAAGAGACAATTTAAGAAATAGTTTTGAAATAGTGAAAAAGAACTACTTAGAATTAAGAGACTCCATAAACAATCATATTAACATTTATATTAGAGGAGAATTCCAGATTTAAGATGTCAATGAATTATTCAATGCTACGTTTTCCTAAGATAAATCATACCAAAACAATAAAAAGATGAAACAAAAAGACAGAAAGGTAGGAGATAAAATAATAAATAAAATTAAATAAAATAAAAAAAGAGAAATTTGCTAATATGCTTTGCAAATATGCTTAGACTATACCAAGCCTACTCCCAAGCCTCATAGATTAGCATTTTGAGAAAGAATTAAAATGAAGTATTCTAAACTCTTGTTCTTCAAAGTAAGATGCTAAGAACATAGAGCCTAACTTCAGAATATATTTAAGAAATTATTTGCCTATAGTATTTTCACAAATGTAAAATTTTAAGACAAATAAGAAACTTAAAGCATTAGTCTAAAATATTGGGTAGGAAAATATTTCAGTTAAATTATGTCTTCCCCATGACCTTGAAATTAGCCAGGTGAGCAACCCCACTTGTAAGATTGGCATACTTTGTCTCTTTTTTGGTTTAAGTTTTCCCCAACCTACTCTGTGTTTACTGGGTATAATTTTATGCTTCTCCCTCACAAACAAACAAACAAAAAATGTAAATAAAACAACAAAGTCTTAAAAAGAAAGAAGATAAAAATGAAATTATATTGAGGTATACTCAAACTAAGTTTCAAAAGTAAGTAATTCAAACTACAGGTTAGGTAAGTTTCAGGAAAATTAATTTCACTGAAATATTCTAATACATTCCTAAATATTGAGCTATAACCCTAAATATCTTAAACAATTAAACTGGTAAGATACAGATAATTCATACAGAAATTAAGAGAAAAGCCTTACTCATGTTAAGGTGGCGTTTCTCATATTAATATACATAGGCATATATATTGTCCTTATATTTATATATATGTCCTTATATTTAAGGACAACTTGGAAAATGTTAATTCAGTAGGTTTTAGGATGAGCCTAGAGTCTGCATTTCTTGTATGCTCTCAGGTGAGGCCAACATGCTAACCTGCAGACACTTGAATACGAAGGGTTTAGAGGTTGTTATATATTTTAACTTGCTCAGAATGGTTGTCTCAGGAAAGCTTACTGATATGGAGACATTGTCTATTAATTATGGATAGGCTATGCTAAACAAACCAACAGAAAATGCACATCAAGAATTGACACAGGATTCTTTCAGCAAAAATGTAGACCTAGCATTTTAGGAAAACAGCTCAAGCCAACAAGGCAGCATAATGTGAGCACACCAAACTTATTTTAGCAATTTTAATCAACATGGCAGTGAGAAACTGAGTATCTTCAGAGGGCCTCTGTTGAGCGGCATCCTCTCCCCTCTAAGTCACCTGTTTGGGCCACCAGCCAAGAATTGACAAGTTACGGGAAAGATGCCAAGCAGTGAGAAATTACTTAAGGCAGTGCTAGATTCGATGTTCAATACACTTCCTAACGGTTATCAAAAACTACTTTCTATTATCATAGCAAATATATTCAATTCTCCCCTCTCAGCTGGACTTTCTTTTGCTCTGCCTCTCTTCAAAATCACCACCAGTGGAGGTTGACGATAGCAATTTTTCAAGTAGATTGCATAATGTTTTCATGTTGCTAACTTGCTCCCTTGTCTCCTATTTGAATCTATATTTTATTCTCTTGATGAATACACTTGATTTTAGAATTATGTTGCCCTAAAGCTATGTTATACAGGTCTTGAAAAATGCTTTCTCAAGACTATTCACTTCTAAAATTGCTGGGCTACAGCCAACAGCATACACTTCTAACGCCATTGTGATTTCAGTGACTTACAATGTCATGTAATCAAAAACTTTAACTCCTATTTGCGAATTTGTACCTGAATGACACTGATTAAGCATCTGGGCCATTGAGATCTTCTAAATGAAGGCAACCACTTCCTCTCTTGCTGCCAAGAAAATGACAGCCTCCATCTCTTACTTGACTATTTCACTGTTGCTTTTCTACTATTTCCTTTTAAATTATGCAGCAAGTTATAGCTCAATCCCATTATCAGGAACTCCAACATAGATCCTATTCCTTTACTGCTGTGGTTGGACTAAAAGTTCCCTTGCAGTGATGCTGTTACAATGAGAATGCCTTCACCTGGCTCCAATGAGTTTTGGTTATTCAGACGTTTTTGTTGCAATGCTATTTGCTCTACAAGACTTAGGTTGGAGAGACCCAAGAGTGGTGGCCCCAGTGTCCACGCAACCCTTCGTGAGTAACATCAGTTGTATAGTACCTGATCTCTCATCCTCTGGGTTCCACTAAACAAATTAGCTGAGAAGTTAACCTTTAATCTTCAAAAGGAAGAATGTTTACTAGATTTATAGAAATGAACCCACTACTACTGCCTTTAGAGTATGAACAATTTGACCATAGTAATTAACTCAAATTTTTCTGCACCTTCCTTATTCCCTAGACTAACACATTTTAGAAACAAACAAACAGAAAACCCCTCAGTATTTTGAGTCACCGCATAAGGAATCTGTAGCTTCCTAAACAGAGAGAATTCTACACATGAAGGAACACAATGAAAAAACAATTTTATCTTTCTTAGCATTTTAAAATTCTTCTTTTTCCACATAGTGTCATCTTTTTATAATATTAATTATTATTTTAATTAAATTTAATGAAGTAACATTAGGTTAATATATATATATGAATAAACTTTTTTTGTGACAGAGAGAGAGAGGGGCAGATAGGGACAGACAGGCAGAAAGGGAGAGAGACGAAAAGCATCAATTCTTTGTTGTGGCACTTTAATTGTTCATTGATTGCTTTTTAGTATGTGCCATGACCGGGGAGCTACAGCAGACGGAGTGACCCCTTGCTCAAGCCAGCAACCTTGGGCTTACGCTTGTGAGCCTTGATCAAACCAGATGAGCTCACGCTCAAGCTGGCGACTTCGGGGTCTCAAACCAGGGTCCTCCACATCCCGGTCTGATGCTCTATCCACTGCACCACCGCCTGATCAGGCTATTAATAAACTCTTTAGGTTAATATATATATATATAAATTTCAGCTGTACAACTTTATAATACAACAGCTGTACGCTCCCTGTGTGCTCACCACCCAAAGCCTAGCATGTATGTGACCCCCTTTACCTTCTTAGTTCTACCCCACCTTCCTTTCCCCTCTGGTAATCATCATTCTGTTGTCTGTACCTATGAGTTTGTTTGTTTGTTATGAATCTTGAGACTATTATGCTAAGTAAAATAAGTCAGACAAAAAAGGACAAGAACCATGTGAGATGTGAAATACAAATATATTCCTCATATGTGGAATATAAAACAAAAAGCAACAAATGAACAAACACATACGGTCATTTTCAGGAGCTTTTTATTTCAAAACAGTCCTTTTTACTCTCAGGACTAGCATAATATTTTTCTTACAATCAAGAAATTATATATATTAAGAAATAATAACAAAATTAAATCTTAAAAAAAATGCAGCTTCACCTGTGGTGGTGCAGTGGATAAAGTGTTGACCTCAATGCTGAGGTCTCCGGTTCGAAACCCTGGGCTTGCCTGGTCAAGGCACATATGGGAGTTGATGCTTCCTGCTCCCCCCCCCTTTGCTCTCTCTCTTTCTCACGATTCTCTAAACATGAATAAAAAATAAAATCTTAAAAAAAAGAAACAGTAACATTTTATTCTCATAAGATTTGGTAAATAACAAGAACAAGAATATATACATGAATTGGTATATTAATTCCTACATTATATGTCTTCTACTTTGATTGTCCTTTTTTATGAAAAAAAACTTCTCTGGGGTATCAAATAGTAGCATTAAACTAATCACATTCATAACCACAGGAAGTATTTATTGAGTGCTTATATTTTACATGCTTTATCTAATACAATATTTATAATATCTCTATGAGGTATGTGCCAATATTATTGCTGATTTTTAAAAATAAGAAAACTAATGCATAAAGATTTAAGTTACTTGTCAAAGCTCATTGACACAGTCAAACTTTGACCTCTGTCTCTCTGAGCCCAGCCCCAGGTTCTTACCCATATCTCCTGCCCATTCAGCCACTGTGTGCAGTTAGAGAGATACAGTAGAGGGACAGCTACTTTGAATGTATACACAGTAGCCTGGAAGTGATTGTGGTGCTTCCCTGGGAATGACATACTTTCATTGTCAGCTCTGAGAGTCAGGGCTGAGATGTTGTACCGGATCCAAACTTCAATTCTCTGAATCATTTGGGAGCTCTATGAAGTCACAGAGGGGCTAAAAAAAAAAAAAAAAAAAAAAAAGATCATGCCTGACCTGTGGTGGCACAGTGGATAAAGCGTCGACCTGGAAATGCTGAGGTTGCTGGTTCGAAACCCTGGGCTTGCCTGGTCAAGGCACATATGGGAGTTGATGCTTCCTTCTCCTCCCCCTTCTCTCTCTCTGTCTCTCTCTCTTTTCTCTCTCTCTCTCTCTCTCTCTCTCTCTATCTCCCTCTCTCTCTCCTTTCTAAAATGAATAAATAAAATTAAATTAAAATTTAAAAAAATTAAAAAAAAAAGATCAGGATGTTTGACAGAATATTAATGTTGTTCATAATTTAAACTATGGGCATTATTTATAGCAAATTGGTTGTAAACCAACACACATTACTAGTAAATTTATGAAAACATGTTTATAAATCCAAAATGTTTACTCTCAAGGTTTGTTTGCTGAAAAGCGTGTATTTCATTTTGGCTGAGAGGTCTCCTCTCTCTGGTTCTCAGTTCTTCTCCAACTCCTGCCCCGTAAGTCTCCAGTGAAATAAGGACGTGCACTGGGTCATCTTTACAGCTCCTGCTAGCATAGAGGTCTGGGATCATGAACATGGGTGCCTTGGTTCACACAGAGCGAGGGTCAGCTTTAGTAAGAGAGAGGGAAAGGCGGGCTGCTCCCAACAGGTGGCAGAGACTACAAGGAAAGCAGATAAAGACCCAATTCCTCCTCCCTTTGTCACAGAGCTTGGGTTCTTTCTCTTTAGGATAAAACAAGCAGTCACTTACCCTCAAGTTTAAAATTAGGGGTGTGAGTTTCAAGGGGCTTTCTGAGAGACTACCAAAGCTCCGACAAAAGTGGGGTTCCTTAATTGTCTTTTTCCTCACCTCGCACAGCATACTCCATCCTCCAACCTCCCCTCCTCTGCCTTTGACTGTTTCTTTACCACCTGTTGACCTAGTATACTAGCTCTCTGGTTACTTCCACATATAGTTCATTGGTAGCTGGCAAACTCTCAGAATATGTAAGGCACTGAATAATACACATGATAACTAAGTTGCTTTGCAATTTAAAAAAAATTTTAATGTAAATACCGGCCAAAATGCACACAGTGGAAACGTGCCTGAGAGTGACGACTGTACAGTTCTAAATCAACATTAATACGTGACAGGAAAACGAATGCATCCCTTCAACACGTATTAAGTGACTACCTACAGGGAGGTGTTTTGTGAGCACTGTGAAACACTAGATGATGAATAGGATATGGAGCCCACCTTCAAAGTTCTTAGAGGCTGGTGGTAAAATAACGTGCGAGCACAAATAAAAGCAATACCAGACAGGAAGAAATAAACATTACAAGCTTCTCCCCATAAGCTTGGCCACTCCTCTCTCTATAATCATATTCTCTGTGAACACAGTTCCATTACAGGGTGACCACACATCTGGATTTGCCAGAACAGTTCCCAGGCATGCTTGTTGTTCAAGCATAATTATTCATTTTCTCTTTTACTCTAAAAATAACCTAGATTGGGTGATTAATTATATAGACTCCTAATTTCAGTGCCTGCAATTTTATTGTAGTTATTGGTTTGTGTGTCTATTTCTCCACTAAAATGCAATTATCTTGGGGGAAGACACCATACTTTTATTTTTCTAAATCCTTTACCTCTATCACATTCTTGACATGTACCAGTCAATTAGTTTAAAATAGTGAAGGAAGTACTAATTTTCTGTTTAGGGAAAGAGGTAAATTTACACTTATTTAAGTAAAAAGGGGGGATCTGAATGTAGAAGGTGGTATCTAAAATAGAGTTAAAGGAAGGGCAAGATGCAGTCCAGAGAAGATGTGGAGAAGCTTTCTAGGTGAAGGGAACACCAATGGGGTCCCGGTGAGGGCAGACAGATACCGAGAGCAAGTATTAAACTGACACTCAGAAACTTAACATGCAGGGTTGCTTCCCGTCTCACGAAGAGGAAATGAAGTCTAACCTGTACTGAGAGAAACTTAGAATAGCCTGGCATTGCCATCAGTATCCCAGAAATTTCCTTGGTGCTCATTACTTATCAAAATAAAGATACTTTTAATTTGAATCTCAATTTTCAATTTTTTTTAGGGAGAGAGGGGCAGACAGGGACAGACAGATAGGAAAGGAGAGAGATGAGAAGCATCAATTCTTCATTGTGGCACTTCAGTTGTTCATTGACTGCTTTCTCATATGTGCCTTGATTGGGGTGGGGGGGGCTATGGCCAAGCCACTGACCCCTTGGGCTCCAAGCCAGCAACCTTGGGTTCAAGCCAGCGACCTTGGGTTCAAGCCAGTGATGTTTGGGCTCAAGCCAGTGACCATGGGGTCATGTATATGATCCCACCACGCTCATGCTGGTGAGCCTGCACTCAAGCCAGATGAGCCTGTGCTTAAGCCGGCGATCTCAGGGTTTTGAACCAGGGTCCTCTGTGTCCCAGGCCAATGCTCTATCCACTGTACCACCTCTTGGTCAGGCCCAGTTTTTAAATTTTTTAATTGCTGCTGGAGTGATACAAATAATATAGCAGTACAGAGTATTAGTGAAGAGTTGATTCTCTATTTAGGCCTAGGTTCTAGACATAACTTGACAGCTGTGACCTAAGCAAGAGACTTAATCCATCTAATCCCCAGTTTAATCAAGTATAATACAGGGGAAACCACTGTACTTTTTTCCTCTGAATATTGACAGACAGCAGAGGGTAGTACAAAGTAAACAATTAAGTACTATATTATTATCAGCTTAGCAATGAACAAACAAAATTTGTCTTCAATGTGTACAGATCACAATTAGAGAACTAATCCCAGATCATTTCTGTGGCAGAAAGAAGAGTGGATATATGTTTACTGTGTTTCAATATATACCTGTATTCCAAATGGGAACTATTCCAATGGGAATTATTTTCCAGACTTACTTCATTGATAGCAGCCATTTTAAATTAATTTTTTAATTTAATTTTATTTTTTTTACAGAGACAGAGAGAGAGTCAGAGAGAGGGATAGGTAGGAACAGACAGACAGGAACGGTGAGAGATGAGAAGCATCAATCATTAGTTTTTCATTGCGACACCTTAGTTGTTCACTGATTGCTTTCTCATATGTGCCTTGACCGTGGGGCTACAGCAGACCGAGTAACCCCTTGCTCGAGCCAGCGACCTTGGACTCAAGCTGGTGAGCTTTGCTCAAACCAGATGGGCCCACGCTCAAGCTGGTGACCTCGGGGTCTCAAACCTGGGTCCTCCACATCCCAGTCTGATGCTCTATCCACTGCACCACTGCCTGGTCAGGCCATTTTAAATTTTAAATATCAAAACTATGTTTGACTTCTCTTCAATCCTAAACTTCATAGCATCAGTAAGCCAGGCTTATAAAAGCTTTCCTTTTCAGATTTGGAAATTACATTGCATAGCATCAATATCTGAGACTAAGAATTTCTGAAATTTCTTACAGTGTTTTCAGAGAAAACAGGATGTCAATAAGTTTCTAAAATAGAAAACAGAAGGTTAAAGAAGACGAGGAAGAATATAAAGAAGAAGGACAAGAAAAGGAGGAGGAAGAGGAGAGGAAGTAGCAGATAAATAAGAAAGAAGAGTTGTTAAGTAAGTAAGTATGTCTGGAGAAAAACATTTAACTCATTCCTTTACTAAGAAAATCTTTTCCCAGAAACAGCAATACCAGCAAAGGGAAGCAGGAGAGCAGCCAAACAAGCTCTCCCGCATCACTCAGAGCAGAGTTGCTTAGAAGGAGGGAGCTTTTGGGTCTACAGTAGTGAGTGTTAGGATCTGAGCTGCAGCGCCCGCACCCCACATGGCTGAGGGCTTGCCAGAGGGCAGGCAGCAGGACACAGAGGCGCAGTTCTGTCAGCAGGGTTGGAAGCCTGCTGGCCACCTCTGGGCTCACGTGTGAGCTCAGTCTTGCCTAGCTGGGGAGGTGTAGGTGTGCAAAAGCGATCAAGCCCAGCTGCCAGTAGCCTATAATCTAGCCTGTGGGAGAAGGGCGGGAACCCTGGAAGGGGTGGAGACCAGCCCTTGAGCAAGGGCACAGGAGCACAGCCTTGCCCCACCCGTGGAACCAAGGCTTGTGGCCTGACTTGGAAGCTGGCTTCTCCCACAGGGGTGGAGCCAAAAGCCCAGACAGGCGGAGTTCCGCTACTGAGCTGAGCATGGACACGCAGTCCTGTCTGGCCGGTAGAGCCAAGGCTAGCAGCCATTCCACGAGTGGGCTCCTCCTGCAAGGGTGGGGCAAAAGTCCAGAAACAGGCAGAGACCTGCAGCTGAGCAAAGGTGCTCGCCACTGCCCTTAGGGCCGAGCATAACGCCACCCACGGGGGTGGGGCAAAGGCCAAGGCCACCAAGACTTGTGCACCCAAGCACGTGATCACAGCCACTCCCATGAAGGAGAGGTGGAAACGACAGCAACAGCCCCAGTGGGCAGGCACCGGCAACGCCCAAACCCAAAAGCCCTAGGCAACAACAGAAGAGGGGGTGGCGAGCCTGCAGATAGACCATACCTAGGGAACAGAGGCCATACCCAGTAAACTCAAGTGGCCAAAACCTTCCTTTACACAGAGAAAATGCAAAGGCAAAGAAATGCAACACAAATGAAACAAGAGAAATCCCCAGAAAAGGACCTAAATGAATCAGATATAACCAAATTACCAGATGCAGAGTTTAAAATAACTATTGTTAGGATGCTCAAAGATATTAGAAAACAATAGATGGTCATTACGAACACCTAAATAAAATGATAGCAAATATAAAACAGGACATTGAAATAATAAAAAAGAATCAGTCAGAAATGACAAACACATATCTGAAATAAAAAACACAATGGAAGGAATTATTATAAAAGTAGGATGGATGAAGTGGAGAATCGAATCAGCAAGTTAGAGGACACGATAAATAAAGGCACGGAAGCAGAGCAGAAAAAAGAAAAGAGACTCAAAAAGTCTGAGGAAACTCTAAGAGAGCTCTGTGACAACATGAAGAGAAATAACATCCGCATCACAGGGGTTCCTGAAGAGGAAGAGAAAGAACAAGGGATACAGATGTTATTCAAGCATATTATAGCTGAAAACTTCCCTCAATTAAGGCAGAAAAACATCTCACATTTTCAGGAAGCACAGAGAACTCCATTAAGAAGAAACCCAAAGAAATCAACACCAAGACACATCATAATTAAAATACCAAAGCTAAGTGATAAAGAGAAAATATTAAAAGCTGCTAGAGAAAAAAAGACTATCACCTACAAAGGAGCCCCCATAAGGATGACTTCTGACTTCTCAACAGAAACACTTGAGACCAGAAGGCAATGGCAAGAAATATTCAAAGTAATGCAGAACAAGAGCCTACAACCAAGACTACTTTATCCAGCAAGGCTATCATTTAAAATTGAAGGAGAAATAAAAAGCTTTACAGACAAAAAAAAAAAAAAAAAACTCAAGGAATTCACTACAACCAAACCAAGGCTGCAAGAAATGCTAAGGGACCTGTTATAAACAGATCAAAGGAGAAAAAGAATATAGCAAAAGAGGAATACAGCTTTAAAGAATAAAATGGCAATAAACAATTACATATCAATAATAACCTTTAATGTAAATGGATTAAATGATCCGATCAAAATACATAGATAGGGTAGCTGTGTGGATAAGAATACAGGACCCATACCTATGCTGTCTACAAGAGACACACCTTAAATCAAAAGATGCACACACTGAAGATAAAAGGATGGAAAAAAATATTTCATGCAAATGGAAATGAAAAAAAAGCTGGGGTAGCAATACTTATATCAGACAAAATGGACTTTAAAACAAAGACTATAGTAAGAGATAAGGAAGGTCACTACATAATGATAAATGGAGCAATCCAAAAGGAAGATATAACCGTTATAAATATCTACGCACCTAATATAGGAGCACCTAAATATATAAAGCAGACTTTGATGGATTTAAAGGGCGAGATCAACAGCAATACTATAATAGTAGGGGATTTCAATACCCCATTAACATCATTAGACAGATCCTCAAGAAAGAAAATTAACAAAGAAACAGCAGACTTAAAGGACATATTAGATAAACTCGATTTAATAGATATCTTCAGAACCTTTCACCCTAAAACAGCAGAATATACATTCTTTTCAAGAGCTCATGGTACATTCTCTAGAATAGACCACATGTTAGGGCACAAAAGCAATCTCAACAAATTTAAGAAGATTGAAATCATATCAAGCACTTTTTCTGATCACAATGGCATTAAACTAGAAATCAACCACAACAGAAAAACTGAAAAATACTCAAACACTTGGAAACTAAATAGCATGTTATTAAAAAATGAATGGGTAAACAATGAGATAAAATAAAAAATAAAAAAATTCCTAGAAACAAATGATAATGAGCATACATCACCTCAAAATTTATGGGACACAGCAAAAGCAGTCCTGAGAGGGAAGTTTATAACATTACAGGCATACCTCAAGAAGCTAGAAAAAGCTCAAGTAAATAACGACCCTACATCTAAAAGAACTAGAAAAAGAACAGCAAGTAAAGCCCAGAGCTAGTAGAAGGAAGGAAATAATAAAGATCAGAGCAGAAATAAATGACATAGAGGCTAAAGAAACAATACAGAGGATCAATGAAACCAGGAGCTAGTTCTTTGAAAAGGTAAACAAGATCAATGAACCTTTAACCAGACTCACCAAGAAAAAAAGAGAGAGTACTTAAATAAATAAAATTAGAAATGAGAGTGGAGAAATAACAACTGACACAACAGAAATACAAAATATTGTAAGAAAATACTATGAAGAACTGTATGCCAAAAAACTAGACAACCTAGATGAAATGGACAAATTCGTTGAAACATATAATCTTCCAAAAATTAATCTGGAAGAATCAGAAAACCTAAACAGACTAATTACAACAAATGAGATTGAAACAGTTATTAAAAAGCTCACAAAAAAAAAAAAAAAAAGTCCTGGGCCTGATGGCTTCACAAGTGAATTCTACCAAATATTCAAAGAACTAACTCCTATCCTTCTCAAGCTATTTCAAAAAATTCAAGAGGAAGGAAGACTTCCAAGCTCCTTTTATGAGGCGAGCATAATTCTGATTCCAAAACCAGGCAAAGACAACACAAAGAAAGAAAATTATAGGCCAATATCCCTGATGAATTTAGATGCAAAAATCCTCAACAAAATATTAGCAAACCGGATCCAGCAATATATGAAAAAAACCATACACCATGATCAAGTGGGATTTATTCTTGGGAGGCAAGGCTGGTACAATATTAGCAAATCAATCAATGTGATTCATCACATAAACAAAAGGAAGAAGAAAAACCACATAATAATTTCAATAGATGCAGAAAAAGCATTTGATAAAATCCAGCACCCATTCATGATTAAAACTCTCAGCAAAGTGGGAATACAGGGAACATATCTCAACATGATAAAGGCCATCTATGACAAACCCATAGCCAATATCATACTCAGTGAGCAAAAATTAAAATCAATCCCCTTAAGATCAGGAACAAGGCAGGGGTGCCCCCTTTCACCACTCTTATTCAACATATTCCGGGAAGTCCTAGCCACAGCAATCAGACAAGAAAAAGAAATAAAAGGCATCCAAATTGGAAAAGAAGAAGTAAAACTATCATTATTTGCAGATGATATGATAGTGTATATAGAAAACCCTAAAGTCGCAGTCAAAAAACTACTAGACCTGATAAATGAATTCAGTAAGGTGGCAGGATATAAAATCAATACTCAGAAATCAGAGGCATTTTTATACACTAACAATGAACTGTCAGAAAGAGAAATTAAGGAAGCAATTCCCTTTACCATTGCAACAAAATAAATCAAGTACCTATTAATAAATTTAGTCAAGGAGGTTAAAGACTTGTACTCGGAAAATTATAAAACATTGATAAAATAAATCAAGGAAGATACAAACAAGTGGAAGCATATACCGTGTTCCTGAATAGGAAGAATAAACATCATTAAAATGTCTATATTACCCAAAGCAATTAATAAATTCAATGCAATACCAATTAAAATACCAATGACTTACTTCAAAGATATAGAATACGTATTCCAAAAATTTATATGGAACCAAAAGAGAACACGAATAGCCTCAGCAATCTTGAAAAGGAAGAATAAAGCGAGAGGTATCACACTTCCGGATATCAAGTTATATTATAAGGCTTGGTGAACTTGTTAAGGACACTACTCTTTTATGGATTCTTGCTGTATTGGCCAAGAGTTTGCTTAAAGGCTTTAATCACTGTAAAAAAAAAAATAGAAGACTGGATAAAGAAGATGTGGCACATATACACCATGGTATACTATTCAGCCATAAGAAATGATGACATCGGATCACTTACAACAAAATGGTGGGATCTTGATAACATTATAGGGACTGAAATAAGTAAATCAGAAAAAAACAAGAACTGCAGAATTCCACACATTGGTGGGACATAAAAACGAGACTAAGAGACTTGGACAAGAGTGTGGAGGTTACGGGGGGCAGGGGGAGGGAAGGAGGGAGAGGGGAGGGGAGGGGGAGGGGCACAAAGAAAACTAGATAGAAGGTGACGGAGGACAATCTGACTTTGGGTGATGGGTATGCAACATAATTGAATGACAAGATAACCTGACATGTTTTCTTTGAATATATATACCCTGATTTGTTGATGTCACCCCATTAAAATTAATAAAAATTTATTTATTAAAAAAAAAGAAAATCTTAATATCTATATCCTATATAATGTTCCATACTCATTCCAACATGGGAGATTTTATTTTCCTTCTAGTGGAACATATTGCATTGACTGCTGTGCAATGTATTACTGAGCAGGTTTAATTTCTTTCAGTTTGCAATGAAGGAAACTGAGGAAGCAGAGCTTAACTGAATCACCCAAGTTCTTTTGGTTTTTCACATAACCAGACTTGAAGTCCAATATTCTTCACAAAGTCACAGTTAACATTGGAAAATCCTATCAGATAACTTGTTAAAATCTTTATCTTCTGTCTCATGGACACCAGGCCGGTACCACCTTTGCAAGTATCTCCCAGCATCCAATGGTCTGATACTGTAGACAAAGGCTGAAGAGACAAAGACATAGGGAAGCATATGGTGGTGGCATGCCTCTGGTTCTGATTGGTTGAAAGGGTAATTTCAGAAGTTTTGGCTAAGCAACTATCTGTTGAATATAATGTCTGTGTCTCTGAGCTAGATGGTCAGTTGGAGGCAACTTCATATTTTACTTAACTTTTTGTCAAGCCATTTATCCTGCTTTGGTTAAGAGACTGGTATACACTGTGTAGATTTTAAAATAAAAATCTGCATATCATTCAGTCAGTGGACTAGCTCCTGAATTTGTTCTGTGATATCCATTATTCAGTTTATGCAGTTTTGAATTTTCTTGCTGTGCTGCTCTTTTCTTTCTTTTGTGTTTCCATGGGTAATTGAGAGGAAATTTGGAAGAACGTGCCTGTCTATCTGGCACCACACTAACCCAGATATTCCCCATCAACCACCCACATGCCTTTCTAAGTGCACACGCACTCACACAAATATAGGCACCATCTGTTTAAAAATTCATCATAATTCTTGCCAGAAATTTACATAACTTTTGAAACACAAAAACATCTAATTTCTAGTCAGCCCTGGAAGAAACTCTAGATACCATTTAAAGTAATTACTTCACTTATAGTTAATGCCAGGAGAGGTTAAGTGACTTACACATGTCACTTTCTTTTTTTTTTTTTTTTAATTTTATTTTTTTTAGCAAGAGAAAAAGAGACAGAGAGAGAGGGACAGACAGACAGGGAGAGAGATAAGAAGCACATCAAGTCTTCGTTGTGACACCTTAGTTGTTCATTGATTGCTTTCTCATATGTGCCTTGATGGTGGTTAGGGAGCTCCAGTAGAGCCAGTGACCTCTTGCTCAAGCCAGCGACCTTGGACTTAAGCTCGCAACCTTGGGCTTCAAGTCAGCAAGCATGAGGTCATGTCTATGATCCCATGCTCAAACCCTGTGCTCAAGCTGGATGAGCCCACGCTCAAGCCAGCAACCTCGGGGCCTCAGAACTGGGTTCTCTGCATCCCAGGCTAATGCACTATCCATTGTGCACTGCCTTCTCAGGCCACAGTGTCATTTTCTTAAATTCATGTTTTTACTGTTTTCAAATATTTGGTCATTGACCTGTTTTTCACCTTTTATGTTTTGTGTGATTTTTCAAAACATATTACCACTGACACTAGCACTGAGGATGAATCTCAAAATTCTTTAAAAGCCTCAGGATTTAAACATATTATATATTCTCTAAAAATTTCTCTTTTCTTGGGTCTTCCATTCCCTTTCAATGTATGTTCTACTTGAGCTAGTTTGGAGATCAGCCCTTACTAGCAGCAGTATAAAATATGAGCAATGAAATTCACATTATTCCTGTATGGTCACACTAGGGCAGCATCTTCCAAAGTAGGCCACTGGTCTGTAAGAATGATGTGATAATAAGATTTCCAATGTCTAATAAATATGAGGGCTAATATGCACTATATAATTCTTTTCAAAGTTATACTACATATTGGCATATAAAAGGATCAATTAATTCCTTTCCTACTATTCTTCAAGCATTAAAATACACACTCTTCCAAATTTCATGAAAACTGTTAGGAAAAAAACTATATTAAATATTCTGTCCACATTTTGTTTTATTTCCTATATATCTGAACTTATTTTTTTAAAAATTACTTATAAGTTTACTTGTTTCCTCTAATACCTGAACTTTCTAGGTTTTTGCAACTAGTTTTGCCAAATATTAATTTTGAATTTCCATCCTTATTAAGCTATACTCTCCCTTTAAAATATGTAACACTATAATTACATATATATCTTTTCCTCTCAATTTTATGTAATATACTTCATGATATGCTAAGAATCATGTCTGACACTATACAGAATATATTTCACTATTCAATATTAAAACTTAAAAATGTTTAAATACAATGGAGCCCCCTTTGCATATTGAATTTGGGCAGAACAATTTAATTCAATTTTTAAAATAGAAGTAAGATTATATGATGTTATGTTTTTTAAAAGAATAGATATGGTCCCAAACAAAACCAATGCAATTATCTATTGACTGCTATTATGGCAAAGATTGTACGGTATGACATACGGACTGCAAAAACATTTAAAACTTATGTTTCCTTAAGTAAATCAGAAAAAACCAGGAACTGCATTATTCCATACGTAGGTGGGACATAAAAGTGAGACTAAGAGACATTGATAAGAGTGTGGTGGTTACGGGGGGAGGGGGGAGGGGGAGAGGGAAAGGGGGAGGGGGAGGGGCACAAAGAAAACTAGATAGAAGGTGACAGAGGACAATCTGACTTTGGGTGATGGGTTGCAACATAATTGAATGACAAGATAACCTGGACATGTTATCTTTGAATATATGTATCCTGATTTATTGATGTCACCTCATTAAAAAAATAAAATTATAATAAAAAATAAAATAAAAACAAACAAACAAAAAAAAACTTATGTTTCCTGGTCTCACATCCTCTTTTTATATTTGAAAAGATACTGATTAAACATATATTATTAAATAGGGATAAAGAATTTAATAACTTCATAAAAATAAATGGAAGAGATGCTACAGTCCACAATGTGATTGCTAAATGCATTAAAAAATGTAATAATTTTTCTAGAAATTATTATAAAATTGTTTTTAACATCTAATAAAAGTGACATAGCAGGTGACAAATGTTTAATTTTTAACATACATGATAGAGTCACTGGAATGTCATCAATCTCCTGGCAGGACCTCATCCGGAGAAGTGCTGTTATACTGAAGCATTTGTCATGATGAGTCTCTTTCCATTTCACTGAAATTCCCAGGCTCAAGAATCTCTTTAGACGCTTTCCCCAGTAGTGTCTTTCTGAATGGCTTATTTAAAATATTTGCACTAACTAAATGGAACCTCTATTTTAAAATTTTTTCCCTAAAAATAGTTTAAGAATACAGTGGTACTTTGAGATACAAACAGACCAACATACAATTTTTTTTTAAGATATGAGCTGCAACTCGGTCCATATTTTTGTTCGAGATCCGAGCAAAATTCCGAGATACGAGTCATGATTCGGGAAGCTGCTGGTAGTTGGCACGTTGGCGCGTGGGTCCAGTATTGGCAGTTTGATATACAGGTGGACTGATTTATGAGCTCAGTTACAGAACAAATTAAATTTGTATCTCAAGGTACCACTGTATAAACTAATTAGGAACTAAGTCTAAAATTTAGAACAGGAAACGGAGAAAAGGTGTAGAACTATGACAACGGTAACTTTAAATGGCACACAATGATGATTTTTGATTTTTATTTATCACTTCATTTTCTGATACAATTGCTACTCTGGCAACATTATTTGGAGTTGAAGGAATCCAGGCAGGGGCTGGACTATAGAGACATATTGCCTAACCTCTTTTATTCACAGCTTTCATATCTATAAAATGAATATAATTTCTAATAATATGATGACAATTATGAGATAATTTAAGTAAAAGGATAACTATCTGGTTGTTTTAATAAGACCAAGAAACTTCTGCAGATATAATAGCTCTGTTTCAACAATGCATTTGATGAACACTCTTACGAGTCCCTTGTCAACAAAATGAAATGTGAGCTGGATAACAGAACAACTATGTGGATCATGCTGCTTGAGCAATTGCAGCCTGAAAGTGGTACTGATTAATGGGCCTTTATTTCTGTGAAGGACTGTGTCTTTGGCCCTTTCCTGTTCAACAGTTACACCAATGAAATTGCATAGGCAAATTTACCTATTTTATAACTTACCCGAAGTTGACAATAACAACTAACATATGAAATGACAGAATATGAGATGTCAATGACAAATGAAAAAAAAAAGTTAAATATATCACGAAACAGACTGAAACTAGTACAGTTATTTATATTTAAAATGTATATTATGAGTGTAGCCCAGCGTGTAGATGTCCTGGGTTCAATTCCTGGTCAGGGCATAAAAGAGAAGTGACCATCTGCTTCTCCACTACTCCTTCTTCTCTCTCCCGCTTCCTTGCCTGCAGCCATGGCTTGATTGATTAGAGCACATCACTTGGGCACTGAGTATGGCTGAGTATGTGGAGCCTCAGCCTCAGATGCTAAAAATAGCTCATTTGAAAGCATAGCCCCAGATGGGCAGAGCATCGGCCCTAGATGGGGATTGCTGGGTGGATCCCAGTTGGGGGATCCCAGTTTGTCTCTTTACTTCCCTTCCTATCACTTGGAAAAAGAAAGAATAAAATAAAATAAAACAAAACTGTACTATAAGCATAGAGCATGGAAAAGAAACTGACAGAAAGAGAAATCATATTCGAGACCTGTACTTTTTTGTTTGTTTGTTTAGAGTATGGTTGCCTATTGTAACAAACTGAACCCAAAACACATAATAATTCAAACACATTCCAAAACAGGTGCACTGATCAGTAGGTGGCTCTAAAATAAATCCTAAATCAGGGACTATTTTTAAAACAATTGATCTAAAAATGATAAGTACAATTTTATAGATTGTCTTGTCCATTGGCACACATTAACAAGATACAGTATAATAGCTAAAGTCAAAACCATATTAATATGTCAATTCAGAGTTTCCTAAACTTGGTTACATGCTGTAATCACATCAGGAATATCTAAGAAAAGGCTTCCTGAGAGCAGTGAGCATACCAACACTGCCAAGTACTAGAGGCCCGCTGGAGGTGTTTACACATCACAAGGAAGGTAGACTCGGTCATCATGTTGGGCAGCAAGATGGCTGCTCAACCTGGTGCCAGACCCACGGCAGCTATGACGACAGTGTAATAGAGCACAGTGTTCCAGGGGTAAAATAGATGAACAACTAACTCTTAATCTAAATACTAGTATAATGAATTCTCAATCTATACAAAGAATGAATATGAAGAGTAAACAACTGGAAGTTGAAAGTAGCTGCTCCAATTAGATGTTGCAATCTTTTACCCAGTTTCTGGACTTGAGTGGGTTTTTATACCTGGAAGGCACTGTCTGGAGGAAAGTCCAAGCCCTCAGGAGAAGGACCCTAAAATACGATGGAGAGTTTATATGATAATAATTCTCCCAGTCCTTCTACAAAGAGTGAACATACGCAGCCCTCTTTATCCACAGGGATTTGTGCCAAGACCCCCAGTGGATGCCGGAAACCACAAATAGTACCAAGTCCTGTAGATACTGTGTTTTTATATGTATCTGTGATGAAGTTTACTGTAAAATTTAGGCACAGTAAAAAACAAAACAAAAAAAAAACTACTAGACCTGATAAATGAATTCAGTAAGGTGGCAGGATATAAAATCAATACTCAGAAATCAGAGGCATTTTTATACACTAACAATGAACTGTCAGAAAGAGAAATTAAGGAATCAATTCCCTTTACCATTGCAACCAAAAAAATAAAGTACCTAGGAATAAATTTAACCAGGGAGATTTAAGACTTGTACTCGGAAAATTATAAAACATTGATAAAAGAAATCAGGGAAGATACGAACAAGTGGAAGCATATACCGTGCTCATGGTTAGGAAGAATAAACATCATTAAAATGTCTATATTTCCCAAAGAAATTTATAAATTCAATGCAATACTGATTAAAATACCAATGACTTACATCAAAGATATAGAAGATATATTCCAAAAATTTATATGGAACCAAAAGAGAACACGAATAGCCTCAGCAATCTTGAAAAGGAAGAATAAAGTGGGAGGTATCACACTTCTGGATATAAAGTTATACTACAAGGCTATTGTACTCAAAACAGCCTGCTACTGGCATAAGAACAGGCATATAAATCAATGGAACAGAACTGAGAACCCAGAAATAAACCCACACTTTTATGGACAACTGATATTTGACAAAGGAGGTAAGAGCATACATTGGAGTAAAGACAGCCTCTTTCAACAAATGGTGTTGGGAAAATTGGACATCTACCTGCAAAAAAATGAAACTAGACCACCAACTTACACCATTCACAAAAATAAACTCAAAATGGATAAAAGACTTAAATGTAAGTAGTGAAACCATAAGCATCTTAGAAGAAAACATAGGCAGTAAGCTCTCTGACATCTCTCGCAGCAATATATTTGCCGATTTGTCTCCACAGGCAAGGGAAATAAAAGACAGGATAAACAAATGGGACTTTATCAAACTAAAAAGCTTCTGCACAGCTAAAGACAATAAGAACAGAATAAAAAGACAAACTACACAATGGGAGAATATATTTGACAATGCATCTGATAAGGGGTTAATAACCAAAATTTATAAAGAACTTGTAAATCTCAACACCAGGAAGACAAACAATCCAATCCAAAAATGGGCAAAAGAGATGAATAGACACTTCTCCAAAGAGGACATACAGATAGCCAATAGGCATATGAAAAAATGCTCAACATCACTAATCATTAGAGAAATGCAAATTAAAACCCCAATGAGATATCACCTCACACCAGTCAGAATGGCGCTCATCAACAAAACAACACAGAATAAGTGCTGGCGAGGATGTGGAGAAAAGGGAACCCTCCTGCACTGCTGGTGGGAATACAGACTGGTGCAGCCACTATGGAAAACAGTATGGAGATTCCTCAAGAAATTAAAAATCGAACTGCCTTTTGACCCAGCTATCCCACTTCTAGGAATATATCCCAAGAACACAATAGCACTATTCCAGAAGGAAAAATGCACCCCCATATTTATGGCAGCATTGTTCACAATAGCGAAGATCTGGAAACAGCCCAAGTGTCCGTCAGTGGACAAGTGGATTAAAAAGCTTTGGTACATATATACTATGGAATACTACTCAGCCATAAGAGATGATGACATCGGATCATTTACAATAACATGGATGGACCTTGATAACATTATACTGAGCGAAATAAGTAAATCAGAAAAAAACTAAGAACTATATGATTCCATACATAGGTGGGACATAAAAATGAGACTCAGAGACATGGACAAGAGTGTGGGGGTTACAGGGTGGGGAGGAGGAGAGGAAGGGAGTTGGGGGAGGGGAGGGGCACAAAGAAAATCAGAAGGTGACAGAAGACAATTGGACTTTGGGTGATGGGAATGCAGCATAATCAAAGGTCAAAATAACCTAGAGATGTTTTCTCTGAACATATGTACCCTGATTTACCAATGTCACCCCATTAAAATTAATCAAAAAAAATTTAGGCACAGAAAGAGATTAGCAACAATAATTAAAATATAGAACAATTATAAGAATATAGTATGAAAAAAGTTATGTGAATGGCTTTTGAGTCCTTAGCAAGTAAAATAAGGGTTACTTAAATGTAAGTACTGAGATACCATGACAGTCAATCTGAAAACAAAGACAGCTACTAAGTGACTAACCGGCACCTGGTATATACAGCATCAATACACTTGACAAGGGGACAATACACATTCCAGATGGGACAGAGTGAGATGGCATGAGATCTCATCACACTGCTCAGAATGGCCCGCAATTTAGAACTTATGAATTATTTATTTATGGAATTTTCAATTTAATATTTTTGAAACATGGTTGACTATGGCCAACTAAAAACACTGCAAGTGAAACAGTGGATGGGGGGGGGTGCTACTCTACACTATAGAATGAAAAATATCCAGGCATTTCAAAGACTATCAAAGATATGATCCAAATGGACATAAGGATCTGTTAAGAGTAATAGGGTGGGGAGGGGAAGGTAAGGATTGATATGGGAATCATGTGAAGTGTCACTGATCCAGCTCACAGTAGGTTCATTACTTGGTGGTTATTTCATGGCCTCTAAATATATGATTGGAATGTAAATACTTAATAATTGGCAAAATCCACATAGTGGGTTCTTTATCTGAAAGGTAAGATTTATTATAGTAGGAAAGTCAAATAGAAAACTGAAACTCCATTCCTTGGCCAAGATACTAAATCGTAAACAATACTCTATTTCAGAAGAAATTACAGAAATCAATGCACTCTTAAACACCTAAAAGGAACGAGGATACTGTTCCTCACTGAAATCCCCTTAATTCACCAGTCTTTGCCACTGTGATGCCCAGATGGATTCTGGAGGCTGATAGTCCACTATTGCAAATTCAAACTGTAACTTCAATTGTAACTTGTGCAATGGGTCAATGGGTATCTTTGTTAGAGCACATTAACATAGCCTTAGGAACCTAATATGACTTTTTTTTAAAAAATATACTTTATTTTCCAAAGTTATCAGGTAAGAAAACCAAAGTTCACATTCAATGGAAGAAATAACAGTACACTTATAGCCTTATCCAAAAGTATTATTAACACTCCTGTTCTCTGTCGAAAAACAGTCCAAAGTTACCTGGATCATCTCTCTAAACCTTCTACAGAAGTCACACTGGTTCACTTTATAGAGACAACATCATTTAATCAGAAAAAATAAATAAATAAAAAGTATCTTGGACGCCATGGTAAAATAAATTTATTCCAGAGGGTAGAAGATAAATCCTACAAAGATTCAAATACCTATGACATCAATGAATATGTAATAGTTCCTTGATCAGGAGCATACTATAACTTCCTCTCTCAAAGCAAAATTATAATTATCACATTTGGAATCTTCCACTTCTGGGAGACCTGGTGGGCCCCTTCACATACTGGGGGAAAAATAATCCATATTGGGGAATATGGCTCCAATGCATTAACCACGTGACTTGGAGAGCTGCCAGCTTTCCATGGTGCCGAAAGCAGGGAGATTCTCTGCAATAGCTCCAGACTATAGTGCAAGCAATCCTTTAGATCAGCGGTTCTCAACCTGTGGGTCGCGACCCACAGGTTGAGAACCACTGCTTTAGATGATCTTAGATGAGCCACATAAAACAAAAGACCCTGTGATTTAGAGGTCCTGGTGGTGAAAAGTTTTTCTGCATAGAATTTATAGCAAGTCCCAAAAGGAAAATTACAACTGAGGCCCCTACGGTTCTGGTACAACACCATGCCGTCTTCAGCAGAAATTATATACCATTAAATAAACCATTATGAATATGCTATGGGTCTTGGAAGACAGAGATCAAGTGGAGAGGCAGCCAGAACTGTATTAGTTGGATTGTTTTTTTTGAGACATGCTAATTCATGTTTTTTTTTTAAACTGCCAATTTATTTTTAAATATCACATACCACTTCCTCAGTAGTAATCCATCACAAAACAGAAATGGTATATTCAAAACTGGGTATGCTAGAACCAGTGAGCACAAAGAAGGTGCATAGGTCCTGGCTGGTTGGCTAAGTGGTAGAGCGTCGGCCTGGCGTGCAGGAGTCCCAGCTTCGATTCCCAGCCAGGACACACAGGAGAAGCACCCATCTGCTTCTCCACCCCTCCCCCTCTCCTTGCTCTCTGTCTCTCTCTTCCCCTCCCGCAGCCAAGGCTCCATTGGAGCAGAGTTGGCCCGGGCGCTGACGATGGCTCCATGGCCTTTGCCTCAGGCACTAGAATGGCTCTGGATGCAACAGAGTGAAGCCCCAGATGGGCAGAGCATCGCCCCCTGGTGGGCATGCCGGGTGGATCCCGGTCGGGCGCATGCGGGAGTCTGTCTGACTGCCTCCCTGTTTCCAACATTCCAACTTCAGAAAAAATACAAAAAAAAAAAAAAAAGAAGGTGCATAGACTCCTAAGTCATCCACTACATCACTGAGTTTTCATCCTCATTTCACAGCTGATGGAGGTGGAAGAAGGGCAAGGCTGGTTCACAGATGATTCAATTCTGCTATTGCTAAAAGCCAAAATTAGGCACTGTCTTCCAGTCCTGCTCAGTGGTGTCCCTGACAGACTGCAGTAGGGGCAATTCTCCCAAGGGCAGTGCTTTGGTCAATGCATCTGGTCATCAATTTCATGAATAGAGAAGTGGCCTGATGTAAGAAAATACGGATTTATAGACAGTAGAGAATAGCTTGTGTTGTTGATCAGGGCCTGGAAGAAAAAAGTTGAAAGACTGGGAAGAAGATGCATGTGGCTAATCTATAGGAGTAGAGAAACTAGGAAGATATTTGTGTACCATGTAATTCCCTACCAGAGAGCAGTTTCCAGAAAAAGCACTAACTAGCCAAGTAGACATAATCATTCAACCATTTCATATTAGCCAACTTCTGTCACCATCCACTGCAGTGCTTGCACAATGGAAATATAAAGCAATCATGAGGACAGGGATGAAAAATTTACTCTTGGACCCAAAGCACGGGCTTCTACTGTCAAGGCTTATCTAGCTGCTGTCACTACTAAATGCCCAGCCTGCCATCTGGAAAGACCAACACAGACTTCCCATCTAGTAGGCCATTGACCATCTGCCTGGCAGGCCGATAGCGCCTCCATGTCAAGTTGATTACATCGAGCTCTTTCCACTTTGGAAGGTACAGTGATTCATTAGCACATATTCTCTTCTGCCCATAGGGACTGATCCTGTTCTACTGTCTCATGGCTTAGAGGCTGTTTCCTTTTCTGACATGGCTTCCCACCTAACATTGCACAGGACCAAGTAATCCACTTTAAAGAACAGAAGGTGAATACCAGGCATATAATTATGGGATCTACCGGTCCTCAAACATACCACACCATTTGATAGTGCAATGGGATGGCCTTTTAAAAGCAAAGCTGGCCTGACCTGTGGTGGCGCAGTGAATAAAGCGTCGACCTGGAAATGCTGAGGTCGCCGGTTCGAAACGCTGGGCTTGCCTGGACAAGGGACATATGGGAGTTGATGCTTCCAGTTCCTCCCCCCTTCTCTCTCTCTGTCTCTCTCTCCTCTGTCTCTCTCCTCTCTAAAAATGAATAAATAAAATTTTTAAAAAAATTAAAAAAAAAAAAAAAGCAAAGCTGAGGGGCTAACTTTAAAATGATACTGTGTAAAGATAGGGCAAAATCCTACAAGATGAAATCTATGTCCTAAATCAACAATAGTTCTTTTTTATTGTTATGCAGAATAAAAGGTCCAGGATCTAAGGGGTAGAAGTTGGAGAGGTCCTGCTGAGCCTCGCTTTCAGTGCTCTACTTAGAGAATTTTGCCCCACAGATGTGAAGGTCCTGATTTACCAAAGAGGACATCTCCATCATAGGCCCAGCAGTCTAGCAGCCAAGAGAGCAACAGTCAAGGATTGGTGACAGTGGCAGAGAAAATTGATCCCAATCATAAGGATGAGGTAGGTCTGCTCTTACACGATGGTAACAACAAAGAATGGGGTTGGCACTGAGATGATTCATTGGGTATTTCTTGGTACCACTTCCCTGATTCTGATGATATATTGACCATTTTTGTATAAAAAATTCACTGAAAGTTCATTTTGTTTATTTTGTTTGTTTGTTTTAGCTAACAAGTCAGTTATATCAGTATGGATTTTTCCCACTTCTTGAATATTTTTATAAATCAAGGAAGGGTCTCTTCCCTTGGTTCCATCTGGGGACCTGTGACACTGCTGCCCCTTGGAGTTTCATCAGAGGATGTCATCTTGCTACTGTACAATTCTGGTTGGGCAAGAGTCCCAGAGTGAACATGAAGCAGATGATTCTCCTGCTATTAAAGAAACAACTCCTCTTTTAAATCCAGAGCAACAAGTTGCTTCCAGATACAGCAAAGATAGATAATATACCACAAGCGGAGAGGTCATGATGTTGAGAAAATCATAAAAGAAAAGAATACTTTTTTAATTTTCATGAAATAGTCTTGCTTTCCCAATATTAAAAGTGCTTTAAAGAAAAATCCCCTTTCTTCAGGAGAAGAGAGTCCTTCCACAGAAACCCACTTCCCTCGACCCAACCGTCAGCCTCCTACCACCGGGACTCCTCTCACTGAGCCCTGTGATCCCATCTATGTCGTTACCAAAAATCTGTGCTCCCCAGTCACTGTCTCCCTCCTCACACAGAAAAGGCTGCACCATCTCTCCCTTCCTCTGCTTTTCCCTCGGATCCTAAAACTCTTTCACTGTGCCCAATGAAATTCGTAGCCGACTGTCAGGCAAAAACTATTTTCTTAATCTCTTTAATCAAACCTGCCTTTTCCCTAAGACACTTACTTCTCCTTGTGAAGTCTGCTTCTTTCTCATGTCACCCTAGGCCTAACTATTTATACTTATGTATTAGCTCTCACGGATAATGATACCTTAACATCATCACCATCTCTCTGAACTATAATGGTGTACTTGTATACCTCTCCCGGAAGAATGTAAACCCCTTGATAGAAGAGATAGTAGTATATTCACAGATGTATTTCTAGAATTGTGCACAGAATCTTGTACATCAGAAGACTTCATACACATCTGCTGAAGGAAACAATAGATGAAAAAATATAGTCAAGATATTTCAAATCAGTAGCATATCGAAATGTGTATCAGTGATATTTAGACATCTTTGTCCCCTTAAGTCTAGTCATCCCACTTCAAAAAATTTATTCTAAGAAAACCTTAAGAAAAGTGTTCAGACATTTTTAAAACAATGTATGTAAAGAGACATTTATCACAGCAGAGTAGAATGTGAAAAAAGCTAAAATTACAACAAAAGGTGACTAGTTTGGTAAATTACTCTACATTTATACAATGGAACACTACAAAACCATTAACATCATGCTTGTATACAAGAAGAAATGTTTATTATGAACTCAATTAAAGAGTAGTTACTGTTAAATAAAAGAGGTTATTTCCTAATTTAAAAAAATCTAATATGTAAATGAAAGGTAGCTCCATGTGGTAAAATTATAAATTATTTTCCTCATTAAAATAGATTTTCCAAAATTTCTATAACGGGTAGGTCTCTTTACTTTTCTGAGACTCTCCTTACTATATACCTAAGAAAAAATTCTCCTTACAATATTTTTAAATATTTTTTCACTGCAGTTTCAATGTGGAGTGGTTAATACTTCCTGCTCACAATATGTACTTTGTTGGGTAGCAGTAAGTGGGTGAGGCAAAGAAGTTTCCCTAGATAGGAATGCTAATAGTACACATACTACGCTATCGTACTCTATTACACTTGTTTTGTGTAGCCTGAAACTACATTAATAGGACGTTTCCTAAGTGAAAAGTGAATGAAAGCTTCGAGAAGCAGCCAGCTGGTCTGAATGTCTGATCATTTCTGACACGAGAAGATAGATGCTCCCTTAGGAACCGGGCACTTAACGTGGCGGGAAAGAACCTGACTCCCTTATCAAACCGTTCTTTATGGAAGCTTTCACTCAATTAAGACTTGAGCCCTTCACAGTGAAAAGTGAAGTAAAATGAATGACTGCCCTTACTTAATGTGGGAAATTATATTCTCTTCTCTAGTGTTTGGATTCAGCGTATGACTTTATAGCAGCTATTTCTCATCATACCAGTCAAACCTCACTTCAAAATACCATTATAATATAGTCCACACAACAAAGACATTTTTTCCAGCCTGAAACCCCTGAAGTATAAATAATTTCTATAAGAAACCCCAATTACTACGCTCATAACATGTGAAATCATTCAGAGAAGGCTAGGGCAGACATCGAACATTTTATAATGTTATATATTCGTTCACAGTATGCAGTTTGTGCATCATTATTAAAGAAATGTTGGCTACACAGTTTCCAGTTGTTCACATTTATATACAGCCATTAATGGTAGCTCCATCAATGAGTGTGAAATGTAAGCATATGAATCATTCTCTTCACTATGCACTTAATGATCTGTTTTTATACTCCATTTAAATAATACTTGTTTCTGAACTAATGAAATTGCTAGATATCACTCCCACTTTGGGGGATGAGAACACATCCGCAGATTGAGTCCACTTACCATGTAGAAAACCATCCACGGGGTGATTTGGTTCTTTTCTGTGTTTGTGCCCTCGCTCCACAGCCTCTTACTCTCAATAACTGCCATTTAAAGAATATTTTTGTTGGTCCCTGAGAGACTATAATTCATCTTACAAATCTTTACATGTCTTTCTCAGGTTTTGTCATCATACTGTGGCTATTTAGAAAGGCATTATTTTGGAAGCCACTTTTTCTTTAATAATAAGAGTCCTTTTAGAAGGACTGAAGAAAGCACACATTAGGAGCTGGTTCCTGAGTCCCATTTTAGACGATGTGAAGGATGATTCCTCTGTGAGAGATGTCACGCAACACCTGGAAGCTCTGGTCTGTCCTTTCTGCATTTGAACAGCAGCCTTTGTGTCAGTTCTTAGTGTAACTGGCCTCGTCCTTTCATTCACCCTGTGGCTAGTTTCCTTCTCAGTATTTTAACTCTTGCTTTTATACCTCTGATTCACTCCTAATTAATCTCAAACATGTCTTTGCTGATTCAAAAGAGATAAACCCCACAGGTGCGAGAAATAGAAATAAAACAGAGCTCTCTAACCATGCCATTTATTGAGCATGCCCTTTCTTTCCCTAACCCACTATTGATAACATCCAAACTTCTGCTGCAAAGAGGTGTTGCACAGTTTCATTCTACTGTTTTCATCTTGCTTTAAAATGCTAAGTACTGGTAATTGAAGAAAATTCAAAATGCACAGTGATAAAGATGGTAATTGCAATTTTCACCAATCAATTTCTATTTTGGCAGGCACACTCTTTGAAGAGTCCTAAGGAAGGTGCAATGGTGAGTACAAAGCAAAAGAGAGTAATAGTCTCCATCCACACGGATATTATCACCTACGAACAGTGATGTTCATGACAGACTGAAAGAACACTGTTTGGGGGACAGGGAAAGTGATTTCAAGGATCCACTCATAAAAGGGTTATAATTTTAACTGAAATGGTACTTATTTGTTGAAAAATATTGAATTGTGCATCTGCATTGGGTTAAGCATTGTACTGAGCAAAACGCAGTTAACAAGATGGAAATAGTTGTTACCACAAGGTGTAGTTCTTACCATTCTTACAGACACAGGAGTGTCAAGCATGGTGGGTAGTATATCTCCTTCCAGCTACTATACTACTTCCCTGCTCCCTTTGAAAGCAAAAGCTCTTGAAAAAGTTGTCCATATGACCCCTACAATACTGTACCCATCCTCTGCTGAACCTCCGCCCATGAAGATTTTACCTGCTATTCCTAGTGTTCGGACCCCCAATGACGTCCACACTGCTAAATGCAATGGACAATTCCCAGACATGTTCCCTCACCTATTACCATTTCACGCGGATAATCCTTCCCATCTTCTTAACACACTCCTTTACTTGGCTTCTGATCACTACTCTTTTTTGTTTGTTTGTTTTCCTTCCCAGCTGGGGCTTCCACATCTTCTCAGCCTGTAAATGTTGGGATTACCCAGGGCTGAGTCATCAAACTTCATGTGTTTTCATCCTCCAGATGGCTTTAAATACCATCCTCTGTGTTAACTCTCCCGTGTGTATCTCCTTTCTGCACTTGTCCTTGAGTTCTAGAATTTTATATTCAGCTGCCTATTAAAACTCCTCTTTTGGGTGTCTATTAGACATCTCATCATGTCCAAAATTTATATTCCTCTGAGACTAACTCCTTGCCCTTATGCTCCTCTATAATCTTCCCAATCTCAGTAAAGTGAAATTTCACCTTTCAGATAGATACGCAGGCCAATACCTGATTCATCATCTACTGCTTTGTTTCTCTCTGTAATCAATCTTTCATCAGATCCTGTTGGCTAAGACTTCCAAATGTATCTCCAGAATTCAACTGCTTATTGCTCCTTTTCCTGCTACGACCTGGATCCCTAGCACCATCATCTCTGATCCGGATTCTTTTCATTACTTTCTAACTCACCTCCCTGCCTGCCCTTGACCCTTTACAATGAACACAGCAGAGAGGGTCTATTCTAACTAAAGTACCTCATGTGGCTTTAGCATCTTAGCGTAAAAGCCAAAGTCCTTTAAATAGCAAGCTTCAGCCTCATGCAAGCCGTGGACACCAGGGCCTACCTGGAGTGCCGGGTTTGGCTCCTGGAAAGCATCTATCTTTCAGGAGGTGGCAGTGATGACCCAGAGCAGTGGCAGTCACAACTTCCGGCTGCTGGGTACCCAGAGCTTTTGGGTGGTAGCCTGACTTGGGGCCCTTCCTGGCCCAACCGCCCCAGCAGCACAAAAAGTGGCTGGGTGCTGATCTTCAGCTGAGTTGGCAGAGCTGAACCCAGTCTGCTGGCTGTGGCTTCAGAACTGCACCTGGAACAAATGAGATACACCTGTGCCGGGCCTGGACCCTGAGGCTGGTATCCCTGACTAGAGCGAAACCTTTCCGAGGTGACAGGGGGTGGGTTCCTGGTGCCCACCAACCCAGTGGAGGGCTGTCCCGGAGAACCCTGGAATCACTCAGACTCACAGCTCCCCTCGTTGAACCGCACTTCCTGGAGCGGCTGTGCAGCCTGGCGCCATCTCGTGGCTCTCCCTGAGACCGCACCTCCAGGACCTGGCGTTCCTAGGACCGTCAGGCCAGAACCCTCACCATGCCCCTTTCTCCTTTGCCCTGCCTGTCCCAGTGGTAACTTTAAAACAAAAATGGCATCACTTGTCAAAGAAAAAATCTCTCTTTGACTTCATCTTTACTGCCCTTTCCTGTGTTTACTTTGCTCCAGCACACTGGGCTCATTGGTGTTTCTGCAACACTTTTAGAGCATCATTGTCTCAAGTCATTTACACTTGCTGTTTCCTCCGACTGGGACGCTCTTCCCGAGTTCTCCTCGGGCCAATCCCTCATTTACTTACAGATTCTCCTTCAGAGCATCTAATGTGTGAGGTTTTTTCTGGTCCACTATAAAAAAGAAAAACCCTTAGTAATTTCTTACTATCAGCTCCCTAATCTGGCTTCACTCATGCTACTTACAATTGTATGAAATACTATGTGCTAACTTACAGATTAATATCCTCCACCATCACTCCACTACAATATAAACTTCACAAGAGCTGAGATTATGTCTAAACAGAAGCATAAGACAGAGGACTGTAACCTCGGCTGAGGGAACAGGAAAAGATTGCTTGAGGAATCTGAAACCTGAATGCTAAGAACACAAGTTGGAGTCAGCCAGGAAAAGGAAAGGAAGGAAGAGCTCACCCACAAAGAGAACATTACCAAGATCCTGAAGGAAATCTATTTATTTTGTCATTATTAAGTGAAAAATATTTATTTAGTATTAATATATTACTAAGATTAACATTAATAAATTTAATAAATGTTAAGTATATATTATTAAGTAAAAATAAATATTTATTATTAATATTAATAGCTTTCATTAGTATTAAGTATATTATTATTATTAAGTGAAGATAAATACTTAGACTTACATTATAGAAATCTGTTCTTTCCCAATGTAAAACAAAACAAAAGAAAGATTAGTTTCCCGTGCTTGATAGTGTACTCTGCTCTTCACGTTCATCTCTTGGCATAGAGGATAAAAAAAAACAAAGCAATCATATATTTAAATTATCTTACAACAAACTTACATAATTCATATATTACATGCATATCAATTAACAGAACTGGGACACTGTGGACCTGTGGTCATGGCCACGCAGGTTCCCATTGGATTCGGGCAGACGGTAAAGGAACTGTGGATCCGGAGGATGGTGGGTCATTCTGATTATTAGAGTCTCACAAGGGCAGACAGCAAGCAGGCAGGGAAAACTGCTTCTCCCTCTCTCTCAGTGCTCACAAGCAAAACAGACCAGGGCAAAATACCCCTTCTCTGGCAAACAATAGCAAACAAGGGCCCCTCCCAATGGCAGCAGATAATCGCAATCTATAATCTCTTGCCAGAGGGCAATCACCCACAGCCTTACATAGACCACACACACAGGGTACTGCCCTGTGCTCATGTGCCATCAGGCACAGGACATGCCAGCAAGCCTCACACACTTGTTTGCCCAATAGACACAAATATTGTGATTTTTTAACATATTTAATTTTAAAAACAAGTAAAGCAAACTAATATAAATTAACAATAATTTTATTTTTGTTTTAGATTTTAAAAAATCTAGTCTCCAAATGAAAACCAGCAGCATGACTCCCTGGGGATTCTCTTCTCAATGTCAAGTTCAAAAACATTAAACTTTTTTTCTTTGTTATTTCAATTAAGAATTCTTAATACTTTTCCAAGATAAAAGATGGCAAGTATATTTTATTTGTTTATAGGGACAAAAAAGACAACACTATCATTTCTACTGAAGAGAAAGAAAGCATTTCTATCAAGCAGCCTTTGTTCCCTTCAATGAAAGTGACGGGATGAACACTTGGACAGCTAGTGATTGACAGGCTAAGTCCCAGAGAAATGACAAGGATTTGCTACTCTGAAATGACTTCTGCCACGCGTCTTTGTGTGAGATCATTTCTCTTCTTCAGCAGATGTGGATTCTGTTTTCATTGCCTATTAAAACTAAGCAGAAATCATCCAAAACATCTTAACACTATTCTGTTAGCATTAATGACAACAACAAAAAATTGGAAAATTTTGTATTTGTTTAAATAATAAAAATATAAACATATATGATCAAATACATGGTTTTCTCTTTTTCCAGTGTAAAGGAAAGTAAAATCTGAACCGTCTTAGCCAAGGTTACGGAGATCAACCTGAAATGGCATGGTGAAATACTCATCCTGGCTCTGCTATTCACTACTTGGATTACCTGGAAAAGCACTGAACCTGTTTTAATATCAGGCTCTTCAATTATAAAATTATTTGAAAAAGTTAAAATGCCCGATAGAATTGCAATGAGAGTTAATGAGATAAATCACCTGGAACGCAGGTTCCTATCAATTAGCTTTCTCTATAATAAGTGCTTCTGGAAGGGAAAATATAAACACGTTCACACACACACGTATGTTTTATGTGTATATATTTATGCATATATATTTATGTATGTATGTTTTTGAACGTGTGTGTATGCATATGTTCTCTTAGGAGGCATTTCACAAAGAAATGGTCAGTGATTCATGACATAATTAGTGAACAAAAAAATTGGAATAACTTATTAGCCCTGAATAAATTTTTCTTTGGGAAACAAATGCTCACCCTGTTGGGAGGGATAAGGTAGTCAGTCATTAGGGTTGGGGAAAAATGGCTTCAGTCCTGATGATAAAAGAAAACATACTGGTGACAGTCAGCTCAAGGCAGGAGCTGAACTCCAAAAAGAATGGAGAAAGCAAAGGAGAAAAGAAAGACCACAGGCATCATTATCCGCAGCATAATGAACCCACACAAATGAAAGTGGAGATAGCATTTTGTGATTGAGGATTATTTGAAGGTATTTCAACTGTCAAGATCACTGAGGTCTACCTAATCCATATATGTTTTTTTTTTAACAACCAATGTCTGAAGGGGGTTTTAACAGGACAGTTTGTAAAACAGCAGAAGCAAGTATTTCAAATGCATATGTAATAAGAACTACACTGTTCACTCTTCATATGATGATCCAAGCATAATGACAAAGAACAAACTACAAAGTATATCAGTAGTGCTTTGATATAAGCATTCTTTTTCTCCTCTCTAGGAACACATAAAAATACCTTCTGTATCACAAGTTAAAATGCACATGGGGTCTGTGCAGGTAACATAAATGTATAAATGAGATAAATATATGACAATAGAAAGTAACACTAAACTGGGAGTGTTAGTGCCATATAAAAGCATTCATATTCAATTTTTAAAAAACGTATGCTGGCCAAACAGTGCACATCTCTGGCAGGATTTGGTATAGGATCACCAGTTGTTATCCTGTTTTATCCAAACAGGTCTCGGTTTTCCTGTTCAACTGATATTCTTACATCACACCCTTTTCTCGTCACAAACTGTCCTCTTTTGAAATGGTCAGTCCGGCCTGACCTGTGGTGGCGCAGTGGATAAAGCGTCAACCTGGAAATGCTGAGGTCGCCGGTTCGAAACCCTGGGCTTGCCTGGTCAAGGCACATATGGGAGTTGATGCTTCCAGTTCCTCCCCCCTTCTCTCTCTCTGTCTCTCCTCTTTCTCTCTCTCCCTCTCCTCTCTAAAATGAATAAATAAATAAAAATTTGAAATGGTCAATCTCTTTATCCAAGGCATTTGTAACTGATTGCAAAGCAGTCTGCCTCAGCAACTGAGAGGAGTTTACTATTAAAATTCTGATCTTTCCTCCAACACCTGTAGTAATTTATTAATTGTGCACAATTTCTACCTCTTTATGCGGTATTTTTCTGGAGACACTGTTGGCTGTCTGTATGTGTCCTTCCTGACTTATCCAGTGATAGTAACTCCAAAGCCATTCTATTTATAAGAGAAACAAAAAACTTCTCTGATTTGGCCACAATTCAGTCCCTTCCCTGCTCCTTCATCCCACCTCCTGCACAAACCTGTTCATCATGCAATGTTTTGGTTTAACATTATTATACATTCTTGCTGACAATAATGGATCAAAGTTTCAATAACAGATAATGTCCTGGGTTTTCCAGGTAAGACTCTGGCATATATATATATATATATATATATATATATATATATATATAGAGAGAGAGAGAGAGAGAGAGAGAGAGAGAGAAAGAGAGAGAGAGAGGGGGGGGGTCCTTAGCCAAATCAAGCAGTGGATTTCCCAGGTTCCCTTACTGTCCACAGTACTGCATGAAAGCTCAATACATAATTTCTTAAACAAGTGAAAAAAGAAGAGAATTTGGTCTGACAATGGAGGACTGGGGTATGAAAGTATGTCAAGGGTTTGTAAGGTGATTGACTGACTGATGGTGGTGCAGAGGATAGAGTCTAGAGTCTAGACTCCAAATGCTGAGGTCCCAGGTTAGAAAACACCAAGATCGCCGGCTTGAGCACAGGGTCACCAGCTTGAGCATGGGATTATTAACGTGAGCTCAAAGGTCACTGGCTTAAAGCCCAACATTGCCGACTTGAGCAAGGGGTCACTAGCTCAGCTTGAGGCCACCCCAGTCAAGCCATGTATGAGAAGCAATCAATGAACAACTAAAGTAAAGCAACTATGAGTTGATGCTTTTCATCTCTCTCTTCCCTCTCTCTTCCCACTCTCTCTTTCTCTCTCTGTCTCAAAATTAATTAAAAAGAGTTTGTAAAGTGATTGAAAAATATTTTTGTAGAACTTAAAAACCTGACATTCTGGTTCAGACTAGCCAGCCATACTTACAAATTATTCTTTTTTGTTTTTTGCGTGTGTGTGTTTTTTTTAATAAAACATACTTAGACCTGTCAAGGTGCAGTGGATAAAGTGTTGACCTGGAATGCTGAGGCTGCCAGTTCAAAACCCTGGTCTTGCCTGGTCAAGGCATACAGAAAGCAACTACTACGAGTTGATGCATCCAGCTTCTCCCTTCTCTTTCTCTCTCTCTCCTCTCCTCTCTCTAAAAATCAATCAACATATTAAAAAAATCTATATAAAACAGACTACAGATGCCTTGCGTTTCATGCCTTTCAAGATATGGAATTTTCAGGCTACTGGGATAAGAGATATAACTTCTGTTCTTCTGAGTAAGGAGGAAAAGAGTGTTAAGCTAAGGAACAAGAGACAAGTACAACTCTCATAAAGTAATCAGGGTGCTCTGTCTGTACCATGACCCTTTCTAATGACAGTGTGTCCTTAAGATATGTCTAGGGAGTTATTTTACTCATCTTTAAAACCTTCTTTTTTCTAATATGATAAGGCAAAAACAACTCAAGGATCTCTCTCACAAACTAACATAAATTTATATGCAGCTAGTAATACTCTGTAGCTGGATGAAATACTAACCCTGGGACTGAAAGAACTGAAGGATTTTCTGGATGTTTTATCATATTTAAATGTGAGTTAAAGGTTTTCCATGTTGAACTAACATAAAGAGAGCAAGTAATAACCAAGGCTAACATTTCAAAACAATTTCAGTATATTCTGAAGATATTATCTATAAGGAAACAAAGCATTAATTATTGTTAAGCACTGATTCATAAAAATTTGGAGCTAGGAGGTCTTGAAGAGCTTTTTTGTTTGTTTTTATTTTATTTTATTTTTAAGAGAGAGAGACAAACAGGGAGAGAGTTTTTTTTTCCTGTTTTGTTTTGTTCCTCCTTTTATTTACTTATTTTTTAGAACTTAAAGGTTTATCTCATCTACACGCTTCACATTTTATGTGCTTCTCAATTTTTCCCAGACTCCCTTGCCCTTAGCGTGAGTCAATGGACTATAAATGCAAGTGCTACATTACTTCTCAGCTGAGCTTTTAAGATCAGTGTACCTCCTCAATTTTTCTCTCCTCCTCCTGTAACAACCTACCAAACTGTGGCTCCTCAAGCAACCTGATTTGCAGGGTGACTTTTCCTGCCAATTTGCACTGGAAAAGAAATGTAAGAAAAAAATATTGCTGTTCTGTTGAACCACTGATATTTGGGGTTTGTTTGCTGTAGCAGTTAGCATTATTTAATCCAACAGATATACATGAAATGTGCTCCTGGTGTAATATGCTATCAGGAGCTGGGAAGATAGAGACACAGTTACACACAGGTTAAACACCTGTTAACACTGGTAATGTAGGAGACAGATGATGTCCTATGGAACCTGCAGTTTGTTAAAGGAGGTCATTGAGAGGCTATAGCTTTTGGTTGACCTGTGAGCTGGACCTGAACAATAGATGGCTCCAGTCCTTGGAAAATACGTTCTGACAACCATTCCCCCAGTGAGAGCTATTTTCAAGGTTGCAACCTTGAGAGACTAATGTGTTGTTGAAACCATCTGAATGGTACATGTGACTGAATGTTTTAAGACCTCTATGCAAACTTTTAAGATTCGGGAACCCAAGTGAGAAATCTACTCATATTGCAACCACCAAAGACAAGCCTCATAAGTTATTTCCCTCACTTATTAAACCTGCTACTAACCAATCTGGAGTGATCTACCTTATTTCTTATTTTTCCTTGCCTTTTGTGTATGGTAGCCAATTGATGCACCAACAGTCATTCCGGGGAAAGAATGTATAGTATTTGGTATTTGCAGTGTTTTACATTATATTACAAGAAAGTTATTGGCAAAGGAATAATTATCCAGTTTTTAAGCAGATACTTGGGTCTTCTGTGATTGGAAAAACTTACAGCTTTCAGATTCAGACAGTAGGAGAATGGATTAAAACTGACTTTGAGGTCAGCATACCTTCTCTACTAGATAACATGAAATAAGAAAAAGATCAAATTAGAGTTGTGGCTGATACATATGTTCCAAAGAACCCCAAGATAGCTTCCTATATGCAAGGAGAGATACATGGAACAAGAACACAAAATGATTCTTAAAACTTGGCTAGAAGCAAATATGTCAGAAGCTTGCCATATGTTCAAAGGAATACTTATCATAAGCTTGGACTATAAAACACCTTAAATTGCTCAAGACTTAAACAAAGAAACAAATGAGAAAATACTGTGGACCTCAAAATTATGGAAAAAAAGAATTTTAAAAGCTTTTTATGGGGCACAGTTTACAATTCCTATCTCAAATGAGCCAAGAATAGTAGATAAGGTGGAGCATCCCAGAAGGCAAAGCCAAAGAAGAGGTAGAACAATAGATACGGGAAGTCTTCCAGAGAATACAGAACTCAATCAAGGAACCTCGGCCACTTCTGCAGTAGGTTGTAAAATGTTTGTCCACTGGACTTCCAGAATTGCTTATAGACTGGTGACTGCCATGTGCCACCTGACCCTCCTTCTCCCTGTGGGATTACTCGTGATCCTGCTCCTGCTCCACTTTTGCACACTGATGCGAACAAGGAATAGGCAACTTGCCTTTCGCTTTCATACATCTCCAGCTCAAATTGTTTCATCTTGCAGCCGTTTATCTCTTGGAGAATAGCAATTTGTGTTTGATTCAGTAACTTGGAACAATGGGTTGTCTCACTTGTAGAGGAGTTTCCTGTTTCCTATATGTGAGAAAGAAAGGAAAATTTATTGGACTGCGTCACAAATAGCTAGCGCTCATCAAATATTCCATCTATTTCCCTAAAAATTCTATTTTGGGAAGTGATGGAATAGCAGAGAAGCAGACTAGCATTCTCACCTGGGACAACTTGAAAGGCAAAATAAAACATACCATTCATTGGCCTGATGGTAGCAAGACACTCTTCTGAGGCAAGAGAAATAGAAGGGCAGACTCTAGAGACAAAACAATATTAGAAATGTGAGCTAGCTTCCACAGCTACTTTTATTTGGAAAGTTTTAATGATTCTTTGCACTGACAGGTGGCAGAAAATCCAGTGAAAACATGGATGGTCGCTATGGTGCAAGCAGAGATTTAGAGAGCCTCAAGAACACGGCTAGTGCAGCCAAAACCAGGGCATTGTGGGTCCGCAGGCTGAAAACCTAAAAGAAAAAGCATCTGAAAATCTAACAATTCATAAGAAAAAAGTTGAAGTTTAGTTCCTACTCCACATACATAACAACAGATTTCTATTTGAAAACTCTGTAAGGACAGGATCAAACAAGAAGTAACTAATTTATTTTTCAGGCTGCAATGCAGCAGTGGCTGAAATAAGATAGTAAGCTACCAATCCCTAGCCAGCGAAGGCAGAGAACTGTCTTTTATTGAATGACTAGTATTAAGTAAAAACATCACTTAGACTAGTATGACTCCTGAATCCCTCTTCCCTTCTACGATAGCCTCAGAATCATGTGGTCCAATGGCATACTTACAAAAAAGTCGTCTCTGTCAGTCTGAATCACTAAGTGATTCTGTCAATCACATCTCCCCACAACCCCATAGGCCTATGTGGGGCCTAAAACATACGAAAGAAATTATGCCTCTTTTGTGTAAGTCATTGAAATATTGTTTGTTTCTGTATTAGCAATTATTACAGCTTACCTTAGTAAACATACCTATGTTTTCATAGAAATTTAGTGAATTATGTCTGATGATTCTGTCTCAATCATTTTTCTCAAAATAATCACACTGCCTCCCAAGTCCAGAGATACAAACTAAACCAACCAAGGTGCTTATAATATTCAGCAACCAACCATCTGAAAATCAAGATTCATTTTGTTGTTTTGTTATTTAATTAACACATTTATTTCACATTTTTGTTGGCTGGAAATACTAAAAAACTCTTATTGGTGAAGGATTTTATAAATTCTCTATTCCTGTGTCCCACAGTAATGTAGCAAAGTCTTGGTTTGGCCTTCGATTCTAATCATGGCAACATCATTAAAATTACTATCCAGCCAATTGGTATCTAAACTAAAGCCAAATTTTTCTGAGATACACACACACACACACAGACACATACACGCACGCACACACACACACACACACTATGAGAAATTTACCCATGGTTAATTGTCCCTAAAGATTAGTTTTCGTCAACGACTATATGTAAAAAAATAAATACAACTTTTTTTTGTAAAGTATTAGCATGTATTCTATTTAAAAGTCAAATTTTCCTCTTCAGAACATACCAAAGAATGTGCAAGCCAACTACATCTTCAGAACATAAGTCAGCATGGATGAGTCAGAGATCTTTCCTGGTTTCATTGCACTTCAAGGCCATCCATCTAAAATCAGGGTATTAGACATGAAATTCAAGAAAGGCTAGTATACTGAATTGATATTTCCTGAGTATAGTTTTTATAGAGTCTCATTGCCTTAGTTCAGTTTGTCTCTGACAATAGTATGATCTCTTAAACATCTTTAAGTCCCATTTCCCTCCATTTTTTAATATGGAGTTAATAGTACTGGCTCACAGAATAATAAGGATTATGTGTGATAATATATGGCACATGGTAAATGCTCACTAGTTAACAGCCAGGAGTAGTAGTTATACCACAATGCACCCATACACTAAAAAGTCTGCATCTCAGTACCATGTAAGGTAATTCAAGAAAGAAGTTTCCTGTGTTGTGGCGATAGGAAATAGACACATATATGTGGCAGCTGAACTAAAAAAATATGATTATATATTAGAAAGTAAGTTGTGCTGATGATATGGAGATAGAGTGTTACCTCCCCAAGACAGCTTTTTGTCTCCTCACTAAATGTAAAGTACTTCACAAGCTCCCTCACTGCCATCAAAGTCAAAGGTAACGGCTAACATTCACAGGTCGCATAAACAGAGAGTAACAAAACACAAAATGTTTCAAAATTATTTATAATGATCCAAATATATAAATCAACATTATTTATTTTTTATTTTCAATAAATGTTTATTAAATGTCCACATACCAGGCACTCTTCCAAGTACCTGAGATTAAATCTGCAAATAAAACAAAATTACTTGTTGACACTAGAAGTCACTAACTATTGGTTACACAGGCCAGCCACAATTCAGTGCGGTGGGAATTCCACAAAGCAGGACTACCAGAACATGAGGAATATTGGGATAAATTTGGAAGCTGGCGATTTCAGTTTGCCACCCCTCTTTCCCAGACTACAATGATTCACATCCCTCCTTTTGCAAAGCAGTCATTTCCTCCTAAGCCCTCAAAAGTCTTATTACCTTACAGCACCAAAGTCCCAAATCTTACCATTTAAATCAAGTCCAGGTACAAATGAGGTTCCTTGGATCCAGTTCTGAGCTCTCAGTATGAAGACCTATGAACTGAACAGGCAAATTATCTGTGCACTACTCTCCCAATATACCGTGCTTAAGATAGGCGAAGGATAACCTTTACAAATTGCTCCATTGAAGAAAACAAAAAGACAATAGGAAGCATATAGGAGTCACTGGTCCACAGTGACTGAATTCCCACAAGGAATATGTTACCAGTTCCTTCATTAGGACTAAGGGCCAGATCATGATTCTCCATGGTTCTGTGTACTCTGGGCCCTTAATTCTGCCTTTTCAGTCTTTCTTTCTCTCTCTCTCTCTCTCTCTCTCCTCCTCCCTTCCTTCCTTCCTTCCTTTCTAACTTTCTTTCTTTCTCTTTCATCTGAAAATGAAGCCTATGTTGGCAGTTGTATAATTTTATCAGTATGTATGTAATATGATTGGGGATCCAAATTCTTATTTTTATTCTGTCCCTTTCAGATCAAGATGAGAGAGTTTCTTTCTGTATAATTCTCTTAGAAAGTCTTTGGTCTCTTATGAATCATACTGAGATTAATTTCATTAGACAAAAGCCACACACATAAACATCTTCAAGATAACAAACATATTTTCTACTTTTGGCTTAAACTGAGGCTCTGAAAACAAAGCTCTAATGCTTAGCTGAATTACTACCTTATATCTTTATGAGGTTTTAACAAAGGATTTAAAAATCACACTTATGACTTTATTTTTAAATCATGATTTCCTGGCTTGAAAAAGTAAGGTTATCTTATAAGCATTTCTCATCTCTCACGTTTCTTTGGGTGGAACATTCAGGTATGACTTAACTGGATGCTTCTGGTTAAGTGTCTCACATGAAGTTGTGGTGAAAATGGGGGCTAGGGGTGCATTTGACGGCATAGTGAAATTGGAAAATCTGCTTTCGAGGATTATTCACATGGCTGCCAAGTTGTTTCTGGTTGTTGGCAAAAAGCCTCAGTTTACCCCCATGTATCCTTGTCCCCTGGGCTGCTTGAGTGTTTTCATGATGACAGATGGCTTTCCACAGAGTAAATGATCCAAGAGAGGACAGACAGGTAGAAACTGAAATATTTCTTATGACCTAGTCTTAGACGTCATGCAAAGCCACTTCTACAGTATGCTATTTACCATGAAGGCCCTCATGGTTCAGAGTGGATGAGGACTACACCAAGACACAAATATCAGGAGAAGTGGAGCTTAGGAGGCCATATTGAGACCTAACTCCCATATTGCCTTCTAATGAAAATAAATAGATATTAAACAATAAATATAAGTAAAGTACAGTTGTCCCTCGCCATATTGCGGTTCACTTTTCATCATCTCACTGTACTGTGGATTTTTAAATTGTATATATTTAATTTTGTATCATAGATTTTTTGCTATATCGCAGGATTTTGCAATATATAGGTACAGTGGTACCTTGACAGACAAATTTAATTCACTCTGTAGCCAAGCTTGTAAGTCAGTCAGCTCATATATAAAACTGCCAATACTGGACCCATGCACCAATGCGCCAACTAGCCGCAGCTTCCCTAATCACGACTCATATCTTGGAATTTCACTCGGATCTCGAACAAAAATATGGACCGAGTCACAGCTGATATCTTAAAAAATTCGTATGTTGGTTCTGTTCATATCTCAAGGTACCACTGTATTTTTATATATTTGTTATTTTAATTATTTTTGCAGTAAAATAAGCATTTTCCAGCCTAAAAAATTGTAAACAATATAAAAATATAAAAGATATTAATTAAAACATTAAAAATATTAAATCAAAATAAAATACGTAGTGTACAGCAGATGAGTAGACAAAGACTCGCATGTATGGAAAACAGCTATGGAGGCTGCTTCCGCTTGAGCTAGTTTGCCCACATGAGATCATACAGGGCACACTATTGGCTGATGGATGGGAAGCATCCAACCAGAGCACTGTGTTCTGTATCCTGAGCACTGATTGGCTTAGCGACTATAGCCTTAAAATATATATAAATAATAAAATAAATATAAGGTCGCTACTTCGCTGTTTTTCACCTATCACGGGGGGGAGGGGGTTCTGGAACCTAATCCTCACAATGGACGAGGGATCACTGTACATATTAAGGTGAAATATATTAAATGCTATAAATATGAATAACAAAAAAAAAGATCATGGTTAAGGGATGGCGAGAGCAGTTTGCAGAATAAAATAAGATAGAGTAGGTCTCATTGAAAAGATGATAGCTTTGGGCCCTGGCCAGTGGCTCAGTGGATAGAGTGTCACCCCTGTGGGCTGAGGTTGTAGGTTTGATCCCTGGCCAGGGCACATATGAGAAGCAACCAAATGGAACCACTAAGTGGAGCATTGAGTTGATGCTTCTCTTTCTCTCCCTTCCCAACTCTCTCTCCTCCTCTCTCTCTCTCTCTCTCAAATTAAATTGGAAAATTTTTTAAAATTATAGTTTTGTAAAGAACTGAAGAAAGCAATATTATAATACTGATATTCTAAAACTATACCACTATATTTTATTTATTTCAAAGAGTATCATATGTTTAATCACAGAATCGATTCAATTTATTAAGAAGACGTATTTCTTGTTGTATCTAAGGCTACACACAAAGCTCATAAAAGTGTCTTTCCAAGGATTTGTTCCTCATATGCCTCACATAAAAAGATTACAAGTTAGTAATAAAAACATTTACAGTAATTCTTAGTGATGTTATTTATTTGTGAATTCTTAACCATTTTTAAAAATCATTGAACTATTCCTCTCACTTAAAAAAGCATCTAATATTTGATGCATATAAAATACATGTAAGATATGTAACTAATAAAGTCAATTTGCTTATTTTTGTTTATTTATAAAAAATAATATAATGCACGTATCCTTCTAAAAAAATTTCCCAACAGCTTTGTATTTTTAAGATTCATTTGCATTGCTATATATACTCTTTTCATTCTATTTTCTCTATATTCAGTATTCTACTGGGTAGATAGAACACAACTTATGTATACTTTCAATAAATACTTAGTTCTAATCATTTTTGCATTAAAAATAATGATGCTGAAAATAATTTTGGATACAATTTTCTAGAGCAGGAGTGAAGTAAGACAATACACTATTTAAAATAATAATATTAACTATAAAATGATATGAAGGAATAAATTTAACAAAGGTTTTATAAGACCTTTTTATAGACAAATCTAAAACATTATTGAGACAAAAAGGAGACAAATAGAGATATGTACTCTGTTCATCAATTGACATGAAATTTCAACTCTCTTAAATCTATAGATTATTTGCAATTTCAATAAAAGCCTTACATCCTGACCAAGTGGTGGCACAGTGGACAGAGTATTGGACTGGGATGAGAGGACCCAGGTTCCAAACCCTGAGGTTGCCGGCTTGTGCAAGGGCTCATCCAGCTGGAGGGTGGGCTCACTAGCTTGAGTGCAAGCTCACCAGTTTGAGTGCAGGGTAGCTGGCTTGAGTGTGGTATCATAGACATGATCCCATGGTCAATGGCATGAGCCCAAAGATCACTGGCTTGAAGCCAAGGTCACTGGCATGAGCAAGGGGTCACTCGCTCTGCTGTAGCCCCCGGGTTAAGGAACATATGAGAAAGCAATCAATGAAAAACAAGGTGCCGCACAAATAATTGATGCTTCTCATCTCTCTTACTTCCTGTCTGTCTGTCCTTATCTGTCCTTCTCTCTATGTTGCAAAAGAAATAATAAAATAAATAAATAAATAAAAGCCTTACATTGTTTCAAAGACATTTTGACAGATGATTATAAAATTAGTAGAAATGTTCAAAAACATAAGAACAGCTCAGATACTCCTAACAAAGATAACTAGCAAGCTTTGGGATGTTTCCTAGCCAGAGTTCAAAACCATCTGATTTTCATTATGTATAACGATCATATTTTTCTTAAGCAGATGTATCCTTCTGGGGGAAAAAAAAGTAATATCAAATGCATATTGATATCTTAGTCTTACTGTGTATCAAAATTGTAACAACTTTTAAAATAATACTCTAGCATATAAATTGTCAGTGAGACTAAATAATTACTGAGTAAAATTATTGAATTAGTATCTGTGTGAATTTTAATGATATTATTAAAGATGCTTGTTTAATTTATAGAAATATTGACTGATAGTATTCTGATGATGTCCCCATAGACTTTTCAGAGTGTGTTCTCTAAGGTGACTGTCCATTTCAAGTTGTGTGGCCTGAGAGACCTAAATGCCTTTGATCATACTCCTACTGAGTGTGGGAGTAAGATCAAAGTCTAAACTATCTATAAAATGATGCCAGGCTCAATGGGAACGCTAACAGTTCACCTGTGTTCACTCTTTGATCTCTTTTCATCATAACTGGATCAGAGTTTGTAATGAAATATTTCCATTTCTCCTCTGACCAGTCACAAGTTCAATAAGGTTGTTAACAAAATCCTTTGAGACACATCAGTTTGTAATAAACAAAATTTTCAATCAAAATATAGCTTTTGAATATATAAAAATGCACATGAATATGACACATGTTCAACTGGCTTACAAGAGAAACACAAAAACCACTGCTTCACTTAATGGATTATCCATTTAACTTTTTACAATTCTTAGTATTAATATTTTCCTTTTTTTCCTTGAAAACTGTTACACTTTTAGGCCCTGGTTGGGTAGCTTCGTTAGTCAGAGCATTGTTGTGACATGCCAAGTTGTGGGCTCAATCAGGGCACAAACATGGAGCAACCAGTGAGTGCATGGATAAGTGGGGGGAAAAACCAGTGTCTCTCTCTCTATATTTCTCTCTTTCTTGATCTAAAAAATAAATGTTACATATTTATTTGATTTAATTACTTCCTCTAAGAAGCCTTATCTAACCCTATAAAGAACTCATCAGTCTCTCTTTGTACACACATCTATCATAGCTTTGGTAGTTTTATGCTCAACCAAAGTGGGCATATGATTGTTTTTCCTTATAAATCATAATCTCTTGAGAATATGGATGGCATCCTATTTGTCTGTGTGCTCCACCTAAGGGAAGATGAAGGGCCTTCCTCACAAGAAATGTCAACTCTTTGGACTGCTATTTTAATTGCCACATCAATTGTAATATGTTTCCTTTCATAATCAATTCTTTCACAGCTTCTCCTAGTTTTACTTAAACACCCCTTGAGTGCTGTTTTTAGAAAACCATTACATGATCTTTTGTTCATGCATATTTATGATGTTCACTGACCCATGCTACAATACTTATTGCTTCCCATGTGTCCAGCATGGTGCAAGGTACAAGGTATACAAATATGCAGAGACATAGTCTTCCCCTAAGGAATTCAAAGGCAATGCAATGCAGTAAGTGCTATGATATAAACAGGAAAAGAGTGATCTGGAAACATATTGAGTGACTGGTTCTGGCTACTTGAGAAAATATTTTTAGAAAGGATATATGAACTTAATAAATTGACAGATTTTTTTAGGTAAATAAGGCAGGAAGAAAATTTTAAGAAAAATGTATGCAAAGACATGTAGTCAAGAAAAAATCAGGCACTCTCTAGTAAATAAGGAGCTGCTCTCTCTGTGTGGAGCACAAGGTATCTGATGAAAAGAAGAGGGAGGTCGCGCAGTTAACCAGAGGAACAGAACAGACCTTAGAAGCAATGTTAAGAAATGTATACTTTACCTATGGCAACATGAATATAGAATAATTTTTAAATAAGGCAGAGACATAATCAGATTTAGCTTTAGGGACATCATGCTGGTTGCAGAATGAGGATGGATTTGCAGGTGAGGAAAGAGGAGGGTTTAAAATCTTCTAGAAGAAAGATGAGATGACTTTTCAAATGGTGGCGGCATTGTGGCAAAGATTAATTTGGTTGATATTAGTGAAATAGACTCAACCGAACACAGTGAAAAGTAGAATGAAAGAGAGAAGGGTGGTTTTCCCTTTCTTTTATGAGACACTGGCAATGAAATGATCTCTCTAGGTTTAAAAAATATTTGAGGAGTCTGACCAGGCAGTGGCGCAGTGGATAAGAGCATCGGACTGGGATATGGAGGACTGAGGTTTGAAACCCCAAGGTCACAAGCTTAAGCATGGGCTCATCTGGTTTGAACAAGGCTCACCAGCTTGAGCTCAAGGTCGCTGGCTTGAGCAAGGGGTCACTCAGTCTGCTGTAACCCCTGGTCAAGGAACATATAAGAAAGCAATCAATGAACAACTAAGGTATGGCAATGAAGAATTGAGGCTTCTCATCTCTCTCCCTTCTTGTCTGTCCCTATCTGTCCCTCTCTCTGACTCTCTCTCTCTCTGTTTCTATCACAAAAACATTAAAATATTTGAGAAGTCTAGATAACATATAAGCAAACATGACTAGTAAATACACACACACACACACACATATATAAATTCAAGAGTGAAGTTGGAATCGACTGATTAGAAGTTGTTCACTTATAACTGGTAATTAAAACCATGAAAGCATCCAAAGTTTATATGAAGAGAAATAATGAAAGAGATAAAAGAGTAGACCTTGAGTTATGTGCAAACAAAAAGTAGTGGCCAGAAGGGAAAAAGAGACTGTGAAGAATCCCAGAAAAAAAATATCAAAATAATAACAAGAAGCCATGAGAGAACAAGCCATTATCAAAAACTGCAAATGTCTCAGGTGAGGGAAGAGCTCAGCTAAATGTGTCAATGAGACTCACGGACAGATATGAGAATGCAGTGGTTACCAAGGGGAAGAGGATGTGGGGGAGGGGTGGGGTTGGGGGAAAGCTATTAAACAGGACAAATAGAAGGTGATGGAGGGTGATTTGACTTTGGGTGATAGGTATACAATGTAATCGACTGTCCAAATGATGTGGAGATGTTTACCCAAAAATCTATAAATCTATGTACTCTTGTTGATCAATGTCACCCTGTTAAATTTAATTTTATGAAGAAGAAGAAGAAGGAGGAGGAGGAGGAGGAGGAGAAGGAGGAGGAAGAGAAAAGAAGAGGAAAAAGAAGAGGAGGAGGAAGAGGAGGAGGAGGAAGAAGAAGAAACTTCCATAGAAGTTGGAAAACTACTCAGAGTAGGGCTGGAGTCAGAGACTAGATTTCCAGAGTTTGAAGGGTAAGCATAGAAGACAAACTATTTTTTAGAAGAATGATGCTGAAAGAAAGGTGCGATATAGGAGCAGTAATCTAAGCAAAGATAAATGGGAGGCTTCTTTTTATTTTATTTTTATTTTTATTTTTGCAACCTGTAAAGAAGGATCTCAAAGAAAAGATAATATTGATTATAAAGAAATAGAGAAGACAATGGGATAGAATTCCCATGTAACTCATGGGAACTGAGATATTAGCATATTTGTTTTTTTTCTGATGCTATAGTTGAGTAGCTTATAACAATAAAAATTTATTATTTTACAGTTCAGGATGTCAGAAATCTGAAATATGTTTTATGGGGATAAAAATCAAGATGTCAGTAGGTCTTTGCTCCTTTCTGAAGACTAAAAGGGAGAAACCCTTTACTTGCTTTTTCAAGATTCTAGAGGCTACCAGCATTTCTTGGTTTGTGGCCTCATCATCCATCTTCAAAGACAATTCATACTATTTTCAGATCAATCTCTTTATTTTTGTTTATTTTCTTTCATTGGCATATCTTCATATTTGCTCTGACTCTGACCCCAACCTTAGTAAGGACCTTGTAAGTAAATTGTGACAATCCAGATAATTCAGGATAATTTCCTTATCTCAGTATCCCTGATTTAATCACATCTGCAAGGTTTCTTTTGTCATGTAAGGTAAGATATTCACAAGTGCTAGAGCTTTAGATGTTGATATTTTAAGGGAATCATTGTTCTGTCTACTACAATGGGTAAGAGTTGAATGATTAAACTGGGACTAGACAATCAACTCCTCTTCTCTCAACAGGAGACAAAGAGGCCAGAATGGGTGACGTCAGATGTAACTAAAGAGGCAAAGTCAGGAACTGTTCCTGTCTGATGGTGTCATTTTCTTCGTGGCAGCTTTGGGAGGGTGAAGTATGCCACTGGCAAAAATTACAGAAAGGATACTAGAATGTGCTGCAGAGAACATGATTAGGAACAGGTGAAGAGACTATAAAAAAGCATGGGGGGTGAAAGTGGGGGTGGGGAGTCCAACGGGGCAAAAAAGCACAATATCTTTGTGAAGCTTATTGTCTTAGCATGGAGATTTGTTCAGCTTGGGAACAGAATCAAAGAATATGAAGAGTTGGATTCATCAAGTGATGAGTGTATGAAGGGAGGCTTCAGGTCAGGAAATAAGGAGTAATATGAGCAAGGATCCTGGTGAATATAAATATCACTGAAATCACTTATTCTACCTTGGTCAGGTTCAGACTAGGCTTGGTCACTTCAGTCTTTCCCAATTTTGAAATTTTGTAAAAATTTACATAATGTAGAAAATGAGTGTGTGTGTGTGGTTGGTATAAGAGAGAGACATGGAGGGAGAAAGAAAGGAAAGAAGAGGGGGAGAAAGAGAGAAGAGGGAAAGGGAGAAAGAAAGAGAGAGAGAGAGAGGGAGAGAGAAAGAGACAGTGGAATCATGTCAGTAACCAAAGTAACCTGGTAAACGTTGAAACTTGGAAAGTAGAATTAGGATACTTAATAAATCTATCCTCATTCTTCTAGTAGATCATGTTGACTTGAAATTTTTTGAAACCTATTTTTAACAGGTTGATTAATTTTCCAAAATTTTATTTGACAAAGTTTAATCAGCAAGTAGTTTTCTAATCAGTAGAAACAAAAAACATATAATTTACTATATAATTATTTGGTAATTCCTTTGTCATAAGATATCCTCTATGAGAAATTTAACTCTACCTTCCATATAATCTGTTCCATTTAGTTAACTCTAGATTTAATTATTCTCATTTTAATTCATTAAAATATTATGTTAATTTTATTAGCAGGTCAAAACCTGTCAGTCAACATTCTAGAAGACTACAATCATTTCATTACTGATCGTTTTACTGCTGAGTTTCTCTAACTAGAAGTGTGCTGGCAAGTCTTTCATTAAAGTGCTCTTGAAATGCTTGGGACTTTTTTCTTAAAATATTACATTATATTTTGTTTATTTAAATATAGTACTATCTGTATATGTTTCTTTTCTTGGCCTCATTTGCACAGATCACAGAGTAGACTTTAGTGAATTTTGAACATTTTAAACTACTTAGCAAATCAACTGCATATACAAACCACACAAAGAACTTCACAAAAATACTGATGGCAATGAGATTAGCAAATGTTTGAAGAAAAGGAATGCCATACTCAGTACCCTGATAGCATCTGGCAGTAAGGGGGGATCAGAGATAGGGCCCCCAACAGGAACACATTCCAACGGTGTGCTGAAAAATGCAGTCCTGAGCCAAGATAACGACGGTAACCATGGCAAAGTTATTAGAGATGGAAGAGAAATGTGTAAAATAGGCATGAAATGAGCTGCCCCAACCATCTCACACAGTTGTTCTGGAAACAATGTGCAATTTCAGAGAGAAAAATTGATTGGAGAAGTCAGAATTCTCTATATGTCCAGAGTCTTCACATGATTCATTATATAAGAACCCATTTCTCTCCAAAGGCTCTGTGTTTCCCATGGAAGATGTCACCAGAGGAGTGTCCACGCTGCCACCGCAAACTGCTTCTGCGTTGGTACTCACAGCCCACTTTTGCTGAGCACCATTGATGTCGGTTATTACTAGTTACTCCCTTGAAAAAACGACCTACATATTTCTTTAATATAAAGCTGCTTGAGAAAAATTCTTGTTTTAAGTATTTACATGTATAACACCCAATACTTTGCTTACTCTAAGTCATTGCATTTTTGTAGAATAAAGTATGATGCCAGTACTCACACATTTTGATAAATCAGAAAATATTTGTTTATATTTCTGTCATTCTAGCCAAATGGATTAGTAATAAAACAAAGTTAATATGTTTTAAGAATGTAGTATAGCCTGACCAGGTGGTAGCACAGTGGATAGAACATTGGACTGAAAACAGAGGATCCAGGCTCAAAAACCGAGGTTGCCTGCTTGAGCGCGGGGTCACTGGCTTGAGCCCAAAAAGTCACTGGCTTGAAGCCCAAGATCGCTGGCTTGAGCAAGGGGTCACTCACTCTGCTGTAGACCTCTAGTCAAGGCACATATGAGAAAGCAATCAATGAACAACTAAGGTGCCACAAAGAATAATTGATGCTTCTCATCTCTCTCCCTTCCTGTCTGTCTGTCCTTATTTGTCCCTCTCTCTGACTCTCTTTCTATCTGTCAAAAAAAAGTGTGGTATAATATTGAAAGCATTTAATATTTAAATGTGGCATACATTATTTTTACTGTTAGAGAATACAGAAATAAAAATATACCAAAATTTATTGTATATAAGGTTCATTTTAGTTTTCATAATTTTCTTTTCCTTTTTCTTAATTTATTTTTCTTAAGTGAGAAGTGGGGATACAGAGAGACAAACTCCCACAGGCGTCCTGACCAGAAACTACACAGCAAGCCTTCTATGGGGCGATGCTCTGCCCATCTGGGGCCTTTGTTCTGTTTCTTGGCAATAAGTTATTTCGGTGCCTGAGGTGAAGTCATGGACCTATCCTCAGAGCCCAGGGCCAACTTGCTCCAACTGAGCTATGGCTGAGGGTGGGGAAGAGAGAGATGGAGAGAGAGAAGGGAAAGGGGAATGGGTGGATAAGCAGATGGTTGCTTCTCCTGTGTGTCTTGACTGGATTTTTAATCCCGCACATCCACACACCAGGCCTGACGCTCTACCGCTGAGCCAACTGGTCAGGGACAATTTTTCATTGTTTTCATGCAGCAGAATTTTCTACCTTGTCCCTTGCTATTTATGCTTACAAATGAGAGTAATCAAAGCAACTTTGACTTTGAAAATAAAGGAAAGACACTAAAAAAGTGCATTAAAAATTTTTGAACCATTGATCAAATAATTAGTCATATTGGCAAATGACTGTATTCTCAAAGTATAACTGCCAGAACAACAGCTGAAATAAGCATGTTTCAGAGAACATCTGCTGTAGGATGCTGATTGTCATTGTATTAAACAAAAAATAAATAAAACTTTTCCCAGAGAATACTTATTCCTTGTTTGAATGTAAATATCTGATAGTCCCATTGCAACATTAATGTGCAAAATAACAAATTAGTATTTACTCACCTGGACACACATTAATGATAAAAAAATTCAACAGATTATGATAAAACAGTATTCTTAATTTAAGTTAATTTATATAAAAAATAAACATAAAGTTGAGAAATTCAGAAAGTAATTTTTATATCTCAAATGAATTTCTTATTTTAGTAAGGGATTATCATTGATTTCCTTTGACCAACCTCTCCATTGGTACATTTAAAATATAATAAACAAAATTTTAACTAACACTTCCAGAAACATCTATTTCTAAAATGAGTTTACCTGTATTCTATTTTTCTATACAGCTATATTAAAATGTGAAATGGAGAATATGCCTTACTGAAACATTGTTTTGATTTATCTCAATACAGCTTTGTTAAGATTCTGTTATATCTCCAAGATGACTCTTATTTCAGCATATTACAAAATGAACACCATAAACAACATTAATAATCCTGCTGAGTAATTACATGTTTATACTTTTCATCATTGTAAAATGTAATATATACTTCACATTTAAAAATTGATGATTCAATGATAAACATCTTCCATTTTGCTCATTTTACTATATAATTCAGCATTGACATAAAATATTTAACATAACAACCACTAGGAAATACTTTAGCCTAAAATAAAGAAACCTAATTTACAATTTTAACTTTATCCTAGACTGGACGTGTGTAAATTTGAGTTACTTTTAAAACTTTCTTAAACCATGATTCATTCCATTGTAGATACCAAGGGAACAGAAGTTAAATTTCTTATATTTCTTCTTTCCTCATTTTCCTTAGATACAAATCTCACTGTTCTCCTGAGGTAGTCCTGGAAATGATATATAGATGAGATAATAGAGTTTTCCTTCTGTTCCCGTAGGTCATAGTCTGACCGCAGAGAAATAGGAAAGTTTTCACAGTAATTCTAAATTTTTCCAAAGTTCTTTTAAACTCTAAAGAGAATGATGAATAATAAACTCAGCAACTATGGTAACCAACTTAACTTACTTAATTTTCATAATCAACTTAGTAAATGGTATTTTCAATATATTTAATGGTATTGTTATACCTTTTTCTCTTTTTGCATTTACAAGTCAATATATTCACTGATCCTTTACATTTTTCTCACAATGCTTAGTTACTCTACAAAAGGTCCTAATTAGTATATGAATTCCCTTTGAAAATTTTATTGCTTTTACCATTATTCCTCTTAGTTATAGCTCCAAGTATGAATATACTTACTCATCAATTTCAATTATTAGACAAAATTCAACCCAACTGGTATATTAAAAGTAATTTATAATTCTGTTGGATTGAATAACTAAAACTTTTAAAATATAGATAATAGTTAATTCTCTTGCTATAAAGGAACACAAAGCATACTTTCCATTATAAACATATAATAGAAAAAATGTGGCTTCGGAGTTAGATAGGTGACCTTGGGCAGTTTCTCTGATTTTTGTGAGCATTAGTTTGTTCATCATTAAATGGGGATAAAATGCTTACCTCAAAATACTAGATAAAAAGTATACTTAGAGTTTGACACAAAATTATATTCAATAAATAAGAATTTGGAGAAAGAAAGGAGATAATTATCGTGTCAAATGATTCCATTCTCTATCTCAACCATTTTTCATTCACTCCTCTATTACTAAATTTACCTCATTTCCTCAAGCTTAGTCCTTCTCTGTGTAATTTATAGTGTTTCTCAAAACCAATGGACTCTCTTCAGATCTGTAGCCTCTTGCCTTAGCCTGATAGGTAGTCAAGATTTGATGATTCTCACATGTGCAAATGTTTTTATTTAGAAATGCAGGTCATATCCTCTCTGGGTAGCTCATTTTGATAGAGTCTCTTTCCCATACACCAAGGTTGCCGGTTTGATCCTCAGTCAGGACACATACAAAAATCAACCAATTAATGCATAGATGGATAAAACAGCAAGTCAATGTCTCTCTCTCTCTCTCTCTCTCTCTCCCTTCCTTCACCTCTCTCTCTAAAATCAATTTTAAAAAATGGCTGGCTTTACCTCCTACCCACATCTTACTTAGGTTGAGTGTTTTGGGTGTAATGATTGAAAATTAGTGATTGACAATGAGCCAAGCCCAATTCCCAAGGCAAAGGTATGATAACCATATATACATAAAACATTTCATTTTCTTCAGCTTCCCTTAAATTCAGAATAGTAAAAACTCTTCAATTTCATTAAAGAGTAAATTCCCTCTACAAAAGCATTTTGATTAGTTCATTTTATATGTTTAGATACATATTGCTTCAATCAATTCATGTAGCTACAAACTCAGCCTTACAAGGTCCATTCTGCTCTAGGCTTATAGATGCCCTGGAGACCTAGATTCTTGTTGAAAACACTATTTCCTAAGTCAGTTCCATCAGGAAACAGTCTGAAATATAGATGTCTGTGTAGAACGTTTATTGGGTAGGCCATTGGGACCAACACCTGTGAGAAGAATGTGGGAAGCCAGATTGGGCAGAGTGAGAAGTTAAAACGTAATGGACTTGTGATAAAGGCCTCAGCAATATTCACAGGGAGAACTGGAGATACAATGGCCTTTTAGGTTTGTCCAGAATTGAGGTAGGGCCTGGCCTTTGAATGCCAGTGGCATCACTAGTCATTAGATGTGGGTTGCTTCCTTGGCCAGGCTGCTCCCTCTTGTTGAGGGCAATTGAGGACGTGCTCAGCTGTGAGCTTACAGTAGCCAATGCACCTGGAAGTTTGAAGAATGAGTGCTTCATCCTAAAAAAATTATTACCTACTGCTAATCAACTGTCATTTACTTTTAGTACTCTGAGATAAAACATTTAATAGAAGTAAAAAAAAAAGTTATGTATTAAGATGACACAGTCTTTGTCATAGTGACATTTCAGACATTTATGGGGTAAAAATATAACAATCTCACAAAAGAAAATTTTCCTTTATTAATATCACAAACTGCCTGGGTTTCAGGGATTAACCTGCAGATATAAGAATTGACAGTCATAGCCTAAAGAGTTGGTGGCACTGTGAATAAAGCATCAGACTGGGATGCAGAGGACCCAGGTTTGAAACCCTAAGGTCACTGGCTTGCGTGTGGGGGTTGCTGGCTTGAAGCTCAAGGTCACTGGCTTGAGCAAAGGTCACTAGCTCTGCTATAGCTCCCCAATTAAGGAACATATGAGAAAGCAATCAATGAATAGCTAAGGTGCCATTATGAAGAATTGATACTTATCTCTCTCCCTTCATGTCTGTCTGTCTCTATCTGTCCTTCTCTCTGTCTCTGTCACAAAAAAGAAAAAAAATGATGGTCACAAAGCCTGGCTATACTTCAGCATTAAGCATAGCAGACAGACTTCTGACCACATAAAGGCAGTAAAAAGGCTGAGCATGGTGGACCTTAGCGAGTGAAAAACTTGGGAAATATCAAGCCAGATGTACCTGAAAAATTGTAGGCACTCTACATTTCAGAAATCAGTAAACATGATGGCCATAGTGTAAACTGAGTCATATCTTGGTTCAGGTTGCTACTTGGATTTCTTGATCACAAACAGCAGTTTCTACACCAACATTTCACAGCACGCTCCTCCTGTACATTGGTCTATAGGATACTCAATAAAAAGAACTTCTAGGTCAGATATGACAGGGGAAATCACTATTCCAAAATTCTTCCCTGAAGGTTGTATGGTTTTTTTGTTGTTGTTGTTGTTTTGGTTTTTAGGATATTAACATCTCAAGAAGTTAATCTGACTACTTTTTTTTACCACAATATTTCCCAAATTTATATATTATAGATTCTTTTTTTCATAAAACTTTTATTAACAGCTTACAGGAACCATGTCCTAGAGAATTCAAGCTGGGGCATTGTTCTCTATGTAATGTTAAAATGGCTTATGGAAAAAAATAAATAATTCAATTAACAGACAAGCTGCTTTGTCAACACAGAATCCCAATATACTCTTGTGGATATCGTCTACTGAAACCCCTCTGGGAAAGATAGGCAAAAAGCAATTACAACTCAAACATTAACAAAACAGTTTCTCTGTCAGTGAGTCATGTGTATCCATATTCTCATTTGCTTGCCTATTCAAAATAATCCATTAAACTAACATTAGTCTCTTTTGCATATGTGCCAACCTTTGATTTTCCAAAATGTCTGTGTATATATCAATGTAGCAAAACCCAGAAAAGACAGAAAGGCCTGTCTGAGTCAGGATAGGATGCCAGCCATAATGAACTGACAAACCCCTTCTGCATAAACAGGGCATAGGCAGAAAAAACACGTCATGTTGTAGAAGCAGGGCTTTGCAACGACATGAAAAAGGTATCCAATTCCAGCTTCATTTCCTAGCTGAGTAACCTTGCCCATTTGCTTCACTCCTCTAACCTCAGGGTGCATACATGTAATATAAAAATGCCACCACTTATTGGGAAAGTTGTCTTGTCAATTAAAAGAAATAACGCTTGTAAAGGGAAATAAACTCCATGGGGCCTTGCATAACAAAGGGCACTGCTCCTTTCCAGCTTCTTTTCTTAGTCATTAAAGGCAATTCAGGAGAAATGAGGGGTAGACTTTCCAATAATTATTTATTCAAAATCTCTCTTTTCCTCAAATATTCTAATTTAATGATTATCTATAGTATAGACAAGAATCAGTCAAGACATTAAGAAAAAATAGCTTGAATCTGAAATATGATAGTGAAAAACTTAGAGACTAGAGAAAGAAAAGCATGACAATTTCTCTTAGCCAAGGTTGTCCCTTACCTTTTGTCCCTTGAAGGTTTTTGTAAAAGGAAAATGTCCTTTAACCATTTTATAATTTTTGACATTTTTTCTAACGTGATTAGGACATTTTATCAGTAATGGGTATTTAATCACGGCAAACTATTTCCACCTGGCAATTGACAGTTGATTCATTGCACAGATTGAATGACCATGCACTGATAGTGTGGGTGTCCACAAAATAAAGTGCAAAATAAAAGTAAAAAACTGACTACTTCTCACTTATAACATTGGCAAAACTCAAAAAGTTTGATAATATGCTGAATGCTGTGCTTGCAAAGGTTGATGTGAGCCAAAATTTGTACAAAATAGGGAAGGCAATTTGGTAACATCTAACAAAACTTGAAATGCATCTCTTCAACCCAGCAATAACATTTCTAGAAATTCATCTTATACCCTCCTGAGTGCAAAACAAAGCACATTGCAACATGTAGTATGGTTGGCCGTAGTCAAAGCCCTAAAAACACCCTAAATTTCTCTTAATTGAGAATTTTTTAAATAGCTTGGTTTGTCTATAAAAAGATACAGGGGGTCCTCGGGTTACAACAGTTTCAACATATGATGTTTCGAGTTTCCGATGCTCACTCCCATGGAGCAGAGCTGTCTGCTGAGGACCTCATTCACCTGGAGAAGCAGCTGATTGAAGAGGAAGAGATAGAAACCCCAGAACCCAAGAGATTTACTACCAAGGGTTTCTGCAGAAGGTTTTTCGATGGTAGAGGATGGGTTGGCAAAATTTCAGGCTGAGGACCCCAGCGATGACAGATACAGTAAGGTCTACGGAGCTGTTAGGGATGCTTTGCAATGCTACAGGCAGATCTTGGAAGCAAAGAAGTCATCAACCTTCCAGACTAGCCTGGAACAATTCTTTAAGAAGGTAGAGAGGCCTGCAACAGATCCTGTACCGTCTGCATCAGATGCTTCTAAAAATGAAACACCTGTAGTACAGGTGGAATCATCTCCAGTGTCTCCTGCATGTTCCTTAGGCAATCCTGATTCACCTGACCCAGTATCTCCAGCACCTTCTGCAGGTTCTCCTGCCTCTCCAGCTTCCTCCTCCCCATAGGTCACTTTCTCCCACCTTGCAATGCCCATTCCAGTGTGCAAGCCAACCACAGGAATAAAGGTAAGAAATTTCTTTTATACTCATTATTTGTCATTTTTTTTCCGTTACTACAGTACAGTGTACAGTATAGTATATTTATGTCCTTCCCCTTTCTCTGTGTCTTAGTTGTGTTTTTATGTTCTAGATTATGATTTTACAACTGTGTTAGGATAGGTAAGTGATTTGAGTGAATGTGTGTTTCCACTTACACCAAAATTCAGGTTACCTCACTGTCGTTAAGAACAGAATGGTATCGTAACCTGAGCACCCCCTGTACTATTCATAATTAACTGTATACCATTTACTATACTAGTGGTCTTCAATACATAATGTAACATGAAAAAAACAAGTTAGAGAATATTTCTATATTCAAAAATGTATACTGCATCTACAGTCAATAGACTATAGACCATCTCTGGAAAGAGCTGTCTAAAAACTCGACAGCAGTTATCTCAAGGGAGGGTCTATGGTGACTAATAAGGCCTTACCGTTCCCTTTAGCTTGACTATACCTTAGACAAGTTACTTCCTTACTCTAGACTCCTGACATCTTTTTTCTTTCAGCACTTTAGAAAACTTGTAAATTCTTTCTCTGTCTTTTTGAGATGTAAACCCTTCTTAAAAGCCCATTGCCAATTATATAACCCTGAGCCATTTTTCTAACAGGCCTGGAGCCATCTCTTTGAAATGTAACCATCAAGGAAAACTGTCCCTATATCTCTGTCTCTGTTGGAAGGTAGGACCCTAACACCTGGGGAGGCAGCTTCTTCAATTTATAAAACTAGCTTCTGTTATGAAGATTAGAGAAAGTTTAATTTTTCCTTGGGTAATGCCAGTTAGCAAACACCAGTGGCCTAAGATGATTTCTCTGGCTCAGATCTTAGTAAAAAAAACTCCTTTAAAAAAAAAAAAGTAATCGACCTCAAACTGAGTTTTGGCATCTTTCTCTATTGCAATACCCTTGAATTTTTTCTTTGTGTGTTCAACCTTGTCTAATGCAATTTTTGCTTTGACACAGGGATACAGGGTAACATGATCAAAAAGGAGACTTATTTTTAACTTAATATCTTTTTGTACATTTTGACATTTTAACCATGTGCATGATTTACCTATTCAAACATTTCAATTACATAAATAATCTAACAAAATCTTTAGGGCAGCCTATGGAAATATAAGTTAAGTTATCCTGAAGAGATTCATAAAACTAGTTTTAGTTTTGAAATACTTATGCAAAATATTTTAAAAGAAAAAGAAAACTTCCAATTAAACAATATGAACTTTGTACAAACTGAAACTAAAATAGGAATGTAGCCTTAATTTCTTCAAATAATGTTATTAATATAGAGAAAATGTTTTAGCTTAGTTGCAAGAAAATTACAATGAGCTCTAAATGAGATCTTACAATATTTTCTAGAGATGCTTAATGAACAATCATTACATATATTTAGTATATTTGGGTCACTTTATACTCAATCTATACTTTAACTATTAAAGCCTTCAAGTTATAAGCTAGTATTTAATCAATCCAGTTGCTTTGTGGTGATTTACATTCAAAGCAGAATAAGGGATAAGTACTAATACTGACAACATTAGTATAACTCATTTTCAGCCACATATTTTTCTTTCAAAGGAAATCTCTGAGCTCTACAGTAAGACAGAATGCCAGCAATTTTCATAATGAGATATGTTAGTAATGGTTTTAAAACTCAGGCCCTTTCTTAAGAGGTAAACTTGAAATTCAGAGAGCTTTATTAGTTTGTCAATATTAAGAATGCATTCTCATAATTAAATTTTCAGAAGGTAGAAATTTAATTTTTATACAAGAGCATTTTAACACTACTTTCATAGGAGGGTGGCACTTTCATTTTCTTGAATCTATATTATTGTCATCTGTTTGCTGTGCAGTATTCTTACATATTTCTTTACGGTTCGGACTCGCGAGGCAAAAGACACACCAGATGCAAGTAAATGGGCAGTGGGCTGAAACTCTTAGGCGGAATCAGCCCCAAGAAACTGCGCCACTCCATATTTATTGAGTTCCAAAAGCCACAGCTCAGCAGATAAAACTAGAAAGTTACACAAGCCTTTTTTCCCATCCGTTTCATCCCCAACCCTGCACATCTATTGTTTCTTTCATGAACAAGGACACAAGAAGAGTCAGAGTCCCAGAGCTTATCAATCATAAAGGACATCTGGTTCTTGGAGGCATTCCTCCAAGAATCCTGCATACCTGCATTCAAGTAACCCAGGCCAATATCTCCTTATGGCTAATACACTCCAAGATCTCTTGTCTCCAAGTAACCCTTGCTCTGCAGTTAACTGCCGTTTATATTGGTGCAGGGTCGACTCCTACAGACTATCTTTCTCCTCATTACAATTATCATTATAAAAGGAGAATGGGGGCGTGCAGGAGTTCCGGGTTCAATTCCCGGCCAGGGCACACAGGAGAAGCGCCCATCTGCTTCTCCACCCCTCCCCCTCTCCTTCCTCTCTGTCTCTCTCTTCCCTTCCTGCAGCCAAGGCTCCATTGGAGCAAAGTTTGCCTGGGCGCTGAGGATGGCTCTATGGCCTCTTCCTCAGGCACTAGAATGGCTCTGGTTGCAACAGAGTGATGCCCCAGATGGGCGGAGCATTGCCCCCTGGTGGGCATGGTAGGTGGATCCCGGTCGGGCACATGTGGGAGTCTGTCTGACTGCCTCCCCATTTCCAACTTCAGAAAAATACAAAAAAAAAAAAAAAAAAGGAAAGGAAAAAGAAAGAAAGAAAAGGAGAGTGGGTAAGACAATTGAAAAAGACAAATATAACCCAAGGAAAGAAATAGATATCCTTTGAATATAACCTCAGTGTTCAAGCTGCATAACCAAGAATGTGTGTCACAATGACAAACATTTGACTTTTTCACCACCTGGAATTGACCAAAACGGACAGAAAAACAAGCTCTCTCCTGGAATCGGTACTATTTCTGGGACTTCATTCTCAGCAACTTCCTCTGCACCCGGCCACAGAAAGCATATTCTGTGGATGAACAGCACTGGCATCACTTGGGAGCTCTTAAAATAAAGAATCCCAACCTCCACCCCAATCTTCATAATCAAAATCTGCATTTTAACAAACAACCCACATGACTCGTATGCATATTAAAGAGTGAGAAGTAATACCCTAGATCTAAGTGTCCTCTCCCCTCCTAGTCAGCCACCATGAGCTATGACAGACGCCTGACGAGCTCTTAGACCTCAGAGGACAACATCCTACAGTCCCCATGTCCATGCCTCTCCCTTTCATTCCAACTGATATGCCGTTATCAAAAATGCTCTTTCCAACATGGTGTTCTTGTTCCTCTCTTCATAACAACTCGTTACAGTATTTTTCAACTTACCAAATGCTTCTGTGTAAATTGTCTGAATTAGTTCTCATAACAATATACAAAATAGATTGTATTACTTCCAATGAAATGCATTCTCAAACACAAAATTACCATGTCTAAAATCAATCCTGAAATATGAAATGCAGTCAGGCTCCACTGTTTTAACCTCTAACATTAGATGTCACACTCTTTCCCTCATCTCATGCTGGTTCATTCCCTTACCCTACCTTTCAATGATTCTTGATCGCATATGAAGAAAAAGCCAATCTACTGACACAATTTGGACCCACTGGCCTACCCTACCTCACAATCTACTATGTTAAAACCAACCCTTTGACCTCATATCACAACTCATTCACCTTCTGAGCCTTCATTGTTCACAGGTCCCTTTCTGAGAAATCGACACCATTCCAATTTTTTGAAATGCAACTAAAAACCATTATTATACAAGAAGGGATATGTTAATCAAAAATAAAAGGCCTTTCAAAGTGAGATGCAACAAACATTTGATATCCAAAAGAATAGCTATTCTAGGAACCACTGTTCCAATTAGGGGACAAAGGCAAAGAGTATTTTATCAGAAAGGCAAGGGGGAAATTTACATCAATGGAAGGAAGGCAGTTCTATTGGTGCAGATCAGCCAACATAGTAACACTAATTTGAAACAATGTTTTTCATTTTCATTCCTGTAGTCATCAGCCCATTAGTCACAATACCTGTTTTTCTGGTTATCTTTGCAAACAGTTTTTTAGGACACAAGGTTGCTTTAGGCCCAGTCCAAAGGTTATTCTGTCCTATTTTAACACTTCAAAGTTTTAAAGGCTGAGACATACAAGGCAGTTCTCCTGAGCCTGACTTAAATTTAAAGTGGTTCCTTTTATTTATTTTTCACAAATGTAAATCATAAAGTGTGGAGTTACTGGCCCTGGTCGGTTGGCTGAGCGGTAGAGCGTCGGCCTGGTGTGTGGGGAACCCGGGTTCGATTCCCCGCCAGGGCACATAGGAGAAGCGCCCATTTGCTTCTCCACCCCCCCCCCTTCCTCTCTGTCTCTCTCTTCCCCTCCCGCAGCCAAGGCTCCATTGGAGCAAAGATGGCCCGGGTGCTGGGGATGGCTCCTTGGCCTCTGCCCCAGGCACTAGAGTGGCTCTGGTAGCGGCAGAGCGACGCCCCTGGTGGGCGTGCCGGGTGGATCCCGGTCGGGCGCATGCGGGAGTCTGACTGTCTCTCCCCGTTTCCAGCTTCAGAAAAAAATACAAAAAAAAAAAAAGTGTGGAGCTACTTACCATAAATATTTTTGTCTTTAATATTTAATTTTCCTTTATCCATTGACCCTTGACCAGTTCCTTCAGCTGGGAGATCAAATAGAATTTCTCCTTTGTCTGGTGTAAAGCCAGTAGCTGCGGCCACCATCACAGCTACCTGGCCTGTGCAGGTTTAGGTTTGCATTTAATTCACACAGATCATAAAGAAACAGTGAAGCCTAAAACTGGTGGACTATTTTCCTTTATTCTAAACTCCTACTGGCCAACAAGTGAAAAACAAACCCACGGGGCGCCAAAACCCACTCACATGTTCCTCCAGTCCCCCAAAACTAGGAGAATCTTTGTAGTTTTCCTAGAATCAAAGGTCCCACTAGCCTTACTCACCTCTGTTCCCCATCTTCTCCTGCACAAACTGGCTTCTCCTTCAGCATTCCGCTATTTTGGCTGGCTCCTCTCCTTCACGTGACCTCTCTGCCCTGCTACAACATAGGCTCCTCCTTTCTTCCTCCTTTCTCCCTCTCTCTCTCTCTCTCTCTCTCTCTCTCTCTCTCTCTCCAAGATAGCCTCCTAGATCCTCCTTTTAAAACTTTTCAGCATGAAAGCCCTCCTCCAACATATTAACATAACCAAGCCCCATCCCAAGTATGAAAGTAATCAGCCACCCGATGTGGGCAGCGGCCATCTTTAACAGAGTGAGCATAAAATAATTTATCTGCCTGACATCCGGGCAAACAAACTGACATTTAACAAAGTGCTGCACAGTCAGTAGATAGAAATCTAACATTTTCTTCATTTCCAACTTGCTCTATTAACTAGCAAATATGTAGTATTAAGATATATATAACAAGAGATTATTTGCTTAATACATAGTACTATCAGTGTAAGAAACTTCCAAACCTATAAAAAAAATTTTATGAGTTTATTTGAGCCAAACTATCGATAATTGCTAGGAAGCAAAGTCTCAACATATTGAGAAAGTGCTCCAGAAAATGGTGGTTTAACCACTTATTTTATACATCAGAATCAAAGGGAAAGAAGTAAGGGGGTCACAATAAATTGACTGGTGATAGATTAGGGAGACAAGAGAGAGCAAAGCAGGGAAATCTCTGGAATTGGATAAAAAGTAAAAATGTACATGCTGAAATTTCTTCTATATAGGCAGGAATAAGACAGTTAAGAGTTAATTAATATGATAATAATAACAATGAGGGGATTTGTTGGTTCCTGCTCTGGTGGGATGCCTGCCCTGAAGGTTTCTTTAGGTCTCTGGGTCTGCGAGGCCAACATGCAGGCTTTCCCAGAGTTTGTCAGGTTCAGCATGTGCCTCATTTTTGTCCACACTGGATATAAATTCTGAACATTGTTTTGTAGTCATAGCAGAAAAATTTTAAGTCTAGCTGCTATAATTAGTATGAAGGTGAACAGAGTAAAATATTCAATTTATAAACCTAAAAGTTATTCTTTAAAAAAAGGAAAAGAGGAAAGGAAAAAGGAAAGAAACCAAAGTTTTGGGGAGTAGTTAATTATGAAAGCCAAGCAACATATCTGGGGTAGGGCTGGCATTCAGAATGAGTTCCTCACATCTTTCTCTGTGTACAGTTGCAGAACCAGAGGAGGCAAGCTAAAGAAAAAGTGGAATTAGAAATATGACATGTGGAAGCTTCTCCATAGCAAAAGAAACTTACGACAAAACAAAAACTCAACCAACTGAATAGGAAATGATATTTGTAAACAATAGCTTCCAACAAGGGGTTAATATCCAAAATATATAAAGAACTCATAAAACTCAACACCAAACAAATAAAAAGGTCCATTAAAAATGGACAGATGACTTGAACAGACACCTATTCCAAGAACACATACAAATGGCCAACAGAGATATGAAAAGATGTTCATCTTCACTAGCTATTAGGGAAATGCAAATCAAAACTACAATGAGATACCATTTCACACCTGTTAGATTGTCTATTATCAACACGACAGGTAATAGTAGGTGTTGGAGAAGTTGTGGAGGAAAAGGAACCCTCATTCACTGCTGGTGTAATGTAAACTAGTATAGCCATTATGGAAAACAGTATGGCAATTCCTCAAAAAAAAAAAAAAATACAAATAGAGTTACCATATAACCCAGCAATTCCTCTACTGGGAGTCTAACTGAAAAAACATTTTTTTTGCAAAGAAACATGTACTCCCATTTCATTGCAGCATTATTCATGGTAGCCAAGACATGAAGACAACCAAAGTGTCCCTCAATAGAGAATTGGACAAAGATGTGATACATATATACAATGGACTACTTCTCAGCCAGAAAAAAAGATGAAATACTGTCATCTGCCACATGGATAGACCTTGAGAATATTATGTTAAGCAAAATAAGTCTGTCAGAAAAGGCTATAAACTCTATGATTTCACTCATATGTGGAATGTAAATCTGAGACTCATAGATATAGAAAATGGTACAGATGTAAGATGGTTTCACTTTGGGTGATGGGTACACAATGCAATATACAGATGATATATCATAGAGATAAACACCTGAAACCTATATAATTTTATTAACCAATGCCAAGCCATGAAATTTAATTTAAAAAATATATAACATGTTTTATATATATATTAAAAAATATATAACAGGAATAAGTCACTAGACTTAGATAAATTATCATTTCCATTGATTCTCAATCAATATCAAGATGAGAAAAGCTCTATAAGAATATTTTTACTTCTAGTTCTGAAAATTCTGTTTTCTTTTCCTAAAAAAATTTTTTTAGAATTGCTTAAACAACATAACAAAGGTGACCAACAAAATTGTAACTTGAACAAACATACAAAAGACAACTTTGGGAAATGAGGCCCCAAGAAATTTTTTCAAGAAGATAAGGTCTGTAGGCTTTTATGGAAGACTTGGAGTTACCAGACAGATATTGCTTTGAAGACAAATACCACTCAAACACTCTCTGCCTTTTAAGTAAAATTGCAACCCTGAGTGACATATTATCAAGGTTATTTACAAAGAAGCCTCAAACACAGCATTCTTTTTTGCTAAAAACCATGGGAAACTCCATTTGTTTTGTATTTGTTTTTATCCATGAGCCCAAATTCTTGACTATTGACTCAAATTTCAGTTAGAGGGTGTTTTTTGTTTTGTTTGTTCGTTTGTTTTTGGTTGTTTTTTTGTTGTTGTGAGGTTTTTGTTTTGTTTTGTTTTGTTTGTCTTAAAGTTTTCCTTGTTGACTTTTTGTATCTTAGCTTTCCCAAACAACTTTAGCTCTAGTTTCTTCATTTCTTACCTCATTGGTTGCCTTGGCTGAGAGCTATTAACTCTCAACCTTAAGAAACCCCAACTTTCAGTGGATCTGACCCTCAGCTCCTGACAAAGAGAATGAACAAATCAGAGGTTTTAAAACAACACTTTTGAGAGAAAGCAAGATGTGGGGCATGCATTTGGGAAGAAGAAAACTCAGTAAGAGATTTCATGTTCACCTACTCAGCAAACAATATGGTGACCATATATCTTACCATCCAAACTGGAAGACTTTTGAGAATAAAAAGAAGTACTAACTAGACAGGATCCAGACAGGATGTATAAGGGGAAACTTGTTGGACAAACTGAGAACATATGGTCATCCCGTCTCTAAATCAATCTAAGACAATACCAGTGATTCCAGAAACAAAAACCAAGGTAGGGGAAGGGATTGCAGAACCTAACCCACTGTCACTTTTAAGGAAGCCAGACATGGCTTTAAATAGAGTTTAATATATAATCTTGGTCATTATAACTTCTGGTCTTTAAATACTTGCAAGAAGGAAGCACACGATTGCTTAAAGTTTAGGGCTTGAGCTAAGAGAAATGTAATAAATTCCAAGAATGTAAGCCAAGTCACTTGAGACACAGAGATCTTTGACACATGAATTCAACCACAGACTCTACCTTATAAAAACTCAGTTTTATATCAGGATAACCATGTCCCATATAAATCCATTATATTTAATATAATAAAACATAAGTGGAAATTTGTTTAAGAAGTTATGCGAGGTATTATTAAAAATGGAAAACTCTTGTGATATTTCAAAATTTCTCCTTCACTAGTTTTAAATTACTGATGGGCTGTGTCTACTGGCAAGACAGACAAATTATAATGTTTCCTGCAAGCCAGATGTTAAAATAATATAGAAAAATAGATATGTCAGTGATAATTCCTAAAGCTGCAATAATGAGAGGAGCTGGCTTCTCATGATTGAAGCTTCCTGCCATTGCTGCCAATTTTATAGTATCAGTAGGCTGTTTTCAGTTTTCTTTTGACATTCAGCTTACTCTAAAAACCAGATTATAAAACTCCAAAAAATGGCATTTAAAAGTTATCAAGATAGTTTTGTTTTTAAATTTTTCTCCTAAAATGAAGCTTACCTTGAGTGAGACTTAACTATATCAAAATAAGCCATACAATATTATTGCCTTATTAAAGATTAATGAGATGTGGTGTTTTCTCTTATTTCTCTTCCCCATGAATGTAATTTTGGTGTCATATCTAAATTAGAAAAATTTCCTTCCATCTGCCAGTCAGGTTCATTTTTCTTCTTACATTAAGAATTAATTTGGGGCATTGCCATTTATGTCCCTGACATTCTTTCTCCATATGATAACTAGAGCAAGAATTCAATGTCATTTAAGCAAACTTAAATAACTTGCAATGAAACAGTGCATATTATGGAGGTGCTAAGCATTCGACACTAAGCTCTTACTGCCCTGTGTTTTAGCCTCTCTGACATTCTCCTAGTGGTTCAAGTTTGAATAGTTAGAATCATCTTTAACCATTCTCTCTCCTTATTTTTTATATCTAATGAGTCTCCAAGGTTCTGTAAAATGTTTTTTCTTTATGCCATTTCTTCCCCTCTATCAACAATATCCCCTGTTCTATATATCACATATCAGAAAGATCTTGTTAATGTAGACACCCTGTTCTCAGTCTATTTTTTAAGGTTTTTTTTTATTGTTTGATTGTTAGAGAGAGAGGAAGAGAGAGAGAGAGAGAGAGACAGATAGACACACATGCAGAAACATTGATTTGTTTCACTCATTCATGCTGTCATCGGTTGATTCTTGCAGTGCCCTGACCGGGGATTGAAGGTAAAATCTCAGCATATCGGGATGGCACTCTAACTAACTAAGCTATCCAACCAGTGTCCTATTCTCATTCTTGACGAGGAATGAAATACCCTTAGACAAGCACTTGTCCCCAATATAGTCTCTTTTTGGGTTTCTGACTTATGAATGTGCTCTATTATTATAAACAATAAAAAATATTTCTTAGACTCATCTCTGATTTGAGGGGAGAAAAAATGGAAAAAGAAAAAAGGGCAAGGGAGAGAAGGAGGGAGGAGGGAATTAAAGAAAGAATAGCCTTACACATGCCAATTTTGTCCTCACTTACAGAGGTCAGAGGAGGCAGACTTCAATCCAGAGTACTCCTTGCTTACTTAAAATCTAAAACAGACGGGAGAATTGAGCAGCACTGGAAATAATTCACTGCATCACTATAATGGGGTCTGAAAGAGTTTGCTTTGATTCTTTCCTCTATGCTTTCCAGGTGATTATATTTTATCACTTGGACTAAGTGTTTATAAAGGGCATTCAATACTATTCTAATCAAGCACTATTTATGCAAGACTGTGGAAATCTCTCATACATGTATAATACTTCTCCTGAATACTGTTAACTGTTTCATCTTACATTCATCAGTCAATAAATACTTGTTAATCACCTATTTTGGATGATACAACTATGTTTGATACTATGTAAGCATTGATGAAAAGAGATAAGTATTTAAACATGTAAATAATTATATGAGTACAAACTAAGAAGAATGCTAAATATCAAGTTAGTACAGGAACATGAACAGAACTACTTAGAGGATACACCATTTAAAGTTCGATGAAGTGATAAATCAAGTGGGGATTTGCGGGGAGAACATCTCCAGCAAAAACAACAGCTTTGCGCTGCTCTGAAGATAGGAAAGGGCATGTGCGATGAACTGAAATGAGGCCTTTGAGCTTGTGTGAAGCGAGCACAGTGAAGAGGGGAGATTATGTTGGAGAGGTAGTCACAGAACTTTTACTGAGGGTCTTTATGTCACCAGAGGTAGTATGGATATTGTTTTCAAGACAGTGGGAAGCCATGGAAGACTTTTAAGCAGGAGGCAGTATGATCTGATTTTGATTTTTTATTTATTTTTTTACAGGGACAGAGAGAGAGTCAGAGAGAGGGACAGACAGGGACAGACAGACAGGAACAGAGAGATGAGAAGCATCAATCATTAGTTTTTCATTGCGCATTGCAACACCTTAGTTGTTCATTGATTGCTTTCTCATATGTGCCTTGACTGCGAGCCTTCAGCAGACTGAGTAACCCCTTGCTCAAGTCAGCGACCTTGGGTCCAAGCTGGTGAGCTTTTGCTCAAACCGGATGAGCCCGCGCTCAAGCTGGCAACCTCGGAGTTTCAAATTGGGTCCTCGGCATCCCAGTCTATCCACTGTGCCACCGCCTGGTCAGACAATCTGATTTAATTTTTAAAACAGCACTTAGACTGCTGTTTGAAGCACATATTGGAGAGAGTTACAGAGAAATAGGAATCCAATTGGGAAGCTATATGAATGTTCCTTATGAGAGATGGTTACCTAGTCTTGCGTGATGGCAGTAAAGATAAAGAAAAATTGCTGGCACTGAGTAAAATCAAGGAAATATTTCTGCTGTCTAGCTTGTGAGTGTGCTTACTCTTAGGCTGTGTAGGATTAGAAGTCAGGAGAGGGGTGGAGAGATAAGAGTTCAACCTTAGGTAGGTAATTAAGTGTGAGGTGGCTTTGATATTTTGTGAAGCTCTCAGATACTAACTTGACCTTATAAATAGAAGTTTGTGCTCAGGATCAAAATTTAGGACACATTAGCATGTAAGTATCACTTTAAAGAAATAGAGATGGACAAGATTGAGCAAGGAGAATACGTATGGAATAAATAGCAGCTAAGAAAACTGAGCACCAAGGAACTGAGCACTTAAAAAACCTCAGTGCTTAGATATCAGATGAGAGAAAATAAGTTAGCAAAGGGGAAGGAAAAGGAACTGTCAGGAAGAGAAAAAGAAAGTCAGAAGAAAAAGGACTGCTTTAAGGAGAATGAAATGGTAACATTCAATGGTGCTAAACAGTTAGGAAAGATAAGGACATAAAGGTGTTCTTTGGATTTGGCAGTAGGGAGTTAGTTTGTAAACTGCAACAGAAGCACTTTCATAGGAATGGCTGAGATCCTTTTTAAGATGGTAGGTATCGATCATATTTGTATAATAAAAACAATCCAGTAGATAAAAATGAAAATGCAAAAGTGAGAGGAAATAGATGAGAGAAAAAAGTTTTTAAAAGGCAAGAAAATATCATATCGGCCCAGAGCACAGGTGGAAGGACTGGTCTTGGATAGGGGGAAGGATGTCCCTGTAAATACTGAGGAAAAAAGAGTGGAGGCACCATTGCCTTTCTGCATTTGTTGATAGAACACCCTCTGGTGCTCCGCTTTCTTAAAGACAATGAAACAGTCACCTGTTTGGATTGGGGAGAGTGAGGGGTAGTATGAGGAACAAAAAAAGATGTAAAATCACCCTGAAAAACAGTGCAGATTAGTATTTCAACAACAACCAAACAATCCAAGAATTCAACATATGATTTTCCTCTCTGTTGTTTGAAAACAAAATAGTTTTAAATAGTATCCATAGTCCTTAGGCCCATAAGGACCTCAATGAGACTGGAAGTATACTGCTGCCCTGTATTTTCCATGTGAAAAAGAACATTTAATGACACGCTTTTGCAATGTTTTTGAATTACATCATATAATGTCATTCTTATGTGATTTTTAAAAAGAAAAACATTTATATATTATTAAAATCATAAAAGAATTCATAGTTACTGTAAAATTTAAAAAATACAGAGGGTCAGTAATAAAAAAAAATAAACATTTTTATCTCACCCCAATTTTGTTTTCCTGAGAAGCCAGTATTATCAGTTTGGTATGAAACCACACTCAGTATCTTCCATGTTTACTCAGGCATACAGAGATTTTGCTGGTTTGTTTTTATTTTTATTTATTTATTTATGTATTTTTTTGCATTTTTCTGAAGCTGGAAACGGGGAGGCAGTCAGACAGACTCCCGCATGTGCCCGACCAGGATCCACCCGGCATGCCCACTAGGGGGCGACGCTCTGCCCATCTGGGGCGTTGCTCTGTTGCAACCAGAGCCATTCTAGCACCTGAGGCAGAGGCCACAGAGCCATTCTCAGCACCCAGGCAAACTTTGCTCCAATGGAGCCTCGCTGCGGGAGGGGAAGAGAGAGACAGAGAGGAAGGAGAGGGGGAGGGGTGGAGAAGCAGATGGGCGCCTCTCCTGTGTGCCCTGGCTAGAATCGAACCCAGGACTCCTGCACACCAGGCCAATGCTCTACCACTGAGCCAACTGGCCAGGGCCTGGTTTGTTTTTATTTTTGTTTTCCTAGTACTGCAATCACACTAATCATTGGTTCTACAACATTTTTGTCAATTAACATGTGATTTTCCAAGTCAATATTTATCAACCTAAAACTATTTTTAATGAATGCTTAGTATTCTATAGTTTATGCCTCCCATATTTTATTTAACCATTGTTCCTTTAATGAAAAATTGGTTTATCAATTAAAACAATGCTGAAAAAAAATATTTTCAAATCTATATCATTGTATATAGGTTCCTCTCCCCAACATTTGTTGGCCAGAAGAAAGAGTACAAATGGAGGAGTCACATAATCTGTTTAAATACTTAAAAATCTTACTCAAGCTAACAAGTTGTTAAATAAAATAAATTCTACCTTCCTACTTTGACAAATATATACTCATAATGACGTGGAAGACCAACTTGAAATTTCCAGTTGTTGGATGTCTTGGTCTCTGCCCATTTGCCCTCCGCCCACCCCAGTTCTACATCCACTCTGGGGACATTCCTGTGAAGTATTTGCCTGTGTGTCACATGTGAGCACTCCAGTTCTCACATTCACTTCACCTGCGCTCTTCTGACAGGCTGTCCTCCTGCTAACAGCCTCCAGTTGGCCACTCCTTGAGCCTATACTTGCTGAGAGAGAACAACCTGATGAAAAGGCCCATTCCAAACCTGAAAGCTGACTTATGTCATTAGGCAGAGAATTCCGAGTCCTTAGTATATGGAATGTGATCCAGGGTGGGGAAGAAAATCACAGGCTCCAGAATGGCATGACTTCTTGACCTGAATAACTATCCACTCCCTAGGGAAAGAAAGGTAGGACTGAGCCAGGCCCCCATGACTCGAATTTAAGAAAGGTACCGATTGCATAGTCATGCATTCATTTCTGTAAGATGGATCCTTAGAAGTGAAATTGATAGATGGATATATATTTTTTTTTAATTTGGAAAAATCCTATGCTATGCACCAAGAATTGCTGGCTATTTATATGCAACTGACAATGAATAGATAGCCTTTTCCTTTCAACTTCATTAAGAAATGATATATTTTTTCCTAATGTTTTGCTGAGCTAATGGGTGAAAAATAATACCTCACTGTTCACATTCATATTTGCCTGAATAATGAGCTTTATATTTATAATATATTATTTTATAAATTACCAATTCATACTTTTTGTCTTTCTCTAGAGAACTATTATTTTTATAGTTTAGTCAATCTTTTATATTTTTCTTTTTTAGAGAGAGAGAGTGGGATAGACAGATAAGATAGGAGAGAGATAGCATCAATTCATAGTTGTGTCACTTTAGTTGTTCATTGATTGCTTTCTCATATCTGCCTTGACAAGGATGGGGTGAAGGGGCTCTGGCTGAGCCAGTGACCCCTTGCTTAAGCTGGTGACCTTGGGCTTAGGCTAGCAACCTTGGGCTTCAAGCCAGTGACCTTTGGGCTCAAGCTAGCAACCATGGGGTCATATTTATGATTCCATGCTCAAGCTGGAGACCCTGCACTCAAGCTGGTGAGCCTGCGCTCAAGCCAGCAACCTCAGAGTTTCAAACCTGAGTCCTCCCAGATCAATGCTTTATCCACTGTGCCACCGTCTGGTCAAGCTAGTCAATCATTTTTAATTTTTCACTTTATATTCCATTAATTTCAAAATTTATCTTTACTGAGTCTGTTCTACAAAATTATAGTTATATTACTTTGGGTAGGTATGTTTCTAGTTACTTTAGGTTTTCACTGATTTGTTTCAATTTTTGTGCTTTTCATTTTTTTAATAATTTTACTTAGACAATTTTAACAGGGTGACATTGATCAATCAGAGTACATAGATTTAGAAAAAACATCTCCAGATCATTTTGACATTTGATTATGTTGTATACCCATCACCCAATGTCAAATTGTCCTCCGTCACCCTCCGCTTGGTTTTCTTTATGCCCCTCCCCCCACCCCCCTCCCTCCCTTCTCTTCCCCTCCTCCTGGTAACCACTGCACTCCCATCCATGTCCAAGAGTCTCAATTTTGTGTTCCACCTATGTATGGGATCATACAATTCTTAATTTCTGCTTTACTTATTTCACTCAGTATAATGTTATCAAGGTCCATCCATGTTGTGGTAAATGATCCGATGTCATCATTTCTTATGGCTGAGTAGTATTCCATAGTATATATGTACCACATCTTCTTTATCCAGTCTTCTATTGAAGGGCACTTTGGTTGTTTCCATGTCTTGGCCACCGTGAACAATGCTGCAATGAACATGGGGCTGCATGTGTCTTTACATACCAATGTTTTTGACTTTGGGGGGTATATACCCAGTAGAGGGATTGCTGGGTCATATGGTAGTTCTAGACTTAATTTTTTGAGAAACTACCATACTTTCTTCTATAATGACTGTACTACTTTACATTCCCACCAACAGTGAGTGAGGGTTCCTTTTTCTCCACAGCCTCTCCAACACTTGTTATTACCTGTCTTGTCGATAATAGTCAATCTAACAGGTATGAGGTGGTATTTCATTGTAGTTTTGATTTGCATTTCTCTAATAGCTAGTGAAGATGAGCATTTTTTCATATATCTATTGGCCATTTGTATTTCTTCTTGGGAGAAATGTCTGTTCATGTCCTTTTCCCATTTTTTTATTGGATGTTTTACTTGTGCTTTAATTTTTTTTTAATTTATTGATTTGCGAGAGAGAGGAAAGGTGAGAGAGAGAATGTTCCTGTATGTGCCCTGACTGGGGATTGAAGCAGCAATCTCTGTGCTCAGGTCGACAATATAATCAACTGAGCTATCTGGCACAATTTTTGTTTGTTTGTTTTTTTATTAATGTTTTAAAAGTCCTACATTTTCTTCTAAGAACAAGTTTTAGCTATGTAACATTTAGTCATACAAATTATTCATATTTTCATAAAATTCTATATAATTTGAACTTCTTCAATTTTCTGTTCATTTTTTGAAATCCAGGAATTTAATTTTAAAGGGGTTCATCTTTCTAACTTGTTCATTTTGTATTAATTGAATTATTATAACCAGATAATATGCCTTATAAAAGTCCTACCTTTTGGAATTTATCATAATGCTTTCTGTAACAGGGTACCTGATCAAATTTATCAAATATCCTATTGGCAAAGGATCCAGTAAGAAATGTGTGTGTTTGTGCATAAAACATTAAATGTGTATGTAGCAGAAAAGTAAGTGTAGGAGACTGTTATTCCAAGGTAAGGCCACTGAGGATATAAAAATCAGGTGTGTGACCTAAAGATTAGTTTAAAAACATGGTAGGGGATCGGGGGAGGGATCAAATAAGCAGAGATCAAAGCAGCATATAAGATTTTAGCATGTAAATCTAGTCAGGAAGGGGTTATAATCAGTAAACACAAACGAGTAGGGCTCTGGCATTAGGAAGATTGAGTTTAGGGCTCAAGAATTCTCCCAATGGAAAAATTAGATTTCAGAAACAGGAAGTTCAGCTACGAAAATATAAATTAGCATAGCTCCAAGCAGGAAGACAGATTTGATTCTGAGTTAGTAGCTGGAAGCTTCTTATACCTTCCCCATTTATAGCACAATTGTCCTCAGAAAAAGTAGCAGAAATAATATAGTTATTCTCACCCCCTTGTTTAAAACTCTTTTAACATTTTTATTGACTTTATTGGAGTGACACTGGTTAATAAAGTTATGCAGGTTTCAGGTGCAAAATTCTATAATACATCATCTGTTATATTGTATTGTGTGTTTACCACCCGGAGTCAAGTCTCCCTCCACCATTATCTATCCCCCTTCTGCCCTCCTCCACCTCTCTCATTTCCCTCCTACAATCCCCACATTGTTGTCTGTGTCTGTAAGTTTTAATCTTTGATTAATTCTTCTGCTTATTTCACCCATCCCCTTATGCCCCATCCCCTCTGACAGCTCTCAGTCTGTTCTCTGTATTTATGAGTTTGTTTCTAATTTGTTTGTTAGTTTCTTTTGTTCATTAGATTCCACATATAAGTGAAATCACATGGTACTTGTCTTTCTCTTACTGGCTTATTTCACTTAGCATAATAATCTCCAGGTCTATTGCTGCTGTAGTGGAAGGTAAGATTTCCTTCTTTTTTTATCCCATTGTAGTATTCAATTGTGTAAATGTACCACAGCTTTTTTATCTACTCATCTACTGAGGGGCGCTTGGGCTATTTCCAAATCTTGGCTATTGTAAATATGATATATTCCAAGACATGACATTGCTGGGTCATAAGGCAGTCCCATTTTTAATTTTTTCCACAATGCTTTCTAGTGGTTGCATTCTACCAATTTGCATTCCCACCAACAGTGCCTGAGTGCCTTGAAGGTTCCCTTTTCTCCACATTGTAACCAATACTTGTTTATTGATTTATTGATGATAGCCACTCTGACAGGTATGAGGTGATATTTCATTGTGGTTTTAATTTGCATTTCTCTGATGATTAGTAACACTGAGCATCCTTTCATATGTCTATTGCCTATTTGTATGTCTTCTTGGAGAAGTGTGTATTCAGGTCCTTTGCCCATTTCTTAGTTGGATTGGTTGTTTTGCTTTTTGTTGACTTTTATAAGTTCCTTGTAAATTTTTTATCTTTAAAAAGTATTGCTATGTTTACTCCAATTGCAATACTTTTAGTATGTTCCTTCCCTCAAAGGTTCCAGCCTAAGATTTAGCAATAAACCTGTTTAAGAGAACAACAGATAATCTTGAATTATAATTGTAAACTACGAAAGAAGAAAATAAAGACTAAGAAAATGGTTCAACCACTATAGGCAGGGAAGACCACTAAACAATAACATGTAAAGAACACACTATGGCAAGCAAAATTTTGAAAGTACATAATAACTTTAGGTGCAGACAGATCTACATTTCAATATTATTCTGCTGCTTCAGGTGTTTTTCTCAACTCAAACATCTTCTGTTAATATTCAGCTAGTGGGAGGGGTCCAAATGCTGTGGCATAGATGATGAAAAACATACCTCTTACTCTTCCTCCATTTCTTATACGGGCAACTCATTAAATTGTACTCTTATTGAATGGTTTCTTAGTTCAATATACTAACCTCTACATAAAGCAACGGTGCTTATAAACAGCCTTCAGTAGCTCAGAAGTCTTCAATAGCTCAGCATAGTTCTGAAGAACATAGAGCAGGATCTTGCGACCTTGGCACCAATGACATGTTGCCTGGGACTGTCCTGTGCTTTGTAGAATATTTAGCAGTATTCCTGGGCTCTACTCTGGTGTCAAGGTAGCACTTGACCTCCACTTGTGACAAACAAAAATGTCTTCAGACATTGTAAATTGCCCCCTTGAGTGGTGCCTACTTATCCACAGTTGAAAAACCACTGACCTAGAAAAATAACAGAAATGGCAATTCAATTTTCCTCCATTGCTAGAGAGGAATTAAAATATTGTGCTACTGTGAACTGAAAGTTTTTGAGATATATTTATCATTATGTGCTCAGTAGGTCTCACTTAAGACATTTTCGTTATTTTTCCATATATTTTAATATAGGAGATTAAAACACACCCTGAATTTAAGAAGATATAACTTATAGCCAAAATAGTTAATTCTTTCTAAAAGAACCTTAGAACACCCAGACAAAATAGTTTAAGAAATTAATCTTAACCAAAACTTTAATTTTGTATGGTCATCTATTGAAGTTTATTGAAATCTATTATAGTCTCAAAATTAGGAAGAAATATTTTGATGCTTCTCTAAAAATCTTGAAATACTCTTGGATGTCATGTCACAGTTTAGGAAATTGCTAATTCTACCTTCTTAAAATTATTGTATTTGGAAAAGATGGAAGGTCAACTGTGGCTACAAGAGTAGACAATTGGCTACAATGAATACACACCTTGAGGACAATTAGGAAGAAAATATAGCCAAGCCAATCCATTAATGATTCTAGCTAACCTGTCCTTTATGTATGATAGTGCAGTTACATCAAGAATAGACCAGATGCAGCACATTAGTGTTAAAAATTCAGGTAAACATGATGGAATTTCAATCAAAAATAAATTAATACAATTATTGTACTGTCTCTAATAAGTAATACAGGCTTTTAAATATTGGAATTGACCCAGAAACTCCAAGAGAAAATGTCATTTTTTGTTTTTAGATAAATAGATTAAGTTAACTTCATTGAGAAATAGATCTGAGGAGCTAAAAGAAGCACTACAAACAATGGTAGTGCAGTAATGGTATCCAACGTTGTATGCTTGTGATTTTTTTTCTCTGAGTTGATGATTCAATTAAAGAATCTTTCAAGCAAGATAAAATCTTCTCTGAAGGTATTTAGATGGTTTTTTATAATCCATATTAATCCTTAGATAAAATGTGTTTTCTCTCTCTCTATATATATATATATATATACATATATATAGTTATTATTTTTAATTCAGAAGCTACAGTAAATGATCACAGAGTCCATCATCTCTCACAATGGCAATGACAAATCTGATGTGAGAATGTATTAATAATGGAGAAGATATGTTGGAAGAGTGTTGTTGCTAACTTAAGAACTACTTTCTGGACTTATCATAATCTGACAGCTAATGTGCAGCTTTGACAGGTGTTTTTAATGCTAACTGTGGAGAGCTGAATAATAATATTAAGTTAACTGTACCTGCATTATTTTAGTACTTTTTGAAGGAACATATTATATTCTTCAATTTAAACTTCAATGGAAATAAAATTTTCTAATGTATTTCTTAAAAATATATATATTTTTCTAAAGCTCTCAATTTTTTTGTTTTTTATTTTTTTTAAAGCTCTCAATTTTTTAAGATAATGCAAAAACTCAGATGTATAATAAAATGACATTTGAGGGATTGCTTATATATTTCAGAGAATAAAGGAAGAAAATGTCAAAAGTATGTCAGAACAAAGAAAAATGTGTCAGCATTAAATATAAGTGAAACAGAAGAGTTTAAAAGGTTGATATGGAAACAATATAAAACACAATTGGACTTTTTCTACCAATAAATAAGGACACATCTGTGACTTTTATTATGCTCAGTTGTAGATTAAAATACAATATCTCTACAACCATCTCAACTGTGGTATTTCATAGATATAATGTGTATCTTAAGATAATGAGAGTAGATTTATACCATAAAGACTGAGAGATCAGGAAGAGACAAATGGAACCAGAGAATAAAACAAAAAAAATTATTAAAAATAATAAATACACATTTTATTATACTGAAAAAATGTAACTTAAGCAGATAATAGAGTAATGATGTTTCTATAGCCCCTCAATAGAATGAAAAATGAAATTTCCATATGAAACTATCATTCAACGAGCATTTATAAATTCATTTAAAAATTACATAACACATTAGAAACTTAGTTTCCAGGAAAAGCAGACTAGGTCATTCAAATTAACTTTACCCATGAAAACAACACCAAAAGTAGATAAGATGTTTTTATTTTTTAAAAATGACACCAATAGGATCAATTTGCTTTCTGTGAGGTTCTTCCAATGAGAAGCACTGGAAGCTAGAAAGCAGGAAGGGAGTAAGGAGTATCATTTTTTCCTCTTGCACTTTTCCTGGAAAAGTGACATCAACACAATGGCAGGAAACAAGGTGACTGACAGCTGCTGCATTTCTCAGAAGTATCAGCAGGAGCATGGGCTCCTGGTGTGTTGTTCAGTTCTGACATCAGCAGTAGCCACAGAACCTTCAGACCTTCAGTGGCTTCATTAATAATGAGCCACAGGCTTCATTCAACTAGGGGTATTAGGCAGCTTCCTGTTCCCTGAGTAACAACTCCTTTTCCCTTTTGCTTCTCTAGAGACCTCCTCTGTCCTCTTTTTGCTTCTTTAGTCCTTCTAACAGTTTTCTAGTAGATTCTCTCAATAAATACTCTATATTGAACTACCTGGAGTGATTTCTGTTTTCCAGAATGGACACTGGCAATATGCTACCGGAAGAACCAATACTTATAAGTAGATTAATTTCCTAAATGTGAAAGGCAAACCTATAAAACTTTTAGAATATATTTTAGAACAATGTTTTTATTACTTCAGGGAGGGAAGAATTTTTCAAACAAAATGGAAAGAGCATTAATCATAAAGAAAAAAATGATTAAGTCTACTTCAATTAAAACAGAACTTCTATTTATCCAAAGACACCAAAAAGAAGTTAAAAGACAGACTAAGAAAAGGCATTTGCAACTCATAATTACAAAAAAGCACTCATGAAGACTATATTAAGAACTTCTATGCTTCTACAAATCAATACAGACAGAAACCCAATATAAAAATGGGCAAATTATTTCAACAATATTTCACATTCACACACAAAAACCCCAAATGATAAATGGACATACAAAAAGATATTCCTTGGCTGTTTAACATCTCAGCATTTCTCCTCCTCCTCCAATTTTTTCTTCCTCTTCCTTGTGTCATCCTCTTCCCTTTCTCTTTCCTCTTGCTCTCTTTTCCTCCCTCCTCTTCCTTTCCCTTCCTCCTCCTTAGCTCTTCTCTCCCTTCTCCAACTCTTTCTTCTCATCTCTCTCCTCCCTTCTCATTTTCCTTTCTCCTCTTCCCCCTCCTTTACATCCTCTTTTTTCCCTACCTTCTTCCTTCTCTAGCTTCCTCTTCTTCTCCTCTATGTCCCTCTCCTCTTCCTTTTGCTCTTCTAGACCTTCTAACTCTTCTGTAAACAATCCTCTATTGAAAATACTGACAGAAGTTTTGTTTTCTAAATTTTTCCCACAAGTTGAATTGCTTTGACATGAATTCTAATCATTTTGGGAACCAATATGAAATCACATAAATTTTTGTAAAAATTATAAATAAAGCCCTGACCAGGTAACTTAGCTGGTTAGAGCATTGTCCAAATAGACAAAGATTATGGATTTGATCACCATTCAAGGTACATGCAAGAATCAACCAATGAATGCATAATTAAGTGGAACGACAAATTGATGTTTCTCTCTCTCTCTCTAAAAATCAATAAATAAGCATTTAAAACAAATAATATAAAAATTATAAATAAAATGACATTTTTTTGTTCTCTTGATTCATGTATTATTCATGTATTTTCAATACATGTATATGATTCATGTATTATTCAATAGATATTTACTGGCTCCATGATATGTTCTATATAATAAATCCATTAGCAAAGAAAGACTTGAACTAAAGAAAAGTGAGCAAAAAGAACTAAGCAAATGGTAATAACATTCCAAGACTTAGTTTCTTCATCTTCTTTATTTCTGTAGAATAACTATAATAATATAATAACTCACAGGACCTTTATGAGGATTTAGTTTACTATAATACTTTATTCCAGAAGGTTTTCACACTCCTCTCATGCTTTCCCACATACTGTTCCATCTGTCTCCAATGCCATTCCTTTCTTTCACTCTATTTCCTACATGCCAAACTTCTGTTTATTTTTTAAGGTTCAGTTAAGGAATAATCTACTCAAGTAAGATTTCATCAGTTTTTCTGGGCAGGTTAATAATGTGTTCTTTGGGATTCTCTAACACTCTTTTCTTACTTTCCCCTCTTATAGGTCTTAACAGTTTGCATTTTTAATATCTATCCATCTATCAATCTCTGGAACTGTGACTTTTTTTTTTTTTACCTATTTCTTACCATACCTTCCATATCTCCTGGTATGTTAGCAACAACTCTTACCTTAATAAGTGAATAGAGTTTAAGTATATACCTAGGTAAAAACCACCTACATTCTTGATAAAATTATCAAGGAAAGTTAAAAAAAAAACATAGAGTTAATAAAAAATTCAATTAGTTTAAGGTCCTGGAAAAATTGAATAGTTGTATTAAAAGAACAGATAAGAAAATACTGAAAATGTCAAAATACCAGAGGTTATCATCAGAATGAGTTTAGCTTTTTCCCAAAGATTTCCCAAGAGCTAGAAATGATAACTTTTTTTAGAATAAAAAAATTGTGTCAAGGGGACTTTTACATCATATTTAACTGGGAGAGAGTCTTCATTAATATAAACATGTAGTAACACATTTCTCATCAGTGAAAATCAAGGAATGAGACTCAAAGGGTTGGCAAGCAAGATAATATTGAGAGAATGCTAACAGCAGTTAGCACAAACACTGACTTTAATTTACAATTATTCCCTATTCAAAAATAATTTATTAGCTCTTAAAAAAAAACAAAGTGGGAGAGAGAGAGAGAGGAAAGGAGTCACGAGGTCCCAGAGCTGTGCAGGGGTCAGGGATCAGGTAGGGCTCTGCTAGTCCTTGAGAGGATGTGGGGAACACAGACCTCCTAGAAGATGATGTAGAAAAAACTAGAAGAATTAGGAAAAGACTACAAAGGCAGTGTCTGCCGTTTAATGCGCCAACACTGCAGTCACTTTTCTTCAGTTTTATTGGAGCTGGGAGTAATGAGAGAAGAAAAAGGTGGCAGCAGAGTAGGCAGACGCACAGACACCCAGCTCTCACCACCAAACTGGAATACAAATCAATTTAGGAAAAATCAGCATGAAAAACCAACTCTGAACTGCAAGAACAGCTCTCAAAAACCAAGGAGCAAAGAAGAAGCCACAACAAACCTGGTAGAGAGCGCCTGAATCTCCCCTGCTTACAGGAACAGAAGGGGGGGTGAGGCTGAGAGGCCAGAGGGGATCTCACACAAGGGAAAAGAGCAGAAACTACTGCTCACAGCCACTTACCTGGCGACCAGGGAGCGAGCTGTGTTGAAAAGACCAGCTTATCTCCCAAGTGGAAAGGAAAGAGAGAGGGACAGACAAGGAATGAAGGAGACGACCTAAGAAAGCTGACTCATCTGTGCTGGAGGCGGCCATAGCTGGGGGAGGGACTGAACCTTTCACAAAAGCTGAATTGCTTCCGGATCAGAGATCTCTGGACATCTATCCAGCTCCAATCAGCACAACAAGACACAGCTGAAAACAGGAAGTGGGGAGGAGGGGCAGTAACTCAGGTCTCCATGGAGATCTGAGATACACCTCCCCCTACTGAAGCTGAGAAAACACCCTGTCCCCAGTGAGATTAGCTGGCTAAAGAGGCCTTCAGAGTCTCAGGTTACACCCACCGCATTCCTGGATACAGTTTCAAGGAAGCCCCCTGCTGAGATCAGTAAACAAGACTATCACCTGTTAAGAAAACAAACAGTCCCTGGCCGGTTGGCTCAGCGGTAGAGCGTCGGCCTAGCGTGCGGAGGACCCGGGTTCGATTCCCGGCCAGGGCACATAGGAGAAGCGCCCATTTGCTTCTCCACCCCTCCGCCGCGCCTTCCTCCCTGTTTCTCTCTTCCCCTCCTGCAGCCAAGGCTCCATTGGAGCAAAGATGGCCCGGGCGCTGGGGATGGCTCTGTGGCCTCTGCCCCAGGTGCTAGAATGGCTCTGGTCGCAACATGGCGACACCCAGGAGGGTCGCAACATGGCGACGCCCAGGATGGGCAGAGCATCGCCCCCTGGTGGGCAGAGCGTCGCCCCCTGGTGGGCGTGCCGGGTGGATGCCGGTCAGGCGCATGCGGGAGTCTGTCTGACTGTCTCTCCCTGTTTCCAGCTTCAGAAAAATGCAAAAAAAAAAAAAAAAGAAAGAAAGAAAACAAACAAATCAAGACTTCAAAGCCGCCCAAATCCGAAAGTGGATTACAGATAACAGCTGATACCAACCCAAGAAGACCTAGAAATAACACAACTGAAAACTGGAGGCAGACAACACCAAGCCTAGACTCAACCAACTCTACAAATAAAACACCCCAAAACAGATAATGAGAAGACAAAGGAGTGCAATACAAATGAAACCACAAGAGACACCTTCAGGAGATGAACTGAGTGATATGGAAATAATCAAACCTCCAGATGCGGAGTTCAAAATAATGATGGTGAGGATGCTTAGGAATATTAGAACAACAATGGACGGTCATTGTGAAAACCTAAATAAAGAAATAGCAAGTATAAAAAAGAATCAGTCAAAAATGACAAATACAATATCAGAAATAAAGACCACAATGGAAGGAATGAAAAACAGGATAGATAGAGCTGAGGATCAAATCAGCGAGTTGGAGGACAACTGGAATGAAGGTATGAAAGCAGAGAAGAAAAGAGAAAAGAGACTCAAAAAGTCAGAGGAAACTTTTAGAGAGCTCTGTGACAACTTGAAGAGAAATAACATCCGCATCATAGGGATTCCTGAAGAAGAAGAAAAAGAACAAGGGATAGAGACTTTGTTCAATCATATCATAGCTGAAAACTTCCCTAAATTAATGCAAGAGAAATTCTCACAAGTCCAAGAAGCACAGAGGACTCCATTAAAGGAAACCCAAAGAAACCTACACCAAGACACATCATAATTAAAATACCAAAGCTAAGGGATAAAGAGAAAATATTAAAAGCTGCAAGAGAAAAAAAAGTTATCACCTACAAAGGAGCCCCCATAAAAATGACATCCAATTTCTCAACAGAAATACATGAGGCCAGAAGGGAATGGCAAGAAATATTCAAAGTAATGCAGAACAAGAACCTACAACCAAGACTACTTTATCCAGCAAGGCTATCATTTAAAATCGAAGGGGAAATAAAAAGCTTCCCAGACAAAAAACCAACTCAAGGAATTCATTACAACCAAACCAATGCTGCAGGAAATGTTAAGGGGCCTGTTGTAAACAGATCAAAGTGGGAAAACAATATAGCAAAAAAGAAATACACCTTTAGGAAGAAAATGGCAATAAACAACTACATATCAATAATAACCTTAAATGTAAATGGATTCAATGATCCAATCAAAAGACATAGGGTAGCTGCGTGGATAAGAAAACAGGACCCATACATATGCTGTCTACAAGAGACACACCTTAGAACAAAAGATACACATAGATTGAAGGTAAAAGGATGGAAAAAAACATTTCATGCAAACGAAAATGAAAAAAAAAGCTGGGGTAGCAATACTTATATCAGACAAGTTGGACTTTAAAACAAAGGATATAGTAAGAGATAAAGAAGGCCACTACATAATGATAAAGGGAGTAATCCAACACGAAGATACAACTATTATAAATATCTATGCACCTTATATAGGAGCACCCAAATATATAAAGCAGACTTTGATGGATTTAAAGGATGAGATCAACAGCAATACTATAATAGTAGGGGATTTCTATACCCCACTAACATCACTAGATAGATACTCAAGAAAGAAAATTAACAAAGAAACAGCAGACTTATTGGAAACACTAGATCAACTTGATTTAATAGATATCTTCAGAACCTTTCACCCTAAAGCAGCAGAATATACATTCTTTTCAAGTGCTCAAATGAGATCAAAGAAGAAATAAAAAAATTCCTAGAAATGAATGACAATGAGCATACAACAACTCAAAATTTATAGGACACAGTGAAAGCAGTACTGAGAGGGAAGTTCATAGCACTACAGGCACACTTTCAGAAGCTACAAAAAGCTCAAATAAACAACTTAACCTACATCTAAAAGAATTAGAAAAAGAACAGCAAGTAAAGCCCAAATGTAGTAGAAGGAAGGAAATAATAAAGATCAGAGCAGAAATAAATGACATAGAGGCTAAAGAAACAATACAGAGGATCAATGAAACTAGGAGCTGGTTCTTTGAAAAGGTAAACAAGATTGATGAACCTTTAACTAGACACCAAGAAAAAGAGAGAGAGGACTCAAATAAATAAAATTAGAAATGAGAGAGGAGAAATAACAACTGACACAACAGAAATACAAAATATTGTAAGAAAATACTATGAAGAACTGTATGCCAAAAAACTAGACAACCTAGATGAAATAAACAAATTCCTTGAAACATGCAATCTTCCAAAAAATCAATCTGGAAGAATCAGAAAACCTAAACAGACCGATTACACCAAATGAGATCGAAACATTTATCAAAAACTCCCAACAAAGAAAAGTCCGGGGCCTGATGGCTTCACAATGGAATTCTACCAAATATTCAAAGAAGAACTAACTCCTATCCTTCTCAAACTATTTCAAAAAATTCAAGAGGAAGGAAGACTTCCAAGCTCCTTTTATGAGGCGAGCATAATTCTGATTCCAAAACCAGGCAAAGACAACACAAAGAAAGAAAATTATAGGCCAATATCTCTGATGAATATAGATGCTAAAATCCTCAACAAAATATTAGCAAACCGGATCTAACAATATATGGAAAAAATCATACACCATGATCAAGTGGGATTTATTCTGGGGAGGAAAGGCTGGTACAATATTCATAAATCAATCAATGTGATTCACCACATAAACAAAAAGAAGGAGAAAAACCATATGATAATTTCAATAGATGCAGAAAAAGCATTTGATAAAATGCAGCACCCTTCATTATTAAAACTCTCAGCAAAGTGGGAATACAGGAAACATACCTCAACATGATAAAAGCCATCTATGAGAAACCCACAGCCAATATCATACTCAATGGGCAAAAATTAATAGCAATCCCCTTAAGAACAGGAACAAGGCAGGGGTGCCCCCTTTCACCACTCTTATTTAACATAGTCCTGGAAGTCCTAGCCACAGCAATCAGACAAGAAGAAGAAATAAAAAACATCCAAATTGGAAAAGAAGAAGTAAAACTATCATTATTTGCAGATGATATGATATTGTATATAGAAAACCCTAAAGTCTCAGTCAAAAAGCTACTGGACCTGATAAATGAATTCAGCAAAGTGGCAGGATATAAAATCAATACTCAGAAATCAGAGGCATTTTTATACACCAACAATGAACAGTCAGAAAGAGAAATTAAGGAAACAATTCCCTTCACAATTACAATCGAAAAAATAAAGTACCTAGGAGTAAACTTAACCAAGGAGACTAAAGACTTGTACTTGGAAAATTACAAAGCATTGATAAAAGAAATCAAGGAAGATACAAACAAGTGGAAGCATATACCGTGCTCATGGTTAGGAAGAATAAACATCATTAAAATGTCTATATTACCCAAAGCAATTTATAAATTCAATGCAATACCAATTAAAATACCAATGACATACTTCAAAGATATAGACCACACATTCCAAAAATTTATATGGAATCAAAAAAGAACACAAATAGCCTCAGCAATCTTAAAAAAGAATAACAAAGTGAGAGGTATCACACTTCCTGATATCAAGTTATATTACAAGGCCATTGTACTCAAAACAACCTGGTACTGGCATAAGAACAGGCATATAGATCAATGGAACAGAACGGAGAACCCAGAAATAAACCCACAGTTCTATGGACAACTGATATTTGACAAAGGAGGTAAGGAAATACAATGGAGTAAAGACAGCCTTTTTAACAAATGGTGTTGGGAAAATTGGACAGCTACCTGCAAAAAAATGAAATTAGATCACCAGCTTACACCACTCACAAAAATAAACTCAAAATGGATAAAAGACTTAAATGTAGGCCATGAAACCATAAGCATCTTAGAAGAAAACATAGGCAGTAAGCTCTCGGACATCTCTCGCAGCAATATATTTGATGATTTATCTCCACGAGGAAGTGAAATAAAAGATAGGATAAACAAATGGGACTATATCAAACTAAAAAGCTTCTGCACAGCTAAAGACAATAAGAACAGAATAAAAAGACAAACTACACAATGGGAGAACATATTTGACAATACATCTGATAAGGGTTAATAACCAAAATTTATAAAGAACTTGTAAATCTCAACACCAGGAAGACAAACAATCCAATCCAAAAATGGGCAAAAGAGATGAATAGACACTTCTCCAAAGAGGACATACAGATGGCCAATAGGCATATGAAAAAATGCTCATCATCACTAATCATTAGAGAAATGCAAACTAAAACCACAATGAGATATCACCTCACAGTAGCCAGAATGGCACTCATCAACAAAACAACACAGAATAAGTGCTGGCGAGGATGAGAACCCTCCTGCACTGCTGGTGGGAATGCAGACTTGTGCAGCCACTGTGGAAAACAGTATGGAGATTCCTCAAAAAACTGAAAATCGAACTGCCTTTTGACCCAGCTATCCCACTTTAGGAATATACCCCAAGGACACCATAGAACGGCTCCAAAAGGAGAAATGCTCCCCCATGTTTGTGGCAGCATTGTTCACAATAGCGAAGATCTGGAAACAGCCCAAGTGTCTGTCAGAGGACGAGTGGATTAAAAAGCTTTAGTACATATATACTATGGAATACTACTCAGCCATAAGAAATGATGACATCGGATCATTTACAATAACATGGATGGACCTTGATAACATTATACGGAGTGAAATAAGTAAATCAGAAAAAAAACTAAGAACTATATGAATCCATACATAGAAGGGACATAAAAATGAGACTTGGAGACATGAACAAGAATGTGATGGCAACAGGGGTAGGGGGTGGGGGGAGGGGGGATGGGGCGAAGAAGGAGAGAGGGGTTGGGGGAGGGGAGGGGCACAAAGCAAACCAGATAGAAGGTGACAGAAGACAATTTAACTTTGGGGGAGGGGTATACAGCACAATCAAATCAAATGTCAAAATAATCTAGAGATGTTTTCTCTCAACATATGTACCTTGATTTATCAATGTCACTGCATTAAATTTAATAAATAAATTTTTAAAAAAACGAAGTGGATATATTTTTCTTAGGAAGACTATTTTAAACCTCTGTATTCTTTTCACTTTCTAACTAGCAGATAAAAATTGGGTGCCTTAAAAGATTGTATTGTACTTCACCTATGCACCTGCCATCATTCTAGAAGGTTTCTTTATACCAAAGTTTTCAAATCAATAATGTTGCATAGAAATACATTAAAGCCCCATTTTGTCTAATTCAAATACCCACAGGGAAATGCAAAACTAGAAATTTTTAGTAATTAAGCATATACTTCCATTGCCAGGAAAGGTTGAAAATTAAAGATTATGTGAGAGAAGCTGAGCCTTAATTTTTTTATTTTGATCTAGGTAGGCCATGTGAATTTCAAAAGGGGGCTCTCTAAAAGGCCAAAATGAGGCCTGAGTGCCATCTGGGATAGAAATCTTGAGTTCTAGAGTCTAATCCACCAGATTAATATGCTAGATCAACCCCCTAATCATTATGTATCTTACAAAATTTCTTTAACTTGCTAAACCCTTAATTTCCACATATGCAAACTGCAATAATAATACTCACCTAATAAGGCTAGCATAAGGATTTAATGTAGCAAAACATGCACACAGAACTTGACATGTAGTGTCAGGGAATAAGACAATTGCTATTGTTATTACTGATTACTGAGAACCTTATTACAGGTTCCATATAGGCTTCTGACTAGTAAAATGACTGGTTCTTAACCTCAGTATCCTGTTTCCAAACTTTAGAATCCAGATTTTACCTGTTAGAAAGTGTTCAGCTAATAAAAAGTAAAACTTCTTCTTCACTCAGATAAAATAAAATAAAATGTATTTTTCTGCACCATAATTAAGTTCAGAGGTAGGAATCGTTAATTAAAATACTTGAATTTGTCATCAAGAACTCAAGTTCTGCCTGATAGAGCATTGGCGTGGGATGCTGAGGACTCAGGTTCCAGACCCCAAAGTTGCTGGCTTGAGTGTCAGCTCACCAGCTTGAGCGTGGGGTCTCCAGTTTGAGTGTGGGATCGTAGCCATGACCTCATAGTTGCTGGCTTGAGCTCAAAGGTCACTGGCTTGAGCAAGGGGTCACTGGCTCAGCTAGAGTTCCCTACTCTGAGCCTCCCAGGTCAAGGCATATATGAGAAAGCAATCAATGAACAACTAAGGTGTCCCCCACTATCAGTTGATGCTTCTCATCTCTCTCCCTTCCTGTCTGTCTGTCCCTGGCTGTCCCCCCACCTTCTATTTCTCTTTCTCTCTAATAAAAAATAAAAAATTCTTTCCATATCTTTACTCTAAAATAATGAGATCAATTTTATCCTATGGCTGGCTGTCTTTATAGTCTCGGATGCCAGAAACAATAGGGCAAAGTCACCCTTGCTCAAGCCAGGTAGGGAGAGTGACAGAGAGATCAATTGATAGATTCCAGGAACCCCAAGCAATCCTCTCCCCTTGTGTCACTCTTGATCCTTTCCTTTTCTTTCCTCCTTTTCTTTCTTTCTCCCTCTATTTCTTCCTTCCTACCTCCCTCCCTTTCTTCCTTATTCTTCCTTCTTCCTCTTTACTCTTCCTTCTTTTTCTCTGTCTCTCATTCTTTCATCAACAATACTCATTCAAGTATTTACTATAGATCTGTCACAGTTCTCCATCCCAGGAATAGATCAGTTCACAAAACAGTAAAAAATGCTGCCTTTATGTAGCTTATGTTCTAGTAAAGCCAAATTGTTCCCATGACTACAAAAACCACTGTCCAGAAGAATGAGATGACAATGGTTAAAGACTAGCAAAGTGAAGTGGAATGGATGTTGAGGAGTCTACTGCATATGGGCCCAATATGTGTCAAAATAAATTCTTGAGATCTTTTGTAGATGTAAAACTTTAAGCATCTCAAAGTCTATGGTAGAGAAAAAATATCCCTCATTTCTAAATATGTTCATTATTTTCTGATTTTTCTTTTGACCAAAAAAAAAAAAATAGTTTTTCAGTGAAGTGCAACACATAAGCATTATCAGACATACCTGTTTATTTTATGTTACAATATGTTGTTAGTAAAATTCAAGCCCATTTGCTTTCTTTGGTTGTCGTTTTAAAATCCCAGACCTTGCATTTATATTGGTTTATTATGTAAAAATAATTTAATGTTTTAATCATACACTACATGATACACTATAATGATAATCTTTAAATGTTAATTTCATTAACATTTTATGTTGACCTATATGTCACTACTGCTACAGTAATCACTTTATAACTTTATCTAATGACAATGTCTGGTGGTGATTTTCAATTAAGTTGAGTCAGTCATAACCTTCAAAGTAACAAGCATAGTGTTACTGATTCTGCCTGTGCTGTAGCTTCCAATTGTGGCAGCACGGAGTTTCACCTCAATTCCCACCAAATCCTGACTCCCACCAGAGTAAAGCCATAGATAAATAGGCCAGTAAATACTTTACATTTCCTTTTTTTTTTTTTTAATAAATTTTTATTAATGGTAATGGGATGACATTAATAAATCAGGGTACATATATTCAAAGAAAACATGTCTAGGTTATTTTGTCATCAAATTATGTTGCAAACCCCTCGCCCAAAGTCTGATTGTCCTCCGTCACCCTCCATCTAGTTCTCTGTGCCCCTCCCCCTCCCCCTAACTCTCTCCCTCCCTCCCTCCCATGTCCTCCCTCCCTCCCCACCCTTGGTAACCACCATACTCTTGTCCATGTCTCTTAGTCTCATTTTTATGTTCCACCAATGTATGGAATCATGCAGTTCTTGTTTTTTTCTGATTTACTTATTTCACTCCTTATAATGTTATCAAGATCCCACCATTTTGCTGTAAATGATCCGATGTCATCATTTCTTATGGCTGAGTGGTATTCCATAGTGTATATGTGCCACACCTTCTTTATCCAGTCTTCTATTGAAGGGCTTTTTGGTTGTTTCCATGTCTTGGCCACTGTGAACAGTGCTGCAATGAACATGGGGCTACATGTGTCTTCACGTATCAATGTTTCTGAGATTTTGGGGTATATACCCAGTAGAGGGATTGCTGGGTCATAAGGTAGTTCTATTTGCAGTTTTTTGAGGAACCACCATACTTTCCTCCATAATGGTTGTACTACTTTACAGTCCCACCAACAGTGAATGAGGGTTCCTTTTTCTCCACAGCCTCTCCAACATTTGCTATTACCCGTCTTGTTGATAATAGCTAATCTAACAGGAGTGAGGTGGTATCTCATTGTAGTTTTGATTTGCATTTCTCTAATAACTAATGAAGATGAGCATCTTTTCATATATCTGTTGGCCATTTGTATCTCTTCCTGGGAGAAGTGTCTGTTCATGTCCTCTTCCCATTTTTTTATTGGATTGCTTGTTTGTTTGTTGTTGAGTTTTATGAGTTCTTTGTAAATTTTGGATATTAGGCCCTTATCTGAGCTGTCATTTGAAAATATCAGTTCCCATATAGTTGGCTGTCTGTTTATTTTGATATCAGTTTCTCTTGCTGAGCAAAAACTTTTAATTCTGATGTAGTCCCATTCATTTATCTTTGCTTTCACTTCTCTTGCCATTGGAGTCAAGTTCATAAAATGTTCTTTAAAACCCAGGTCCATGATTTTAGTACCTATGTCTTCTTCTATGTACTTTATTGTTTCAGGTCTTATATTTAGGTCTTTCATCCATTTTGAATTAATTTTAGTACACGGGGACAGGCTGTAGTCGAGTTTCATTCTTTTGCATGTGGCTTTCCAGTTTTCCCAACACCATTTGTTGAAGAGGCTTTCTTTTCTCCATTGTGTGTTGTTGGCCCCTTTATCAAAGATTATTTGACCATATATATGTGGTTTTATTTCTGGGCTTTCTATTCTGTTCCATTGGTCTGAGTGTCTATTTTTTTGCCAATACCATGCTGTTTTGATTATCGTGGCCCTATAATATAGTTTAAAGTCAGGTATTGTAATGCCCCCAGCTTCATTCTTTTTCCTTAGGATTGTTTTGTCTATTCGGGGTTTTTTATAGTTCCATATAAATCTGATGATTTTTTGTTCCATTTCTTTAAAAAATCTCATAGGGATTTTGATGGGAATTGCATTAAATTTGTACATTGCTTTGGGTAATATGGCCATTTTGATTATATTTATTCTTCCTATCCAAGAACAAGGAATATTTTTCCATCTCATTGTATCTTTTTCGATTTCCCTTAACAATGCTTTGTAATTTTCATTATATAGGTCCTTTACGTTCTTTGTTATGTTTATTCCTAGGTATTTTATTTTTTTTGCTGCAATCGTGAAGGGGATTATTTTTTTGAGTTCGTTTTCTAATATTTCATTGTTGGCATATAGAAAGGCTATGGACTTTTGTATGTTAATTTTGTATCCTGCGACCTTACTGTATTGGTTTATTGTTTCTAATAATCTTTTTGTGGAGTTCTTCGGGTTTTCGATGTATAGGATCATATCATCAGCAAAAAGTGATAGCTTTACTTCTTCTTTTCCGATATGGATGCCTTTTATTTCTTTGTCTTGTCTGATTGCTCTGGCCAGAACTTCTAGCACCACGTTGAATAAGAGTGGAGAGAGTGGACAACCCTGTCTTGTTCCTGATTTAAGGTAGAAAGTCCTCAGTTTTATGCCGTTTAATAGGATGTTGGCTGATGGTTTATCATATATGGCCTTTATCATGTTGAGATATTTTCCTTCTATACCCATTTTGTTGAGAGTCTTAAACATAAAATTGTGTTGTATTTTATCAAAAGCCTTTTCTGCATCTATTGATAAGATCATGTGGTTTTTGTTCTTTGTTTTGTTGATATGGTGTATTACGTTAACCGTTTTGCGTATGTTGAACCATCCTTGAGATTCTGGGATGAATCCCACTTGATCATGATGTATTATTTTTTTAATATGTTGTTGTATTCGGTTTGCCAGTATTTTGTTTAGTATTTTAGCATCTGTATTCATTAGAGATATTGGTCTGTAGTTTTCTTTCCTTGTGCCATCCTTGCCAGGTTTTGGTATGAGGGTTATGTTGGCCTCATAAAATGTGTTTGGAAGTATTGCTTCTTCTTCAATTTTTTGGAAGACTTTGAGTAGAATAGGAACCAAGTCTTCTTTGAATGTTTGATCGAATTCACTAGTATAACCGTCTGGGCCTGGACTTTTATTTTTGGGGAGATTTTTAATAGTTTTTTCTATTTCCTCCCTGCTGATTGGTCTGCTTAGGCTTTCTGCTTCTTCATGACTCAGTCTAGGAAGGTTGTATTGTTCTAGGAATTTATCCATTTCTTCTAGATTGTTGTATTTGGTGGCATATAATTTTTCATAGTATTCTACAATAATTCTTTGTATATCTATGATGTCTGTGGTGATCTCTCCTCTTTCATTTTGGATTTTATTTATTTGAGTCCTGTATCTTTTTTCATTGGTGAGTCTTGCCAAGGGTTTGTCAATTTTGTTGATCTTTTCAAAGAACCAGCTCCTTGTTTTATTGATTTTTTCTAAAGTTTTTCTGTTCTCTATTTCATTTATTTCTGCTCTGATTTTTATTATCTCCTTTCTTCGGCTGGTTTTGGGTTGTCTTTGTTCTTCTTTTTCTAGTTCCTTAAGGTGTGAAGTTAAGTGGTTTACTTCGGCTCTCTCTTGTTTGTTCATATAGGCCTGAAGTGATATGAACTTTCCTCTTATTACTGCTTTTGCTGCATCCCAGAGATTCTGATATGTCGTATTTTCATTTTCATTTGTCTGTATATATCTTTTGATTTCTGCACTTATTTCTTCTTTGACCCATTCATTTTTTAGAAGTATGTTGTTTAGTTTCCACATTTTTGTGGGTTTTTCCCCCTCTTTTTTGCAGTTGAATTCTAGTTTCAAGGCTTTATGATCAGAAAATATGCTTGGTACAATTTCAATTTTTCTAAATTTGCTGATATTGTCTTTGTGGCCCAACATATGGTCAATTCTTGAGAATGTTCCATGTACACTAGAGAAAAATGTATACTCTGTCGCTTTGGGATGAAGTGTCCTGTAGATGTCTATCATATCCAGGTGTTCTAGTATTTCGTTTAAGGCCACTATATCTTTATTGATTCTCTGTTTGGATGACCGATCTAGAGCCGTCAGCGGTGTATTGAGGTCTCCAAGTATGATTGTATTTTTGTTAGTTTTTGTTTTAAGGTCAATAAGTAGCTGTCTTATATATTTTGGTGCTCCTTGGTTTGGTGCATATATATTAAGGATTGTTATGTCTTCTCGATTCAACTTCCCCTTAATCATTATGAAATGACCATTTTTGTCTCTGAGTACTTTTTCTGTCTTGTAGTCAGCATTATTAGATATGAGTATTGCTACGCCTGCTTTTTTGGGGGTGTTGTTTGCTTGGAGTATTGTTTTCCAGCCTTTCACTTTGAATTTGTTTTTATCCTTGTTGCTTAGATGTGTTTCTTGTAGGCAGCATATAGTTGGATTTTCTTTTTTAATCCATTCTGCTACTCTGTGTCTTTTTATTGGTAAGTTTAATCCATTTACATTTAGTGTAATTATTGACACTTGTGGGTTCCCTACTGCCATTTTATAAATTGCTTTCTGTTAGTTTTGTATCTAGTTTGATTCTTCTCTTTTGTTTTTCTATCATTTGTTTTTGTTTGTTTGTGTTCCATACTTCTTTCCTCTGTTGCTACCTTTTTTAAGTCAAGTGTTTTTGTGGTGGTTTTTTTAGGGGTGGTTACCATTAAGTAATGAAAAGGGTACCTACCATATTCATTGTAGTACCCTATCTTATAAGTATTTCTGCACTTCATCATCCTTTGCTACTGTTAATCTCCATCCTCTCCCCCCTTTTTTTCCTTTGTTGTCACAGTTTAAGTTTGGTTTTATTGTGTTCTTGGTGGAGCTGTTACTTGTGGTGTTGTTTTCTTTTGTTCTTTGAATCTGGTTGGAAAACCCCCTTTAGTATTTCCTGGAGTGGGGGCTTTCTGTTGATAAATTCTCTCATCTTTTCTGTATTTGTGAATGTTTTTATATCTCCTTCATACTTGAAGGATAGCTTTGATGGGTATAGTATTCTTGGCTGAAAGTTCCTCTCTTTCAGGGCTTTAAATATTGGGGTCCACTCTCTTCTAGCTTGTAGAGTTTCTGCTGAGAAATCTGATGATAATCTAATAGGCCTTCCTTTATATGTTGTACTCTTCTTTTCCCTGGCTGCCTTGAGAATTTTTTCTTTGTCATTGGTTTGTGTCATCTTTATTATGATGTGCCTTGGAGTGCGTTTGTTGGGGTTAAGAAAACTTGGCGTTCTGTTTGCTTCTTGAATTTGAGGCTTTAGTTCCTTCCACAGGCTTGGGAAGTTCTCGTCTATTATTTGTTTGAGTATATTCTCCATTCCATTTTCTTTCTCTTCTCCCTCTGATATACCTATTATTCTTATGTTATTCTTTCTGATGGAGTCAGACAATTCCTGTAGGGCTTTCTCATTTTTTATTATTTTTGAGTCTCTTTCTTCTTCTCTCTGTTGTGCCTCAAGTTGTTTGTCTTCTATTTCACTAATCCTATCTTCAATCTGGGCTGTTCTGTTAGCTAAGCTTGTTACCTCGTTTTTCAGCTCGTGAATTGAGTTTTTCATTTCTGTTTGATTTGTTTTTATAGTTTCAATTTCCTTGGTAATATATTCTTTGTGTTCATTGAGGTGTTTTCTGATCTCACTATATTGCCTTTCTGTGTTTTCTTGTATATCTCTGAGTATTTTTAAGATTTCTATTTTAAATTCTCTGTCATTTAGCTCCAAGGCTTCCAATATGTTAAGTCTTTTCTCCATAGATTTTTCCACATCTATTTGTGTTACCTCTCTTTCTTTTGTATCCATAATATTCGATTTCCTCTTTCTTATCGGCATCTGAGGGTGGTCTTATTGATAGCACTAATTAGAATTAATAAAGAGTAAAAAGTAAAAAAAAAAAAAAAAGGTAAAACACCCCACAAAAAAAAACAGTAATAATTTATTATTTCCCCCTTTTTTACTCTCTTCTCTTTCCCTCCTCTCCCCTCCTCAGGGAAATATCGTGCCTATAATGGAGGGCCTGATTTGGGGTGAAGAGTTCAAGGGGCAAAAAAAAGGGAGTAGGGTCCTACTAAATGCAAAAAAAAAAAAAAAAAAAAAAAGGGAAGAAAATCTTAGACAAGCATAAGATGATTTGCTTGTAAGTGATGGTCAACTAAGAGATATAATGAGAGGGGTAAGAGGGAACCAGAAAAAAGGACCAAAAAAGAATAATAAAGAAGAAAAAATAAAAATAATAAGTAAAAATCTGTTGTATTAAGTGGAGCGAAGACTAAATACAATGGAGACCTTGGGTTGGGAGGACCCAAAATGCCACAAAAATAAACAAACAAGAAAAGAAAAAAAAATAAAAACAAAAGCAAAAAAGAGAAATAAAGCCAAAAAAAAGCCTTGAGTCCCAAATTAACTAATTTGTTCGTGATTGAGGATTATATGGGAGGAAAGTAAAATGAGAAAAGAAAAAACGAATAGAAAGAAAAAAATAAGAAAAAGAGAAAAACGAAGGAAGAGATAAAATAGGAAGAGAAAAAAACAAAATAAAGCAAGACAAAAAAAAAACACAAAAGAGGAGAGAGTGAGAGTTAAGTGTTTTGGAGTATAACCTTAAAGGAGGGTGAGGATGAAGAAGAGAAATAAAATGCAACACTCATGGGTAGTGTAGTTCAAGAAAGGGGAAGCATAAGATGGGCAGAGAATAGAAGGACCGAGGTGGAGGAAATAAAGGCAAAAAGATAGAAGAAACAAACAACAACAACAAAAAAAAAATAGTGGATCAAGTTGTAAAGTCTGTGGGTTTTTCTTGATTTTGAGAGGTTAACTTCTTCCTTTTTCTTTTCTCTCCCTCTTCCTGGTCGGTGACTCTGTACCCCAGGCTCTGCCCCTGTGTCACTCTTAGGTAGGGATTTGCAGTTGATGGGATTCTATGGCAATGTCATATAATTGGCTTTAGTCTTGCTGGAAGTAAAGGCTTGTTGGCGTTTGTAGGGTCCAACGATGAGAGAGTTTGCTTTCCTGGATTCTCTCTCCTAGTCCCCCCTTTCTGAATTAGCAGCCTGGTGATCCAGCTATAAGGCTGCAACTGCTTCTGCCTGGGGAGTAAGAGGCTCAAAGAGCTGGGAAATCCCCACTCTATCCCCACTCAGTGCAAGGCTTTGGGAAAGGCTCTGAGAGTCAGGGCCTCCAGTGTAATCAGGCGGGGGTGGGAGTCAATTGTTGTCAAGGTGACTGTTCAGCGCCTATCATTTAGTTGGACCTCTCAACCCAGGCTTTCCACACTTTGTAGCCTGTTTTTGCAGGGAAGAAGAGGCACTAGTCTCTGCTTACGACTAGTGTAGTATAGACCTTATTATCTGCCAAGTCCTTCTTGTTAGCGTTTATCCTTAAATCTGGAGGCTCTATTAATCAGAAGTTGCCCCCGCCCCTTTAGTGAGAGGCACTAAAAAATATCACGCCTCTTGTCTTGGAATGCTGAATTGAGAGAGATCTTATCAATTAGAACCGAGGGTGCGCAGATTTCATGGGTTAAGCTAATTTCAGTGATTGGGTCGCAGCTGTGCTTCCGAAGGTATTTTAGGCTGCCTGCACGCGCCCCTCCCCCAACGCTTGATTGTTAGCTTGAATGGCTGGGTGAGGTGCCCCGCCCACGGAGAGAATCTCCCAAGCCTCTCCCGCTCGCCCCGCCGCTGGCGGCTGGACCGCACCAGGCGCAGGATAATGGAGCCCCCTGGGTGTGCGGGCCAGCAGGGCGCCCTGGGCGCGTGGAATGCCCAAGGCACGCGCGCGAATGGGGCGCTCCGGGCACCGGAGGCCGGCGACCCCCACTTGCAGTGTGCGGGCCGCTGGGAACGTCAGCGGTGCTCAACCGGACCGGGCGCGCGCGCGGCGGCTCGCGGTGGCTCGCGGCGGCTCGCGGTGGCTGCTCGCGGTTCCCAAGTATATGGGCTGACTCACCACAGGTGCACTTCCTTTGGGTTTGAAAGAACGTCCCTGTGGTCGATTCCTCCACACCCTCGTCTCTCAGATTCAAGTGATAACAGTCCTTTCGCTATCAGTTTCTGTGGAACTCCGGAATGCTCCGAGGATAAATTTTTCTTTTTCTAGTTGATAAATTTGTTGTGATTTAGGGGAGAGCTGTCAGACGCGCTGCTCATGGCGCCATTTCCGTGATGTCACTCTACTTTACATTTCTTTAGGGATAAAGTATTTCATTGTGTATCCTAGAGCACTAAAATAATGGTCTGTGCTAAATATTCATGGAAAAAAATATGAATTCCAAAAGGAATTTCTCCATGCTGTGTCTATCACACTTAACATTTGGGGACCTTCTGGTCAAAGCTGAGGGAGCAGGAAGGACTCCAAAGGTTTCACATAATAATCTTAAGTAAAAAATTAATGTTTTTACTTTGAAACTTTACAATGTACAACTTACTTTGTTGCCATTTGCTTTCTATCACTGTCATATCCCAGTGAAAGTGATGGTGGAAGAGGATAGAAGGTAGCATGGTTAATAGTATTTCTCTCTGAAATATTTACTATGTGATAGACCCTTACTGTATGTCATCAATTCATTTAACCTCATACAAACCCTGCTTGGTTGATACTATGAACTCCATCCTACAAATAAGGAATCTCAGTGTACACAAAGTAATAAATTTGCCCAAAGTGTTACAAAGTCTCCCAGTTTAGCGTGCTGTGGAGAACTTTAGAACCAAGGCCCATAGCTGTTTATTTTTAAAAATCTGTATATTAATTTAAAGGACAAACAGTATACCTTAACAAGAAAAAAGAGAGGCTCCTTTGGTAAAGAAAACGTATAAAATCAGCCGTGGATCCCTACAAGGCCAATGACTCTCAGGAAGAGTGTTGGTCAAATAAGTTTGTAAACATGATATATATGTTTGCTCGCTTGTGACTTATAATGGGTGTGGGGGACAGGCTATAAGCAGGCCAGGTTGTTGTAGCCTGAGGTTTGGTTTTGGGACTAAGCTTTTCCCCACACCCTTGACTGATTGTATGATCTGGGTGGTGCACTCTCATGAGAAATCCAATTATGCCTTGGATAAGTGACTTTGTATGGAGACTTCCTTGTTTGTATATTGGATTAAGGGATTTTGGTTTTCTACACTATAAAGTGGGACAGACCAGGAGCTCAGACACACAGTTCCTGCTATCACAATTGCAGGGGCTCCCCTGATCCCTTGCCCTTCATGGGAAGAGCTGGTTTTCTGCTTTTCCCTTGTCTTCTTTTGTGGTTTGCCTGTCTTGGTGAGACACCAATAAATAGGATGGCCCCCCATCCTCTGACTCCACCATTTCTTTATCGCCTGCCCGAATCCAATGGGAACCTGCATGTGAATGGTCACGATGACGGCTCCTGGCCTTACAAAGAGGAAAAGGGGAATGATAAAAAACATCAGCCTGAAGGAGGAGGTTCTTGTGTGTGACCAGAAAGTCAGAATGAAGGGTTTGCTTTGGGGAGGTTCTTACGTCATTTCAGGCTCTAGTTAAGTTTCATCCAGAAGCACCTGAACAGGATCTGACAGCTGCCCCCACCTGGGTTTGGAACAGGGTGGTGGGAGGTAGGAATAGAAGCTAGAGGCACCATTTTTCCTCTTGGTTTGGAATGGCCCTGTTGGGCAGATAAAATGTATTATGCTCACTTTGTTAAAGTGGCGCTGCCCACGTGGAGGCCATCGCCCAGGTGATATTAATGTGTGTTGAGAATCCTTGTAGCCTGGGGCTTGGTTTTGGGATTAGGCCTTTCCCACCCGTTTTGATGTGGGGTGGTACAATCCAATCATGCCTCAGAGAAGTGACTTTGTATTAGAGACTTCCCTATTTTGTATATTGGATTAGAGGTTGTGAAGCTACAATATAAAGTGGGGGCAGAACGAGAGCTTGCTCTCTTGGTTCCTGGGATGATTAGCATGAGAGAGCAGAGGGAGCAGAGCAGAGAGCAGAAAGAGGCCACGTGGCCAGGAGAAGCAGCCAAGATGGCAGAGTGCTGAGTGAGATGCCAGTTTGTGTAGTGTTTGTATCTGGGATAAGGAAGGAGATGGGGAACTGAGGAGAATAAGGCTGGTGAGCTAGAAACCTTTGATTCTAGGAAACTCGGATAAGTCAGTGGCTTTGTGAGCACTGAATGTGAGTAGGTTTTGGAGCCCAGTGTGTATTTTTACTTGCCCGCCAGGTGCAAGCTAGAATTAAAGACTATGGCTCACCAGGTTTTGGCTCCGTTGTTTCTTGACCGACAGTCCAAATCCAATGCGAACCTGCATGAGCTGGGCTGCTCTGATGGTGGCCTTGGCTGCTGGCTTTACAGGCCCATAAATATTTATATAGATCTCTGTAGACTCCCTTGAGTCATATTGGAGTTCTTAATGTGTACTTAATCTGTTTACATTAAAAGGAAGCAAAAACAATAAGAATAAAATAAGTGCACAGGGACAGGCAAGATTTCCACAAGATGGTTTCCATGGGCCTTTCAAGTTCTCACTGTCCCCGAACCAGCAGGGTTTTAACATACCTATGTGGTGTATCTGATGGGATGCATGACTTCTAAATTTCTTCTCACCAAAAAAAAAAAGATAAAAAATATATTATTGTGTGAAAGTTCTTAAAATAAGCATTATTACAATTAAAAATATTCAAAAGTCACTTCTAAAAGAGCAGTCTATTCCAAAGGCAAGGAAGTAATACAAAAAAAGAAAATCCTAAAAATTAAGAGGTAACAAATGTCCATAATGTGAGACTGGGAATTTAGTATTTAAATAAGAATAAAGTCGATATTTTTTATTTTTTATTTTTTTTCTTTATTAAATGAGTGGTGAGGAGGCAGAGATAGAATCGCACATGCGCCCTGATCAGTGCCCCATACTTGGGCCAATTTTTCTTGAACCATTCAAGCCATGGCTGTGGGAGGGGAAGAGGGAGGGGAAGGGAGAGAGCAAGAATGGGGAGACTTCCACACACTGGGCCAGTGCTGATCCAATGCGCCAGGTCCAAAGTTGATTTCTTAAGACACGTAATCTCAAATTTACCTTGGTCATACCTCCATTTAACTGATTGACTCTAGTGCTATACATAATCTCATTTAGGCTTAATCATTTCTCAAAGGCCCTATATCCAAATACAATCACATTGGGGATTAGGGCTTCAACATATGAATTGGGAAGGGTGTGGCAAAAATTCTGATCATAGCAGATCAATAGACTTTATCCTATTAACTCAACTACAAAATCAGAGCTGTATCCCAAAAGCTCTGTGGGAACTATTCTATTTTTTTTTCTTTTTTTCTTTTTTTTAATTTATTCATTTTAGAGAAGAGAGGGAGAGACAGAGGGAGAGAGAGAGAAGAGAGACAGAGAGAGAGAAGGGGGGAGGAGCTGGAAGCATCAACTCCCATATGTGCCTTGACCAGGCAAGCCCAGGGTTTCGAACCGGCGACCTCAGCATTTCCAGGTTCGACGCTTTATCCACTGCACCACCATAGGTCAGACCAGGAACTATTCTATTAACTTAGCTAAATTCATATAAAAGTCTTCATATGCAATTTACAAATTCTATCAAGTAGTTGAACTTGTGTGATGAACTTTTTGATTGACAGAGGGTAAAGTACCTGTCTAGATAATAAATGATGAAGCTGGGTGGCTATAAAATAATAATAATTACTATAAAATTTCATACAATAATTAGCTTTCTATAGTAGATTGATAGAGAAATCATATGGAGAAAACTAATATGTTTTAAAGTATAAGAACCACATGAATAATTTAGCAATAAATCTGGGGACTTAAAAGAGATATTTATTGAATAGCTATTTTAACAGATAAGATCAATATAGTAATTGATAGTATAAACATCTCATAAAACAAACAAAATAGGCATCACTTTCTGGTATAGTGGCCTTCTTTCCTTCCTTCTTTCCTTCTTTCCTTCTCTCCTTCTTTCCTTCCTTCCTTCCTTCCTTCCTTCCTTCCTTCCTTCCTTCCTTCCTCCCTCCCTCCCTCCCTCCCTCCCTCCCTCCCTCCTTCCTTCTTTCCTTCCTTCCTCCCTCCCTCCCTCCCTCCTTCCTTCCTTCCTTCCTTCCTTCATTATGGCCATGTAGTATATGACATTTTTTACTAAAGACTTTTACTAAACATTAAATTGCATTAATATAGTTATATTTTTATATTATCATATCATATCATTTTTCTCTTTTTGCTTTTAGATCTATATGCTTGGTGACTTTAGAGGAGGAATTGGAAATACATTTGGGTTCATTTGTTTATTTTATTGTGTGGTTTTAAGACTATACTTTCAGGGATCATTTCTATAGTTCGTTATTGTGTGGTTTTATATTCTTTTTTTGTTCTCTTTTTTTTAAAATAAATTTTTATTAATGTTAATGGGGTGACATAAATCAGGGTACATATATTCAAAGAAAACATATCTAGGTTATCTTGTCATTCAATTATGTTGCATACCCATCGCCCAGAGTCAGATTGTCCTCCATCACCTTTTATCTAGTTTTCTTTGTGCCCCTCCCCCTCCCCCTAACCCTCTCCCTCCTTCCCTCCCGCGTCCTCCCTCCCCCCACCCCTGGTAACCACCACACTCTTGTCCATGTCTCTTAGTGTCGTTTTTATGTTCCACCAATATATGGAATCCTGTAGTTCTTGTTTTTTTTCTGATTTACTTATTTCACTCCGTATAATGTTATCAAGATCCCACCATTTTGCTGTAAATGATCCGAAGTCATCATTTCTTATGGCCGAGTAGTATTCCATAGTGTATATGTGCCAAATCTTCTTTATCCAGTCTTCTATTGAAGGGCTTTTTGGTTGTTTCCATGTCTTGGCCACTATGAACTTGACTCCAAAGGCAAGAGAAGTGAAGGCAAAGATAAATGAATGGGACTACATCAGAATAAAAAGGTTTTGCTCAGCAAGAGAAACTGACATCAAAATAAACAGACAGCCAACTAAATGGGAAATGTTATTTTCAAACAACAGCTCAGATAAGGGCCTAGTATCCAAAATTTACAAAGAACTCATAAAACTCAACAACAAACAAACAAACAATCCAATAAAAAAATGGGAAGAGGACATGAACAGACACTTCTCCCAGGAAGAAATACAAATGGCCAACAGATATATGAAAAGATGCACATCTTCATTAGTTATTAGAGAAATGCAAATCAAAACTACAATGAGATACCACCTCACCCCTGTTAGATTAGCTATTATCAACAAGACGGGTAATAGCAAATGTTGGAGAGGCTGCGGAGAAAAGGGAACTCTCATCCACTGTTGGTGGGAATGTAAAGTAGTACAACCATTATGGAGGAAAGTATGGTGGTTCCTCAAAAAACTGAAAATAGAACTACCTTATGACCTAGCAATCCCTCTACTGGGTATATACCCCAAAACCTCAGAAACATTGATACGTAAAGACACATGTAGCCCCATGTTCATTGTGGTTTTATATTCTTTGAGATTACACATGATTTGAAAATCAAGTTCCTAATGATTATGGGCTACTAAACTTATGGACCCAAGCAGATGTATCTTATACAAAGCAGGTATGGGCATCTACATGTACACTCTGAATGTTAATAGTCACAACTGTCAATGTGTGTGCTTTCTGCTTTTGACAAGGGTGACTGGGAAAGGCCTGTAACACTTCAAGGGGCACCTGGATTTAATATGAGTGTAGAAGTGCATCACAGCAGAGCTTGCTATTGCACCTGAAATGCTCCTCTATGAACAAACATAGTAAATCTTTACTCTAAGAAAGTAAAATAAAGTAGTTCCATATTTCCATACAAAGGGTTCAATTTACAATTGGAGTTTAGAGTCACAGCTACTGTAGAGGAAAACCTAGAGCCAATATTTCCCCACTAAGTAGGAATTTCAGTTTTAGCAACAAATTATTATAATAAATAAATCAATATGGCATATATTGTAAAAGATAGCTTATACCACATTTTTCAATCATAAAATCATACGAGGAAGGCTTTCTCATGAGAAAAATAATTTTTCAAATTAAGTTCTTAAGCATAATTTCACAAGTATAGGTGAAGGGAAGTTTTCTAGAAGCTTTTCAGAAGCTATTTCCATTTCCATAACACATACACCCTCCAGATGTCACAGTATGCAAGTGTGACCAAGGACCTACAAGAGTCTTACTTTTCATGCACCTACATACAGATTTTATACTGTCTCTTGGGAAGTTGGCCCCCTTGCCCTCAGCTGTGTTCCTAGTCCACAAACAATAATCTCCTATCATCCCATCAACATTCTTTCTCATTCTAATGCTCCTATGCTTCCATTTTTCTCCTATGAGTACCAACATCTTATCACTTGTAACTCAATCTGATGGTCTCACTCATTATATTCTTCTTTTTATTATTATTTTTAGTGAAAGGAAGGGAGGCAGAGACAGACTTCCACATGTGCCTTGACCAGGATCCACCTGGTAATCCCATTAGGGGGCAATGCTCTGCCCATCTGTGGCCCTTGCTCCATTGCAACCAGAGCCATTTCTTTATGCCCGAGGCAGAGGCCATGGAACCATCCTCAGCTCCCAGGGCCAATTCACTGTAATCGAGCCATGGCTGCAGGAGGGGAGGGGAAGAGAGAGAAGGAAGCAAGAGGGGGCGGGATGGAGTAGCAGATGGGTGCTTCTCCTGTGTGCCCTACGGGGAATCGAACCCAGGACATGCACATGCTGGGCTGGTGCTCTACCACTGAGCCAACCAGCCAGGGCACTCATTATATTCTAGCTTAGTTTTCTCCATAATGTTCTCCTTCTCATTCTTACCAATAGCCATCATCCCAGTGTTCTAGATGGTATCCCTTGCTTCTTTTGATAAGTGCCTTTTTCCCTAAAAAGTTTTTAGTTCTCATTATTTCCTTATATTAACTGAATTTAGGACCTTATAACCCACGACTCTACTACCCTCTCATCTGATGTCTACTTTCTTCCATTGCCCTCCATTTAGTAGCCAATATGGTCATCTCTTCCATGACCCTTTTCTAGAAATAATCACATAGCCTTAACTTTACCATATTATCTTAAAGACACGTCAATAGTAATCTTTCCTAAATTTAATAAAACTACACTGCAATCCTTTCTAAAATGTAACTATGAAAGCTTGCTTGAATTTTTCTATGTATATGTTTCCCTCAAATTCAATTTTGGCTTAGCTATTTACATTTTTTCTCATTATCTAATACATTTTGAGGAAGAAAGTTTAGAATTTTAACTGTTACAAAAGGATCTGTTGGATCTTTGAGTCTAAAATGAGGCAATTCTGAAAATGAAAGTATGAATTATGAACTGAAAATACATAGATAACAATAAATAGGTGTGTATAAATACAAATAATTGAGAAGACTGTATCAGTGAACCAGGGGAAAGCATTTTGAGATAAAATTATTATAAAATAGAGGCACAAAATATGAAAACATAATTTGAATACTTATCTTAGTTCTTCACTGCAGTGTGTATCTTACAGTGTGAAGCCAAGAAAACTCCCAAACCTGAAAATGTAAAAAGAGAATCCTAAAAACAGCATCTATAATCTATTAAAATATAAACAGATGTATATAATATAGTGTACGTCAGAATAGAAACTATAACATAGATAATTAATGAAGTGGAATTTTAGTGCTAACCGGAGGAAAAAAATACTTCTTAAAATCAAAAGCTAATTAGTCAGTATCTGAATTTATTAATATGTGCAGTAATATAGCTTGCTAAAAATTTTCAAGTTAATTAAAAAGGCAATTCTAACTGTTTTCACTTACATTAGCTAATGATTTATATATTTTTGTGTCAACCCCAAACAACATCTTGTTAGAATATATCCAATTCTGGTATAATTGTTCAGCTGTCTCAGTAAAAAGGGGGAAAATGGACTTAAAAAACACCACTAAGCATCTTGCATAACTGCTTTTCTTATAAATTACCAGTGCCACTCATGAATATTGAACATATATCAGAATATTTACAGATATAAAAGCAGATGGGTCTTAGGAATTCAAACCTCCTTCTAATATAAATTTTAAAAAGTAAACAAATGTAGTCTATTAATTTCCAGATAAAAGTTGCAGTGCTGACCTTAATCGTTATCATGTGCTAACTAAATACATGCATTATTTTTACTCCCTTCTAAATTTTTTTTTTATTAAGTGAGAGGTGGAGAGGCAGAGAGACAGGCTCCTGCATGCACCCCAACCGAGATCCACCTGGCAAGCCCCCTACGAGGAGATGCTCTGGGGCCAATGCTCCATTGCTCAGCAACTGAGCTATTTTAGTGCCTGAGGTAGGGCCAGGGTTCCATCCTCAGTGCACAGCGCCAACTTTGCTTGAACCAATCGTGCCATGGCTGCAGGAGGGGAAGAGAAAGAGAAAGAGAGAAAGAGATAAGCTGGAGGGGTGGAGAAACAAATGGTTGCTTCTCCTGTGTGCCCTGACTGGGAATCAAACCCAGGACATCTACACACTAGGCCGATGCTCTACCAATGAGCCAACCAGCCAGGGCCCATTTAAAACGTAATTAAAACTTCAGTGAAAATTTTTTTCTAGATAAATCCATTAAAACAAGCATAATGAGGGGAAAAAACAGAGCAACTTTGCTAAAAGCTGGAAGCCCAATGGAAACATGACAACTGTAAATAGATCAGCATATTGAGAAAGCTTAATCTTAACCATGTACAAAAAGTTCAAGATGCAATTTTAATATAGATCCCTAAACACCTGAGGAATTGGCAAAATAAGATATTTTAAAAATGGGTAAATTAACACTGAATGCCTAAGAATTCCTCAAAAACTGGATTGGCAAAAAACGTATATACAAAAAATATAGACACAGTAAACAACATGGTGATGGCCAGAGGGAAAGGGTGTGGGAGCCAGGTAGAGATGGGAAAAATATAGACAGAAGGAGATACTGCTAGCAGCAGAGGCCACCCGATGTGGTGGGCAGACGGTAGTTTGTTCTGTGTGTGAAAGCTGTATGGTTTTGCAAACCAATGTCATACCAATAAATTAAATTAAAAATTAAAGAAAGCATTAGGACAGGGGTCCCCAAACTTTTTACACAGGGGGCCAGTTCACTGTCCCTCAGACCGTTGGAGGGCCAGACTATAAAAAAAAGCTATGAACAAATCCCTATGCACACTGCACATATCTTATTTTAAAGTAAAAAAACAAAAAACAAAATGGGAACAAATACAATATTTAAAATAAAGAACAAATAAATTTAAATCAACAAACTGACCAGTATTTCAATGGGAACTTTGCTCCTCTCACTGACCACCAATGAAAAAAGTGCCCCTTCTGGAAGTGCAGCGGGGCCGGATAAATGGCCTCAGGGGGCCGCATGCGGCCCGCGGGTCGTAGTTTGGGGACCCCTGCATTAGGACCAGATCTTCTCTATTCCAAAGTTTTAGGTTACTGTTTCTCTCCTACACTGGCAGGGAACTACAGGTATACTTTTTTACAGCTTTACTGAGATATAATTCACATGTCACACAACTTACCCATTTAAAGTATATATAGTTATTTCTGCCTGGCTTATTTTGCTTAGCATAATATTCTCAAGGTCCATCCATGTTATCACAAATAACAGTGTTTCATCATTTCTTATGGCTGAGTAGTATCCCATAGTATAGATGCACCACATTTTCTTTGTCCAATCATCTATCAAAGGACACTTTGGTTGCTTCCATGTCTTGGTCACCGTGAATATACACCCCTATAGGGGGTGTATATATATTTGCGAATAAATGTTTTCAAATTTTTCAGGTAGATGCCCAGAAGAGGGATTGCTGGGTCATATAGCAGCTCTAGCCTTAAATTTTTGAAGAACCTCTGTATTATTTTCCACAGTGGTTGTACCAGTTTACATTCCCAACAGGAGTAAATGAGGATTCCTTTTTCTCCACAGCCTCTCCAACTTTTTATTCTTACTTTTCCTATTGATAATAGCCAGTAGCCATATGATTTCACTCATACGTGGAATATAAAACCGATACTCATTAACACAAACAAAGGTATAGTAGTTACCAGTGACTAGTAAAAGGTAAAAGGGGCCAAGTAAATGGTGGTGAAAGATGATTTGACTTTGGGTGGTGGGCACAAAATGCAATGTACAAATCATGTATTGTAGAGATGTACACTTGAAACCTAAAAAATCTTAACCAATATCACCTCACTACATTTAATAAAAAGTAAAAATAAATAAATACAGTGTATACAGTTAACCCATGAACAACAGATGGATTAGGGGCACACACCTCTCATGCAGTCAGAAATCTGTGTATAACTACAGAAACCCAATGGCTTATAGTGTATTTATAGAGGTACGTATACAACTCATCACAGTTTCAGAGCATTTCCATTACCCCCCAAAGAAACCTCATATCCATCAACTATCATGCTCCAACCTCCCATTCCTCCCAACTCTAAGAAATAATTTAATCAACTAAATTAAAGTTCATCACATTTAAAATTAAATTTTAACTAATCAAGATTAATGAACATTTCTGTCCTAATATAAATTGATTAATCCACTATATACAGCCTGACCACTCACACCTCAAAAATCCTTTGGTGCACTATAACTTCCAATCCATTAACCTAACCCTTTCCTTACTGCTTTTACTTAACTCAGATTCTCCATATTTCCTTACCTGATTGAGATTCCAAGACCATTTATTATAACTAGTCTCTCATATAATTAGTCTCCATCCCCTTGCCACATTCTCCCTCTACAGTACTCCGTTGGTGAAAATCCTAACCCAGTTAAGTCAAGTCTCTGACCATGCATGACTTTATACAGTCTGCACTGGCATATGAGCCGCTGAATAAAGCTGGAGGAATAGACACTAAACTTTGCTGACTGCTCTCAATTTAAATTCATAACCATTATCCCCAAGTGGGCCTTTACAATTGGCTGAAATTCCATTTCTTTTACTTTAATAATCCATTTTTTAATTTCCATGTCTATTTCAATATACTATAATGCTTACAAAAATTAGGGGATATTTTATCACTTCATATTCATTTTGAAATATCCCCTCATTTTTGTGAGCACTATATTTCAGTATGTTGAATCTTATGAGGGCAGGAGATCTGTCTGTTTTGCTTAACAATGTATCCACAGAAATTAAAACAATGTTTGGTATATAATAGGTACATTGATCATTTGTTAAATTAATAAATTAATTTTATTAATTTTATATCTTCTTTTGTCTCAAACTATAATAGTTTATCTATTCTACTAATTTTTGGATGATGATTTAGCTTATTTTACCAAAAAAATAAAAGCAATCAGAAAAGACGGCCCACACAAATAAAATTATTTTTTAGAAATTATTATGCAAAGGTACAAAGTCAATCTAATGAAAAAAGGAGAATATTTTTCCTAAAAAAAATGGTAGTACTGAAAAAAGATGGACATACATATGTAAATAAAAAAGAAAGAAAAAAATTAACATAATTCACATAAAATAATTAACACAAAATAAATCATAAAACTAATAAATATATGAAACAATAAAATATCTAAAAGAAAATATAAAAGTATTTTGATATTAGGTTAAGCAGATTTCCTAGGAATATCACCAAAAGTATGATCTATAAAGAAAAAAATCAGTTAATTGGACTTCATCAAAATTTTAAACTTTTGCTTTGTGAAGATTCTGTTAAAAGAATGAAAAGGCAATTCACAGACTGGTAGAAAATATTTTCAAGTCATATTCCTGACAAAGGACTTGTATTTAGAAAATATAAAGAAAAATTTAAAACTCAACAATAAAAAAAGATACTACCCATTTTTTTAAATGAGCGAAAAAGCAGAAAGACACTTCACCTAAGAAAAATACAATAATGAATAAGCATATTAAAAAGATTTTATCATTATTAAACATTAGAGAAATACAAATTAAAACACCATGAGAAATCATTGCCTGCCTATTAAAATGACTAAAACATTTCTGACACCACCAAGTGCTGGTGAGGATATAAAGCAACTAAGTGCTCAGGCATCGTGGTTTACTTTGGAAACAATTTGGCAGTTTCTAATCAGGTTAGACATATACCTACCATAAAGCCCAGCAACGCCATGCCTAGGTATTTATCCAAAGGAAATAAAAACTTGTGAACATACAAAAACCTGTGTATAGGTATTAAATACACTTTTTTTAAAGAATTTATTGGGTGACAGTGGTTCACATATCTACACAGGTTTCAGGTGCTCAGTTCCCAACACATCTCTGTCCTCCACATTGTGTGTTCACCGGACCCCCGAGTCAAGTCTTCCTTCATCACCATTTATCCTCCCTCCACCCTTCTCCACCTCCCTCCACCCCAGCAATCACCATGCTGTTGTTTGTGTCCGTGAGTTTTTCTTTTCCTTTTACTCATTATGGTACTTGTATTTCTCTGACTGGCTTACTTTACTTAATATAATGCTATCCAGGTCCATCCATGCTGTTGCAAAAGGTAAGATTTCTTTCGTTCTTTTTTAATTTTTTTACTTTTTTTATGGCTGCTGGAATTCCACTGTATAAATATTAAATGTACCACAGATTTTTTATCTACTCACCTACTGGTGGGCACTTGAGCTGTTTCCAGATCTTGTCTATTGTAAATAATGCTGCAATGAACATAGGGGTGCATATATTGTTTTCAAATTAGTGTTTTGGAATTCTTGGGATATATTCCCACAAGTGGGATCACTGGGTCAGAAAGCAGTTTCATTTTTACTTTTTTGAGATAACTCCATATTGCTTTCCACGGTGGCTAAACCACCACACCAACAGTGCATGAGAGTTCCCTTTTCTCCACACCCTTGGCAACACTTGTTCATTAATTTATTAACAAAAAATGGAACAATCTAAATATTCTTTAGCCCATGAAAGGATAAGCAAACTGTAGTACAGTCATACAATGGAATACAACTCAGCAATAAAAAGAAACAAATTATTGATACATGCTACAACCTGGTGAATCTATCATGCATTTTTCTAGTGTAAGAAGTGAGACCCAGTCCTGGCTGGTAGGTTCAGTGGTAGAGCATTGCCCAGTGTGTGAACGTCCCAGGGTCAGGGCACACAGGAGAAAGAACTGTCTGCTTTTTCAACACTCCCCCTTTTCTCTCTTTTCCCCTTCTCTTTCCCCTTCTCACAGACATGGCTTGATTGATTCCAGCAAATTGTCCCAGAGCACTGAGGATGGCTCCAAGGCCTCTGTCTCAGGTACTAAAAATAGTTTGGTTGCTGAGCAATGGAACAACACCCCAGATGGGCAGAGTATCAACCTATAGGGCAGGGGTTGGGAACCTATGGCTCACGAGCTCTTTTGATGGCTGCATCTGGCTCGCAGACAAATCTTTTTTGCTTGTTTGTTTGTTTGTATTTTTCTGAGGTTGGAAATGGGGAGGCAGTCAGACAGACTCATGCATGAGCCCGACCGGGATCCACCCGGGGGCAATGCTCTGCCCATCTGGGGCGTCGCTCTGCCGCACTCAGAGCCATCCTAGCACCTGAGGCAGAGGCCACAGAGCCATCCTCAGTGCCTGGGCAAACTTTGCTCCAATGGAGCCTTGGCTGCGGGAGGGGAAGAGAGAGACAGAGAGCAAGGAGAGGGGGAAGGGTGGAGAAGCAGATGGGCGCCTCTCCTGTGTGCCCTGGGCCGGGAATCGAACCTGGGACTCCCACACGCCAGGCCGGCGCTCTACCACTGAGCCAACCGGCCAGGGCCTCGCAGACAAATCTTTAAAAAAAAAGAATAACATTAAAAATATAAAACATTCTCATGTATTACAATCCATTCATTTCCTACCGCTCATGTTCATGGTTGAGGGTGGCTGGAACCAATCACAGCATCCTCCAGGACAACACCAAATTTTTATTGGATAATGCCTAACGTACATGGGTCATTGTATGGCTCTTATGGAATTACATTTTAAAATATGTGGTGTTCATGGCTCTCTCAGCCAAAAAGTTTCCCAACCCCTGCTATAGGGGGCTTGCTGGTGGATCCTGGTCCCAGCGCATGCAGGAGTCTGTCTTTCTGCCTATCCTGCTCTCACTTAATTAAAAAAGAAAAAAAGGAAGAAGTTGGACCCAAAAAACTAAAAACTGTGAAATTCCAGTTTTATGACAACTTGGAAAAGGCAGTACAATAGGAATGGAGAACAGACAAGTGGTTGTCAGCACTGGGAGTGGAAGAAGAGGTGACTGCAAAGGGTCAGTGCTGAGAATTTTTGGAATGTATCAGTGTGCGAATGACAAACACAAACTTTATGCACTTGTTAAAGCCTTATAATTATATATCACAAGGAGAAAACTTTAATGTATATAAATTTAAAAATAAAAGAAGATGAGAAAAGTATTAGTTTTTTTCCCTATGCTTGTGGTGCCTCATTTTTTAAGAGAAACTCCCTCCACATCACCCCCATGGCGCCCTGCACTGCAGCCGGCAGGAAAGTGATAAACCATTTATTTATACAACCAACCAAGTCTCCTAGGATGCTCAGTGCCTAGACCCCATCTGAGAAGTGGGATCTAATGAGTTATTGTGCTTAAAGACCTTCAAAGCATATTTTTTCCTTTAAATACAATGCATTATTCAAAGGAAAATAAGAACAGTGAGAAGAGAGTGTTATGTTAAGAATACCTAATATTTCAAGCATCAATGCCTGTTCTTATTAGTTACTATTTGTACCTTTGTGTTCATCTTCTTCTTTCTATCTTTCACAAAAGGTATATGTGTATGAGGGTATATGCACATTTCTGTTCTTTCCTATTTTTCATTGTCCTTTTTCCTATTTATCTATGACCCAGTGAGATCGCAGTTAGCTAATTCCAGGAGTAAGAGACGCATTTTTTCCTTTCTACAGATTGTGATTCCTGCTTCTTAGCACTATACCACTTCCTTGGGATGAGAGAGAAAGCTCAATATACCTGAATTAAATGAATTCTACACAGTCCAGCATCTTTGTCAAAGGAATTATCCTCTCTGGCTAAGATATCTCACAGATAAGTAATTCTTTAACAGCAAATGGGAGTCTTAGAAGTAAAATTATTCTCAACCATATTCATTAAATTATAAAAAAAACAAATTAGTCATTTTACAAATTATATATTAAGTAATATTTTTAGTCACTGAATAGAACTTCAGATTATTTATTAAAGGAATTACAGTTTATTAATGTCATCATTTTGTACTATTTAAAAAGTCAACTAATTACCTCAAAAGGATGACAAAGTCTAGCCCTTACAGCAGCATGCTTTCTAAATAAAGCAAAGACCACTAATTTTGACACTGTTACTGTACCAATTAATGGAATATTTGTGTAACAGAAAAACACCTACAAAAAATTTTCTATCTTTATATATATATGTAATAAAATTTTTGCAAATGACAGTTTGTATGTTATTAATAAAAATAGTACTGTAACTTCTTCTCAGCTTGACGTATATTAGAAAGTGTGATAGGTAAGAATTCCCTGGCCTTCCTTCCATGTAAATGTAGAGATGACCAAATGTATATTTACATGTGTTTTTTGTTTTAAACCTTTATAAGGCCTTTTCTACCATGTGCCGGGTACTCATATGTACACTAGCCTTCATGAAACCCTATGAAGCAGGCTTATTATTTTCATTTTATTGATGAGAATGATAAAACATGGAACATGTAGCTAACTTGCTGAAGGTCTTTCATCTAGTACACGGCAGAACAGGTCTTCTGAATCCAAATCCTAAGTCTGCTCCACCCTGCATATTATCCAATCACATACATGTATGTACTTTGTAATATCATGGAGGGAAAAAGAAATGGTCTCTAGTGAAGCCAAACATAGAGTTAAGTTAAATGAATGTGTCTTTCTTTTGTCTTTTTGTGTCCTGAACACCCCTTTTCTGGATATATCACTTGGCATTGCAGAATATTAATAATGCCCAGGAAAATTCAGAGAAGCAGAGGTAAGCAATGAGGACTCTTCTATACTATTAAATCCTTTCACAGTTATACCATTTGACTGACAGATATAAAGAGGTTTCTCTGTGACATTCATCACACTGCCCAGGACTGCTCCAAGCTTAATCTCAGTGACAAATGCTTAAAGTTAATCATCCATTTGCCTCCATTTTTCCTTTGAAGACATTGATCAAACTGTGCTGACAAAACCATGATGAAATATCAGGCTCTGGGAAATGATGAGCTGGCTTTGAATCTACTGTTATTTGAGCAAAAGGCAATGGCTTGAGGGACATCTGTCATTCTCTTCGGCATTAACTGTCCTCTTCAATTTGAGGCTACATGTGTTCTGTTCAGAATTGTAGATTCTATAAATGTTCCAGATGCTTATCATAAAGTTCATGACTCGCAGTAGGCAAAAATAGACTTGTGTGCTAACAATACTATCATTTAAGTAACCCAAAAAGGTCAAAGAACATTTGTAGGGCTTGGGAGATAGAAACTTGTTCCTGCTCTATCGTCTAAGCAATGAAACAAAACTCCTTCACACTTACCTTTTTGCTATAACACCTTCCATTTACTAGAAAGCATCACAAAGATTACTCTCCATAGAATTTGAAGGTTTGAGTTTTAAATGCTTTTTAAAGAGTCCTTTTCTTCTATCCTCTTAAACTAACAACTATTTTCCCTTCCTTATACATATGTGGAACTCCATGCGGTTTTACAGACCGTATGGAGATCTGAGTCATGCTATGAAGTCTGATATTTAGAATATAGAATAATTCACATTGAATTCATGCAGACAAGGGAGCTCCTGTAAATTATATAAACAAAAAAGAAAAAAGCCTGATGCCACCTGGGTACTGTCTCTGTTTAGGTTCTCTTCAACTATCAAAAGCATCACTCTCCAATGTAGTCAAGTAAATTTTTTAGAATTAAAAACTGTATCATAGATATTGCTTATGGCCTAAGAGTAGATGGAAAAAAGGCACTTACCCAAACTGTAGCAGGGTTATAACACATATATACTCTGAAGAGTCCCAGATGATAGCAGTTGAAGGCATGTTAATGTTAGGAAGAAAAAAACAAAACATACCTGCCATCTGTATTCATGGTACAAAGCCATTTCTAATTATGTTTTCTTCTTTTATGATAATTTATTTTATTTTTTAAATTTTATTTAGAAAATTAACTTTAACAGGTTGACATTGATCACTAAGAGTACATAGGGTTCAGGTAAACATTTTTATAGCATTTGAACTGTTGATAATGTTGTTTACCCATCACCCAAAGTCAAACATTTTCTGTCACCTTATATTTGACCTTCTTTACTCCCTTGCCCCCACCCATGCCCCCTTCTCCTGGTAACCATTTCACTTTTATCTATGTCCATGAGTCTCAGTTTTATATCCCAGCTATGTGTGACATCATACAGTTTTTAGCTTTTTCTTCTTTTCTTAAGCTGTGTAGTTCAGTAGTGACTTTTTTTGTGGGTAGTTAACATTAGGTTATTAAGAGAAAAATGTTTATATGTACAAGAGTCCTTTGTCTTATGAGCACTCCATCCTCCTTTGCTACTGCAGATCTTTATCCTCCCCCCCTTTTATGTTATTGTTGTCACAGATTATTCTTGTTTTTATTGTGACCTTATTGCAGATTTTACTAGTAGTTTTGACTTGTTTTGTTCTTTGTTTCTGGTCAAATAACCCCCTTGAATATTTCCTGCAGTGGGGTTTTTCTGGTGATAAATTTTCTCAGCTTTTGTATATCTGCAAAAGTTTTTATTTCTCCTTCATATTTGAAGGATAACTTTGATAGATATAGTATTGTCTGGTAATTTCTTTCAGTATTTTGAATGTTTGGGTCCACTCTCTTCTGACTTGTACAGTTCTTGCTGAGAAGTCTGATGATAACCTAATGGGCTTTCCTTTATATGTTATGTTCTTCTTTTCCCTAGCTGCCTTGAGAATTATTTTCTTTGTCATTGATTTTTGACAATTTTATTAATATGCGCCTTGGAGTTAAGTGTGTTTGCATTGCAGTAACTCGGCATTCTGTTTGCTTCTTGGATTCGAGGCTCTCTTTTCATAGGCTTGGGAAATTCTCATGAATTATTTGTTTAAGTAGGCTCTCCATTCCCTCTCCCTCTCTTCTTCTTCTGATATACCCAGTATTCTTACATTGCTCTTTCTGATGGAGTCAGACAATTCTTGTAGTGCTCTCTAATTTTTTTTAATTCATAAATCTCTGTTCTCTTCTCCCTGTAGAATTTCTAGTTGCCTGTCTTTGATGTCACTGATTCTTTCCTCCATCTGGCTTGCCCCATTAGCTAAACTTGCTACCTCACATTTCAATTCATGTATTGAGTTGTTCATCTCTATTTTTAAAGTTTTAATTTCCTTGGTGAGGTATTTATTTTGTTCATTAATTTGTTTTCTGAGCTCAGTAAGTTGCTTATTGGTGTCTTCTCACATCTCATTAAGTATTTTCAAAACTTTTTTATTTTGAATTCTTTATCATTTAACTCCAAGATACTTTTTTTCTAGAGATTTTTCATTTTCTTTCTGATATACATCTCTGTCTCGTGTAGCCTTGGTATTTATTTTCTTCTTCCTTGATGCCATTTGAGAGTGATAGTGTTAAGAACTCTAACAAAAAAATTACTAATAAAGTGAAAAATTTTAAAAGAAACAATAAAAAATATATAAAAAATTTTAAATTACAATAAAAACCACAGAAAAAAAGGTTAGAAAAAAACAAACATAAACATCAAAAACAAAAGACCTACAAAAGAATAAGAATAAAGAATACAATAATTAAAGAAAATGAAATTCAAAGGAGAAAAAAAGAAATTTTGGTTTTGAGAGGTTTCTTCCAGTAGATGTTGCTGTATTACAAGTTTTAGCTCTGTGAAGTTCCTGGGCTGTCCTCCACTGAGATGTTGTTGTCACAATGATGTAGGTGGGGATACAGATGCATTGGTGGATTAGGCATGCTGTGAGGATTTTATGGCATTGCTTTCCAGCTTTATGGCTCTAGCAATGGTGATCTCAGGCTTCCAGGTGCTCCTCCCCATGTCTCAACAGACCTTGGGACCAGACGCAGAGCACCTCTGTTCTTCAGGGAGAGAATAGCTCTGGAGAAGCAGCTGTGGTGTCTACCTCTGCTACTCTCCATACGGAGAAGTGAGGAGGGTGGGGTCCGGGAGGCTGGGGCGTTGCACTTTAGCTTTGTCTCTCTTTGTGGAGTGCGGGCTGCAGGCAGACTGCAGGAATAATGGCCATATCCCCGTGCTCTGGCTGCTTTGGTTTATCTCCCCTGCTGTCCCTCTGTCTCACTGCTCCTCCCGGCAGGAGACCCAGTCACTCCAAGTTTCCTTCTCCATACCCCTCAGACAAAATCTAAACAGCCTGAGCTTCACTTCTCCCCACAGTCCAGCAGAGAAAAAAACCTAGTCACATTGGGTTTGTTTCCTCCTCTTAGCTGATAGCTAGTGCCTTTTATCTTCTGTAACCCTTTTTAACCCGTCCCACCTTTAATCCATTTGGTGCATGGATCTTTCACTGCGAGCCCAGCTGTTCCTTCACTATGTTATGGTTGTTTAATTTGTTGAAATTTCAAGGAGAGAGATCAGGAGTATCTCTCATTCAGCCATTACTCGGAAATCTTAGGCACTATTTGTAATTTAACAAAAATTTTTGTAGTGTGCAATTTGTATTTCTCCCAATGCCTTTCTTTATGTATTTCTCTAACCTCTTTCCAGTCAATGTCATCGTATTCCTCTCACAAAGCCCAGCTCCCAAACTATTTATTGATCATTAAATCATGATCTGGCTCCCAATATACATTTAATTTTATGCAAAAAGAATTTGTAGTTGCTTGTTACCATAGACAAATCTGTCCCATTCTAACTACTAAACTGACTGATACTTTGGCCATATTTCTCCTAAGTACAATGGGCAGAGTCACTGCCTAGTAGCTAAAAGTTTAGATGTTGGCTGTCATTTCCTCAGGGGAACTAGGAAATATTAATATGTATTAATGTATGTATATAAATCAGGTTGAGAGCAGTAGATGAAATAAGATGTTAACATGCAGTTTACAACTTTAAAATAATTCTATAAATGTTGTCTATTATTATTTTATCATTATCACAAATTTAAAAGAATATTATTAAAGAATCTTAAGCCAGAATGTGACAATATTCAATTAAATTTTATTACTACTACATAAAGAATGAAACAATAGTTACTTAACAATGTGCTTTTTTTTTTTTTTTTTTTTAAATAATTTTATTTATTTATTTATTCATTTTAGATGGGGGGAGGGAGTGGGGGAGAAGCAGGAAGCATCAACTCCCATATGTGCCTTGACGGGGCAAGCCCAGGGTTTTGAACCAGCAACCTCAGCATTCCAGGTCGACACTTTATCCACTGCGCCACCACAGGTCAGGCAACAATGTGCTTTTAAAAATTTATTTAGAAGAATATCATGTCCTTAAGGGCCTAATATCCAAAATTTACAAAGAACTCATAAAACTCAACAACAAACAAACAAACAATCCAATAAAAAAATGGGAAGAGGACATGAACAGACACTTCTCCCAGGAAGAAATACAAATGGCCAACAGATATATGAAAAGATGCTCAGCTTCATTAGTTATTAGAGAAATGCAGATCAAGACTACAATGAGATACCACCTCACCCCTGTTAAATTAGCTATTATCAACAAGACAGGTAATAACAAATGTTGGAGAGGCTGTGGAGAAAAAGGAACCCTCATTCACTGTTGGTGGGAATGTAAAGTAGTACAACCACTATGGAGGAAAGTATGGTGGTTCCTCAAAAAACTGCAAATAGAACTACCTTATGACCCAGCAATCCCTCTACTGGGTATATACCCCAAAACCTCAGAATCATTGATACGTAAAGACACATGTAGCCCCATGTTCATAGCAGCACTTTTCACAGTGGCCAAGACATGGAAACAACCAAAAAGCCCTTCAATAGAAGATTGGATAAAGAAGATGTGGCACATATACACTATGGAATACTACTCAGCCATAAGAAATGATGACATTAGATCATTTATAGCAAAATGGTGGGATCTTGATAACATTATACAGAGTGAAATAAGTAAATCAGAAAAAAACAAGAACTACATGATTCCATACATTGGTGGAACATAAAAACGAGACTAAGAGACATGGACAAGAGTGTGGTGGTTACCAGGGGTGGGGGGAGGTAGGACGCAGGAGGGAGGGAGGGAGAGATTTAGGGGGAGGGGGAGGGGCACAGAGAAAACTAGATAGAGGGTGACAGAGGACAATCTGACTCTGGGCGAGGGGTATGCAACATAATTTAATGAGAAGATAACCTAGACATGTTTTCTTTGAATATATGTACCCTGAATTATTAATGTCATCCCATTAACATTAATAAAAATTTATAAAAAAAAAAAATATCATGTGCTAGCATATTTAAGAAAAGTGAGAAAGAAAAGAATAATAGAATATATTTGTCTTACATGGCATTAAAATTATGTTCAAATTTAAAAAAGATACACATACTCAAATATACATTTTATATTTCTGTATTTGTTTTGAAAAAAATTATACTTGCTTATGTTACTCAATATTTCTTAGAGGTATGTATTTCTATTTCAATATATAACTCAACTGTATTCTTTACCTAGTATATTATTCACTTAATCATCATTTACAATAAATTCGTTAAAAGATTTTTAAAAGTAGCACGCATGCAGAATTATTATGCTATTATGCTAGATATAAAAACTAAAGACAGAATTTTGTCTTTTGCATGGTGATATGATTGACTCCTGTTTAGAGGAACCCTCTGGTTCTGGTTCACACTGATAATAATTATAAGTTCTTGTAAAAATGCAAAGGACAACTACCTAAGGATTCTAAAGAATAACCAAAGTACATATTCCTTGAAAAGAGTCAATTAGAGAGGCAACCAAATTTTTCCTTCTCCATTTCATTTTTTTTTTTTTAATGAAAGGAGGGGAAATAGAGAGAGACTCCGGATGCACCTTATCTGATATTTTTCCCGCAACCCTGTGATTGATGCTCGAATCAACCAAGCTATCCTAAGCACCTGAGGCTGATGCTTGGACTAATCAAGCTATTCTCAGTGCCCAGGCCAACATTCGAACCAACTGAGACCCTGTCTGGCGCTGATGCTCAAATCACTGAGCTATCCTCAGCATCTTGGCCAACAGTGATACTAATTGAGCCATTGGCTGTGAGAGGGGAAGATAAAGAGAAGGGGAAAAGAAAAGGAAGCAAAGCAGATGGTTGCTTCCCATATGTGCTCTGACCAGGGATCAAACCCAGGACATCCACACGCCCGGCCAACGCTCTATCCACTGAGCAAACCAGCCAGGACCTCTCTCTTTCTTATAGCTGTAGGAGTTTCCTCTTCTTCCTTTCTGGTTTCTTTAGTTGGTCTAATAATTAAATTGACAGGAGGAAAAGCAATTTTGTATGTATGAAAGCCCCACAAATACAATAAGGAACTCTCCACCATTCAGTTAATTAAGGATCACACACTACCCTGATCTAAGGAGAAGGAGGGAGGAGCCTGGGGTCTCAAAGGCAAGGAAGATAACCCACAGGAAACTGAGAAGAGTGGATGTTTGGTAGGCAAATATTTGCTAGGCCATGCAGGTAAGTCTTCTTAATATACAAAAGTTATCTTTGGTATTGCTGTCTTTCTGGCACAGGCCCCCACCTAAATTCTTTAAGGCTTTTAAGAGAGAGGCAAAGTTTTTCCTCAGTCAGTTGAGTATAATTGCCTTGGGCTCAAAACAATCCAGTGCTGAAGTGGCCTGTGTTGGGGCGGCATGTTCTTCTCCTCCTCATGGATTTGCCCTGAAAATGGCACTTAAATTAGGAGGGGGTTGGAGTAACATATTTGTGTATCAGAAAAACAAATAAAGACATTTTTTAAAAATTGTCTTTAGCAGGCCTGCCCATGTAAAGGGGACTATCAATGTGGCAACATTGGAGGCTCCTGAATTTACCTCCTCACACAGATGCACCAAATATACAGTTACACATGGAGCAGTTCCCTCTGAGAGAATTCCAGAACTAGCTAAGTGACTCCTACATATCAGGTGACTCAGAAAGTACCCACATCAAAACTGCCAGAAAGGCTAAGACACTCTCACCACAAACCTACCCCTGGCACAGTGCTGTACAATTGAGAGGAAACCCTCATCTCCCAACCACCCCTCGAGGAGTGAAGGGTTTGGACCACATATCTAGTGCCCCAACTTTTGAGGCTGCCATGGAGGAATGGACCCTAAAATCACCTAGTTCTGAAAGCCAACAGGGATTCTGTTCAAGAGTCACACAAGACTACAGCAAACAAAGAAACAGTACTTAACAGGAGAGTGGGTTCCTGCACAGCTCTCCCCCAAGGGCTCAGTGCAGTGTGCAGGCACAAATACCCATCTTCCCATCCTTCCTTGGAAGGAGTTTGATGATATGCCTCACAAGTTACGGCATGATAAATCAGCTTCTATTTAGCATGCATCTAAGTGCCAACTACAAACCTTCCCAGAACCTGAGAGAGTCAATGAGCACTTCTCTCACTGTCTGCTTCCAGCTAGCTCCAATAACAAAAATAGTGAGCATCTCTGTGGAAGAAGCTGGTCCACATATCTAGGATGCTAACTTTCATGGTTGCTATCCAGGGAATAGGGTTCCCAAATCACCTTGTTCTGACAGGCCATAGAGCTTGAATTCATGAGTTCCATAGGACTACTACAAGGGGGGAGGGGAGTGAGAGAAAGAGAGCGAGAGAGAGAGGGAAATCCAGGCTCTGTGCAAAGACAGTAGGCAAAATCTCCCATTTCCCAGTTTTCCCCTGAAAGGGATTTGACTTCATATTTCCCAGCTGCTGCCTGAGGATACAATCAGCCTGTACTTCGGTCCTGACTGTGATCTCTTCCTGCCCTCCACTTTGGACACTGGCAGGCCTTGGCACACCCTCAAATGTGGGAAGCCATTAGAAACAAAGATGATGGCTCAGACAATCACAAATATTTAAGAAGTTACTAGGAGTTTAGGTTGGGGTGATTAATGAGGTTTATAAGAGATCAGTTTCTCAAGACTAGGAGAGGTGGCTGTTGTATCTAATGCACAGAAACCAACACAGAGAGTCAATGAAAATGAAGAAATATGGAAATATGTTCCAAACAAACAAACAAAAAGTATAAATCTCCAGGAATCCATTTTAAGTAAATGGAGATAAGTGATTTACCAATAGACAGTTCAGAATAATGGTCGTAAAGATGCTTACCAAGCATCAATGAAGAAATCGCAAGACAAATTAGAAAATATTTTTAAGTGAACAATAATGAAAATACAGCATGTAAATTTGTGACATTAATCTAAAGCAACATGTAGATGCTAATTTCAGAATAAAATTGAAACGTTTCTAAGATAAGATTCCACCATAAGAATCTATGAAGAGTAAAATATGTTGAAAATAAGTAGAAAGAAGAAAGTGATAAAGATAAAAGTAAAAATTACTAAAATAGAAAACAAACAGTAGAGAAAATTAAAAGCCAAAATCTATTCCTTTTCAAAAATCAACAAAATTTATCACTTTTATATGGACAGCCAAACTAATACCAAACCTGATGAAAACTTTATACACATTTATACAAAATATAGACCAATATCTCTTCTAAATATAGATGCAAATATCCTTAAGTAAATATTAGCAAGTCCAATCCATCACTACATGCAAATATACAAAACATAATTGAGTAGCATTTATATTAGGAATGCAAAGTTGGTTTAATATTAAAAAGCTAATCAATGTAATTAATCAGATTAACAGAATAAAGATAAATAGCATAACCATTTCAATAGATGAAAATTTAGAAAATTCAATATGCAAACATAATTTTAAAAGAACTCAATGAACTAAAATAGCAGGAAAACTTCTCTTTTTAATAGAGGGCATATGAAACATCTACAACTAAAATAATACTTAATGGTGAAAGATAGTTTTCCCTCTCTGTTTTCTGTACAGGAAAAAGGTCCATTTCTTATCAAGTTGTACTTTAAGTCCTAAAAATTTCAATAAAGAAAAAAAAGGACACAAGGAACAGAAGGTAAAAATAATATTGCCCCTACATTTAACATGTATATGAGTCCAAAAATCATACAAAAATAATTACTAAAATTAACAAGTTAGTTATGGAAGAATTCAAGATATGGTATTAATATAAAAAAATCAACTATTTCTATACATTGGTAGTATAAAAATGGCAATCAGCTTTATTTGCAATAACATCTAAATCATATAATACCTAGAAATAAATATAACAAAAGAATCCCCAAAACTCTACAGTGAAAACTGCAAAACATCAAGAAAATTTTTAAGAAATCAAAATAAAGAGATAGATTATGTTCAAGGGTGAAAGACTCGATATATGTCAACTCTTCTCAAATTGATCTATAGATTCATTGCATTCCCAATAAATTATTCAAGCATGCATTTTGTAGAATTAGCAAAATGATTTTAAAATTTGTATGGAAATGTATAATTCCTAGACAAAGAATGTTTTAAAAGACTAAGAAATTTTGAGCACATACTCAACATGGTTTTAAGTCACAGTTATCAAACAGTTTGACATTGGTAAAAGAATAGATAATAAAATCAATGAAACATAATATATAGAGTTGAGAAATAAAGTGAGTTGATTCTCCATAAAGGAGCTGAAACAATTCAAAGGTGAAAGAAAATTCTATTAGTTTTCATTAAATGTCTCATGATTTTTGGCTGCTGGTTCATATTTACGATGAAGGACTATGCAAATTGGCATTGTTGTCTTCTGCACTTGGAATGCTCTGGCTGTCCAATAGTCCTCTCTCTGAAGGGAGGAATGAATACTGTCTCTGTGCATTTAACATAAGTATACTTATAGCAGGGTATGGGGGAAGCAGATAGGTAAGCCACAGATCAACATCTATAAGTCCTAAAACAAAGAAGTCTTATTACTATATGTGTGATGGAGAGCAATTAAAATTGTTTCCCTGATGAGATGTTCCTTTCTTTCTATTTCTCTCTCTCAGACCAAACATTCACTCTAGGTGCTCATTCTAGACACATTAATTCAGTTAAGAAGAAGTCCAAGGGATGGGAGTGAAAACACACAATCTTTTATGTTGATATCTCCTCCATATACAGCACTTCCCCTGTATGTGTTTACTCTAAGTTGTAATATTCCCTGGATTTCTCCTCCTTCTGCAATTATTTTCCTAATTGTTTTGGGCTGGGTTTTTTTCTCCTCTTATTTCTCTGAGATCACAATGCCATCTGCTTTTTTATTTTCAGAAATTCCTAACAATGCCTTGTCTGCTGATGGCTTCCTTTCTTTTTATCAGTGCTGCTATAGGCTAATTTTTTTTTTCTTAAGTGAGATGCGAGGAGGCAGAAAGACAAACTCCTGCATGCACTCCAATTGGGATTCATCCAGTAAGCCCCCTATGGGATGATGCACTGCCCATCTGGGGCCCTTGTTCCATTGCTCAGCAACCAAGCTACTTTAACACCTAAGGTAAGGCCATGAAAACATCATCAGCTCCCGGGGCCAACTTGCTCCAACTGAGCCATGGCTGTGGGACAAGAAGAGAGAGATGGGGAGAGAGAAGAGAGGGTGGGTGGAGAAGCAGATGGTTGCTTCTCCTGTATGCCCTGACCAGAAATAGTACCCAGGACTTCTACGCACCAGGCCAGTGCTCTACCACTGAGCCCACCAGCCAGCGCTAGGTCAATTTTTAAAAAAATAAACTTTCTGCAAGTTTAAGGATTTTAGGCCAAAGAGGAGTGAAATATCTCATCTCAATCCACCATACGGATACAATTATTTAATGAGTAATTTTCAAAGTTTATGAGATGTAGTAAAATGTTCACTTTCATTTAATATTGGTAGACTTGAAAAGAAACAAACATGTTTTATAGAAATTGTTGAAAAAGAAAAACCAAATAAGCCATACAGATCTGAAATTTTATAATACATGTAAATACATTTTAAACATTCATACTCTATAAATATATTAAATAAAATTTCAATATTCCTTTATAAAAATTTATGTAAAAAAAATAAAACCTTTGAGGAAGGTTATCTGCTCAAGTATTATTGTTGAATGTGAAAAAAATTAAAAAGTATATCCAAAATCTAGCAATAAGAATGATGATTAAATATTAAGGCACATTTGTATGCTAATATACATAGTATACAGAAATAAAAATTTAAAAATTATTTCATAATATTATGAAAACTATTATAATATGAATGATAAAAATCTGAAATATTATACAACAATACTGTGTCAATATTTTCCATATATTTAATTGTATGTACATATTCTTAAAGGACCTGAAGAAAATATATTAAAATTTAATTAGTACCTGGTTATTGAATTACTTTAACTTAATCATTGGATATTACTTTTCTTCTATGAAACTTAAAAAAATGATGTTTAATATTCTAACTTTCTAGCATAAGCACATATTATAATTAGAAATAACACAAATATAAAATATCATTAAAAAAGAATGTTAGCGCCTGACCAGGCAGTGGCGCAGTGGATAGAGCATCAGATGGGGATGCAGAGGACTCAGGTTCAAAACCCTGAGGTCACTGGCCTAAGCACAAGCTCACCAGCTTGAGCACAGGGTTACTGGCTTCAGTGTGGGATCATAGACATGACCTCATGGTCACTGGCTTGAAGTCCAAGAGTACTGGCTTGAGTCCAAGGTTGCTGGCTTGAGCAAGTGGTCACTTGGTCTGCTGTACCCCCCCTTCAAGGCAGATATGAGAATGCAATTGTATGGCCAGTAGCCAGAGCTACCATCACAGCCGCCTGGCCCGTGCAGGTTTGCATTGGATTCGGACAGTCGGTAAAGAAACAACAGAGCCAAAAACTGATGGGCCATCATCTTTAATCCTAGCTTGCACCCGGCGGGCAAGTAAAAACACACACTGGGCTCCAAAACCCACTCATATTCAGTGCTCACAAAGCTACTGACTTATCCGAGTTTCCTAGAATCAAAGGTTTCTAGCTCACCAGACTTATTCACCTCTGTTCCCCATCTCCTTCCTTCTCCCTGTACAAACTCTGCACAAACTGGCATCTCACTCAACACTCCGCCATCTTGGCTGCTTCTCCTGGCCTCCTCCACGTGGCCTTTCTCTGCTCTCCTCTCTGCTCTCTCTTCTAATATTAATCTCAGAAACCAAGAGCAAGCTCCCATTCTGCCCTCATTTTATAGTGTAGAAATCAAAACCTTTAATCCAATATACAAAATAGGGAAGTCTCTAATACAGGGGTCCCCAAACTTTTTACACAGGGGGCCAGTTCACTGTCCCTCAGACTGTTGGAGGGCCGGACTATAAAAAAAAACTATGAACAAATCCCTATGCACACTGCACATATCTTATTTTAAAGTAAAAAAACAAAACGGGAACAAATACAATATTTAAAATAAAAAACAAGTAAATTTAAATCAAGAAACTGACCAGTATTTCAATGGGAACTATGGGCCTGCTTTTGGCTAATGAGATGGTCAATGTGCTCCTTTCATTGACCACCAATGAAAGAGGTGCCCCTTCCGGAAGTGCAGCGGGGGCCGGATAAACGGCCTCAGGGGGCCGCATGTGGCCCGCGGGCCATAGTTTGGGGACCCCTGCTCTAATACAAAGTCACTTCTCTGAGGTGTGATGGGATTGTACCACCCCACATCAAAAAGGGTGGGAAAGGCTTAGTCCTAAAACTAAGCCCCAGGCTACAAGGATCCTGCCTGCCCACAGCCCACAGAGACACACATTAATATCACCTGGGCAACGGCTTCTACATGGGCAGCACCATCTTTAACAAAGTGAGCATAATATATTTTATTGCCCAACAGCAATCAATGAACAATAAGGAGCTGCAACAAAAAATTGATGCTTCTCATCTCTTTCCCTTCCTGTCTGTTTGTCCCTATATTTTCTTCTTTCTGATTCTCTCTGTCTCTGTCAAAAAAAAAAAGAATGTTAGCTTATTTCTAAAGTATTTTTAATAATTGATAAAAAAAAATTAATTCCCCATGCTTCCAGTTAATTAAGGTCTGGGCTCTATTTATTGGTTTACTTATAATGAAAGAGATTCAGTCTCTCGTGGTCAACATTTTATTTTGAAAGTAATTTCTGCTTAGTTCTCTTTTGTCATGATGATGCCTATTATTATCTCTGTGTGGGGACTCCTTAAAATTTTTCCTCATGTTACCAAGAAGGATTAATACAAAGCAATTCCATAAATGTAGCATAACAATAACTGAGACCTCTGGATAAAATAATTGTGTAGCCTGTTGTAAAGCCAGTAGCCAGGGCCAAGGCAACTATCACAGCAGCCCGGCCCATGCAGGTTCGCATTGGATTCAGACAGTCGGTAAAGAAACAGCGGAGCCAAAAACTGGTGGGCCATAGTCTTTAATTCTAGCTTGCACCTGGCGGGCAAGTAAAAACACACACTGGGCTCCAAAACCCAATCACATTCAGTGCTCACAAAGCCACTGACTTATCCGAGTTTCCTAGAATCAAAGGTTTCTAGCTCACCAGACTTATTCACCTCTGTTCCACTTCTCCTTCCTTATCCCAAATACAAACTCTACACAAACTGGTATCTCACTCAGCATTCCACCATCTTGGCTGCTTCTCCTGGCCTCCTCCATGTGGCCTTTCTCTGCTCTCCTCTGCTCTCTCTTCTAATGATAATCTCAGGAACCAAGAGTGCAAGCTCCCGCTCCGTCCCCATTTTATATTGTAGCTTCATAACCTCTAATCCAAAATACAAAATAGGGAAGTCTCTACTACAAAGTCACTTCTCTGAGGCATGATTGGATTGTACCGCCCCAACCCAAAAAGGGTAAGAAAGGCTTAATCCCAAAACCAAGCCCCAGGCTACAAGGACTCCGCCTGCCTTTAGCCCAACACACATTAATATCACCTGGGCGACGGCCCCCTCGTGGGCAGCGTAATCTCCAACAAAGTGAGCATAATACATTTTATTTGCCCAACACCTGTTCTTTAACCTCCTGGTTTATTAATGAGCTTTTGGAAACTTAAACCTGAAAAGCTTTAGAATTGTGGTTCTTTTCTTTGTGTGTGTCTTTTCTTGTCTGTCATGAATGATTAAATGGCTTATTAGGACAATTAACTTTGGACCTCTAATCACTTTTACAGCAACACAATATTCTATTAGACTTCTCTGAATCTTCTGAGGCATTTTAATTCAAGTTTCAGCTAAACTATAATAATAAGACCCAAGAAGCTTTGGTAATTAATTATCAAGGATCAGTTCATATAAAGCAGCATCTTTTTTCTTCTTCCTGCCACTCTCCTTTTCCCTGCTGTTAGAATCTGAATGTAAACAAAAAGTTGTGGTAAGAAGAACTCAATTTTCTCTTTTTTTTAATTTAAGATGATTAAGTTAAATGTGATATGGTTTTTAAATAGAGACTTCCTCCTCAGCTCTTCCTGTGTTTAACTTCTTCTCCATCAGCACTCAACTTAAATGTCACTCCCTCCCCTGAGGGAATGTCTCTCAAGCCCCCAGTCTCTTATCACAGTCACATTCACATAGTCATTTGTGTGATTACGTGCATGACTGTCTTCCTACTAAACTGTTGGTTTTATGAGAGCAAGAAACCTACCTGCCTTGCACTCTATCATACTTCCAGTACTCAGTTCAGCCTTTTACACACAGTAGGTGCATGTAAAGCCAGAATCCACGGCCAGGGCCACTATCATGGCCACCTGGCCCATGCAGGCTCGCATTGGATTCGGACAGTCGGTAAAGAAACAACAGAGCCAAAAACTGATGGGCCATCATCTTTAATTCTAGCTTGCACCCAGCGGGCAAGTAAAAAGCACACACTGGGCTCCAAAACCCATTCACATTCAGTGCTCACAAAGCTACTGACTTATCTGAGTTTCCTAGAATCAAAGGTTCCTAGCTCACCAGACTTATTCACCTCTGTTCCCCATCTCCTTCCTTCTCCCTGCACAAACTGGCTTCTCACTCAACACTCCACCATCTTGGCTGCTTCCCCTGGCCTCCTCCACGTGGCCTTTCTCTGCTCTCTGCTCTCTCCTCTCTCCTCTTAATGCTAATCTCAGGAACGAAGAGAGCAAGCTCCTGTTCTGCCTCCATTTTATAGTGTAGAAATCAAAACCTTTAATCCAATATACAAAATAGGGAAGTCTCTAATACAAAGTCACTTATCAGAGACATGATGGGATTGTACCACCCCACATCAAAAAGGGTGGGAAAGGCTTAATCCCAAAACCAAGCCCCAGGCTACAAAGATCCTGCCTGCCCACAGCCCTCAGAGACACATATTAATATCACCTGGGCGACGGCCTCCACGTGGGCAGTGCCATCCTTAACATAGTAAGCATAATATATTTTATCTGCCCAACAATGCACTATCAACAAACTATCTAGAAAAGAAATAAAGAAAACATTCATATTTACAACAGCATCAAACATAATAAAATATTTAGGAATAAACTTAACCACAGAGGTGAAAAAATGATACACTGAAAACTATAAAACATTAATGAAAGAAACTGAAGAAGGCACCAAACAAAAAGGAAAGATAGCTTGTGTTAATAGATCAGAAGAACTAATAAGGTAGCTGTAGGGCAGATAAAATGTATTATGCTCACTTTGTTAAAGAGGCCATTGCCCAGGTGATATTAATGTGTGTTGGGGTGGGCTAAAGGCAGGGAGAATCCTTGTAGCCTAGGGCTTGGTTTTGGGATTAAGCCTTTCCTACCCTTTTTGATGTAGGGCGGTACAATCCAATCATGCCTCAGAGAAGTGACTTTGTATTAGAGACTTCCCTGTTTTGTATATTGGATTAAGAGTTTGGATTGCTACACTATAAAATGGGGATGAAGTGGGAGCTTGGGCTCTTGGTTCCTGAGATAATCATTAGAAGAGAGAGCAGAGGAGAGCAGAGAAAGGCCACGTGGAGGAGGCCAGGAGAAGCAGCCAAGATGGTGGAATGCTGAGTGAGAAGCCAATTTGGGCAGAGTTTGTATCTGGGATAAGGAAAGGAGATGGGGAACAGAGGTGAATAAGTCTGGTGAGCTAGAAACCTTTGATTCTAGGAAACTCGGATAAGTCAGTAGCTTTGTGAGCACTGAATGTGACTGGGTTTTGGAGCCCAGTGTGTATTTTTACTTGCCCGCCGGGTGCAAAGCTAGAATTAAAGACTATGGCCCACCAGTTTTTGGCTCCGCTGTTTCTTTGCCGACTGTCCGAATCCAATGCGAACCTGCAAGGGCTGGGCTGCTCCGATAGTGGCCCTGGCTGTGGCTCCTGGCTTTACAGTAGCCCTGGCCGGTTAGCTCAGTGGTAGAGTGTCGGCCTGGCATGCAGAAGTCCCGGGTTCGATTCCCGGCCAGGGCACACAGGAGAAGCGCCCATCTGCTTCTCCACCCCTCCCCCTCTCCTTCCTCTCTGTGTCTCTCTTCCCCTCCCACAGCCGAGGCTCCATTGGAGCAAAGATGGCCCGGGCGCTGGGGATGGCTTCTTGGCCTCTGCCCCAGGCGCTAGAGTTGCTCTGGTCACAACAGAGCGACACCCCAGAGGGGCAGAGCATCGCCCCCTGGTGGGCAGAGCCTTGCCCCTGGTGGACGTGCCGGGTGGATCCCGGTCGGGCGCATGCGGGAGTCTGTCTGTCTGTCTCTCCCCGTTTCCAGATTCAGAAAAATACAAAAAAAAAAAAAAAAGGATTAGTAATGCTAAAATGACCATATTACTGAAAGCCATCAAAATTCTTGTGACTTTTTTTTGCAGAAATAGAAAAAAAAATTATCTTACAATTTGTATGAAACCACAGAAGACCCCTAATATCAAAGCAATTTTGAGAGAAATGCTAATGTCATCACATTTCCTGCTTTCAAACTACACTACTACAAAGCTACAGTAATCAAAACAGTATGGCTGCCTGACCAGGCGGTGGCGCAGTGGATAGAGCATCGGACTGGGATGCTGAGGACCCAGGTTCGAGGCCCTGAGGTTGCCAGCTTGAATGCGGGCTCATCTGGTTTGAGCAAAAGCTCACCAGCTTGCACCCAAGGTTGCTGGCTAGAGCAAGGGGTTATTCGGCCTGCTGAAGGCCCGCGGTCAAGGCACATATGAAAAAGCAACCAATGAACAACTAAGGTGTCACAATGCACAACGAAAAACTAATGACTGATGCTTCTCATCTCTCCGTCCCTGTCTATCCCTCTCTGTGACTCTCTCTCTGTCTCTGTAAAAAAACAACAACAAAAAACACACACACACACAATAAAACCAGTATGGCCTTGGCAGAGAAAGAGACACACAGACAATGAAATAGGATACAAAGTCCAGAAATAAATCCATGCATATGCAGTCAACTAATGTTTGACAAAGGAACCAAGAACACTCAATGAGGTAAAAGATAGTCTTTTTAAATAAATAAGAGATAACAAGTGCTGGTGAGAATGGCGAGAAAAGAAAACCCACATGTGGTGGAAATGTAAATTGGTACAGCCACTATGGAAAACAGCATGGAAGTTCCTCAAAAAAATTAAAAATAGAACTACCATAAGGTTCAGCCATTCCACTTCTGGGTATATATCCAAATAAAATGAAATGAGGATCGTGAAGAGATCTGTGTCCCCAAGTGTTCATTGTAGTATTATTGACAATAACCAAGATTTGGAAACTACCTAAGTGTCCATCTACAGATGAATGTACATAGAAAATGTGATAAATGAGGGCATATATATATATATATATATATAGAGAGAGAGAGAGAGAGAGAGAGAGAGAGAGAGAGAGAGGGAGAGACTCTATGAAATAGTATTCATCCATTAAAAAGAAGGAAGTCTTGCCATTTGTGACAACATGGATAAATTTTGAGGGCATCATGCTAAGTAAAATAATTCAGACTGAGAAGAACAAAACCTGTATGGTCTCACTTTTATGTAGAATCTAAAAAAACCAAGGTCATAGAAGCAGAGTAGATTTGTGGTTGCTAGGGGTAGAAAATGGGGGTGGAGAAAATAGGAAAAGGTGGTCAAATACTATAAGCTTCCAGTTATAAGATGACTAGCTTCTAAGGATCTAATGTACAGTAAGTTGACTATAGTTATCAGTACTGTATTGTATACTTGAAAGTTGCTAAGAGAGTAGATGTTAAAAGTTTTCAACACACACACATGCAAATAAACTTATTGTAGTAATTATCTTGCAAATGTATGTGTATTAAATCATCGTGTTGTACTCATTAAATTTGCACAATGTTATATGTCAATTATATCTCATTTAGGGGAAAACTCTAAATGTCAGAACATAGAGAATCGATTCATCTTTCTGAGGGTGGACTTTATTCACCTAGTATACAAAAGATTGTGCATTAAATTATAATTTCAATTTATAAATAGAAATATGATTGTCTTACTTCATAAACATGTCAGCACAACCAGTTCTCACTCCCAAAGGTAAACCTTAAAGAAAAGTCAAACATTAATAGCAATGGTCTTTGGTTAGAACAGAATCACAACAAAAACAAGTTATATAACTCGTGTAATGGCCTGCAGCATAGATCACAATAAAGTCATTGGCCAATATGGTGTTCGTGTTAAGAATGGACACAGCCAATGTTTTCTCCTCTGAGTCAACTTTTCCTGTCTTTATTCTTAAATAAGATAACCATTGACTATTATTTTTCCTTTAGATTTTTTAATCTAAAGTTAGTCAAGACTTGCTCTGACACTGCCAGTAAATCTGTTTCTTTTCTGAAGATTATTACATCTCTGCTCTGCTATCTATTAATTTTATAATTTAATTCTCAAAGGACAACTTCATTATCCCTATTTATAAGTTTTTAGGGGTACTTCACATCTGTCTCCCAAGTATCACTTTCAATTTAAAAAAAAAAGGAAAATATAAGCTGAGTTGTCTATTTCTCAAAAGTCAGAAGTCAAACATAGAAAATAAAACAAAATATTTAAACTAATGTCTGGGCAGATTATGCAACAAAAGACTAGTGAAGATGTCAAAAAAATTTTATATGATCTGTTTTGACAAATGATTCAACCAGATCTTCAGGAACACGTAACAGCTTTTCATTTAAGGCAATCATGTGTGTAATGAAGTAGCAAAAGAAATAAAAAAATCTATTTCTCACAGCTTATTAATTTATGTTAAGAGATTGACTTTCATTTATAATTTACTATTATTAGTCTTTTTCATTGATATCTGACTATACATTTATAAAGCATCACTCTTGATAAGCTAAGTATCATTCATTTTAATAAAAATAGAAAAAATCTTGAAAACAAACTTGGATTACCAACCACCTCATGAGTAAGACTTTGAAGAGAGCCACAAACTGTAAAAAAAAATAATAATATAGGCAGTAGTACAACTCAAGTATTTACAAATCTAATGACCAAGATAAGATGTCAAAAAAGAAGGTCAAGGAACACATAATTCAAGATAAAAGTTTCCAATTTTTTATGAATTTTTGAAATCAAACTGTCTTATTGGAGGTTAGGATGAGAGTTATTAGGATGTGATGTTAGAGTAAGTCAGTTTATTGCCATGGAAAGTAGCATTGATGTCCATCTTACAATCTCTATTTTTTTAAAATTTGCTCATATGTTTAATAGATAGCTTCAAAAGAAAGTAGGGTCTTTTTTCAATAAAATATAAAACAGAAATACCACATGACAAAGAAGAAAGATAGGGGTGTTTATTTGCCTCTGTCATAAATAAAACAGAATTATAATAACATTTTAAATTACAATCATGGCCCTGGCCGATTGGATCAGTGGTAGAGCGTCGGCCTGGCGTGCGGGAGTCCCGGGTTCAATTCCCAGCCAGGGCACACAGGAGAAGCGCCCATCTGCTTCTCCACCCCTCCCCCTCTCCTCCCTCTCTGTCTCTCTCTTCCCCTCCCGCAGCCAAGGCTCCACTGGAGCAAAGTTTGCCCAGGCGCTGAGGATGGCTCTGTGGCCTCTGCCTCAGGCACTGGAATGGCTCTGATTGCGGTAGAGTGATGCCCCAAGATGGGCAGAGCATCGCCCCCTGGTGGGCATGCCGAGTGGATCCCGGTCGGGCACATGCAGGAGTCTGTCTGACTGCCTCCCCGTTTCCAGCTTCGGAAAAATACAAAAATAAATAAAATAAATAAATAAATAAAATTATAATCATACTCATTGTTGTGATAGAAACCTTGGTCCCAGACGATTGCCATCAACATTCTTGCCTTTGAGTAGTTTTTTTGTTTGTTTTTTTTGTGGGGTTTTTTTTTTTTTTGTATTTTTCCGAAGCTGGAAACGGGGAGAGACAGTCAGACAGACTCCCGCATGCGCCCGACCGGGATCCACCCGGCACGCCCACCAGGGGGCGCTGATGGAGGGGAAGAGAGAGACAGAGAGGAAGGAGAGGGGGAGGGGTGGAGAAGCAGATGGGCGCTTCTCCTGTGTGCCCTGGCCGGAATCGAACCCAGGACCCCTTGCACGCCAGGCTGACGCTCTACCACTGAGCCAACCGGCCAGGGCCCCTTTGAGTAGTTTTAATACAAACCAATTTCACTAAGTATTTCTGCCTAGACTCATCCCTGAACAGCTTTATGTTCGGCTTTTGTGCCATTTTGGGTGTCAGAAAAGCATACAAACATCCAAAATTTTATACCTTAAGTGAAAGTTATGTCTTAATATCTTTGCAGCATAGTCCTTAACTAAAGTAAAGCCAAACCTTCACACATTCAATTGTATTACCTTTTGGGGGCTATGGGGAGAGCTGGAAATATTTACCGAATACAAATTCCCAATACCTAGATGTTTTATCTTTAAAATCATGTTTCTGAACCAATAACTCCACAACCTCTCAGCTTCTGATAATGAAATATAACAGTTGCCAGTCATTCCAATTGTTGGCATGATGTATTAAAGAATCACACAGATAAATTCAGATTAACTTCTCTGAGATTCTTACTTCTATTATTTCAATTAAACTGGTTAAAAATGTTTATCTCATGTTTCTGTGCTATGATTTAGAATAAAAAATAGAGAAGTTATATTCTCTACCCTCAAGGAGCTCAACGTCTTGGGGGAATACAGATGTTCATCTACTCAAATGACTAAAATACAAAAAATGATGATGATGATAAATAGCATTGATTGGATACTTACTATGACCTTGACACTTCTTTAAGAATTTTTCATGCATTACCTACTCAATGAAGTAAATAATCTTATTTTTACAGATAAAGAAAAGAACTAAGAGAGAGATCAAGTGATGCGTCAGAGGCCGCACAGCAAATAAGTCTGATCCCTGAGCCTGCTCTCTTTGTTCACCACTAAACTGAACACCTCTCTAACATAAATGCCATCTAATGTACAAACTAAGTGCCGTGGCACCTGGACAAGGTAGCGATACCATTGACAGGAATGGAAGTGCAGAGGCTTCACGGAAGAAGTAAAAATAGAGTCGAGTCTGGAATAGCACGCAGGGGTGTTTCACAGGAAAAGCTAGGAACAATACAATGAAAAAAAAACTCGCCCTGGCCGGTTGGCTCAGCGGTAGAGCGTCGGCCTAGCGTGCGGAGGACCCGGGTTCGATTCCCGGCCAGGGCACACAGGAGAAGCGCCCATTTGCTTCTCCACCCCTCCGCCGCGCTTTCCTCTCTGTCTCTCTCTTCCCCTCCCGCAGCCAGGGCTCCATTGGAGCAAAGATGGCCCGGGCGCTGGGGATGGCTCTGTGGCCTCTGCCTCAGGCGCTAGAGTGGCTCTGGTCGCAATATGGCGACGCCCAGGATGGGCAGAGCGTCGCCCCCTGGTGGGCAGAGCGTCGCCCCTGGTGGGCGTGCCGGGTGGATCCCGGTCGGGCGCATGCGGGAGTCTGTCTGACTGTCTCTCCCTGTTTCCAGCTTCAGAAAAATGGAAAAAAAAAAAAAAAAAAAAAACAACTCAAGAGCAAATGCTCAGCTAAATAAAAATGTAAGACATGTTGAAGACCAAATATAGAATATTGGTTCAAGGGTTTGAAAGGAAATGACAAAAGTATAGCAAAAAATCGGAACCTGGATAGGAAAGCCAAAGAAAATTAATTTAAGGTCTTGAATTTTAACTTTATTTCATAGGCGATGGGAAGGGAGCAGTTAAGATTATTTGTAAAAAGAAAAAGAAACCTCTGTGTGTATATAGGGTAGGAAAAATGGATTACAGGAGGAATATTTTAGAAGGAATGAGATGAGTTAGGAGGTAATGCAATTATACAAGATAGGTGGTCTTAAAATGAACAAAAAGTACATATAAGAACACACTTCAAAGAGGAAGCCAAATGATCTCAGAGAGAGATTGAATGAGAAGGAGAGAAAAGACAAGAGTGCCTCTCTGTACCTGTCCTATACTACTACTAAGAGAATCATCAACTCAGGGTATGTAGGAGGAGCTCACTTGGGAGATGAAAGCATGTAAGTCAAGAGAAAAATGGATTTGAGTTTAGATATATTACATTTGATTATTATCAGGCTTTCTATAAGGAGATGTCTAGAGGTACTTAGTTTGTGGAGGAATCATGTCTGACATGGTTAAATCTTGAGAATAGATAACTTCCAGAAAATAAGACAGAATCAGAAGAAATCACCAGCTCTTGTAGAATGGTTACATCTTAGAGAGAGATGAAGAAAGAGAGGCGGGGGTGAAGGGAATGGTCAGGCAAAAGGCTCTAAGTCAATAAAACACAGCATCACATACATCAGGGGAAGACTTTCCAGAAGTGTACAGTCAAAAGGGTTTAATGACATAGAGAGATTCCATATGAAGATGGAGGAAAAGAAGCAAATTACAAGGAAATGTTCTCATAATGTCATAATGAAAACAATGGAAAGCATTATTTCAGGAGGGTAGTAAGAACTGAAGTCAAACCTGAAATTTAATGAATTGTGAGAAAACAATGAGTTCACTTCACTTGATCACTCCTTCCCACTGAAACGGTCTCAATGAGCACCAGTGTCTACTGGTCCATTCCTAAGTTTGTTTGTCTTCCTACTTGGTCTGGACCCAAGGTCCAGTCTCTGTAACTGTTTGCTGTCATATTTGAGATTTTGACCCTCTCACCTGGTCCCCACAGTCCCGTATCAAATCCTGCCTTGGCTCACCGAAAGTCTGGAGAAGCCTGTTTTTTCCACTCCATCTCCTACAATTCCTGAAGTAAATAGAAAAAAATATTTTACCATGCAAGTAGGTTCTTTCAAAGTTTATGTGTTTAACAAAAACTGGGTCATTAGTACTACTCAAAATCTGTTTACTTATCTATACATAGCCAGCTTCCAAGTTAAAACAAGTATTTCTAGGTTTTAGTTTCCTCATTCTACACTGGGCATAGTAACAGTTTTCTCAGAGGTGGTTATGACTACCACACTTAATATACATAAATTGATTTCCCTCATTTATAACATAATAGGTACTTAATAGCTATAATTAATACTATGAATATTAGGTAGATCATTCACTACAGTGTATGTCCTAAACTTATTTATCCTCTTAATGTATTCCTCCTTTGTTCTCATATGAAGGTTTACTGACAATGCCCATTCATTTAATTATTTATTGAGCATCTACTATATGCCAGGTACATGCTAGGTATGCAGTATTAAAAGATAGTTTCTTAATCTCATGGAGTTTACATTGTAGAGGTGTTGATGGATATTAAACTAAAGAAATGCTCAGAAGAAAACAAGTTCAGGTAGTAGTAGATGTAATGAAGAAAATAATCAGGTTGATAGAATAAGAACAGTAGATGGGAAAAGAAGAGGGGATGATTATGAATAGACAAGAGTCATAGGTATAAATTTCTTTGACTCAGGTCCTCTACAAATTTTCTCTCAAAGTCCAACTGCTCTTTTATATCTTTCTTCTCTGTAAAAGTAAGGTTTGTTTCTATTCTTTATTCAAAGCCAGACCTTAGAGTTCAGCATCTATCTTTGTCACCCACTGTCACTTGTAATATCTTCTTATATATTTACTTTCATCTTCCAATAATTTCTTTCACTGAGTCTATAATTATTATGGGTCACAGAGATTATTATATATACCTTTTATTAAATGTTAAAAATTAAAATTTGGTACTTCTTTTGTCTCATAATATAACAATTATCTTCAAATACTGCAATCTAAATCAATTCTAAAGTTGACCATTTGAAAGGCATGTGTTAGCAATGAAAACATGAGATTATCTGCACTAGTAACAGATACAATTAACAAAATAGGGAAATTTTTGAGAATGAGCTTCTGAGATACATTGACCAAAGATTTGAAAGGCAAAGACCTAAAACCATTTGCAAAGATAAAATTCTTGAGATAAGACACAGCCAAGAAGAGATTCAATATTCAAGTGATAGCCAGCCTCATGCCACACCTTATATCATACATAAATGAGCCATACAAAACTAACCTGTGAAAGAAAAAACACATGAAATTCCGTTATTATAGTCTCTCTTTCTCTCTTTCTCTCTCTTTTTCTCTCTCTCTCTCTCTCCCTCTCTCTCACACACACACACCATAGAATTTTCAACACTCAAAACTGTTAGCTCAGTTTTAACTTTGCAAATATTCATAATTGCCCTTTAGATACTTCTCATCTTTTCCTCTACTAAATTGTGCCTTCTTGTGCACTGCATACTTAAACTCAAAAAAGTAAATACAAAAATTACCAACTCAGCCAGCTGGAAACAGAAGAAAAATGGAGTGTAATTGAATAAATATTCTGAATAGAATAATATGCACAACTGTTTATTAATCTGTTTAATAGCCTTTTCCATGCATGCACAAGTAAAAGAAAATATATTTTTCAGAGCTCCAAAAAACTGTTTAGCCTTTGGATCAGAAATATTTACATAAACCTCTCAAGCTTTGTTTCTTTAAGAAATGGTACTTGCTATGCAATTTGCTTCAAAACATACAATCTTGCACATGTATATAATTTCCTTGCACCCTTAAGAGAAGGCAAACTTTAGCTGAGTATTAAACATGGTGTACAAATCACACAGAGACCAGACCGTGCTTTAGTTTATTCAACTTGAGAGAAAAAGGGTAAAGAAGTAAGATAAGAAAAGGAAGATAGAAGGACAGATGAGAAAGGAAAAGATGATGAGACTTCAGAATTTTCCCAGGCCACTCAGCTGATGCCAAGAAATCGGTAGTCATAACAACGGCTCTGCCTCTTCTGTTGAGCCATGGACGGTGCAGGCAAAGTCTGACACAACATCATTGTCTCTCAAATGTTTAACTTTGTAAGTGTGTCCAAGAAACACATCACTAATAGTTAATTCTCATATACTCAATTATATCAGTAAAGAAAGGTAATACATGTTATAATATTATCATAGAACAAACTGCTATCAGCTTCTTGTGGTACCAATCAGTTAGTTTCTCCCATTTTTGTTCTTTTCATCAAAGCAGTGGTATAAAAATAAACTGAAATAGAATAACTGGTTTCATCTATACGATGTTTCCCCAGTGGAAAGCTTGATAAAAATCTAGCAGGCACAGCATGTTAAAGAATTGATTTACAGCCTGACCTGTGGTGGCACAGTGGATAAAGTGTCGACCTGGAATGCTGAGGTCACCAGTTTGAAACCCTGGCCTTGTCTGATCAAGGCACATACGGGAGTTGATGCTTCCTGCTTCTCCCCCCTTCTCTCTCTATTATCTCTCTCTCTCCTCTGTAAAATGAATAAAGTCTTTTTTTAAAAAAATAAATGATTTACAGCCCTGGCTGGTGGGTCAGAGGATAGAGCCCTGGCCCAGTGTATGGATGTCCTGGGTTCAATAATTCCTGGTCAGGGCACACAGGAGAAGCAAGTATCAGCTCCCTACTCCCCTTTCTTTCCCTCTTCCCCTCCCACAGCCAGTGGCTCGACTGGTTCGAGTATGGCCCCAGGAGCTGAGGATATTTCCAATGGAGCGCATCAGTGTCAGGCACTAAAAATAGCTTGGTACTCAAGCATTATTCCCAGATGGGTTGCTAGGTGGATCCTGGTTGGGGTGCATGCAGGAGACTGCCTCACTATCTTCCCTCCTCTCACCAAAACAAAAACAAGCCCTGGCCAGTTGGCTCAGTGCTACAGCATCAGCCTGGCTTGTGGAGGTCCTGGGTTTGATTCCCCGCAGGGGCATACAGGAGAAGTGCCCATCTGCTTCTCCACCCTTCCCCTTCTACTTTCTCTCTGTTTCTCTCTTCCCCTCGTGCAACCAAGGCTCCATGGGAGCAAAGTTGTCCTGAGAGCTGAGGATGGTTCCGTGGCCTCCACTTCAGGTGTGGAATGGCTCCGGTTGCAGCAAAGCAATGCCCCAGATGGCCCAAGTATCACTCCCAGCTGGGCATGTCAGGTGGATCCCAGTCAGGCACATGCGGGAGTCTGTCTGCCACAGCCCCTTCTTCTCACTTTGGAAAAATACCAAAAAAAAAAAAACAACCAAAAACACACACACACAAAATTACTGATTTACTTTACTATTTCAGTCACTGAACTACAAAACAATGTATACATATAAAAACAGGTTAACCATAGATTTGAATGGCAATGTATGACAAAATAATTGTGTTTCCTTCTAAAATTATTTCTCTGGTGTGCAGTAAATTTGTTTATTACAACAAATTTTCTTCAGTTGCTTCTCAGTATATTTGTAATTCACTTGCATTCATGGTTCTGAAGAGATGATACAGAAATTCTAATGAAAGCATAAAATATCTTTTTGTTTGTTTTAGTGAGAGAGAGACAGAGAGAGAAGCAGATAGGAAGGGGGAGAGATGAGAAGCATCAGCTCGCAGTTTGCAGCACTCTAGTTGTTCACTGGTTGCCTTGCAATATGTGCCTTGAGCAGGGGGCTCCAGCAGAGCCAGTGACCCTCCAGCCCTGTTCAAGTCAGTGACTTTGGGATCAAGCCAGCGACTATGGGGTCATTTCTATGATCCCACACTCAAGGCGGCAACCCTGCACTCAAACTGGTGATCTTGCGCTCAAGCTGGATGAGCCCAGGCTCAAGCCTGCAACTTTGGGTTTTTGAACCTGGGTTGTCAGCATCCCAGGTCGTCACTCCAGCTACTGTGCCACCACCCAATCAGGCTCTTTTCTTTTTCTTGATTTTAGAGAGACACAGAGGAAGCACAGGGAAGCATTAATCTGTGTTCCACTTAGTTTTGTTTCATTGGTCACTTCTCGTATGTGCCCTGGGGATTGAAACCCATAACCTTGGTTGGGTCAGGGCTCTAACTGACTGAGCTAACTGGCCAAGGTCAGCATAAAATATCTTGATAGCTTTGAGAATGTTTTGCAAACTTTCCCACTCAGCTTTAATTTCCTTCTTATTTGTGCTGGGCAAATGTATTATTCTTCTTTTCATTCCACGTCCTGAAGGTCTCAATTTGCTTTCCTTATTTTCTTCATCAATTCATGTGCTCTCCCCCTGTATTCCTCTTCCTAGTCATACTATGCTTGGGATCACCTCTTCAGGACTGTCAACAACTATAGGACTCATTAAAGATAGGATGCCAAACATTTGAGACAAAGGGAATTGCTGTCACATTAAGAGTTGTAAACATCTACATAGCGCAGGTTACAGAATTTAAAATTTGGTACCATTTGCAGATTAAAAATTTAAAAAAAGGGAAGGAAGGAAGGAAAGAAGGAAGGAAGGAAGGAAGGAAGGAAGGAAGGAAGGAAGGAAGGAAGGAAGGAAGGAAGGGAGACTTCCTTCAAGAATTGTACCTTCTCTCCTTGAGTTCCATATTGTCATCTATCTTTTATTCTTCTCTCATTTTTGCCGATACTTAACTAAGGTACACATATACTGTATTAAATTATCATATCGTACACCTTTAAAAAAGTCACATTGCATAAACTAAATATATATTTTTTATTTGTCAGTTTAGGGAAAAGGGGTATAAGAATCAAGGATTGGCTCTGACTGGCTTGGCTCAGTGGTAGAGCATCGGCCCAGCGTGTGGAAGTCTCAGGTTCATTCCTGGCTAGGGAACACAGCAGAAGCAGCATCCATCTGCTATTCCAGACTTCCCCCTCTCCTTTCTCTCTCTCTCTTCCCCTCCCACAGCCAAGGCTCCATTGGAGCAAAGTTGACCCGGGCACTGAAAATGGCTTCATGGCCTCCACCTCACATGCAAGAATGGCTCCAGTTGCAATGGAGCAATGCCCCAGATGGGCAGAGCATCGCCCCCTAGTGGGCTTGCCAGGTGGATCCAGTCAGGTGCATATGGGAGTCTGTCTCTCTGCCTACCAGCTTCTCACTTCAGAAAAATACAAGAAAAAAAAGAATCAAGGATTTTTTTTTTGCATTTTTGAAATATATTTATTCTAAACAAATATATACTTCAATAATGAGTTTGCTGGATATACAATTCTAAGTCAAAAACTATGTTTCTTTTGTATTTTAAGCTCTTTACATAATATTTTAGTGTTGCTTTTGACAAATCTAATGACATTCTAGTTCTATATTCTTTTTAGATAAATATAGTTTTTTTTCTTTTCTTTTTTTAATTTTAATTTTCTTTTTGGAAAATTTTGGGGTCCTCTGCTTTTTCCAAATGTTCTCAAAGTTCACAAAAGAGTTCTTTAAAGTGAGTCCTTCTTTGCTGGCTTCTTGCTGGGCTCTTTTAACCTGAAGTCCCTTGTACTTCAGTTCTGGAAATTTTTTATGCTCTATATCTTGAGGAATGCTCTCACATCTGTTTGCTCTGCCTCTCTTGATGCAATACCTGTGAGCTGAATGCTGGAACCAGATTGATCATTTAATAGTCTTTCCTCTTTTCTTTCTATTTTCCACTTCTCCATCTTTCAATTCTATTTTCTCAGGGATTTTCTGGACATCTATTGGATTTTTCTAAGTAATTTCATTTCATTTCTAGGAACTTTTTCTGATTCTGTTTCTTTATACAAGCATTATTATTTTTTTTTTTTTTTGCTTTTGTGTGTTGTTTTTGGTGAATGCACGATTTCTCATTATTCTGAGGATTTTAATTACAAATACTGCTTTTGTATGTCGTCTCTTTCTCCCTGCATTGTCTCTATTTCCTTTCGTTTTTGTGTTTTAATTTGCCACACCAATATGTTTTGTGTTTTATGTACAGAAGTCCAGTATTTCTCAGGTTCAGTTCCTCCTCTATTATTAATGGCTAGTCTCCTACTGTGGGAAAGGCACCTGGCTTCCAGGGAAGAAGGGAGACCAGGGGTCTAACTGCACCTTACATAAAATTTCCCCCATTCTAAGAAAGCATTTCTAATTTAACAAGTCATGAGACATCTTGAGAGTGAGTTTTTCAGATTGCACTGGACTTCAGTTACTTCTGCAATAAAAAGAAAATTCACACAAGAAACAAACATCATAGCATTTATAAAGAGCTTTCTTGATATCTGTCTCGGCTGCTTCTTAGCATTGACGCATGTGTGGCCCTCCCCCGCTGTTCACCAGACTCTAGTCACAGTTAACCTTCTTCAGTTCCAACACTTAAAGCTCATTAAAATGAGTATTTTATTTTATTTTATTTTATTTTATTTTATTTTATTTTCCTGAAGCTGGAAACGGGGAGAGACAGACAGACTCCCGCATGCGCCCGACCGGGATCCACCCGGCACGCCCACCAGGGGCGATGCTCTGCCCCTCCGGGGCGTCGCTCTGCCGCGACCAGAGCCACTCTAGCGCCTGGGGCAGAGGCCAAGAAGCCATCCCCAGCGCCCGGGCCATCTTTGCTCCAATGGAGCCTCGGCTGCGGGAGGGGAAGAGAGAGACAGAGAGGAAGGAGGAGGGGGGGTGGAGAAGCAGATGGGAGCTTCTCCTGTGTGCCCTGGCTGGGAATCGAACCTGGGTCCCCCGCACGCCAGGCCAACGCTCTACCGCTGAGCCAACCGGCCAGGGCTATATGCATATTTTAGAATTTCAGTTCTAGTTCCTGTCACAATGTCCCCACCACCCTTCTATCCTTGTCTACATGAGAAAATACCGTATCCTTTTAATTGAGCTCCTTTTTAAATAAAGACAAAATAAATAATTATATACAAATTCATAATTATTACTTTATTGATTTCAAGACCCACTGACAACTGGTATATAAACATTATAATTAATGTTAAAAGGAAGACAAGTGTCACATGACAAATTAGGTGTTCTTTTACACTTAATGCGAGGTAAATTCTGAAATGAACCCTTAATTGGTAAACTATGTGTTCTAGAGCTTCAGATTTGTAGTCAAAATCTATGGGATAAACTAAGAAACTATATTTTAATTTGATAAATAAGAATGATAACGTGACCTTTTAAAATGGTTCATAAATTCAGTATAGTAATTTTGGAAGGACCAAAAATACTGCTTTTCTTGTATTTTTCTTCATTTCCTCCTTCACTTTCAGCGTTTATTTCTATGTAAGTGAGAGCTGTACATCTGTAAGGACTAAAAGGAAAGCAAAGAGTAAGACTCTCCCTCAGAGACCATCTGGTCCCTTTGAGCTTCGCCTTTGGAGTGAGAAGACTTTCTAGAAATAAATTTCTGTGTGTGGGCAATTCTGTAATGGTGTGTGTACTCTGTGGTTGTGTGTTTAAACTGACATATATGTTATAAATCCTGAAGTTAAGAGCCTGCATGAAAATTAAAATACCAACTCAAAATAAAGCTTGGAGAAATAATTAACAATCCAGTGTGCACTTGTGCTTAGAAATCTTTAGTCCATTTTAAAACGAGCTGCCAGGGTGTTAGAATACAACAATGCCCAGAATGAAAGGATGATTTATATAAACTCCTGTCCTTCAAGGAGTAAACATATTAGCATGAAGTAGCGAGAAATAGAATAATAAGACTATCTAGTGGTTAACTGTATGTAACATACTTTCACAAAACCACATAATAACAATTACTTGATTAATACAGTATATGCATAATACTCTATTGGATAAAGATCTCTCTAATACACCTGACATTACCTTATAGGATCTTCCTAACAACCCTGTGAAGTACATAGTCACCATAATTTACTAAATAAGAAATTGAAATTCATAGATGGATATGGCAGAGCCAGAACTCTTGTTTTAAAATCTATTGTTCTTTTACATAATACTGACACCTAAAATAAGATAATTTTTCATCTAACAAGGATGCAAATCACTTTAACACTGTATTATTTTTTTTTTTTTGGAATGAAGTCACATTTTGTAACATGGCTCAATAACTAAGCAACCAATATGCCATAAAGTAGGGGACTCTGCTCACTACTGCTGTGCTGTTCAGAGGAAGGCCTGTTCTCCATGTCTGAAGACTGCTGCCATTCAGCCATTCTCCCAGAGTCAGCAGCGTGAGGCCTGGTGACAGCTCCAGGGCAGCTGGTCACTAACAACCAGGATTAGTAAACGGGAAAGCTACAACCAGCTGGATCTAAAGCAAGGTCAAACCAGAGGAGCCCTTCTATCAATCTGTAGGGAGGCCCACAGACATATGCCATAGCAGAAGTAATATGAATGTCTAAAGAACACTTTGAAAATAAATATTCATTGCACAAACCTGTGAATTACTGTCATCACACTTGCCTGCCTTTTCACTGTTTAAAACAAAAACAAAAAGAACACATATTCCATCTTGTCCTTGTTCTATGACCATAGGCAAGTTTTATCAACCACTCTGTCTTTTTTTTCTATCCTCTTGCTGTAAAAATGGAGATAACAGCCTGACCAGGCAGTGGCGCAGTGGATTGGGGTGCGGAGGACCCAGGTTCAAGACCCCGAGGTCACCAGCTTGAGCGCAGGCTCATCTGGTTTGAGCAAAGCTCACCAGCTTGGACCCAAGGTCGCTGGCTCAAGCAAGGGGTCACTCGGTCTGCTGAAGGCCCATGGACAAGGCACATATGAGAAAGCAATCAATGAACAACTAAAGTATCGCAACAAAAAACTGATGATTGATGCTTCTCATCTCTCTCCATTCCTGTCTGTCTGTCCCTATCTATCCCTTTCTCTGACTCTCTGTCTCTGAAAAAAAAAATGGAGATAGCAATTTCTACCATATGTAACTGTTGAGAATATTTTAAAATACAATACATGGAAAGTTCTGAGAACCATGGTTTGCAAAAAAAGTCTCAATGAATGTTAGCTATTGTTACTTTTTATCATTAACATTGAGAACTAAAACCATAAGGTCTAATGTCTGCATTAACAGGATTTTATTCTTCGAAGAAACACTTGTCCAAGAAGATGAAAGTGCAAAAACCTATATTTTATTTCAGGAATTTCTATCAAAGCTATATACCCAAACTTTCACTAAGCCCTCATAACCTTTCTTCTCAGGACAATAAAACCTCTCAGCTGGGCTTTCAAATGATTACCTGTGCTTCCACAATTCTTCGAAATCCTTACCTCACTACAGCCACTGATTCTACATTATTTATGTTACACCCTTTGCTCAATCCCAACCAGGTCACTGTACTCAAACACCTATCTTAAACCAGAACTCCAAAAATCTCATAAATATCCTGGCTTTCACCTCCCCCACTCAGAAATGTTACTAAGACTTCAACAAGATTATTGGTTTTCTTTATTGGTTAAGAATAAATTTGTTTTTATTTCATGTTATTTTTGAAAAGTCAGCAGTGGACATCATCATCATCATCATCATCATTATTATTTTTGTTTGTTTAGTGATTTTAGTGAGAGAGGAATGGAGGGAGAGAGACAGGAACATCAATCTGTTTCTGTATGTGTCCTGACCACAGATCGAACCTACAGCCTCTGCACTTTGGGATGATGCTCTAACCACCCGCTATCCATCCAGGGCTTGTTGTTGTTGTTGTTGTTGTTATTATTATTATTATTATTATTTTCCATCTCTTAACTTCATGGTTTCTGAATGTCACCCAGGGGGCTTAGTGCATGAAAGTTAGTGTGGAAAGGAATGAGGGTGACAGTAATACCGGAATGTGAGAAGCTGTGCGTGCTCAACAGGCACACAAACCCATCAGTGAATAATTGTGACTATTTTAGAGTGAACTAAAAATTTTGTTTTTTCTTTTAATATATATGCCTTATGTATTCAAACTATTAAGTTGTTAGGGCTTAAATATTAAGTTGTTTAGAGCAACTAATTAGTAAATGGAACTTGTTGGCTTTTTCTTTTGGTCTAGGAGTAAAATTTTAAAAAAAAATCACTGAGACACTAAAGACACTGGGAGCAAGAAAGTTTAGGAACCTCTACTCTAACCCGTTTTCTGTGCAAACTGTGACTTGTATAGAATTTAAGGAAAGTCTCTAACTCCAGGGTAATATTGTTTGAATGGCTATCTCCAATCTTCAACCTGGCCAATCTCTCTATGGGCTTCTCTCTCCCTTTGAATATCCTCATATGAATTTCTGGATGCCCAGAACAATCATATACCCCAAGAAAAGTTTCCAGTTTAAGTATAAGTAGATTAAACCTCACACACTAAGGTTGAAGTTGCCTCTCTCTGTCAATTTTAATTTATTCTCTCAACAAATATCATTGAATAGCAGATATGTGTTAGGCATTGTTCTAGGACTGGAGATACACTGATTTGCAAATTTATTACACTGGGAGTTCTAATTCCTTGGCAGCATAACTGAACATTTCTAAGCATTAATGCACAGTGGAATATCATTATTTCTGAAGTAGGTATCTAATCCAAGTCAATAGAATTTTTAACAGAGAACATGGAGACATACCACCTATTCTGTTCACATTAAATTTAGGCCAGGAATGAAGCTGGCTAAGAACTTTTCAAATGTGTTTTTCCAGCTTTGAGAGAAGCAAAAACATGAATGATCAATCTTATTTTCTTTTGCTCTCTGGCTTCAGTTCATATACATTCCAAGAGTTTTCATCAAAATGAACCATTTCTTTTACAGACTCTATAATCAGCTCTGGAGTAGCCAGCTTTCCTACCAGGACCAAGTGCTGGTTTGTCCTGAGTTGAGCTCACGCTTTCCTGCTTTAGCTCAAAGTTTATTTTTCTGAGATCCTCATGGCTACAAGTTTAAATTACCTTTGATATTATAATGTTCTGAATTATCTTCAGAATATACTCTGAAATTTGTTTTTCTCACACAAAAATAATCAGAAAATATATTTTTTAACTTTACAGAGAACCACATTTCACCAGTTAATATCAGTCCAGTAAAGATACAAATAAGTTAAATTCCTGCATGAGGGCTCCTAATTGCTCTATGTTTTACTTTCCTGTAATAAATTCAGACAAGTGGAGAGGAGCCTCCAAACTGGTGTAACAATTTCCAAAATGAACAAACAAAAAACTCAGAGCTTCTGTATGAGGAGTTTCTGTTGGCTTGACAATAATAGGTCAATAAATGAATTTTTTAAACCCCAATAAGCAGTGTCTTGTCAGATCCAGAGGACAAATTTAAATGTACTGCAGTACTATTATCATTATAACTTTCAAGAAAGAGAAAGAATAAGGGAAAATACCACTCCCTTTGAAAGTCTGAGTGAAATAAGTAAATCAGAAAAAATACTAAGATGAATCCATACATAGAAGGGACATAAAAATGAGACTCAGAGACATGAACAAGAATGTGATGGCAACAGGGGCGGGAGGTTGGGGGAGGGGGGAGGGGGTAAAGAAGGAGAGAGGGGTTAGGGGAGGGGAGGGGCACAAAGAAAACCAGATAGAAGGTGACAGAAGACAATTTAACTTTGGGGGAGGGGTATACAGCACAATCAAATGTCAAAATAATCTAGAGATATTTTCTCTCAACATATGTACCCTGATTTATCAATGTCACTGCATTAAATTTAAGGAAAAAAAAGAAAAAAAAAAAAAAAAGAAAGTCTGAATAAACTCTGTCCCCTTTTTTCTCCTCCTTTCAGGCAAGGGTAAGGAGGACCCAACACCTCTTGGCTTTTAAAGCCATGCCAAACCAAGAACAAGAGCAGTAACTTCTAGAGTCTTCCTTTGCTCCACACACCAAAGTGGTGGATGTGCAATACAATAAGAGAATGACATAGTGACAGGAGCAAGAGTTGCTAAACCAGCAACAATTTGTGAAAATAAATGATTCTCTTATTTCCTCAGGGAAACCACAGAATACAGAGCTTCAACAAATGGAGCCATTTTAAGTTCCAAGGACCAGTGACTCTTAATTTAAGGTGGGAAGAAACTAAATGAAGCCCCAGAGCCTTAGAGACAAATTTGCAAAACTAGACATTTAATCTGTGCTCCTGTCTCCCTGCCTAGCAATATACTCCACGAGCAGTGCACACAGACACACAGCAAGAGGAGGCTTGAATGAGAAAAAGCCTACTGTTCTCAGGATCGTTCTTTTTTTTTTTTTAGATTTTACTTATTCATTTTTAGAGAAAGAGAAAGAGAGAGAGAAGGGAGAAGCAGGAAGCATCAACTCTCTGGGCTTGACCAGGCAAGTCCAGGGTTTCAAACTGGTGACCTCAGTGTTCCAGGTTGACACTTTACCCACTAACCCACCCCAGGTCAGGTCTCTCAGCATCTTTCTAACACGTTTAACTCCTGAAGGCTTATTTTAAAATTGTTAATATCAAAGATAATTAATAATAATGTGCATCCAAAGACAGCATCCCTGGACCATTTTAAAGTCAGCTGATCTCATTCTCCAATATCCTAAGTGTCCCCTTTCAAAGCATTTCCGCCCAGCTCTCCCCGTGTGGACCGAGTGGCCCTTGTCCCCTCCTCTGTGCCTTCTCCTGCCCTGTCCCATCCAAACCCAGTGGTTTATACTTTCATGTAAATCAAGTCAAGGATTTGTGAGTTACACTGTATCTTCAACAATTATGTAAATGGCTGTGTTCCTGTCATCCCACTGGGGAGACAGTAGGCATAAATAAGAGAGGTAAGAGTTATTAAAGCTGTCTTTCTGCTAACAACGTACAAAAATGCAGGGTTAAAATATTTTTTTTTGTTTTTATCCTCAGGGGATTTTATAATGAAGAAACTATTTTTGATAAATTTCCTTAATATCAACACTTCTTGGTGTATCTTAGTTTGATATAAATTTGTAAATATTAAAAATATAATTTTTAAAAAAAATCTTGAATCTGCCAGAGGCCAGTCTCCCTTCACCCTTATTCTGGGCTGCCTTTGGGAAGATGCTACATGCCCAAAGGGGATACTGATTAAATTGCTTCTTAGCTTGAGTGCGCAGCCCAGGTCCTGACTGTTAGAGTTCTGGCTAACTCCATCTGTCTACACACCTGCCACAAAGCTTGGTGCTGGTTACCACTAACACATCAAACAAAATCAGCAAAATCGGATCATTCAGTTTCCCAAAAAATCAGATGATTCAGTTTGAAACGTAGATGCTTGGACTCTATGCTCTACACCTCACAAGTTAAAAACTGAGAAAGGCTCCTTGGGGATGATGTAATCATAATACCTGTCAACATTACACACAAATTGATGCCTTGGTTCAGAACATACTGTTGACTGAGACTCAGCCTCTGAACTGTTTTCTTGGGGGGCAAGTTCAGCATCAACTTTAGATGTTGTTAAGAAAGAGGAATCTTCAAGAAAATGTGGGTTTCAGTGCGTGATTTTATTCCTTCCCAGCTGTCACACTGAGTGGTCAGTCCCACAGTCCAGAACCCTTTGTGTATCTGTGTGTGTGTGCTACTGGAGAAGTGCTCAGTGTTTGTGAGAAGACCTCTGATGACACATACATCCTACTGAGTGAGGATAAAATGAAAAGCAGTTGTTCTCTGGAATTTTGAGAAACAAAAGTGTCATTTCTTTGAAATTCAAGGTATTGTCACTTTCCAGAGTGAATAATTACCTGAGTTGACCCTCTTCTGAGCAATAGGAACAGAAATTAAAATTTCAAGCTCTATCTTGTGCATGGTGCACACATCTGACATTTCATTCTTACACATTATCACAGTGAAGGAAGGAAGGCTTTAAAACTTCTATGTATGGTGTATCCAAAATAACTGTATACAGGGTTCAAATAGGTACTGTGTGCCAAAATGTTTAGCAGCATATTCACAATAGCCAAAAGGCAGACATAACCCAAATGTCCATCAATGAATGGATGGATAAACAAAATATGCTAGAGGTATACAGTAGAATATTATTCATACATAAAAATGAATGACGTTCTAAAACATGCTACAACCTGCATGAACCTTGAAAGCATTATGCTAAATGAAATAGGCCAGTCACAAAAGGACACACATTGTGTGATTCCGCATACACGAGTTACTTAGAACAGGCAAATTTATAGAGACAGAAAGTAGAAGAGAGGTCCCCAGGGGTTTGGGGAATAGGGAAGAGGGAGTTTATTGTTTAACAGGTACAGAGTTATGTAAAAGTTCTGGAGATGAGTATTGGTGAGGGTGTTGTGAATGTATTTAATACCACTACATTTTACACTTAAAATGGTTAAAATGTTAACCTTCTTGTTATAAATATTTACCACAATAAAAAAAATAATGTAGAACTAGAGAAAGCACGGCAGCCTGGTATGTCCTGCAGACGCTCCCTCTGACCAGCACTAGCGCTCCACGGCCCAGGCCTGAGTGCTGCGGAGCAGCCTGGATGCCCCGGCGCAGCCTGGATGCCCCGGCAGTGCTCCCAGCACATGCGCAGTTGGCTCGTCAGCATTGCCTTCAGAGGTCCAGGACTTCTAGACCTGTGACTTAGAGATGCCCCAGCCCAGCAAGCCTTCTTCCTGAGAATGGTGGCTCCCCACACTACATTCCTGGTGCAGAGCAGGGGAGGCTGTATCAGCCAGACCTTTTCTGGCCCTCAGCTCTGTGGGAGTGAGGTGTCCCAGCTATTTCTCATGAGCGGACTCCTCGGCCCTGCCTGGGATAGCGAGACTGAGGAGCTCCCCTGAGGTTGAGGGAACAGGCTCTCTGTATTAGAACCAGCAAGACCTCCACAGTGTGGGGTGCCCCCCACAGGTCTGTGGTATTTTAAGTACTTTTTACAAATAATGATAATTTTAAGAATAGTGTTCCAGGCTTAAGAGGCAACATATCATTCACAGGCATTCTAAAGTGAAGTTCAAACAGTTGAGTGGTCTTCAAGACTGGCTGCCGTTGATGCCAGAAGTGCTTTATGTTTTCAGTCTGGTGCTCATTTTGCAACAGATCATTCTCAGCGCTCTCTCTCATCCCTTGCTTACTTTGCTTAATTTAGGCCTCAATCATTTCTCATCTGTTCTTTATTGCAAAAACTTCATATAGGTTTCCCTAATTATTCGCTATCCTCTGCCTTAGTTATCTTCAATGACCCAAAAGCCTAAATGATAAGAATCAAACACCCTGGACAATGTATGGTTCTCCCAGACTCTCAGCCTATTACCTGAGCGCTAGCACCGTCCTCCATCAGGTCACTGTGTGTTCCTGCCAGGCTGCACTGCTTGTTGCCCTGCCTTCCCCACTCATGCCATTATCTTCTGTGAGAAATATACCCCCCACCAGTATGATGCCCCTTATGATGGCAACCGGCAAAGACAGCCTGAAACAGTCATCTCCACAGGAGGGATGTTCTTACCACTTGGCCCTGAGAGGTTGCTCCTGACCCAAGGCCCTCTCTCTGCGGAAAGGTTAGAAGAGCACTTCCATGACATGGGTGGCAGCTGACAGCATTTCTGCATGTCCTTTTCAGTCCAGCTCCTTAGTTGCTTGGTATCACCTTCCTTCTGATATTACATCTCCAGTCACTTTTCAGCCATGCATTTCTCGCCCTCGATAGTCCCCTTAGCAGACTTGTATATTTTGTCCCAATTCGATTTCCAGTTTCATTTTCTGAGGGAAACTCAACCCACGTGTGCAGGTCAGCTCACTGTCACCTACACTACAACATCCTAGCCTGCGCAATCTTTAATATATTTTCCTATACAAATTCTTCTAGGTTAGCCTGACCAGGTGGTGGCGCAGTGGATAGAGCATCAGACTGGGATGCAGGGGACTCAGGTTCAAAACCACCAGGTCGCTGGCTTGAACTCAGGCACATCAGCTTGAGCACGGGGTCACCGGCCTGAGCATGGAATCAGTGACATGACCCCATGGTCACTGGCTTGAGCTCAAAGGTCGCTGGCTTGAATCCCAAGGTCGCTGGCTTAAGTCCAAGGTAGATAGCTTGAGCAAGGGGTTACTTGTTCTGCTGTAGCCCCCCAGGAAAATGTACATAAGAGAAAACAATCAATGAAAAACTAAGGAGCCACATTGAAGAATTGATGCTTCTCATCTCTCTCCCTTCCTGCCTGACTGTCCTTATCTATCCCTCTCTCTGTTTCTGTCACACACACACACAAAATTCTTCTAGGTTATTAGCTCCATGAAGTATTTCCAGGTAACTTATTTCCCTGTTCCCAGTACCTCTGGGAAAAGCTTAGATATAAAAAATTTGCCTCAATATGACAGTAAGAAATTTATTATCAGGAAAAAATACATCTAGAAAGAATTTATTGATTACTATGTAAATATTGAGAATTAGATTCTTTAAAACCTAAACTTCACTGCAAATAACAATTTGTTTACTAGTCAATGAACCATTCTAGACTTGGGGGCAAAAAAATAAATACGACATGTTTCCTGCCCTAAAATAACCCATGCTGGCTGAAGAAGTATAAACCTAAAGGAAGACATGCAATTTAATGTTTTCAGTGCAGTGATAGAGTTATTCACAAAATATATGGTAAGCTGATAATTGGTGAATTAAACCTAGTGTGAAAATCCATGACAGTTTTCTCAGAGACCTTAATTCATAAATTGACTCTACAAGAATGAGTATTGGTTTAATAAAAAAAAAAATTGCTGGCCCTGGCCGGTTGGCTCAGTGGTAGAGCGTCGGCCTGGCGTGCAGAAGTCCTGGGTTCGATTCCCAGCCAGGGCACACAGGAGAAGTGCCCATCTGCTTCTCCACCCCTCCCCCTCTCCTTCCTCTCTGTCTCTCTCTTCCGCTCCATTGGAGCAAAGATGGCCCGGGGGCTGGGGATGGCTCCTTGGCCTCTGCCCCAGGCGCTAGAGTGGCTCTGGTCGCAACAGAGCGACACTCAGGAGAGGCAGAGCATTGCCCCCTGGTGGGCAGAGCGTCGCCCCCTGGTGGGTGTGCCGGGTGGATCCCGGTCGGGCACATGCCGGAGTCTGTCTGACTGTCTTTCTCCGTTTCCAGCTTCAGAAAAATACAAAAAAAAAAAAAAAAAAATTGCCATCTAGTATTAATCATAAAGAATTCTAACAATTTGGGTAGAAGTACCTTACCTATCACCAGTACCCTGGTCTCTGCCCAGGGATCTTATAGCTCAATAGGCATAAGTTGAGGACTCATGTTTCTGCATTGAAAGCATTTATTTAATCTTAGCTTTCTCTGACCAACAGCAAGGGTAGAAAAGCAAGAGTCTACATTCCTGGTATATAAAATCTAAGTAACTTAGGACTCAAATGTTTGGCATGGAGCACCTGTAAAAGTTGGCCATGGTCTATTTGGAATAGAAAAGGACAAGGCAATGTCATGGAAAAGACAATAACACAGACCTCTCCTTCTGCCTATTTTCAGTAAACGAATTATCATGATAATGGGAAGGGACAGCCATAGGGGTGAAGCTGAGGAAGCATTGTGATGAACTTCTATGAATATTTATCCGTCTACGTCAGACCTGAATCCAGACTTTGCTGACATGTAAGGTATGTCTTCTAGAGCTACTATCATCCTCTCACAAAATCTACCTAAAAACATCCTTTTACTTCTTTTATATTAAGTTATCACAGGGTCGCAACCATAAATAATGTTAAGTCTTAATAAACAGGAATGAGTCAACAAACAAATCGGGAATTTACGGAGGTAAAGGGGTGAGATCCTATCAGGCTCAGCTAAGACAGCAGTGTGCAGTCACACAGCCACCACAAGCGCACGGCAAGTACTGGCTGGAGAGATGATGAAACTGGGGGTAGGCAGGGACCGATGGTGGGCCTTTGTTCTACAGTAAGAAAACTGTAGACAATGAAATCATATTGAAGGCTACACGGAAGGTAGTAAACATCAGATCTGTGTTTAAGAGATTAGCTGGTTAGCTGCTTAGAAAATGGAATTGGAGAAAAATAAATACTGAATGCCCAGAGAGCACTTAGAAAGATTGTAAAAATTCGTGCAAACTAAAACAGGGGTGATAGAGACAGAGAAGTGGGGACATATTCAAAAACTACATAGAGGTTGATTAGATGTGGTTGGTGAGGGAGAAAGAAAGTCACAGAAATTGCCTGTAAGCATTTGGTTAAAAGAACTAAAAGGTGGATGGTGTTATCATAAGTTGAAATAAAGACTGGAAATAGAAGTATTTAATACAGATAAAAATGAAGAGTTGTGTTTGACCTGGGCCAGGTTAGAGGGCATGTAAGATATATAGCCGAAGGTACTGGGTAAAGAATCTAGACATAGGAGAGATTCGTCAGGAACCATGTACAGGTTGTGTTGAACACCATGAAGCCTGATTAGACCAGCCTAGGACAGTACAGTATCCCCCCTTGCATGAAGGATAAGCTCCAAGCCCACCAGTGAATGCCCAAACCCTCTACATACTGTGTTTCTTTTTCCTATACATACATACCTATGATAAGGTTTAATGCCTTTTCCATCTCTTCTAAGCACTGATCACTGTGGGATTAACTTGCAGTTTGAGGTGCAACAGCAAAACTGGCACAAATTTTTTTTTCAGTCTTCATAATTTCTTGGATAGGAGATTTGTTCTTACCTTAAATCTTAGTAACTCAGGATAAATTTTTTTTTAAATTAACTTGAGAACTTTCCTGTTTGCATGTAAAGGGAGCACTGTGCAGCTTCTCTTCGGCAAGTCTGACTTTGCAGCATCACCACTCTTGTGCATTGGAGCCATTATTGAGTAAACTAGGAGGTATTTGAGAACAAGGACTGCAGTATAGCTTCTAAGTAACAAACGAGCGGGAATCACACTCATCATGAATAAGCCGGACAACGTGATGATCCGTGTCTCGGAAGGGATGGGGTGGGAGGGAGAGGGTGGGAGGGCATAAGACTTCATCGTGCTACTCAAAATGGTGCACAACGTAAAATGTACGAATTATTTATTTCTGAAATTTTCCATTTAATATCTTTGGTCACAGCCAACTACAGGTAACTAAGACCAGAGAAAGCAGAAACTCTGAAAAAGGGACTGCTGTGCATAGATGGAGGGGAAATACTGGCTGAGAATAAAAAAATGCACACTTGGAGGACAGATACAAAAAGAATTAAGGGTTCAGAGAGAATGAAAGCACACTACAGTGCCACAGAATTCGAGTTTTGAAACAGCGTTTGAAGAAAACAGAGATCAGCAGAATCCACTTCAACAAGAAAGCCCAAAGTACATGTACTGAAAATGCCCATTTGGCAACTGTTAACTTTTTAAAGAACCAGTCCTGTAAAATGGTGGAGGCAGAAGCCGATTTGCAATGGGAACAGAGCACATGGAAGGTGGGCGAATAGAGATAACTTTTTCTGCTGACAGGAGATCATGCCGGGCCTTGTTGCTTCTAAGTTCAGCTTCCCAATACTCCAAGGTCGCTGATTCAGCGTCTGAGTCTTACAGACACTTTGTGGTGGTGGTGGCAGTGATTTTGGTTGTGGTCTCTCTGGGCTACTTTTACTCTTCATGCTCTGGTTCCCTGGACTGTCAGTTCTGTGCATTCCACTTTTGAGAGGTAGCAGATAATACAAGATCTTTGATCTGCCTACAAGTGAAAGACGTTTCCATAGCAGGAGCCTCTCTGATTTTGCTACAGAAAACAGCTCAATCTCTTTCAGAGTTACTCATTATCTTATTTTCCTTCTATCTTGCTCTTCTCATCATTCAGAGAAAGACGGAGAGAAAGGGTCAGAACCTTTCTTCCTCCTTGGATCCGCTGCCATCCTTCTGATGCTCCCCAGCTCTGCTGGCAATGAGCCCCATGACTGTGAGGGCTGGGAATATGTTGCTCACCAGCTAAGAAGTGCTCGGTAATGAGCAACTGAATAAATAATGGGTCTCTGGTGTCAATCTTGTTACACACAGTTTATGTTTCTTTCCTTGTCCAGACTGTAAAATCCTGGAGAGCAGGAGCTGCCTTCTGTTTTGCAGCATGTGTGTGTGTGTGTGTGCACATGCATGCTGTATACATCACTCAAATATGAACTACATAGTTAAGGAAAATTTTAATGTGGAAAACAGAAGAGGGAGTAACTCAGCACTACTGGATATAGATCCAAAAAATAAAAATAGCTTCTGCTCTTAAATAATTGGAAGAATGAAACAAACTAACATACGTGAAAAGTTTGGAGGAAGTGTTCATTAACACTGTCTGATTCTGGCCAGAAAATTGTTTGTGGAGTTTAGAAATCCACATGCTCTAGTACTGGCATGAAAAGTTCAGTAGAAGAGGTAAACTTTGATTTGCCCTTTGATAATACTGTAGGTTGTCTTTAAGTAAGTGAAGAGAATATCAATTCGATACCTGGGTTGGCAGTGACAAATTGCAAGAGAATCCAAGACTAGCCCAACATAATGTGATGAAGAGGTCAGGGGAGCCCAAGGGGGATGAGAGAGGGGAGAGATTGTGTGAATAAAAATGAAAGCTCTTTATTTTGTTGGAGAGGAGGAAAAGATAACCTACGCTCTATAAACATATTTCAAGCCCGCATTTCTTTCTATTGAACATGATGAACTGAAAAAACTTGGCACCCGACTGTTCACTAGTTTGAAATTCAAGCCCCTCCTTAGAATGTCATAGAAGAGCTAGTTGCGGCCAGGGGCTCATGATTTTTTTAGTCAAGTGTGTTGGTACTGGCAAAGAATTTGGGAGGCAGTCTCGAAGAAACACACAGGAACAGATTTATTTTTCAGTAACATGTATTTCTTTTTGGTTTATCAATATTGATAAAATTGACAAAACATGACAAGAAAAAACAGAAAAGCTTTTCTTTTTATCAAAGAAAAAAGATGGGATGGAATGAAGTTGAGCAAAAGGTTGTAAGTATTGAACAGGGAAACTACTGCAATACTGCTAACTCGTTTTCTACAGACAATAAAATAATATTTCTGAAATAACTCTAACAGGAGTAGCTGTACACAAATAAAAAAAGTCACTAAAAGTCAATGCTCTTCTCAAAGTGCTTTTAATTAAAAAAAAAGCTTATTCTACAATAAATGTTTTTAAGTCTTAATCATGCTATTATGGTGCTGTGCATAGATGTTCTGTTTGAAACATTCATCTATGAATTCCATTTTGGCAATTAGTGAAATTTGAAGAGATTATTACCCACATGAAAATGTTTTTCAGACGGTTTTAGTTAGCCATGCCTATTGTAGCCAACAAAGAATTCACTGTCGCTCATTGTATTAGTGCTAACAGTGCTTGGCACATAGTAGGTGCTCCATAAATATTTGTTGAGATCAAGTCTCAAAAGGTTGATTTGTTTTGCACCTCAAATGTAATATAAAATAACTAATTCCTAGAAAAACATCTTCTTTTCCCCAGATTCTCAAATGCCAGAATTTAGGATTTGTTTTGTTTTCTTTGTTTACAATAACAGCAATGAGATATAATATGATACAATATTTCCCTTTACTAGTTTATAAATTCTTGACTACTTTGTTTACTCCCTGGTAGATAATAGGTTCTCAACAAATATTTGTTAAGTAATGAACAAACAATATTGATTGACCTTCTTAGCATCTCTCTCTCCCTCTTTCCCTCTTTCTCTCTCTCTCTCTCTCTCTCTCTCTCTCTTTTGACTCTGTAACCTATCTCCTAAGGGCCATTTCTTCTACCTCTATAATTTTCTAAATAAACTTTCTATTATATTTTTCATCCAGGCTCTGAATTATTCCCTAGGCAGAACTCAAGTACGAGGATGCTAAACCAAGGGTCTGGTCTGACCCCACTGGTCTAATACCTGGTGCCATTTTCATTTTGCCGCTGCCTAAAGAAGCACTCTAGCTATGTAAAGACTGGAATGCAGTAAGAGATCACTGAATGTTACTGTGGCTGAAAATGTTGATATTCAGATCACCATTCACCATTTTAGTGCACTTCACCCACCCACCACCTTCCTTTCATTCAGCACTAAGACTTGCTTTTGGTAGAACACAGGCAAAGAGAGATTAAGTGCCTGGGAATTTACATCACCAGCCCACCCCATCCCCCACAGAATTTACCCAGTGGCTCACAGATGCAGACATATTTAAACCTTTTCCTGCTCGTAAGGCCAAGGGCCGCCTCCATTGCCATCATGGCCGTTCACATGCAGGTTCTCATTAGATTCGGGCAGACAGTAAAGAAACAGTGAAGCCAAAAAATGGTGGGCCATTCCTTTATTAAAGTCTCGCACCAGCCGATGAGTAATACACACAGGGAAAACATTTGCCTTTCACTCAGGGCTCCCAAAGCCACTGACACATTCTCCAGTTCCACAACCAGGAGAATCCTCTCCGGTTTCTCCTAGAATCAAAGGCCCCACCAGTCTCAGCAGAGCTCACAAAGTCCCTCACTTCTGGTTCCTCATCTACATATCTTCTCCCTTCTCTCTGCACAAACTCTGCAAAAACATGGCTTCCTCCCTTCTCTTTTCAATACTTTCTGGCATGAAAAACTCTCCTCCAGCAAACATTAGCAAGACAATGGCCCTTCCCAAGCAGCAAGGTAATTTGCAGTTTCACAGATCTCATACCTGGTGCTGCACAGAGCCATTTTTTAACACTAAAAATGAGCAAACTCAAATAATACAAATTTTACAAACTCATTTGCCCAACACTGCTCCACTTCAGAATCAAGCTAAAGCCATTCCTGGAACTTGGCCTAAGAAGAATTCTCCTTCACTTGACTTGTTGCCTTTCCCTTTCCTGTTGCTCCATTCCTTATAGGTCTCCCTGGGTGTGTTTCTTTTGCAAAATATTTACACATGACTGTCCTTCTCAGGGATGAGCTCTGGAGAACACAGCCTAAGTGGGGATTGATGGATGGTTATTAGCATGGCATAAAAGGTACTGGATTGCCTGACCTGTGGTGGCACAGTGGGTAAAGCATCAATGTAGAATGTTGAGGTCACTGGTTTGAAATTCTGGGCTTGCCTGGTCAAGGTACATATGGGTCTTCTTGCGGCTCCTACCCTTCTCTCTCTCTCTTCCCTCTCTCCTCTCTAAAATAAATAAATAAAATCCTTTTTAAAAAGGGACTGAATAACAATCTCAATCCAGATACTCAGACCTATAATGTCCTCTCCTTGGCTTCTCTAATTCAGCCTCAGAGAAGCCATGGGGCCCCAGACAGCATGAGTGCACACGTGTCTCTTCTTTCTGTTTAGAATGCTTTCTCTGTGAGAAACACCTACTCATTCTTCACTCTTCAGAATCCACTTCAAATATACTTTCTTGGTGATATACTCTATCCCTGAAGAAATAATTGCTCCTGCTATAAGTGCCCTTAAATATTATTCACATCTTTCAGTAGAATATATCATATTGTATTGGTGAATATGTTTGGGAACTCTTTGAGAACAGTGACTTTATCCTATTTATCTTCACATTTCACCCAGTTCTTCCCCAGCTGTCCTTCTACCTGCCTTCACCCTTCTCACACACATGTCCAATATCCTTTCCCTTACCCTTGGAACCAGATGAGTTTTGGAATTCAAAACTTCCAGAGCTTAGAACCAGTAGTATAGGCCATGTACCACATCTTACAAAACATTCCTGGCAGGTTCTGCAGTAGCACTCCAAAACTGAATACACATCAGTTTCTTTAGTGATAGAATCGCATATTTATACTAAATGGGATTAATAGAAAATGTATATAGGTTTATACTCACTCAGATCAGGGTTAGCCACTAAATGAATTCAGGTCTTTAAAGCTTTTTGGATTTTGGATTTATAAATATTAAGTGATTATAGACCTTTAATCGAAGCTCCATATGGGTTTCTTGAGCTGGACTTAGAGAACATCCTCTCGCTGCTGTTTTTACTGAATCTCCGTTCCACTTAAAGATATTTAGAGCAAGTTTCCAAAAGCTACTGGATACAACTGCTTTCTACCAGAAATCAAGATGAACTTCCCAAATCACCAGGTTTCCGAAGCCAGTTCCTGGAGAAACAGATAAAGCTGGTTTGCTGATGCTATGAATGTCAAACATGTAAAGTAACGTCTTATCATCAACAAATAAAAGTTGCAGAGCCTGGAATACTACTGATTTGACTACCAAATCTGAGGCTAGCTAATCCTTTCGACATGCTTTTCCCTTGGTTTGCACTTGGCTAAGAATAATCTCACAGACATGAAAACTAAATCCCCCAAAGAGATGAAATTATATTTGATCACTGGAAGCATCTTTGAGGGCACCTAATTCAATCTCTTCATTTTATAGATGATGAAAGCAAGGCTCACAGAGGTTAAATTGGCTTTCTCTGGTTCATTCACACAGTTGGTGAGTAGCAATGCTGAAACTAGAATCAAGCTCTCTAAGATGAGTCCTGTTTTCTCCATGCTATCTGTCTCAATAAAAGAGTTCTTCTGACTCTGACCCTTTAAGCCTGCTATTCCAAAGACATAGTTGTCCTATTCTATTCTTTGAATAACTGCATTGCATGCATGGGGACTTCCTCATTCTGCACACCGAGACTAGCATTGGAAAACAGTAATCACATAGTAGCTTCCCCTTCACTGATCCTATATAATATGTCAAGGTCTGCACCCAGGGCCTAATAAAAAGAAGATATATGTGGAAGATTACTTTCAGGTACTATAGTTCTAAGAAGCATATATTAAAGGTTTAATAAAATTATTTTTGAAAATATTATACTTACAGGGAAATGAAACCTATTAGGCTCATTAATCAAGTTCTTGAAATGATTCATAGTTCAAGCCCCTTAAAAGCACTTTTGTGAAATGTGTCACTCATTTAAATGCTAGACGTTTTAATTTGCTGGCTCTGTAGTATCACTTAAGTAGAGATTTTTAATTAAATTATAATCATGGAATTTAAACATAAAAATATCAGCTCAAGGAAATAGCAATTTTTAATGCATATATCATAAAACTTGAACATTATTTTAAATATTATTAGCTTATTAAAAGTTGCAAGTATTAACTCAAGCATCAAGTAGCTTTGTAAACTTCAGAAAGAAGTAGTAATTTTTTTAGCTAAGTTTCATCTATAGAAAAACTAAGTTGCAATGAGAAAAAAAAACCCACTTTGCATCCTGTTTCCCATTACATCACAGTATCCAGAGTGGATTTCCTCCTCCACTGACTATCCTCTTTCCTCCGACATTAGGAAAGATGAAGAGAAAGAGAAAGAGAGCAAAAGTGTAGTTGTGGGTCCACACCTTCCCAGAGAATGTTCACAAAGGGGATGTGAAAATAAAGCAATGAGAAGTTTAAAACATCAGTTTGCCTCCACCTCAAGCCAATTAGATTACAAACAAAAGAATCTGAAAACATTCTCCCATCAGCTTCTTTTTCAAAAAGCACTGATTATCTTCAGTGAAAACATGAGAACACCCCCAACAAGTCAAAATTACTATTGATTGGAAGAAAAACAATCAGCTATCCTGAAGTACACTGCCAAAATGTCCTATCATCACACCACTGATGAAGATTGAGTCCCTTTGCATAGCTCCAAAAGGGTGGAATAAATACACCTGAAGGAAAATACCACAAGAATCCAAAAAGTGAGTCTCTGCTCCACTGAGCCTCCCGTTGAGTAAAAAGTAATTGTAACACTGATTCTTTCATAGACCATGCCGAGTCTCATCTGGGCTTCCTAAGAGAGTGGTACAGCTACCTATTTCATTTGACAATGATCAAATTCCCAACCCATTGTAACTAGAACAACCAGGTCACTGAGCACTCCTAATTAATGAGAAATTCAAAGCCAGTTTCACACACTACATAGTCTTAGCTTTTCATTCACCTGTTGCTATTTATTTGAAAGCAGTAAAATCTTTTTGAAATGTTTGTACAAAAATAAGATGTTTTAATTTAAATTTATTTTTCAAGATAGCTGTTGGCACATAAGCCATGGCTCCAATCTGCCCCCCTACACACACATTCCTAGTGCCTCTTTAACCACATTATTAGAAAGTAGTCATTCTGTTGATTACAAGAACAGCCCATATAAAGTGAGAGGCACCAACCTGAAGTGTCAATTATGCAAAACAGGAATGATGTGAAGGAAAGATCTTAAGTAAAAAAAAAAAAGCAAGTATTTTTATTTTTTTGTTCCTCCTGCTGTATTTTCAGTACCTAAGACAATACCTGGCATATACCAGACACTCAGTAAAAATTTACTGAGTGAATAAGTGTCTGGTTCTTTATCACTCACACTTGCCACATTGTCTCAGGTATTGCCTTTGGAACCACATGAGCTTTGTCTACCAGACACACCCAGGGAGACATCACTCTGCAGACCATCTCTAGCATCTCCACAGGATGAAATATCTTCTGGCTCAAGAGAGAGCGCACACTTAGTATTCTATGCTGGCTTCCGTAAATTATCTCTCATTTCAGTTCAGACGCTACTTAGAAGTCACTGTTTATGCTCATGTGAACAAAAGAGGTTTGATGTGTAGCAGCATCCCGGGTTCAATTAGGAGATAGAAACCACAGAGTGGATTAAACAGAGTAAGATTAATATAAAAAATAAACTATGATAAAAGAATGACTATAAAATAGAAACAACTCTATGTGCTACCCGAGGACTGAGGAAGAGAACCCAAAGAACAACAAACTTGGAAGTGGGGGGGGTCTCCTTACCAAGGCTGGGGTTCAGATATTTTTCAAGAAGGTATATTTCAGACCAAAGGAGAGAAGATATGTTTACAGGCCTCTCCATCCTGGAGATGGACAAACAGGAGGCAGCCCTCCAGCATGGAAGCAAAGAACAGGTGATCAGCAGCAGTGGTGTGGCCATACCGAAAGGGGTAGGACCCCTCACATTGCAGAGGAAATCTGGGAAACAACACCGTTAGGAGGCCTCTGGTCACTGATGTGGGCAGGGAGCTTTTAGGACTCCATTACCAATTCAAGAGGGACACAGAAGGGTTATTACCAAGAATTCTGGGCCCATGGCCCACCAGATGTGTGCCCTCTGACACACTGGACAGCCCATGCCCACCTCACTTGCTGAGGCATGAAACAGCAGGAGAAACCCTCCCCCTGAAATGTCCCTCTAGCGCCCTCTCCGGCAAAAAGTTAATATCACGCTCACTGTAAAGAAATGCCTAAAGGAATCCCACTATTATCACAGGGCATATAGTGAAGGGTAAATTTGGAACCAAGAGGCAATAAATTAATAATGACACAGGCAGTTAATTAAAAACTAACACTGTGTGTTTGTTTTGGGCACAAAAAAAAAAAAAAGCTGACATGTAAAAGCATAGTTCCCAATTTGGACACAATGCAACTCCAGAAAACTATCACCCAGAGTAAGCATTTTCCCAGAGCTCGCCTCAAAGTGAACTCACAGCATGGAGGCATGTCTAAACTGATAGCCAAATCAGGTGTAGGAACCTATTCTCCTAAAATATATCCAGATAGAGCCCTAGAGCAACCAATCATCCTAACAGCATCAAGACCTTTCCAATAGTATAATAACAATGATAAAGAATCAGTCATTTCTATTCACCTGATTCTGACATCTATGCCCATCCTGAAATTGTCAAGGAGACTCTTTTTTTGTTTCATTACCTAAAACTGCACTTAATATTTCAATAATTTGATTTTGTTCCTCATCAGTGAAAGTCTCACCTATATCATACCAAACTCCTTGCTACAACCATTGGGTGGGAAAAAAACACACCAAAAAAAAAAAAAAAAAAAAAAAAAAGACATTCCTCATTGTTCTGAGCCTTTGGTCAAAGGATTCTTTGGCTCTTCGGTGTATAGACAAAATATATACCTTCAACAACAAAAAGCATTATAACTGCCAAGTCTTGGCAAACGCTCCATTGAATTCCTATATATCAAAATTATAACACAAAGAATTCAAATGTTTTCAGTTTCAGAAATTCTGCTCATCTCCACCCCTTAGAAACAATCTCTTCAGAAAGTCAGTACAGCCCTTGGATTTCTGAAAATAACAATTCCTGACAATTACAAGACTGCTCCAAAACCTTAAGCATAGAAGAGGAAAACAAAAATGAATCAATGTTTACTTTTTAAGATAATCCAAATTTAGAGTTTGTACACGTACCCATCTTTCCCCAAATGAAGTAAATAAGAAAAGAAAAAAAAAAACCTTTAGTTTACTTTGTGACTGAGATATGGAAGAATCCAGAAGGCCAGACTCATTAAACCTATTAAATAGTTTTCTATGATATGTTCTGAAGAAAGAACTCCAATAAAACTTTGGAAATTAATATATAAAGTGAAGTACCTCTTTCCTCAGAGTGAATAGCAACATGAAAGAAAATAATTAGTTAATAAAAACGAGGCTCTCATCTTGTACTTTCTGAACTAATCCTGATTATACCAAGCTTTCTTAAGTATCCCCTTAGAGCATTTCTAAATGTATTTGTTTTAAAACAATTTTCACTTAGATTGGCCAGGCATGATTTGTAGAAGGAAGATTTGAATTCCTCTTGAAAACTGGTTTGATAAATTACTTTTTACTGCCCAGGGAAAGTCTGAAAAAACTTGGTGAAAGTTAATAAATAAACCTGATGCAAGTTGATAAATTATGTTCTCAGTTTGTAAATTTTTATGTTTTCAACTGTTATTTTATTAAACAGTTGTCAAAACCTCCATTTGCTTGTAGCCGGAGGACCTCCCTTCCACTCCCCCACCCCCGACCTGCCTTGTGCAAATACTTCCAACAAGTAACAACTAATGAAGCACTGGAGGCAAAGAACACATGTTTTCATTAGTTATGCCATATGTGCAGCTCAGATCCCAACTATGTATCCGGGAAAGGGCATGTTAGTTAGAAACTTAACCTACAGGTTTGTGTGTTAATCACTACAAATCAAACTCTAGACTTTTTTTAATAATCTGACAAAAAGCAACTGCCCTTATTGAGTTCTAATTATCTACCACATAATTTATGACCAGAACCAGTGAGTGTCCATTTCTTGAGAATTGAAAAATGGTTATAATTACACAGTTCTGCTGGAGGATTGGACCATATCTAAGTTTAAGAGTTCAGAAGTATTATTTGAATTAAATTTCCATTAAGCAACCACATACTTTTCATAAATATGTAAGAGTAATAAGATGTTAAATTTGACATTTCCTGTTTCCTCAAGAGTTTCTGCAGGATACTCAGTGAAATATTTACTTATGGAGGCCATGCTAAAATTCATGAGTCTCCCATGATGGGCACACAACGCAATCAATAGTTCAAATGCTATAGAAATGTTCACCTGAAACCTATGTACTCTTATTGATCAATGTCACCCCATTAAATTAAATTTCAAAATTAAAAAAAAAAATAAAGAAAAGAAAAGCACACCTGGAAAAGTAAGTTATCTCCAAACTGATTTCAACAGAGAATCTGGTAGGATGAATCTCTAGAGAGAAGTTTCAAGCTATCGGTGTAAGGTATTTTCCCCACCGAGGAAGAAGGAAGGGTGTAGCCATGAAGTGTGGAATAGCAAAAGCTGTATTTAGTACAGCGCATCCTCCCTGATGAGGTTCTCTGGTCCAGGGAATGGGGGCCAGAGAAGTCGCATGGATGAAACCGCATGGGGGAAATTTAAAGGGTCGTCTAGGGTGGAGGCGAGTTGATATCTTGTGGCAAAATCTCACTGGCTGGCAGACAGCCGCTCTTTTCCAAAGGACTCCTGGACAGTTTCTTTTGGTGCGTATGGGTGTGGGCAGTTCTAGCCATAGTTCCCAGGTCTGGTTCCTCACGTTACCTTCCCCCAATGCCCACCAACCTTACATTCTACCCTTTTGTGTTAAATAGGGGCACCACTATTCCTCTGGCTACTTCCTGCTGGTCAGGGGCGTCGTAAGGAGGGGAGATTGGAAGGTGGTGGCTTTGAGGGGAGTCGGGAGGAACATCTGTTTGATCATGACTTGAGAAATTTTGTGGATGTGGTCCTGTAAGGATTTTTTAAAAAGAGGAGCAATAGGAGGATCTGCAGGGTCCAGTCTTTTGGTGAGACAGAGATAGTTAGAGTCCAGTGGTTCCGACTGCTAGCAGTCCTGCATGGGGGCAAGTTTGAGGCAAAACTGCATGTCAGGAGTGGCATATGAAGGAGTCTCATCCACTCCCATAACTGAGACCTGTGAGGAAACTAGGGGTCCAGAGTGTGATGGCAAAACCGAGAAGGTAGTCCCTGTGTCCACGAGAAATGAGATGGACTTACCCGTTCCTGCAGCATTACCCTGGGCTCGGCGATGGTGATGGGGGTCTTTGAGTCCGGTCCGTGTCAGTCATCATGAGGCCTAGGAGTTCGAGTGATGGGCTTGCCTGGCTGTCTTGGCCTCCCAGTTGGGTGGCTTGTCCTCCACGTAGAGGTGCTGAGGAAAAGCCTGTTGCCCAAAAGGGGCAATTGCTTTGCCAGTGACCAGGCTGCTTGCAGTCAGGGCAGGGCTCAATGGGCGGCTGGGCGGGCAGGGGCACTGCCGGGACCAGTGACCCTCCTTGCCACATTTAAAGCAAGTTCCTGGTGGGATTTCTCTTTGCAGCCCAGACTTGGGTCAGACACTTCCTGTACCTTGCCCCTGTTGTTCTGCTGGCCTCAGGGCTGCCACAAGAGTCTGGGTTTGGAGCATTACCTTCTGCTGCATGTGGACCTGGTGAGCAGCCTTGGCCTTTTTCTACTAGTTGTGACCATTAAAAACTTTAAATGCCATTTTCACAGGTCTCAGATAAGGGTTTAGGGGTGAGAATAAGAGGACGGGGCTCCTGGGGAGCCTGGCACCCAGATCCGGCTGGAAACGCCAGAGCCAGAGGCAGGACAGGTCCAGGCCTTCCTGCAAAAAGATTGGGGTTGGACCATGGGGTCAGGATCCCTGCAAATCTGTGTGAGGGCCAATGCCTGGCGGAGGAGGGGTTTAAGAACACTGTGGAGGCCCTGGCCAGTTGGCTCAGTGGTAGAGCATTGGCCTGGCGTGCGGGAGTCCCAGGTTCGATTCCCAGCCAGGGCACACAGGAGAAGCGCCCATCTGCTTTTCTGCCTCTCCCCCTCTCCTTCCTCTCTGTCTCTCTCTTCCCCTCCCGCAGCCAAGGCTCCATTGGAGCAAAGTTGGCCCAGGCACTGAGGATGGCTCTGTGGCCTCTGCCTCAGGCACTAGAATGGCTCTGGTTGCAGCAGAGCAATGCCCCAGATGGGCAGAGCATCGCCCCCTGGTGGGCATGCCGGGTGGATCCCGGTTGGGCGCATGCAGAAGTCTGTCTGACTGCCTCCCTGTTTCCAACTTCAGAAAAATACAAAAAAAAAAAAAAAACACTGTGGAGAAGGGAGGGGCCCCTGGCCAGCAGGGGAGGAGAAAGAGAGACTGATATTTGCAGGTGAATGAGAAACAGGATCCTGCGAAGGGAGGGCAGGAGGCTTCCTAGAGGGAAGAGGCCCTGGTGAAAGAGGTCCACAGAGGGACCAGAGAGGGGTCCCAAGAGAGGGGCACCCCCAGGGGTCAAGCAGGAGGGGGAGAGAGTTGAAGGTCAGCAGAGAAGGAAAGATCAGGAGTGGAGGGTTTAGCTGAGGTTTCTCTGGCCAAAAAGGGCCTGCGTGTAGAGCATGTGGCACAGAGATTAGGACGGGAGCACAAGTACTAGAAGCCCTGAATGGAAGGGATCTCCAGCCAGTTCCCAGTTTTTTTGGTGATAGTTAAATTGGTGAGGATGTTAAAATCGAAAGTCCCTTCAGGAGGTCACCTGGTCTGGTTATCCAGTGGGTATTATGGCCCGGCCACATTGGAGAATATCAGTTTCTTCTTCTTTAGGGAGGGGAAAGATTCCGGATAAGGCACTCCAGTAGTGTTTTTGAGTCAGGTTTAGATTCCTGTGTCTCCTGTGGCCGCCCTCAGCCTCGGAGTGATCAGAGATGAGAATTGGCGTCCTGTAACTCAATCTCTGGCCACTGATGGTTAGGTAGAGTGGGAGTGCTCGGGATGTCTCCACGGGCACACACGCACTCGGAACGGATAAGAGGTCCCTGACGCAGCTGCGATTACAGACAGGGAGTCTCGGCAGAAAGAACTAAGGGGAGGCTGGAGGCAGGGGACTTACCACACCGTGTGCTGAAGTGGGTGGAAAGTCGGAGATCCTGGTTCTTCCTCAGAAGAGAAGGGGAGAGGAGTGGCCCCAGCAGGCTTCAACTCCTCCCGGTTTTCAGCACCAAATGTAAGGTATTTTTCCCTGCTGAGGAAGAAGGAAGGGCATAGCCATGAAGTGTAAAATAGCAAAAGCTTTATTTAGTACAGCGCATTACCCCAACAAGGTTCTCTGGTCCAGGGGACGGGGGCCAGAGAAGTCGCATGGATGAAACTGCATGGGGAATATTTAAAGGGTCCTCTAGGGTGGCGGCAAGTTGATATAACGTGGAGAAATCTCACTGGCTGGCAGACAATCGCTCTTTTCCAAAGAACTCCTGAGAAGTTTATTTTGGCATGCATGGGTGTGGGTGGTTCTAGCCAAAGTGTCCAAGTCTGGTTCCTCACGTGACCTTCTCCGAATGCCCACCGACCTTACAATAGGGACATTATCCACAACACCAACCTACAATTAGAAGAACCCAGAAAAACAACCTACAAGAAAAAGTAAGCATTTGGACACCTGCCCCAATTGAGAGTTATTATTTAACAGTCAAAAGCAACTTCAAATTACCCCAGCTGTATACAACCTTTTGGCCTCCTTTACCTGTCTCATCCCTTTTTCCTTCTCCCCAACCCCAGAAGAGCTAGAAACAGTGAATTGAGAAAGAAAAAAATATATAAGAGGGAGTAATGAAAGATAAACTATACTCCTCATCCTACTGCAAACTTTAAAAACTGAGTTAAACTTGACCTGGAGAAGAGAAGTTGGATTGCATGAGATTGTAGAACTTTGATATTAGACAGGACAAGACTTTTCAACTAAAAAGAGAGAGAGTTCTATTCATCAATAACTGGGAAAGATCTAAGCTAAATGGGGAACATAGTACAAGCTTTATTAATAGCTTGATGAAGACCATTAAAACACTTCAAAGCAATGGTCTAATAAAAACTGGATGTAAGTCATAACTTATACTGGAATTCCTAAATGAGATTTCTTACTTCCTCCCCACCTCTTCAACAAGTGTGAATATATCACACTGCCAGATTTGAGGGTGAGAACGTACTGCTGCAGTCTAAGGAAAATCTAATATAAAACATGAACACCAGTGTAAGAACAAAAGAAAGAGGAGAGGCAGCAGTTCCCCCAGAGTCCAGCATTGCACAGCCTGTACTATATGCTCTACGTCTGGGGAATGGCCCCACACAAGCTGCCATGTGGAAGAGGAGGACGGTGAGGATCCTCCTGTAGGGGAAGTTAGGGTCCTGGGATACAGGGCAGGGAGCAAAAGAGCACTCATAGGTCTGGCAGAGGCTGGAAGTCCTGGGAAGCCAAGTCTGATCTCAGGCTCCTCAGGAAGTGAACAGAGTGCCTGCTCGGGCACACTTCTCCTTGAACATGGTACACTTCACCACATCCCTTCAGCAGAAAAACATGTTGTGTCTGACTAGTTTAAGCATATTTCTTCCTCCTGCAAGAGCAAGGTTTGAAAAGAAGTGAAAGGGGAAAGAAAGTTTTCTCCTCTGTGGGGCAGAGAAATTTCCACAACTTTACTTGATGACTTTTTGGAGAACTGCTTAGAAGAATAAACATAGCTCCTTTGAGAACCTACATAATGACTAGAGTAAATGATTTGTCTGAAACCATTATTAGCTCTACTACCTACTTCCCTTTTTGCTGTGAACGACTCAGGGGTCCCCAAACTTTTTACACAGGGGGCCAGTTCACTGTCCCTCAGACCATTGGAGGGCTCCCACATACAGTGCTCCTCTCACTGACCACCAATGAGAGAGTTGCCCCTTCTGGAAGTGCAGCAGGAGCTGGATAAATGGCCTTAGGGGGGCAAATTGCAGCCCGCAGGCCGTAGTTTGGGGACACCTCTATTACCCATTATAGCAGCCAAGTCTAGACCACTTCATGTCTTCTAACCTACTCGAAGAACACTCAAATAGTAAGACAGTGCTTTACAAATACCTATTCCATGGGCAAAGCTCATAGAAGAAAATAAATGTATTCCAATTTGTGGTGATACTAAACTAAACTGTATTCATTAACAAATGTGTGAAATGTACAGTGTTAATCACCCTGGACCAAAATTATGCAAACTGAAGTGGAAAGTCTACAACTTTTCAGAATCTTCATATATATATCTACATCTCTATATCTGTATCTATATTTCAGTGGTAATGACAATGATAGCACACTTTTGTTGAGTGCTTATTGTGGGCCAGGCACTGAGCTAAGCACTTTTTATACACTGTATTCTATATATAATGTATATACTCACAACAACCCTCGAATCCATTCTTTTCTCATTTCTAGGAGATGAAAAAGCTCAACAACTATAAATGACTTAGTCAAGAATATACAGCTAACAAGTAAAAGAGAAAGTATTCCAAGCCAAGTCTTCAAACTTTATACCAAAATGCCTCTTCTTCAAATAAAGGGTATCCTAAGTTTTAATTCTTAGATTGCTATAGCCAGTACCTTCAAGAAAAGATGATTTCTATCTATGATAAAGAAATAAAAAACAAGAACACTATACATGCCTGTTACTGGCAATTACCACCTATATATGAGGGGCCATGGGGCCATTCTGAGATACTGTAAACCGAGGAATAAATGAAAATGACCCTATAAATATCCTTATCAGTCTTCAAGGAACATTTGGTGAATAACATTATTTTGAAGCCAGTAGTTTAAAATGTTGGTTTTATTTATTATAGTGAATATGTGCTTCTAAGTGAACAATATAGTTTTACTTTATTTCATATTTATAACAAAAATTTTACTTTAATTTGAAAAATAAAGAAGGGCTTATAGGAGGTGATATTTTTGTGTGTGTTTTCTTGCTTGCTATATTTTACATATTTATTCAAATAGTAATAGAATGCCTTTTTCTTTTAGTTGGATATACATATATATCTTGTATCCCATCAAGATAAGAATAAGAATTTTGTAGTTGCAGAGTGGCTGACACGGAGAAATTTTAGAAGATGTTAAATAAAGAATTTTCTATTGTTTTATCTTATTCAACGACTCAGAAAAAGATGAGTTTTTAAAAAAGTAAAGTAGATTAGGAATAACTAGATATGCTTCAATTGTCGTCTCCTACAAATAAAATGCCTAGAGTTCAGCTCTCACTTGTGCTTTCTTTAAAATCAAATAGTATTCTATAAATACATCCACTATAGTAATGGTATAAACAAGAAGCAGCATTCCAGGTCATTTAGACATCAATAGATGAAAGCTGAACCCCTCCTGCTACTAACACTTTGCTGGAAACAGCTTTGGGAGTGCTGAGTATGTCCAAGAGGCATCGTCAAAGATCTGTTTGGGCCGCCAGCATCCAAGAGTGACAGTTCTGGAGAGGATCAGCAGAATACCCCTAGGTATATACCAAGGAGGGCTGACCTGTGATTTCACAAGCTCTTTTCCTACCCCCTCGCTTTCCTCTCAGCTTTCTTCCATTCAGCTTCAGAGAAGATAATGAAAGTCAGAGCTGCACTAAGCAACACTAGACACAAACAATCCCTGAGGATTTGTGTCAAAACAGATGCACCTCTCTCAATAGCATTGTTAGGCAGGACGGACAGTTATCAGGGCAGCGGGAAAAGGAGGGAAACAAGACGTGTTTGTCTCACTCACTGAATGAAGGGTCATTGGTCCTGAGACCAGACAAAACAAGATAACCAAGTGTGCCAACGGTTACAAGAAAAACTACAGAGGGGAACCTTGAAATCCTGTCTGTTAGCTCTGATAATGAGGAAACAAAGCCTTGAAACTAAGAGTATAAAACTCCCCAGACCCCAATAGACAGGGAGCCCAAACTAGCTGAGCTGCCTGCTTGAGCCTTATGCCATGTGTATAGCTTTGCTTAATAAACGGCTTGCTCTGCTTGAATGCTGCATCCTGTCTCAGACCTGAATTCTTTCTTATAAGCCTGGCGAGAACCAAGGAAGGAGAAGCCCCAGGGTCTCAGGTCTTCCCCAGTGACAGCATAGCCTAGAGTGGCTTTGGAGTCATCCTCAAGTGAACTGCATCAATTCCTTCCTCCACTCCCTAAGCCTGAGCAAGCACAGAACCCTCCAGACAAAGTAAGACAAGCTTTCCTTAGGAGGAGGTCTCAGGTCCCCACAATGCATCCATCCGCTGATGCTGCAGTGAAACATCAGCACGACTGGGGGCACTTCTGGGGTACTGACCGCTCAGGGGCTTCTGAGGTGCCCTTTTATCCACACTAGGGAATAAACCAGAAGTTCTCCTCTCTTACTTTTTAAGCACTTAAATGTGGTTCAGAAAGCACAAGACCTGAAACAGCGCACGGAGCTCCACGGGCTGCCCACCCCGCGCTCTCCCTGTGCGTGTCTTCCCGAAAGGAAGGAGCTGAGCTGCCACGTTTGTGTCCATTTCACAGCCGCTCGAGTCAGCCCATCTCATCGAGCCCTGGAATCTTCCTGTTTCTGTCAGACTCTTCCTCGTCCAGGCACATGAGTATGAAGCACACAATCCCACATAAAGGTGGAGCCTTGGAGAGGCAGGTAAATGAAAACTTACATTTCAAAGACACTTTTATCTGCTTCAGGAAGATCTATCATCTACTCATTGAACATCCACCTTCAATCAACTCGGGTGCAACTCTGTTGATCCACCTCTCACCACTGTGCTGGAGGACCTGACACCCTCCTCATCTCAGGCTGGTTCACATTTGACTGCAGAAGTTTTTAGCTGAGTATTCACTGCAATCACTACTTCATGTGATTTATTTATTTTTTATTTTTTATTTTTTTTGACAGAGAGAGAGTCAGAGAAAGGAACAAATAGGGACAGAAAGACAGAAAGGGAGAGAGATGAAAGGCATCAGTTCTTTGCAGCTTCTTAGTTGTCCAGTGATTGCTTTCTCATGTGTGCCTTGACTGGGGAGCTACAGCAGAGAAAGTGATCCCTTGCTCAAGCCAGCGACCTTGAGCTCAACCCAGCAACCACTGGGCTCAAACCAGTGACCATGAGGTCATTTCTATGATCCCCTGCTCAAGCCAGTGACCCCGCACTCAAGCTGGTGAGCCTGTGCTCAAGCTGGATGAACCTACACTCAAGCCATTGGCCTTGAGGTTTTCAACTTGGGTCCTTTGTGTCCAAGTCTGATGCTCTATCCACTGTGCCACCACCTGGTCAGGCTCTTATGATTTATTTTTTTTTTATTTTTATTTTTTTTTGTATTTTTCTGAAGCTGGAAATGGGGAGAGACTGACAGACTCCCGCATACACCCGACCGGGATCCACCTGGCACGCCCACCAGGGGGTGATGCTCTGCCCCTCCGGGGCGTCGCTCTGTTGTGACCAGAGCCACTCTAGCGCCTGGGGCAGAGGCCAAGGAGCCATCCCCAGCGCCCGGGCCATCTTTGCTCCAATGGAGCCTTGCTGTGGGAGGGGAAGAGAGAGACAGAGAGGAAAGAGAGGGGGAGGGGTGGAGAAGCAGATGGGCGCTTCTCCTGTGTGCCCTGGCCGGGAATCGAACCTGGGACCCCTGCACGCCAGGCCGATGCTCTACCACTGAGCCAACCGGCCAGGGCCTCTCGTGATTGATTTAAATGGAGGAATAAATTTTCTTTCAACTCCTTTAATCTTTGCCTTGTTAACAAAAAAAGCCTTAGTCAGAAGGTAGCAGGGATATGAAGTGAATTACTGATCTCTTTGGAGAAAAGCTCTGTAAAAATATAAGGCATTATTGCATCTGACCCTTCTAAATTGAGCTTTCTGTCCTTTACAAAACTTCCACCTTCTTTAGGGCTTTATGAATAATTAAAAATACCCATATTTGTATCTTCTTAACTACTTAACTACTTCCTACATATTATTTTAGCATTTCAAGACAGTATGGTGGAGTATAGACAGATTGTTGGGCTCATTCTCAAGTTCTGTCAATTCCTAGGTGAAAGGCCAGTGGCCATCACCATAGCCATGCAGGTTCCCATTGGATTCGGGCAGACAGTAAAGGAACAGTGGAGCCAGAAGATGGTGAGTCATTCCATTTATTAAAGTCTTGTAATGGTGGATGAGCAAAGAGGCAGGGAAGACTACTTCCCTTTCTCTCTCCAGACTCACCCAGTCTCAGAGGCCCCCACCATCCTCAGCACCCCTAGCCAAAAAGGCTGAGCCAAAATCAGGGCTCCCAAGCCCCTCAGCACTCCCTGTCTCCCTCCAGACTCTCCAGCAAAAGAGGCTGGGGAGGAAAAACCCTTCTCCAGCAAACAATAGCAAACAGTCACCCCTCTCAACCAAGAAGGCAATCGCAACTTGCAATCTGCTGCACAGAGGGCAAGCACTGACGCCTTCAACAGATTATGCACATGGCGCTGCCCTGTGCCAATGCAAAATACAAGCGAGCAAACCTAAACACTTGTTTACCCAACACTAGGTTTCCTAACCTTTCTGTGCCTCTTTCTACTTCTCTGTGTTTCTCTAATAAGATTGCTGTGCAGAATGAGTTAGCATATCTCCCCATGTAGAAGATGTTCCCATGTATAAGACACACCTGAATTTTGGGGCCCAAAATTTGAAAATAAATGTATTACATAAAGTTACTGAATTCAAGTTTTATTCATCATAAAACTCATACAATTCCTCATCACTGTCAAAACTTCCATCCATTAGCTTGTCCTTATCTGTGTCTGATGTCGAATCACTGTCTTCATATATTACCTCGTCCTAAGTTCCATCTATGGCATTTGAAGTGCCACAACCATTGTATAAGATGCATCCAGTTTTGTGTGTGTGTGTGTGTGTGTGTATTTTTCTGAAGTAGGAAACAGGGAGGCAGTCAGACAGACTCCCACATGCGCCCGACTAGGACCCACCCGGCATGCCCACCAGGGGGTGATGCTCTGCCCATCTGGGGCATTGCTCTGTTGCAACCAGAGCCATTCTAGCACCTGAGGCAGAGGCCATGGAGCCATCCTCAGTGCCCAGGCCAACTCTGCTCCAATGGAGCCTTGGCTGCGGGAGAGGAAGAAAGAGACAGAGAGGAAGGAGAGGGGGAGGGGTGGAGAAGCAGATGGGTGCTTCTCCTGTGTGCCCTGGCTGGGAATCAAACCCGGGACTCCTGCACGCCAGGCCGATGCTCTACCACTGAGCCAACCGGCCAGGGCCAACGCATCCAGTTTTTAGACCCCAAATTTTTCAAAAAAGGGTGCATCTTATACATGGGGAAATATAGTAATATATGTAAAGCACTAGAACAATAACCAGCACAAGTTTGGGTTCTATAACATTAGTTATGCTTTTTGAAAACAATAATTTAAAATGATATACTTACAAAGTCTCAAATAGGTAAACTCTGAACTTTTGCTCAAGTTACCCATCATCGGGATGTCTCTACTTCAGCAATAAGCTCAAAGTGTGTCACTTTGAGGAAACCCTTTAATTTTTTTCTTTAGTTTTGGTTCCCTAGTCTATAACATGAGGATAATAGTAACATTTACCTCCTAGGATTATTGTCTAGCAAATGAGACAAGAATAGGAACCTGCCTGGTAACTAGCCTAAGGCCAGAGGAATAAGCCTGGCGAGTGAGACCAGGCAGTGTGGAGCAGACAGCATCACTCTCCAGCGGGCAACAGTGCTAATGACGAGGTGAACAAGTTCTAGCTTCCGATCTCCAAAATGCAAACACAGGAATGGTTTGGAAGTCAGTCAAATTAGGTCAGAAAAATACAGAATACAGGAAAAAATAATAAATGTATTGAAGTAAATAAAAGAATTTTTCTAGCCCTGGCTGGTTGGCTCAGTGGTAGAGCATCAGTCTGGCTTGTGGATGTCCTGGGTTTGATTCCCAGTCAGGGTACACAGGAGAAGCACCCATCTGCTTCTCCACCCCTCTACCTCCCCCTTCTCTTTCTCTCTCTCTCTATCTCTCTCTTTTCCTCTCCTGCAATGATGGCTTGATTGGTTCAAGAGCATCAGCCCAGAAGCTGAGGATTGCTCCATGGAGCCTGTGCCTCCGGTGCTAAAAAATAGCATGGTTGTGAGCATAGCCTCAGACGGGGATTGCCAGGTGGATCACAGTCAGGGTGCGTGCAGGAGTCTGTTTCTCTGTCTCCCCTCCTCTCACTTGGAAAAGAAGAAAAAATAAAAATAATTTTCCCAAATATTTTGCCCCCAAATCATATCAATCCCTCTGAAAGGGGTTAAATTACAATAATTTCTTGTAAGGGCTGAGACACAGAATTTCCTGAAAGGAGTTAAGGCACTGTAGATAGCTAGGAGTTTAGTTCACAAACCTTAATATGTATTTATTTTGTTGCCTAAGACATTCTGTGAGTTCTCTTGCAGAATTTCCCAGAGGCATCATGACCCTGCTGTTCCTGGGAGACACCTGCGCCCCACTGCCTTGAAGATTTACCAAGGATACCAGATAGAGCCATGCTCATTGGGTCTGTGCTACGTCAGAAGAACTTGCAGAGGAGACATTCCTGCAGACAGGACTCCCACCTCCTGCACACTGCTACGTGACTAACTGCATGGACTTTTTTCCTTTTTTTCTTTTGCCCCTTACACCACTAACAGCCCTGAGCCCTATAAAAACCACCAGCACCAAGAAAGCTTGAAAGCAGTTTTTTTGGACAGCAGTCATCTGCCTTCTCAAGTTGCTGCAATTTGAAATTAGACACACCTTATACCTACTTGGTTCTTTTCTCCTCCTGGCATTGGGGGTAACAGGTAACCCTGAGTCCAGCTTTGTTTTCTGGTTACACCTCTAGCATACCACATCCCCTAATCTTTCCAAATATGTTAAATGTATGTAACAGAATAAATCACTGAATGCTGTCTTAAAAAGAGCCGGGTTCTCTAGCAAAGAAAGATAGGAGACGGATACATTAGGGCACCCCACGAAGGAGAGGAAAAGGGGAGGCTTTGGTCATGTAAGCTGTCTAGATCAGTGGTCCCCAACCCCCGGACCGCAGACCAGTACTGGTCCATGGGCCATTTGGTACCAGTCCTCAGAGAAAGAATAAATAACTTACATTATTTCCACTTTATTTATATTTAAGTCTGAACGATGTTTTATTTTTTAAAAATGACCAGATTCCCTCTGTTACATCTGTCTAAGACTCACTCTTGACGCTTGTCTCGTAAGTTCGACAATTGTATTTAAAAATACCACAGTTTTTACGCCAGTCGCATAATTTTATTTTGTGCATTTTTCCGTCCCACCCTAAAGGCCAGTCCATGAAAATATTTTCTGACATTAAACCGGCCCGTGTCCCAAAAAAGGTTGGGGACCACTGGTCTAGATGACCTAGCACTGCCCTCCCTTGCCACATTTGAATCCTCATCTAGGCCCTGGCCGGTTGGCTCAGCGGTAGAGCATTGGCCTAGCGTGCGGAGGACCCGGGTTCGATTCCGGCCAGGGCACACAGGAGAAGCGCCCATTTGCTTCTCCACCCCTCTGCCACGCCTTCCTCTCTGTCTCTCTCTTCCCCTCCCGCAGCCAAGGCTCCATTGGAGCAAAGATGGCCCGGGCGCTGGGGATGGCTCTGTGGCCTCTGCCTCAGGCGCTAGAGTGGCTCTGGTCGCAACATGGCGACACCCAGGATGGGCAGAGCATCGCCCCTGGTGGGCATGCCGGGTGGATCCCAGTCGGGCGCATGCGGGAGTCTGTCTGACTGTCTCTCCCTGTTTCCAGCTTCAGAAAAACAAAAAAAAAAAAAAAGAATTCTCATCTACTCCCACTTGTAAAGGAAATGCATTCAGGAACTGGCCCAAGAGCCTTACCAAAATTAGGCACTAGACACCATAATTAGTCAAACTGGCCTAATATTTATTAGTACAGAATTAGTTAAGGTATGACAGGACAGGAATAGGGCTCAGTGCTGATGAGCATTTGGGATTTGAATTTATTTGGGATTCAAAGGTCACCCCAATAAATTCAATAAAAAGTATATATTATACATATATTAATATATTGATATATATTTATGTCACCATGGATAGTGTTATTATTTTCATTTAAAATGAATTGATGATATAAAACAATGTGAATATACTTACATTAACAATAGATTCAAAATGGTTAAGATTATAAATTTTGTTAAATATATTTTACAGTTAAAAATTTAAAATGAATTAATAAGTTTAATAAGAATTCTGCACAGTCATATGAATTCATTCATTTTCTATGGCACAGACAAAATTAACTTTTCCTTTTTACCTTGCAAACTAGTGTATAATCATTTTGAACAAAACAAATATCTATCTAAATATAACCCGTAGCTCATGCACCCATCCTCCAAGTCTTTACTCTCCTTTTTCTTACACAAGTAGCAACTATCATCTTCTAACAGACTATATAATTTAAGTATTTCTTATGTTTATTGCCTATCACTGTGCTAGAGTGGACCTCCACCCTAGAAGGGAAGGGATCTTTTATTTTTTGTTGTTTAATGAAAAACTCAGAATAGTGTTAGGTATATAGGAAGCATTTTTTAAAACAATCTCTAAATCACAAAAATATCTTCTAAATCCAAACACGTGATTCTAGCCCTGTAGGAAGAATGAAAGATGGATAAGAAAAGGAGAGAAAGACGCATCTGTGCATACATTTTTACATTACGCATTCCATGTGCTGATGATTAAAGGCTTCAGGGTTTTAGAATAAGCTTTAATAGAAATAGGCCAATTAAGCCTGACCTGTGGTGGCACAGTGGATCAAGCATCAACCTGGAACGCTGAGGTTCCCAGTTCAAAACCCCAGGCTTGCCTGGTCAAGGCACATATGGGAGTTGATGCTTCCTGCTTCCCCCTTCTCTCTCTCTCTCTCTCTCTCTCTCTCCATCTCTCTCTTCTCTAAAATGAATTAAAAAAATAAAAAAAAGAAATAGGCCAATTAATATAAATTGTTTCATTGAAAAATATTTATTTAGAATTCAAGCAGAAGAACTAGCAATCTTTGTATTAAAGCAGTTTATTTTAACTGATTTAATGATAAAGGAACAAAGGCAGATGAGGTCAAACCTTTTATTTTTTTCCTATATTAACTATAGAAGTCTGCCTAATTCTTTGTCAGTATTTCTCTATCTCTAAAAACAACAGAATTTCTATATATAATCTCCCACATACTGACAAAGCAAAACCCAGTAGCACCTAGGCTCTCAAATCTAAGAGGCAATGGTGGAGACCAAAGTAGACATGAGTTCTAAGCAGCAGACAGAGCTCAGGCCACCTGCACTACAAGTAACTGAGCAGACCTATGTTGTCTTCTTGAATCAGTGAAACCTAAGTATACAAGCTCCCTGTACAGGTCATTTAAATTCTCCACTGCAAAGCCCTTCATTCAATCATCTTCCTTAGGAAAGTTCTCTTTCTAGCAGAATGCATTGGTTAGGTAGCTGAGGAAATGTTCTTTTTTTTTTTTTTTTGAGACAGAGAGAGTCAGAGAGAGGGATAGACAGGGACAGACAGACAGGAACGGAGAGAGATGAAAAGCATCAATCATCAGTTTTTCGTTGCGAGACCTTAGTTGTTCATTGATTGCTTTCTCATATGTGCCTTGACCGTGGGCTTTCAGTACCGAGTAACCCCTTGTTCGAGCCAGCAGTTTGGGTCCAAGCTGGTGAGCTTTTTGCTCAAACCAGATGAGCCCGTGCTCAAGTTAGCAACTTCGGGGTCTCGAACCTGGGTCCTCTGCATCCCAGTCCAATGCTCTATCCACTGCGCCACCACCTGGTCAGGCTGGAAATGTTCTTTTTATTACTGCATTCATCTCCCAGTAATTCATTTAGTAATAACAATTATAACACCATCTTGAATTTAAACAGTGCCTTTAGCACTACTGTCTCATCTGTCAAGTGTTATTTCAATAGTCTTTCTCTCAATACTTATATATAAAATTGAAAGATGTGGAGGGCAGGATGCTTGAATATATATATATTCAAAGTGATATATATATATATCACTTTGAAAGATCATTTAGTCAAATACAGTGATGTCCGGAACAAATTACTGCATTATGTTCTGTGATTTTATGGTTTCTATGCCAAAATGCTCATAAAATTCAGGCTCAATAAAAGCCAGAAGGCCTTGGAGAAAGGATCATCTGCTAAAAGCACAGGCCATCAGGAGAATACAGGGCACACATTCTCCACGTGGCAGCATGACACAGAGAGAAGAGCATGAACTTGGGAGTCAGATAGACCAGCAGTGAAAGTGAAGTTCTCGCTCTGTCCTTCTTAGCTGTGTAACCTTGAGAAACCTTCATAATTTCTTTAAAAGTTAGCTTCCCCTGCAAAAATCTGGAGTGAAGATTAAATCAGATAATATAAACATACAGTAAGCACTCAAAAGGTAGTTGGCATTTTCACTATTTTCTAAACCTTGAAGATATCAGCTGTATAGTTTCTACAATGTATTGATATATATAGCACTATTAAGAAAAAGGGTCATTTTCATTAATAATATATATTATATTTATTGAGCATTTAATATACAGGTTGGAGCAAAAGTAGGTTTACAGTTGTGTTTATGAAAAACAGTTTATTCTTGTATTATTATTTATTAATTATTGTATTATTTTTCCACACAAAAAACTATAGACCTACTGTTACCTCACCCTGTATTATAGGTTATTTTTCACAAAAATAGAATATATATTAAAATAGAAGATAAAATATATATTATTACATTTGATAGATTAGATTGAGCAAATCATAACCTTCCAGAGCCCTAAATAAAAGTCTCTAGAGGTTTCTCATTGTACTTGAAATACAATCCTGACCACTTGCCTCGGCTCACTAAGCCCTATAAAAGCTGGCCCCTTCCTATTTCTGTGACCCATGTCCCAGCAGGGCATCCTCACCCTGAACCAGTACCCTCACCCCAGGTTTCCCAAACTCAATTAGCTTGTTTGTCCTGCCCCAAGGAACCCCCCCTTCCCCAACACCCACTTTTGCCCATGGCTATCTCCTTGTCATTCAGATCTCAGAATAAATTCCATTTCCAAAGAGGCCTTTTTCAACCAACCAATTGACAGTTGCCAGTGTGTCATTCTCAGCTACATTACCCCATGTTATTTTTCTACATAGTTCTTATTATTCTCTGATTATTGCTCTCATTTAGTTATGCATTTATTTGTTGCCTACACACACACAACAACAACAACAAACACACACAAATGCCAGTCTCAGCACCCTCAGGAATCTGGACGGCTTTGTTCACTTCTACATCCCCCAGTACTTAGTACACTTCTTGGCACATATTGGTTGTTCATAAACATTGTTGACTTACTGTATGAACAAAAGAATGAGTGACTTGATCACTTTGATATTCAGATTTTCCTTGTATCTAGGTAAACCTTAAATTCAATCACTTCCTCTGGCTTACTTGTCTATAGACACAGAGAACAAACAATGCGACTCATGCATCAGACATCCTTCATTTGCTAAAACATTGTAAGGAGCTCACCCCTCAGACATTCAAAATGCAGACATTGAGAGTACACCTCACATCTTCTCCTCATTCTCCTCTCCTGTGACTAAGTTAACTGTAGTATATTGATTTCTGTTACATCAATTCCAGTCTTACTTTACACCAAGGATATTCTTTAGCCCCCAGCCCCACCATGGACATCACAACCACTGCTTCCCCATGGACCACCATGCCCCTTTGAGGTCTGCACCAAGAGGACAAATGCCCTGCATTGACAGTGACGGAGATGCCACCTCAGGCTTTTCTCTGTGCTGTTTCTGTACTTCCTAGTTCCGGATGAGTAATGGTCACGACCAGTTGGTGACGTCTCTGTAAGGTTTCCTCCTCATCTAAGAATATCTACTGAGTTGTAATGGGGATTAAATGAGGAAATGCATGGAAGGTGCCCGTGGACCCTAAAAACGGTGCCTCGCTTTGTATATATGTTTGGGAAACAGTAAATGTCAAGAAGGAAAAAAATACTGGAAACTTTTTTGTTTCGAAAGAGTAAATGGTTCTCTGATAAACACAAGTTTTCCTACCTAGGAATTATTTTAATAAATAATTAACCTTATAGTTATTTGCTTATAAGTAAGAGAGGAATCCTGTCAGACAGCAATACATTGCTGTAATATAAGGAGCAAGAAAGAACAAGGTTCACTTTTTTTTTTTGTATTTTTCTGAAGCTGGAAACAGGGAGAGACAGTCAGACAGACTCCCGCATGCGCCCGACCAGGATCCACCCGGCACGCCCACCAGGGGGCGATGCTCTGCCCCTCCGGGGCGTCACTCTGTTGCAACCAGAGCCACTCCAAAGCCTGGGGCAGAGGCCAAGGAGCCATCCCCAGCGCCCGGGCCATCTTTGCTCCAATGGAGCCTTGGCTGTGGGAGGGGAAGAGAGAGACAGAGAGGAAGGAGGGGGGGGCGGTGGAGAAGCAAATGGGCGCTTCTCCTATGTGCCCTGGCCGGGAATCGAATCCAGGCCCCCCGCACGCCAGGCTGACGCTCTACCGCTGAACCAATCGGCCAGGGCCAAGGTTCACATTTTTAAGAGGTATATACTTTAGAATTTTTTTCTGAAACAATCTAGATGACTTGCAAAGAGATTGTCTTGAATAAATCTTCACAGACTGTGAGCCACTGAGAATACACTGCTGAATGTAACTAAGCTGTATAAGCTCTAAAAGCAAAAAGGAACCCAAGCTGGTTGGCTCACGTGGACAGAGAGTCAGCCTGGCATACGAACGTCCTGGGTTCTATTTCCGGTCAGGGCACACATGAGAAGCAACCATGTGCTTCTCTCCCTTTCCCTCTCCCTCTTCCCCTTCTGCAGCCATTGACTCATTGGTTCCAGCATTGCCCAGGCTCTAAGGATAGCTAGGTTGGTCTGAGTGTCAGCCTCAGGCACCAAAAATAGCTCAGTCGATTCAAGAATCGGCCCCAGGTGGGGTTGCTGGGTGGATTACAGCCAGGGTGCATGTGGGAGTCTGTCTCACTATCTCCCCTCCTCTTACTTAAAAAAAATAATAATTTAAAAAATAAAAGCAAATAAGGTAGTAAAGCAGGCAAAACAAGAGCAATGGCATGTATAGGCAATGAGATTCTCTTCAACAGAGTAGCACAGTGGGCCAAAGGTAAATTTTGTTTTAATTATAAATACTACTTTGATAATTATAATTATCAGTTCTGAATCATTAAAATAATGACAGAATTTAGGACTGTTATACATAAAAGTAAAACATTTAAGAGATAGACAACTAGAAACTAAATTGGAAATAAGTCTCTGAATTTGTTTCCATGTGCTCTCGTGAGAGAATTTTAATGTAAGTCAACACAGAAATCAGAAAAAACACAAAAGCCAGAAATAAATGGACAGAGAAATAATACCTTTAAAAATAACTAAATAAGCCGGTCTGAAGGTAGTGAGTTATCTCAATAAAAAAATAAAAATAAATAAAAAATAAAAATAAATAAATAACTTTTTTTAACTAAGTTCAAGTGATACTTATTAGTCCCATTTCTCTGTAACACTATGCCTGCTTCTCCATCATGTACCTTGTGATTCCCAAGACATCATTTAGCTGAAACTTTCACAAATTTTCCTAAGTTTTCAATTTTGGCTTAATAGCTCTTACTCATTGATTTTGGATCTGAACTTTAATATTTAGATAACTAACAAAACTTGAAAAAAAATTCAACAAACTTTGCTAAAAATAATGATCTCTCTTATCCTTTTCCTCTTTGTAAAGTTGCAATATGCTTCTGTTGGTTCAAAAATTCTATATCCCCCCCTCAAAAAATTCTATATCCCCACAAAAACATTACTCTACTATTATGATATGTAGTCACACACACAATACTTTAAAACAATAACAATGAGGACTTATTCACACTGGAGACCACTTTACTGAAGGATTCATCATAGGGTGGCATTAAACATAGTGCTTCTTTCACATAGTTATCACATTATTCAATTTACAAAAATTTAAATTTTCACATTTGTCAGGAATGTATTTATTGCCCAAAGTACAGTAAACCATAACCTGTGAAAATCACTACATTTTATGACTTATCAAATAAAGTGAGCCACACAGATTTCTATTAGGAACAAACACAAACTTAGTTTAGAGGTGTTTTATTTCCAAGAAAATTCAAGAGTTCATAGCTACATTTAAGTATCACAAGATTCTCTGAATATTATGAGAAGGGCAGTCAATGTAATGCTAACCCCCTAAGGAGACACATAAGGGGAAGATGTAGAATTAAATGAAGGAGGGCAAGAAAAGAAATGAACTCCGAGATAATGTCAAGATTCAATGCTCCATAAATAGTCTCATGTTTATGCAAGGTCAGGACTTTCTGAGCAATGATTGCTAGCAACCTTGGTTAAAGGATAATTGAATAGCAACCCTAATAACAGAGACCTCCAGAGAGATAAAGTCTTAACTCTCCTTGAAGCCCTTTATTTTCCTTCCAGTGTGTGAAATGAGATTTTCCCCTTCTCTCTCCATAGAGAAATGTTTATATTCCAGAGCAAAAGTCCCTCTGCATCTTCTGAGGGGTAGATAAACAGATATGTCAGTTACTCTACATAAGCTCCAAGATTCAGAGTGTTGGGGTTCACCTCCTGTGGTGCGGGGACCTCAAACCCTCCTTCGTCACTCTGGGCAAGTCTGGCCTGAAGGACTGGCACTAAGGTACTCTGTGAAAAGTAGTTTGTCTACTTTCTGATCCAGAAAACTTGTACTCTTTGTCAACAAATTAATAAATTATTGTCAATAAATCAATACAAATAGATATAAATATTAACAGATAAAAAGAGAATTTGTGGATAAAAGGAATTAAATTTATGGCAGAGGAAAAAGCCAGTCAAGATAACTACAAATATTGCCAGACATTGCCAAATACCTCCTGGGTTGCAAAATTTCTTCTGGTTGAGAGTTGAGAACCATTTGATATAGACAGATTAAATTTCATCAACTATGGCCTCACATTCATAATATGCCTCAAATATCGCCTATTAAGTGGTCTCATTACAACTGTCTTTCTCCTTTGGCTTTAGCAAACATTACCTCAGTATCAGTTTGTGTCATTAAATTTAAATTATCATGTCCCAAAGTAATATTTCATGAGATTATCCTATTTAAAATGGGAGCTTCCAAAAATAAATTATGGAATAAATTATGTGATTTACTAAAGATAGTGGTCCAATTAATTTGACAGTTGTAGTTCAATTAAAAAAGTAATAAAACAGCCAGACCAAGTACTGGCACAATGGATAGAGCATCAACCTGGGATGCTGAGGACCCAGGTTGAAACCGAGGTCATCGGCTTAAGCGCAGGCTCACCAGCTTGAGTGCAGGGTTGCCAGCTTGTGCATGAGATCATAGTCATGACCCCATTGCCACTGACTTGAGCCCAAAGGTCACTGGCTTGAAACACAGGGTCTCTGGATTGAGCAAGGGATCATTAGCTTGGCTGGAGCAACCCGGTCAATGCATGTATGAGAAAGCAATCAATGAACAACTGAAGTGCCACAACTATAAGTTGATGTTTCTCATTTTTCTCCCTTCCTGTTTGTTTGTCTGTCTCTCTCTCTTTCTCCCTTGCAAATATAAATAAATAAATAAATAAATAAATAAATAAATAAAACACTAATACATGAAGAAGTTCACCATCTACAAAATTTTAAGGTGAAAATGGACCTAATTTCTCATCACCTCTGATGACACTTTTAATGCTTTAATATTTTTTTTACAATATCTCTGGTGAGTGAAAATCCACCCAGTGTTTGAACATCTCCACTGATAGGAAGCTCACTCCTCTTAAAGATGCCAAATTACTAGGTAATTTGGAATTTTTTAAGTTTCTTTCTTAAGTTGAGGAAAAACTATCTCCTTTTATATTCCTACCACTGATCCAGTGGGTCATCAGACAAATCAAAATCCTTTCCCACATACAGAATATATGTTTGTATTCAATATCATATTTCTCCAACATCTTCTCTTTTCTGAATTAAATATGTACAATTCCTCCTACCACCTTTGTAGCACCTAGTTTTAAGTCCTCCGTCTTCCTGGCCATTCTCTAAAATGTTTACAGTTTGTTCATGTAGCTTTTGTATCTACATGCTCCAAGTGTGATCTGAACATTATACTGTAAGAGAAACAGCAGCGGGCCTATCAGGTTCCCATTCTAGGCACCACATTTCTTTTAATGTAGCCCCAAATGGCTGTGCTTAGCAATAAAGCAGAGAAGGGAAAGAGGGACTTCTTGAGATCAGTAGTATAATTCTGAAGAATAATAAAGAAAACAAATTTGGTTATGTTTGCCTTCTCTAAAAAAGAAAATTTTCCCTTGAAATAAAAATTTAAAAGTTAAAATGGCTTTATCTCTTTTGTCAGACAAATCATTTTGTTAATTTATATTGAACTTACTCTCAATTTCAACTAGAAAAACTTCCCCTTCATGTGTGATGCTGACAAATCCCTAGTATCTCAATTTGTGGTTAGTGTTTGGATACAAGTTTAGACTTTTATGTTTTAATTTTATAGCAATGAACCTCTGTAATAATATTTTCTAGATTTGTATTTAAAATTAACATTGAACTCCCAAGTCTGTGTCTATGAACTCTGTATTTCATGCTTTAAGAAAAGTATAAATGGGTACACAGCACAATCAACAGTTCAAATGCTATAGAGATGTTTACCTGAAATCTATATACTCTTATTGATTGTCCCCCTGTTAAATTAAATTTTCTAAATTAAAAAGAAAAATCTAAGTTTACTTGCTCTTCTCCTCTAGTACCTCCTACTATTGTTTACAGTTTCAGTCTCATTCAGGGTCACCTTCTACAATATGTTTTCTACCAAGATGAATGAAGCACTTCAAAGGGGGTAATCTTGCCATCAATGGACTTGTTCAAATGAAGGCTAAATATCAGTTACTAAAAATTATCATTGAGAAAATAATTCACTGTGGTAGAAAAGACAGAAGCAAATATCTATTGTCTTTATTATTAATCAAAGTTATATTATTGATGTCAAGCAACCCATCTATCTTTTTCTTTGTTCTATATAAGAAATTGCTGATATGAGAAATTTAAGTCACTTTTGACAGCGTTTCATTTTTTATGATCCTCAGTTTCTGAATTCTAATCAAGGTCATGTATGAACCAAGATGCTTTGGGAGATATGTATATGATGAACCCTGAGCTTGAAACACTGATCAAAATAAGAAAGAAGTTGGCCAAGAAACTAAACAAAATGCAAACTTCTACTATTGTATAAATATATCGAATAGCTTTGCCTTCACCTACTCTAATGTATAACTTAAAGTTTGTACTGCTTTACCAGAATTTCTTTAGAAGCCCTAGGGCACAGAATCAGAATTAAGATCTTTATGAATAGAAAAAATTAAAATATTCTGGATGCTTTGAAGTCCTTGATGAAATTATGGTTCTCTCTGCCACACCCCAGTCTCTCTCTCTCTCTCTCACACACACATACACACACACACACACACACACACACAAATATCAGAAAAGAGCTATTAAAAATGCATAATGACTCTGATATGCAGGCATCATCTACTTTTTATTTATCTCTTTTTTATACTTTCCAAAGGCAACTAAAGGCTCATCAGTAGTGTGAACATTTTCTTGAATAATCTTCTCATTTCTATAATGTCTTCCTTTAAGTGAATTGCTTAGTATTCTGTCCTGCTTTTCCAATACCTGTAAATTTATTGGAGATAGCAGTGGCATCTGGTCTTCATTAAGTACTCCTAAGCAACTAAAAAGAACGGGTAAATTTGCTGAACTGAACCCTCCACCAAAAGCTATACCTAGAATACATATTTGAAAGATAAACTTATTTTATACACCAGTATTTTTGCTTTTTAGTAATAATCTGTCAACTTTAGCAAACAGTAATTTTTCTGAATTGTTTCTGTTTCATTTGCAGTCTCTGATAGCCTTTTAATTATGTTGCTTATTTGTCAAATGCCAGTTTCTTATGACCGTTCTCCTTCATGGATTCAAAACTAATCAGGGCAGGTGTTATATAAATTGTATAGGATGACATGCTGTCATGATCAATTGCTAATTAATTCTTGCGGCTTCTGTGATGCTTTCACTTTCTCAAATGAAAAATAAACAATCATTACACATTTTATGTTTTTTAAAGCACTTCATAATTAATAGCAAAGATGGGATTAATTTTTAAGCAAGTGTTTTCATCAAGTGTTAGCACAAGATTCTGTTATTTAGAAACTATTGTTGATTTTATTTTTTACTCTAAGAAACCAGTGATTGTTCTAGACAACATATGAATATACAGGGAGAAAAAAAAATTCACTTTAGATAAAACTACCATATGCTATTAAAGGTGAAACATTTTAAAGAGGAGTCAATAAATGTAAAGGGCCATTAATATTTTTAATAACAAAAATATTACCCAACAATGAGTCAGTTCTTTCTGTGTACCAAGTGCTCAACATGTATTATGTCATTCAACCTTTATAGCAACTAATTGGTACTGGTACTGCTATAATATAGATGAAGAATCTATTGTGCTAGGTAGAACACACATCATATATAGGGTTTGAGTTGAGTTCTGCAGAATCACACAGCATTGTGTAAGCGGTTGGCTTTGTTGGGTAAAGAGGAAAATGTAAAAGGTGAGAGAGTCAGCACACAGAAGGCATGGGTTCACATTCACTCATTACCTCAGAGTGAGACGAGCTGGGAAGGATGCCCTGCTGAACTCTCAGTGTAATTCTATATTCTTTATTTTTAATATGGTAGGTAGGATATAGTAGTTGTGTCAGGGAGAAAATGATCAGACTGTGTTTGGGGTGCAGTCTGGTTTGCGGGTGCCAGCAGTCTACAGAAGCTGGGTAACAGAAGTTATTTAAATAATAAAAAGAGTTTAGCCTACTAAAGGATGACATATTAGAGAGATGAAAGGGGAGTGGAGTGGAAAGAATAAAGGGAGCAATGAGGAGGAGAAAATGGAGCAAGAAGAAAATAATAGAGAGCCCAATTTAGCTTCAAGACCCACTAACATTAGAATTTGAACAGAAATAGAGAGGCCAGAACTGAATAAATAGGGGAAAAATTATGAGTAGTTTATAGTCAAAGTTAAGAGAAGAAAGTGTTTCAAGAAGGATGTAGTATACCAAATGCTGTTAAGTGGTTGAATAAGAAAAAGAAATACCCATAATAAATATTCACAACTACATTAAAGTAATTATTAGTACTATCTCTACTTTAAAGTTGAGAAAACAAGTTTTAGAAAAAAATACTACTTAGAAAGCAACTTCTCAACGTAGAATTTTTTTTTTTTCGTAACAGAGAGAGAGAGAGAGAGAAGGTAAAGGACAGACAGACAGGAGGGAGAGAGATGAGAAGCATCAACTCATAATTGTGGCACTTTAGATGTTCATTGATTGCTTTCTCATATGTGACTTGACTGAGGGGCTCCAGCTGAGCCAGTGACCCCTTGCTCAAGCCAGTGACCTTGGGCTCAAGCCAGCAACCATGGGTTCATGTCTATGATCCCATGCTCAAGCCAGTGACCCCACATTCAAGTTGGCAACCTCGGGGTTTCGAACTTGGGTCCTCAGCATCTCAGGCTGATGTGCTATCCACTGTACTACTACCTGATTGAGACATAGGATTCAGATTAAAATTATCTGACAAGGCCCTGGCCGGTTGGCTCAGCGGTAGAGCGTCGGCCTAGCGTGCGGAGGACCGGGGTTCGATTCCCGGCCAGGGCACACAGGAGAAGTGCCCATTTGCTTCTCCACCCCTCCGCCGCACTTTCCTCTCTGTCTCTCTCTTCCCCTCCCGCAGCCAAGGCTCCATTGGAGCAAAGTTGGCCCGGGCGCTGGGGATGGCTCTGTGGCCTCTGCCTCAGGCGCTGGAGTGGCTCTGGCCGTGACATGGCTACGCCCAGGATGGGAAGAGCATCGCCCCCTGCTGGGCCGAGCATCGCCCCTGGTGGGCGTGCCGGGTGGATCTCGGTCGGGCGCATGCGGGAGTCTGTCTGACTGTCTCTCCCTGTTTCCAGCTTCAGAAAAAATGAAAAAAAAAAAAAGAAAAAAAAAATTATCTGACAAGAAAAATGAAGTTTGTCATAAGTGAGAGAAGGGGAGGCAGAGACAGACTCTTGCATACATGCCAACTGGGGTCTATCTGGCAAGCCCACTAGGTAGCTATTCTCTGCCTATCTGGGGCATCGCTCTGCTGCTCAGCAACAGAAATCTTCTTAGTGCCTGAGGTATAGGTCATGGGGCCATCCTCAGCATCTGGGACAAACTCGCCCCAACCAAGCAATGGCTAAAGGAGGGAAAAAGAGGGAGGGAGGGAGGGAGGGAGGGAGGGAGAGAGAGAGAGAGAGAGAGAGAAGCAAAAGAGGGAGGAATGGAAAAGAAGATGGGCACTTCCCCTGTGTGCCCTGACCAAATATTGAGATAAGAACATCCACATACTGGGCCGATGCTCTACCACTTAGCAAACCAGCCAGGGCTGAAATAAAAACTGTTACAGACATACAGAAGCTCAGGGAATTCATCACCAGAAAAGTCCCACCACAAGAAATACTCAAAGGGGTTATTTGGCCAGATACAAAGAACAAAACATATCAAAACTACAAATAAAAATTCCGACAAGGTCACAATAAAAACAAGGATAATCTGTGACAATAATAACATAAAAGGGAAGAAGATAAATATCTGCAGTAGTAAAGGAAGATGGAGTGCAAATGCACTTATAAGACAAGAAATTCTTATACATATGAAAATGTTTCTCTTAATAACCTAATGGTAACCAACCAGAAAAAAAGTCACTACTGAACTACACAGGTTAAAAAAAAAAAAAGAAACAGGGAAAATAAGTATGAAATACCACCAAATAAAAATAACTGACAGAAACACAAAAAAGAAGAACCAAATAAGACATAGAGCTACCAGAAAACAAAACATAAAATGGCTATAGGAAATCCTCAAGTGTCAATAATTACCCTAAATGTAAATGAACTGAACTCACCAATAAAGAGGCACAGAGCAGCAAATTGGATCAGAAAGCAAAACCCAACCTTGTGCTGCCTTCAAGAAACACATCTAAGCTGTAAGGACAAAAGTAGACTCAAAGTGAAAGGTGGGAAAATGATTCTCCAAGTAAAGAATGTCCAAAGAAAAGCAGGTATAGCCATTCTCATATTTGACAATGCTGACTTCAAGACAACAAAGGTAATGAGAGACAAAGATAAACACTTCATAATGATGAAAGGGACATTGTATCAAGAAGACATAACACAAGCCTGACCAGGCAGTGACGCAGTGGATAGAGCATCGGACTGGGATGCGGAGGACCCAGGTTCGAGACCCCAAGGTCGCCAGCTTGAGCGCAGGCTCATCTGGTTTGAGCAAAGCTCACCAGCTTGGACCCAAGGTCGCTGGCTCGAGTAAGGGGTTACTCAGTCTGCTGAAGGCCCGCAGTCAAGGCACATTTGAGAAAGCAATCAATGAACAACTAAGGTGTTGCAACAAAAAACTGATGATTGATGCTTCTCATCTCTCTTCGTTCCTGTCTGTCTGTCCCTATCTATCCCTCTCTCTGATTCTCTCTGTCTCTGTAAAAAAAAAAAATAGACAGAACACTTCTTAATATATCTGTACCAAACCAGGAAGCACCAAAATATATAAGACATCTACTAGCTGGTCTAAAAATAGAAGCAGATGAAAACACAATTATACTTGGAGATTTCAACTCACCACTGATGGCCTTAGACAGATCATTCAAACAGAAAATCAATAAAAAAATATTAGCCTTAAACAACACAATGGACCAAGTGGACATAATAGACATTTACAGGACATTTTATTCAAAAATGTCAGATCATAACATTTTATTCAAAAACATCAGATTATACATTCTTCTACAGTGTGCATGAAAAATGCTCAAGGATAGACCATATGCTGGGCTATAAAACTAATATCAACAAATTCTGGAAAACTGAAATTATACCAAGCATATTTTCTGACCATTAGTATTTGAAATTAGAACTTAACTGTAAAAAGGAAGTAAAAAAACTCATGAAAATATCAAAATTAAACAAAATACTTCTAAAAAATGACTGGGTAAAAAAATAAATAAAAGCAGAGATCAAAAGATATATACAGCTTTGGCCAATTGACTCAGTGGTAGAGCATTGGCCCAGCATGTGGATGTTCTGGGTTCAATTCTCAGTCAGGGCACACTAGAGAAGTGCCCATCTGCTTCTCTACCCCTCCCCCTTTTGCTTCTCTCTCTCTCTCTCTCTTCCTCTCCTGCACCTATGGCTCTATTGGAGCATGTTGGCCCTGGGTGGTGATGACAGCTCCATTGCCTCCACCTCAGGCATTAAGAAGAGTTCAGGAGATGACGTCAGAGTAATGGCGGGGTAGGAAGCGATACCGATAAATCTCCCCCAAAACTCAACAAGATCTTCAACCAGAAACAGAAAAACCTATACTTGGAGCTTCCAGATGCTTCGCAATACACCCAAAGGTATGATTGAGTGAAAAATTGGCTAAATATATAACCAAACCCCGAAGGAAAAAGGGAGTAAGAAATGCTCCGCCTTCCTCACTAACCTAAACAGGGCGGCTTTCTCTGGTAACTGTGAATATAGAAACTGAGGCGGGCAAAGGGGGTGAATAGATCCAGGCCGCCGCAGCACAAACGGCTGAACCAGGCTGTGGCACACAGATCCAAGCCGAGGAAAATCTGATCCTGTGGCAACCCGGGCAATACAAGCTAACACTCGCGCCAAACCCAAACAAAGAAAGACAAGCGGAGCGGCCATTTTACCCGGTCTCCTGGTCGGTGCGCAGTTAGTGGGCGAGAATTTCTTCCTAGGCCCCGAGAGTGGGTGCCCGTGTTGCCCCACGGAGAGGCAGGGTCAGAGGCCTTTCTGTGGGCCGAGGACAGAGTCTCTGGGCAGCCCCAGCGCCCTGGGAAAGCCACGCACGGGAGGGAGTGAGAACTACTTCCAACGGTGGAGATTTTCCGTGCTGGTGAGGGTTTCACTCAGAGGGAACCGCGGCCGGCCTCAAATCCTGGTGTGCATGCGCAGATAAGGAGTGAGCAATTCCTCCGAGTGCCTCCGCAGTGCGCGCCCGTGTTATCGCAGAGAGGGGCAGAGTCAGGGGCCTTTGTGTGGGCCAAAGCGGAATCTCGAGCCGCCCCAGCGCCTTGCAAAAGCCGCACACGGGGACGGAGCGAGACTCAATTCCAACGCTGCAACTTTTCCCTGCGGTTGGGGGTTTCACTCAGAGCGTGAGACTGCTGGCTGGATATCCTGGTCGCAGACAGTGAGTGAGAGTTTCCTCCAAGCGCCCCCCAGAAGTGGGCGCCCGCTTGTGTTACCGGACAGAGCCAGTGGTCTTTGAGTGGGCGGAAAGCCCGCCTGATTATGCTAGCAGCTCTGACTGACTGAGCCTTACCCAGAGCCCTGTGCTGAGTGGAAATAGAGTGGGGAGTTGCCAGCTCTTTGAGCCTCTTACTATCCAGGCAGAGGCAGCAGCAACCCCATGGCTGGATTATCAGGCTACTAATTGAGGAAGGAAAGACTAGGAGAAAGGCTCCAGGAACACGGACTCTCTCACTGTCGGAGCCTATAAATGCTAATGAGCCTCGACTCCCACGAGACTAAAGCACAATACATGACATTGCCATAGAGACTTATCAACTGCAAGCCTCTACCTGAGCGTGCCAAAGGGGCAGAACCCGGGGTACAGAGTCACCGACCAGGAAGAGGGAGAGAAAAGAAAAAGCAAGAAGATAACCTCTCAAAATCAAGAATAATCTGCAGACTTTATAACCTATCACATTTTATTATATTTGTTCGTTTGTTTCTCTTATCTTCATTCTTGATACTTTTTTTTCTTCCTCCAATTTGGCCGATTAACTCTCTACTGGTCTTACTCTCTCCTCTCCTTGAACTACACTACCCATAAGTGTTACATCTCCCATTATCTTTTCTCTTCTCTTCCTTTCTCTCTATGAGGGTTGCACTCCAAAACCCTTAACTCTCTCTCTCTCTCCTTTCTTTTTTCTTCTTTTAGTGGTTCCCTCTTTTTTTCTCTCTCTCTCTCTTTCTTTTCTCCCTCTATATTAGTTTCTTCCTTTCTCCTTTACATCTCCTCTCATTCAAACCTCAATAACAAACAAATTATCTTATCTGGGACTCAAACCTATGTTTGTGGCATTTTGGGGGGTTTTTACTTCACCTTTTTAACTCACTAGCAGTGCTCCCATCCCTGGCTCTCCATATTATCTAGTTCTTGTTCCACTAAATACAATAGTAAGTTTTTAATTTGTCCCCCCATTTTTCCGTTTTCCTCTTATTCCTCTCATCATAACTCTTAGACAACCAACACCTAAAAGCAAATCATTTTATTCTTGACCCAAATTTTTTCCTTATTTGCTTTTTGTGGGTCCATATGCTCTTTTTTTTTTCTTTTTTCTTTTTTTTTTTTTCTTTTTTTCTTTTTTGCCCCTTTATTACTTTTCCCCAATTCAGGCCCTCCATCACAGGCATTGTTTGTTATAACTCACAGTCCACCACAAGATTTTCTCAAGAAAGAGGGGAGAGGAGAGGAGAGGAAAAGAGGAGGGGGGGAATAATTTCCTTTTTTTAAAAATTTTTATTTTATTTTATTTTTCTTTATTTCATTATTAATTTTTTTTAAAAAAAACAACTCTTTTCGATTTATTTATTTATTTTTTTTAACTTTTTATTCTTTATTAAATCTCATTAATACTATCAACAAAACCACCCTCAGATGCCATTAAGGAAGAGAAAATCGAATATCATGGATACAAAAGAAAGAGAGGTAACACAGCTAGATGAGGAAAAATCTATGGAGAAAAAATTTAATATATTGGAAACCTTGGAGCTAAATGACAGAGAATTCAAGATAGAAATCCTAAAAATCCTCCGAGATATACAAGAAAACACAGAAAGGCAATATAGGGAGCTCAGAAAACAACTCAATGAACACAAAGAATATATGTCCAAGGAAATTGAAACTATAAAAACAAATCAAACAGAGATGAAAAACTCAATTCACGAGCTGAAAAACGAAGTAACAAGCTTAGCTAATAGAACAGGTCAGATAGAAGAGAGGATTAGTGAAATAGAAGACAAGCAACTTGAGGCACAACAGAGAGAAGAAGAAAGAGACTCAAAAATTAAAAAAAATGAGATAGCCCTACAAGAATTATCTGACTCCATCAAAAAGAATAACATAAGAATAATAGGTATATCAGAGGGAGAAGAGAGAGAAAATGGAATGGAGAACATACTCAAACAAATAATAGATGAGAACTTCCCAAGCCTCTGGAAAGAACTAAAGCCTCAAGTTCAAGAAGCAAACAGAACTCCAAGTTTTCTTAACCCCAACAAACCTACTCCAAGGCATATCATAATGAAATTGACACAAACCAACAGCAAAGAAAAAATTCTCAAGGCAGCCAGGGAAAAGAAGAATACAACATATAAAGGAAGGCCCATTAGATTATCATCAGATTTCTCAGCAGAAACTCTACAAGCTAGAAGAGAGTGGACCCCAATATTTAAAGTCCTGAAAGAGAGGAACTTTCAGCCACGAATACTATACCCATCAAAGCTATCCTTCAAATACGAAGGAGAAATAAAAACATTCACAGATACAGAAAAGATGAGGGAATTTATCATCAGAAAACCCCCACTCCAGGAATTACTAAAGGGGGTTCTCCAATCAGATACAAAGAACAAAAAAAAACAGAGCCACAAGTAAAAGCTCCAAGAAGAACACAATAAAACCAAATTTAAACTGTGACAACAACAAAAAGAAAGAGGGGGAGAAGATGGAGATTAACAGTAGCAAAGGACAATGGAGTGCAAAAGTACTCACAAAATAGTTCGCTACAATGAACAGGGTAGGGACCCTTTTCATTACTCAAAGGTAACCACCATTGAAAAAACCACCACAGAAGCACATGAGATAAAAAAGATAGCAACAGAGGAAAGATGTATGGAATACAACCAAATAAAAACAAAAGATAGAAAAACGAAAGAGAAGGATCAAACAAGACACAAAACTAACAGAAAGCAAGATATAAAATGGCAATAGGGAACTCACAAGTATCAATAATTACACTAAATGTAAATGGATTAAACTCACCAATAAAAAGGCACAGAGTAGCAGAATGGATTAAAAAAGAAAATCCAACTGTATGCTGCCTACAGGAAACTCATCTAAGTAACAAGGATAAAAACAAATTCAAAGTGAAAGGCTGGAAAACAATACTCCAAGCAAATAACATCCAAAAAAAAGCAGGTGTAGCAATACTCATATCGGATAATGCTGACTACAAGACAGGAAAAGTACTCAGAGACAAAAATGGCCATTTCATAATGGCTAAGGGGACACTGAATCAAGAAGACATAACAATTCTTAATATATATGCACCAAACCAAGGAGCACCAAAATATATAAGACAGCTACTTATTGATCTTAAAACAAAAACTGACAAAAATACAATCATACTTGGAGACCTCAATACACCGCTGACGGCTCTAGATCGGTCATCCAAACAGAGAATCAACAAAGACATAGTGGCCTTAAACAAAACACTAGAGCACCTGGATATGATAGACATCTACAGGACATTTCATCCCAAAGTGACTGAGTATACATTTTTCTCCAGTGTACATGGATCATTCTCAAGAATTGACCATATGTTGGGCCACAAAAACAACATCAGCAAATTCAGAAAAATTGAAGTTGTACCAAGCATATTTTCTGATCATAAAGCCTTGAAACTAGAATTCAACTGCAAAAAAGAGGAAAAAAATCCCACAAAAATGTGGAAACTAAACAACATACTTTTAAAAAATGAATGGGTCAAAGAAGAAATAAGTGCAGAGATCAAAAGATATATACAGACTAATGAAAATGACAATACGACATATCAGAATCTATGGGATGCAGCAAAAGCAGTGATAAGAGGGAAGTTCATATCGCTTCAGGCATATATGAACAAACAAGAGAGAGCCCAAGTGAACCACTTAACTTCCCACCTTAAGGAACTAGAAAAAGAAGAACAAAGAAAACTCAAAACCAGCTGAAGAAAGGAAATAATAAAAATCAGAGCAGAAATAAATGAATTAGAGAACAGAAAAACTATAGAAAAAATTAATAGAACAAGGAGCTGGTTCTTTGAAAAGATCAACAAAATTGACAAACCCTTGGCAAGACTTACCAAGGAAAAAAGAGAAAGAACTCATATAAACAAAATCCAAAATGAAAGAGGAGAAATCACCACGGACACTGTAGATATACAAAGAATTATTGTAGAATACTATGAAAAACTTTATGCCACTAAATTCAACAACCTAGAAGAAATGGATAAATTCCTAGAAAAATACAACCTTCCTAGACTGAGTCAAAAAGAAGCAGAAAGCCTAAACAGACCTATCAGTAGAGAAGAAATAGAAAAAACCATTAAAAACCTCCCCAAAAATAAAAGTCCAGGCCCTGACGGCTATACCAGCGAATTTTATCAAACATTCAAAGAAGACTTGGTTCCTACTCTACTCAAAGTCTTCCAAAAAATTGAAGAAGAAGCAATACTTCCAAACACATTTTATGAGGACAACATAACCCTCATCCCAAAACCAGGCAAGGATGGCACAAAAAAAGAAAACTACAGACCAATATCTCTAATGAATACAGATGCTAAAATACTAAACAAAATACTAGCAAATCGAATACAACAACATATTAAAAAAATAATACATCATGATCAAGTGGGATTCATCCCAGAATCTCAAGGATGGTTCAACATACGTAAAACGGTTAATGTAATACACCATATCAACAAAACAAAGAACAAAAACCACATGATCTTATCAATAGATGCAGAAAAGGCTTTCGATAAAATACAACACAATTTTATGTTTAAGACTCTCAACAAAATGGGTATAGAAGGAAAATATCTCAACATGATAAAGGCCATATATGATAAACCATCAGCTAACATCATATTAAATGGCACTAAACTGAAGGCTTTCCCCCTTAAATCAGGAACAAGACAGGGTTGTCCACTCTCTCCACTCTTATTTAATGTGGTACTAGAGGTTCTCGCCACAGCAATCAGACAAGACAAAGAAATAAAAGGCATCCATATCGGAAAAGAAGAAGTAAAGGTATCACTTTTTGCAGATGATATGATCCTATACATCGAAAACCCCAAAGAATCCACAAAAAGACTACTAGAAACAATAAGCCAATACAGTAAGGTCGCAGGATACAAAATTAACATACAGAAGTCAATAGCCTTTCTATATGCCAACAATGAAACAACTGAGAAGGAACTCAAAAGAATAATCCCCTTCACGATTGCAACAAAAAAAAATAAAATACTTAGGAATAAACATAACAAAGAATGTAAAGGACTTATATAATGAAAACTATAAACCATTGTTAAGGGAAATTGAAAAAGATATAATGAGATGGAAGAATATACCTTGTTCTTGGGTAGGAAGAATAAATATAATCAAGATGGCTATATTACCCAAAGCAATATACAAATTTAATGCAATTCCCATCAAACTTCCAATGACGTTTTTTAAAGAAATAGAGCAAAAAATCATCAGATTTATATGGAACTATAAAAAACCCCGAATAGCCAAAGCAATCCTAAAGAAAAAGAATGAAGCTGGGGGCATAACAATACCTGACTTCAAACTCTATTATAGGGCCACGACAATCAAAACAGCATGGTATTGGCAGAAAAATAGACACTCAGACCAATGGAACAGAATAGAAAGTCCAGAAATAAAACCACATATATATAGTCAAATAATTTTTGATAAAGGGGCCAACAACACACAATGGAGAAAAGAAAGCCTCTTCAATAAATGGTGCTGGGAAAACTGGAAAGCCACATGCAAAAGAATGAAACTGGACTACAGTCTCTCCCCCTGTACAAAAATTAACTCAAAATGGATCAAAGATCTAAACATAAGACCTGAAACAATTAAGTACATAGAAGAATACATAGGTACTCAACTCATGGACCTGGGTTTTAAAGAGCATTTTATGAATTTGACTCCAATGGCAAGAGAAGTGAAGGCAAAAATTAATGAATGGGACTACATCAGACTAAGAAGTTTTTGCTCAGCAAGAGAAACTGATAACAAAATAAACAGAAAGCCAACTAAATGGGAAATGATATTTTCAAACAACAGCTCAGATAAGGGCCTAATATCCAAAATATACAAAGAACTCATAAAACTCAACAACAAACAAACAAACAATCCAATAAAAAAATGGGAAGAGGATATGAATAGACACTTCTCCCAGGAAGAAATACAAATGGCCAACAGATATATGAAAAGATGCTCATCTTCTTTAGCTATTAGAGAAATGCAAATCAAAACGGCAATGAGATACCACCTCACACCTGTTCGATTAGCTGTTATTAGCAAGTCAGGTAATAGCAAATGTTGGAGAGGCTGTGGAGAAAAAGGAACCCTCATACACTGTTGGTGGGAATGTAAAGTAGTACAACCATTATGGAAGAAAGTATGGTGGTTCCTCAAAAAACTGAAAATAGAACTACCTTATGACCCAGCAATCCCTCTACTGGGTATATATCCCCAAAACTCAGAAACATTGATACGTAAAGACACATGCAGCCCCATGTTTATTGCAGCATTGTTCACAGTGGCCAGGACATGGAAACAACCAAAAAGCCCATCAACAGATGACTGGATAAAGAAGATGTGGCACATATACACTATGGAATACTACTCAGCCATAAGAAATGATGACATCGGAACATTTACAGCAAAATGGTGGGATCTTGATAACATGATACGAAGCGAAATAAGTAAATCAGAAAAAAACAGGAACTGTATTATTCCATACGTAGGTGGGACATAATACTGAAACTAAGAGACATTGACAAGAGTGTGGTGGTTACGGGGGTGAGGGGGGAATGGGAGAGGGATAGGGGGTGGGGAGGGGCACAAAGAAAACAAGATAGAAGGTGACAGAGGACAATCTGACTTTGGGTGGTGGGTATGCAACATAATTGAACGACAAGATAACCTGGACTTGTTATCTTTGAATATATGTATCCTGATTTATTGATGTCACCCCATTAAAAAAATAAAATTATAAAAAAAAAAAAAAGAAGAAGAGTTCAGTTTTTGAGCAATGGAGCAATGCTCCAAATGGGCAAAGCATCACCCCCTAGTGGGCTTGCAGGGTGGATCTCAGTTTGGACACATGCAGGAGTCTATCTCTGCCTCCCTTCCTCTCACTGAATAAAAAAAAAAAGATATATTCAGACAAATGAAATTGAGAACACAACATATAAAATTTCTGGAATGCAGTGAAAGCAGTAATAAGAGGGAAGTTTTTATCCTTACTGGCTTATCTCAAGAAACAAGAGAGATCCTAAGTAAACAACCTAACATCACATCTTAAAGTACTAAAAAAAGAAGGAAAAGGCAACCCAAAGTTAGCAACAACAACAAAAAAAGAAAATAGTAAAAATTATAGCAGAACTAAATGAAATGAGAACAAAAAAACTATAGAAAAAATTAATATGATACAATAAAAAAATGGAAGAAATAGAAACAACTATCAAATCCTTCCCCAAAACAAAAGCCCAGAACCAGATGGCTAAACTAGAAAATTCTACCAAACATTCAAAGAAGATTTGGTACCTATCCTTCTCAAAGTCTTTCAAAAATAGAAGAAGCAATACTCCTTAATACATTTTATGAGGCCAACATAACCCTCATACCAAAACCTGGCAAAGATAGCACAAAATAAGAAAACTACAGACCTATATCTCTAATGACTACAGATGCAAAAATCTTAAACAAAATACTAGCAAATCAAATACAACAACACATTTAAAAAAATATTATATCAGCCTGACCTGTGTTAGCACAGTGGATAAAGTGCCTACCTAGAATCTAAAGCTGCCAGCTCAAAACCCAGGGCTTGCCTGGTCAACGTATATACAGGAAGCAACTACTAGGAGTAGATGCTTTTTGCTTCTCCCTCATTTCTCTATCTTTCCTTTCTCTAAAAATTAATAAATAAAAAAAATTTAAGAATACATCATGATCAAGTGGGATTAATTCCAGGAGCACAGGGATAATCAACATATAGAAATCAATCAATGTAATAATACATCACATCAACATAACAAAGAATAAAAATCATATGATCCTATCAGTAGATGTAGAAAAGGCATTTAATAAGATACAACATCCCTCTACATTAAAAACACTCAATAAAGTTGGAATAAAAGGAAAGTACCTCAATAACAAAGGGCATATATGACAAACATCAGCTAATATCATACTAAACGGTAAAAAATTGAAGGCTTTTCCTCAAAAATCAAGAACAAGACAAGGTTATCCGCTCTCTCCACACTTATCCATCATAGTTCTAGAAGTTTTAGTCAGAGCAATCAACAAAAGAAAAAAATAAAAGGCATCCATATCAGGAAAGAAGAAGTAAAAGTATTGCTTTTTGAAGATGACATTATTCAGTATATAGAAAACCCCAAGGGCTCCACTGAAAAACTATTAGAAACAATAAACCAATACAGTAAAGTCACAGGATGCAACATCAATATACAAAACTCTATTGCTTTTCTATATGGCAATGATGAAAATTCAGAAAATATACTCAACAAAATTTTCTTTTACAGTTGCAACAAAAAAATAAAATACCTAGGAATAAAGTTAACAGAAAACATGGACTTATATACTAAAAAAATATCATATAAAACATTATTCTTTTTTTTTTTTTCTGAAGCTGGAAACGGGGAGAGACAGCCAGACAGACTCCCGCATGCGCCTGACCGGGATCCACCCGGCACGCCCACCAGGGGGCAACGCTCTGCCCCTCCGGGGCATCGCTCTGTCGCGACCAGAGCCACTCCAGCACCTGGGGCAGAGGCCAAGGAGCCATCCCCAGCGCCCGAGCCATCTCTGCTCCAATAGAGCCTCGCTGCGGGAGGGAAAGAAAGAGACAGAGAGGAAGGAGAGGTGGAGGGGTGGAGAAGCAGATGGGCGCCTCTCCTGTGTGCCCTGGCCAGAAATCGAACCAGGGACTTCTGCATGCCAGGCCGATGCTCTACCACTGAGCCAACTGGCCAGGGCCCATATAAAACATTATTGAAAGAAATTGAAAAAGATACCATGAAATGGGAAAATATTTTATATTCATGGATCAGAAGAATCATAGTTAAAATGGCCATATTACCCAAAGGAATATACAAATTTAATGCAATCCCCATCAAAATCCCAATGTCATTCTTTAAAGAAATAGGTTAAAAATATCACCAGGTTTGTATGAAACTATAAAAAACTCCAAATAGCCAAATGAATCCCAAGGAAAGAGAATGAAGCTGGAGGTATCATACTACCTGACTTCAAATTATACTATAGAGCTACAATAACAAAACAGCATGGTATTGGCAGAAAAACAGACATACAGACCAAGGGAACAGGATCCAGAGCCCAGAAATAAAACCACATATATTTGGAAAAATCATCTTTGAGAAAATAGCCAAAACACTCAATGGAGAAAAGAAAGTCTCTTCAGTAAATGGTGCTGGAAAAATTGAAAAACTACATGCAAAACAATGAAACTTGACTACATTTTGTCCCCTGCACAAAAATTAATTCAAAATGTATCAAAGCCCTAAATATACAATCTGAAACAATAAATACATAGAAAAAAACATAGGTACTAAACTCATAGACCTTAGCTGTAGAGAACAATTAATGAATTTTATCCCCAAGGCAACATAAGTAAAGGCAAGAAAAAATGAAAGGGACTAGATCAAACTAACTTCTGCACAACAAAAGAAACTGACAATAAAGAGGTAGCCAACTAAATGGGAGATGATATTTGCAAACAACAGTTCTGATAATGGGTTAATATTCAAAATATATTTTTAAAAAACTCACAAAACTCAGCAACAAGCAAGCAAACAATTCAATTTTAAAAATAGGGAAAGAAAAAAAATGAGGAGAGTACTTGAACAGACACTTCTCCCAAAAGGACATACGAATTGCCAATATATATCTATATCTATATCTATATATCTAGATATAGATATAGATATAGATATATAGATATATATAGATAGATATATATAAAGATGCTCATCTTCATGAGTTATTCAAGAAATGCAAATCAAAACTACAATGAGATACCAGCTCACACCTTTTAGATGGGCTATTATCAACAGGACAGGTAATAACAAGTGCTGGAGAGGATATGGAGAAAAAGGAACCCTCATCCACTGTTGGTGGGAATGCAAATTAGTACAATCATTATGGAAGAATTGATGGTGGTTCCTCAAAAAATTAAGAATAAAATAACCATATGACCCAGGAATCCCTCCACAGGGTATATATCCCCAAAACTTAAAACAGTGGTACATAAAGACACATGCATCCCCATATTCATTACTGCAGTATTCACAGCGGCCAAGACATGAAAAGAACCAAAGTGTTCTTCAATAGAGGATTGGATAAAGAAGGTGTGGTACATATATATATGTATATATATATATACACAACGGAATACTACTCAGCCAAAAGAAATGATGACATAGGGATATTTACAACAACATGGATGGACCTTGAAAACATTATACTGAGTGAAATAAGTAAATCAAAAAAAGTAAGAACTGTAGGATTTCACACATAGATGGGATATAAAACTGAGACTCATGGACATAGACAAAAGTGCAGTGGTTACCGGGGGAGGAGGATGGGGAAGTTGATGGGGGAGTGGGTGGGGGAAGGATATAAAGAGGGACAAATATAAAGTGACAGAAAATGATTTGACTTTGAGTGATGTGTACACACATAATCAACAGTTCAAATGCTATAAAAATGTTTACCTGAAACCTTTGTACTCAGTGACCAATGTCACCTTGTTAAAGTTAATTTCCTAAATAAAATTTTAAATAAAATAAAATAACAAAATAAAAGAAGTTAAGATTAGAATGAGGTAAGCTTGCCACCAGCAACATAATCATTTAAATCATAATTAATTGGCATGATTTTATGGGCATTTATACAGACCCAATCCATGAGCTTTATTGCTCCACTTTATGATTTCATAAAATCTAATAGGGTGTTTTATTTTGTTCTTGGAGAGACTTTAATTGTAATGTTTGTGTAAGTTATAGGTATCATTTACATGAATGGTTAGATACAGCATCATTTGCACATATTAAGGAGAAAAAATACTGCAAACAATTTAAATATTTTTATATAATAATTGCATTTCAGCATTAAAGAAGAAAATAAGTATTAAAACATATAAAATAAGCAAGCATGTTACAGAATAACCCAATAAAATCAAATGTGTATTTAAAACTAAGATTTTTTTTAAAGAGTTTTTTATGAGTTTATTTGAGCCAAACAGTCTACAATTGCCAGGAAGCAAAGTCTCAACGGATTGAGAAAGCACTCCAGAAAAGCGCAGTTTCACCACTTATTTTTAATTTTTTTAATCACCACTGATTCTTATAGTGTATGTCAGAATCAAAGGGAAAGAAGTAAGGGGGTCACCTGAAATTCACTGGTGATAGATTGGGGAGGCGGGAGAAAGCAAAGCGGGAAATCTCTGGGATTGGATAAAAAGTAAAAATGTATACTTTTTACATAAGGCAGGAAATGTAAAACTAAGATTTTATTAGTTTATTTTTATTTGTTTTCTAAAGATGCATATCAGAACAGTAGAAAAAAGTAGATACAAATAAGCTTTCTTATAGAAAATTGGAGAAGATTGTGAATCTATGTGCCTAGGACAAAGAGTTATTAAAACTACAACTAACTTAACTAAAACTAATCTTATCTTACTTGAAATTCTATTTCATCTCTAGGGATTCTGAATTAGATTTTTGTTGAGAGGATTATTTATTAATAGAACTATAATGATGTTTTATTGATATAGCAATGTTCTTCACATTTGTACTGTTATTCTCTGCCTTAAACTGATTGAAAATAGTTTCAAAAGACTGAAATGAGTGAAAACGAATACCATAGATTATTTTCAATGTTCTTTCAATGGAGGATGGATTCAGTGATAGAAAGAAATTAAATTTTTGTAGTATTCACTCACAGTAAATCCACAAAATAAAAGATATTGAGAAAAATCTGAGGAAACATCTGCCCATTTACTGGGAAGTATAGACTCCAGGCCATCTAGTTAGGAAAACTGAATAGATCTCAAAAGGAATGGGATCTATTAAGCATCTTCCCAAACTTTACAATATTTTGTATTAGGTTGGGAGATGGAATTTGAATTTAATCCTTCCACCAAAATATACCTGACTTCCTTACATTTCAACCACTGTTTTGACAGAGATTTCTACTCAGTCATTGAGCTGAGGAAGAGCTCACTAAATTAAACAAAGGGACTACAGTCACTTTCATTTGGGGTGAGTGAAATTCAGAGTATTTTCAAGCAAACTAATCTTAAAATTTTTGAAATATTAAGGTCTAAAACTAAACTATTTAAAAATTTCTGAGATAAATTAAATTAATAATAAAATATTTGTATTAATTTTATTCTATGAAAAAATGTACTTTAAAATGCTCAAAAAACTGACCAGGCAGTAGTGCAATGGATAGAGCATCAGACTGGGATGTGGAGAACATAGGTTTGAGACCCCAAGGTTGCCACCTTGAGCACAGGCTCATCTGGTTTGAGCAAAGCTCATCAGCTTGGACCCAAGGTCACTGGCTCAAGCAAGGGGTTACTTGGTCTGCTGTAGCCCCACGGTCAAGGCACATATGAGAAAGCAATCAATGAACAACTAAGTGCCACAATGCAAAACTGATGACTGATGCTTCTCATCTCTCTCTGTTCCTGTCTGTCTCTATCTATCCCTCTCTCTGACTCTCGCTCGGTCTCTGAAAAAAAAAATGCTCAAAAAGCTAAATTATTTGTATACCTAAAGCAATTAAATATACTTAAACAATAATTTTCTATTGTTAGAAAGTTATTTTGTTCATTTATAGTGCAAAGAGGCAATATAATAATGAAAATATGTATCTGCCTTTACAATCAGTAAAGTATATAACCCTCAGATAATTATTTAAGATTTTGAGCCTCAGTGCTTACATCTGATTTTAAAAAGGAGAAGAATAAAACCAAATTAATTATATTTTTGCAAAATATAAATAATGTTAAAAGGAACATAACTTACACTACAAAGTGAATGTGAGTTCCTCCTCTATCCTGTCCAATCACTAAAATAACATAAGTCCATAAAAAATATAATCTGAATTAATGAAGCATTGTCTTGTGTGAAACGTTACTGATGAAAACTGAGTTTAGATTTTCATAAAAGTGACCAAAGTATGTTCTGTCTATACTATCAGCAGATGAAATAAGTATGATGAGATTATAGACTATGGAAAGGCAGAAAATAAAATTAATGAAAGAAAAATTTAAGGTATATAAGAAAAAACTGGAGGGGAGATGATTTCCAGATAATAAAAATGGCTCCCACTGTAATCAAAGACTTTAACAAAGAAAAACAGGAGGCTATATCAGATACAACAAAGGATAACATTTTAAATATAAAGAACTCTTATAAATCGATAGAAAAACATTAAAGTTCCTGCCTGGCCAGGCAGTGGCACAGTGGATAAAGTGTCAGCCTGGGACACTGAGGATCCAGGTTAGAACCCAAGGTGACTGACCTGAGCATGGACTTACTAGTTTGAGCCTGGGGTCATCAGCTTGAGCATGGAGTCATACACATGACCCTATGATTGCTGGCTTGATCCCAAAGGGCACTCACTGGCTTGAAGCCCAATATTGCTGGCTTGAGCCCAAGGTCATTGGCTTGAGCAAGGGGTCACTGGCTCAGCTGGAGCCCTCCCCACCTCTCTGGTCAAGGCACATATGAAAAAGCAATTAATGAACAACTACTGTGCCACAACTATGAGTTGATATTTCTCATCTCTCTCCCTTCTTGTCTGTCTGTTTCTGTCTATCTCTCTTTCTTTCTCACTCTCTCACGCACATACACACTTAAAAAACAAAACAAACAAAAATCATTAAAGATCCTATGGGAAATAGGACAAAGGCATGAACAGACAGCTTAAAGGAAAAGAAATTTATGTGTATATACATATATACTAGAAAGCCCGGCGGTCATACAAAATGACCGCTGTTCTAGATATTATAAGTTGTAATTAAAATGATTTGTGCAAAGGTGTCTGCTAATTCAAACTGAATTACCCAGGGCAGGTGGCGAGGACACCCCTTTGCTTACTGCCCCATGGGGTTTCCCCCTTCTACTTGCTTAATTGCTTAAAGTAGAGTGCAATGAAGGAAACCACTGGTGGTACATTTCTTAAGAGCCACTGCTAGCTCAATAAATAAAGGTGATTTAAATAATAAAATGTTAATTCACATGTCAAAGATCTCTTTGTCCACAACATTTCTTGTGTAGATCTTTCCATCATTTTTAAGCTTGCCTTGCAGAGGACCATCAATTATTTTTAATTTTACGTCCATTCTTTCATGAACTCTTGAACAGGCAACATAAAGTTGACCGTGTCCAAATGCAGGCTCAGGAAAAAAAAATGCCAACTACAATGTTTCCGTACTTGCAACATTAAGAAAATCCTTTCTTGCCACGGTCAAATCGATTAGTTTCTAACTTGAAGTTTAAGGACTGACAGTGTTCACATTTAATATTCATGTCACCAGAGGAATGCTCAAAAATTAAAGTTTCTCCGTTTGAAACTGTTTTAATCCTTTTTGCGTTTCGGTCAGCATTACTCTGTCGTTTTTTTTGCATTTCTCTCCTGCCTTTGTTCAAGGGACTCATTTTGTCGAGACAGGCTTTTTTGTCTTGCACCTGAGGCAAGCCTTGTTTCTCTATGCTCATCAGCCTCATTTTGCCGAGAAAGACGCATTTGCTCTCCAACTGAAGCAAGCCTTGTCTTTCTCTGCTCAGTGGTTTCTTTTTGTCAAGAAAGCCATTTTTGTGCAGCTTCAGCTCCTTTTCTCTCCTCTTCAGTGCTGTATTTTCTAGGAGGCATTCTTAAAAGAAATTACGTTAAGATGTAGGTTTTATGTAAAACAGATGATTGCCAATGCAGACAAATGTTCACCTTCCCCCTGACACCCTCAATTTGCGTTCAGCCTTAAATTGTTTCAAAAGCAGATGATTGCCAATGCAAACAAATGTTCACCTTCCCCCTGACCCGCTCAATTTGTGTTCAGCTGTGGCAACTTCACCCCATTGGCTAATCAAAGTAGTAAGTCCCTTAACATAGTAAAAATAAAAATAAAAAAATAAAGAAGCTGTAGAACCCATGCTCTTACCAAGTAATAATGTAAGTAAAAATATGTACACTCTTATTGAAAGTGATCTAGAATATCTATGGAGAGCTGTTAAAAATACTTTATATTCTTTATAAACTATTATATTAGTTATATTAATATAATAGTTATATTCTTAGAAATTCCACTTCTAAAAAAAATCAGAGGTAAAAGTTATATGCAGGGATGTTATTTTCAACATTGATTTATAACACTAAATTTATTTAAATATGCTAACAATGGATTGAAAAAAATAATAAGTAAGCTATGTTCATCCATATGGTGGACTACTATAGAATCAATGCATATATTCCCTTGAATCTTTTAGAAACAAGCATTCTTTCCCCATTTATAAAAACACAAAGTTTAATACATAAAGGTAGCTCAGAAAATTATAATATCCTTTTTTGAACCATTTTTTTTATTGTAGTAGTCTAGCCTTCTGGGAACTACTGGTGTTGCATGAAAAACATTCCTCAAGACACAAACTGCTGTCAAGAGGAAGGGGGAGAGGCTGCCAAAGGAGACAAAACCTCCTGAATCTTCTTCTCCCTCAGCTTTTATTGACCGGAAGCAGAAAAAAGGTAGCAGGATTACAGGGGAGGGAGACCAGGTGATGAGAGGAAAGAATCACTAATGTACTTCTTGCTGACATGGAAAAAGGGCTAATTTTGGTCAATACATACTTTTTCTTTTTCTAATTAACAAGCACAAAGGAAGGGGCAATCTAGAACCTCTAGGTTAATTTCTTAAAAGCCTGTTCACATGCATTCCTCTGTGTCTGCACAAAGGTCACTCACTCACAGTTTCTTGGTGTTTGCATCCAAGAGCACATTCACACTCAGGGCTTTTATAACTAAAGTTCCCCAATCCAGGCCATAGAGGGTTCAAGGTTAGATGGGTGATTCCCTACATATTATTTTTCACATATAGTTGATATACAATATTATATTAGTTTCAGGTGTACACCTCAGTGATTAGACATTATATAATTTACTAAGTGATCATATCAATAAATCTCATATCTGACACTCTACATAGATATTACAATATTATTGACTATATTTCCTATGCTGTACTTTACATCCATGAATATTCTCTTTACACCAATTTGTAAATACTCCCTTCATCTTTTTCACCCAACCCCCCCCCTCGCCTTCCTCCCATTAGCAATCATAAAAATGTTCTCTGAATCTACAAATCTGTTTTTGTACTACTTGTTCTCTTTTGATTTTGATAGATATGTATAAAGCCAGTAGCCACGGCCACCATCACAGCCGCCTGGCCGTGCAGGTTCACATTTGATTTGGACAGACAGTAATGAAACAATGGAGCCAAGAACTGGTGGGCCATTACCTTTAATCCTAGCTCGCACCCGATGGGCAAGAAATACACACAGTGGGAAAACACTTCCCTTTCCATTCAGGGCTCCCAAACTGACTTATTGGAGTTTCCTAGAATCAAAGGTTTCTACCTCACCAGCCTTATTCACCTCTGTTCCCCATCTCCTTCTCTCTGCACAAACTAGCTTCTCCTTCAGCACTCCACCATCTTGGCTGCTTCTCTTCTGCAATGCTAATTTCAGGAACCAAGTAAGAGTGAGCCCCTCGTCTGTCCCCATTTTATAGTGTAGAAATCAAAACCTTTAAGCCAATATACAAATAAAGAAGTCTCTGATACAAAGTCACTTATCTGAGGCATAAATGGGATTCCTCATAAAAGTGCACCACCCCACATCATGCAACAGTCAAGGGTGTGGGGAAAAGCTTAGTGTTGAAAAGATCTTAGTATTAAAAGGGTGGGAAAGGCTTAGTCTTAAAACTAAGTCTTAGGCTATAATGACTTTGCCGGCCTACAGACTGTCTCCCACATTCTCTGTGCTTCCTGGGCTTCTATATATAGTTCCTTCACCAGATTAAGGAAGTTTTTTGCCATTATTTTTTCAAATAAACTTACAATTTTTTGTTCTCTCTCTTCTCTTTCTGGCACCCCCATAATGTTCATATGCTTGAAGTTGTCCCAGAGGCTTTTTACACTAGATTCATTTTTTGTATGCTTTCTTTTTTTCTGTTCTGAGTATTTTTTTATTTATTTTATTCCAAATTTCTGATTTGATTCTTGGCTTCATCTACTTTACCATTGATTACCTGTAAATTATTCTCCATTTCAGTTAGTATATCCTTCACTTCTGATTATTTTTATGGTTTCCAATTTCTTTTTTAAACTGTTGAAGTTCTCTCTAAGTTCATCTACTCTTCTCCTATGTTCGTTGAGCATCCTTAAAACAAGTGTTTTGAACTCTCCATCTAGTAGATTGTTTGTCTCTGTTTTGTTTAGTTCTTTCTCTGAGGTTCTGTTTTGTTCTTTCATTTGGGACATATTTCTTTGTCTCCTTATTTTGGCAGCCTTCTGTTTATTTCTCTCTATTAGCTTCTATGCCTACCAGGCTTGGTACAGTGAACTAATATAGTAGGTGTCCTATAGAGTTCACTGGCACAGCCTCCCCATTCACTGATGCTGGGCACTTCAGTACACCCCATTGTGTAGGCTGTGTACACGCTCCTGTTGTGGGTGAGCCTTGATTGCTGTTGGCTCAATGGAACGGAATTAACACCAGGTCTGGTGTCTGAGAGGACTGGCTGGGACCACCATGGAGGATCAGGTATGCAGGTGCTTGCTCCATGGAGTTGTAGGATTTCAGGTAGTTCTGAATGATTGTTGTTCTGTATTTTAGTTGTATTTTTGATGTGGTGTGGGAGGATATGAGTACCACATTTACCTACATTGTCACTTTGACTAGGTCTCTAATGTCTTGAATATATTTATGTAGTCTTGTCATAATTTTGATAAGAAAAGTCTATTTTGGGAGGGGTATCAAGATGGCAGCAGATTGGGTGAAAGTTACACTCACCTCTTCCCGGGACCAAATTGGAATTACAACTAAATTAAAGATTAGTCATTCTAGCCTGACCAGATGGTGGTGCAGTAGATAGAGCATCAGACTAGAATGAAGAGGACCCAGATTCAAAACTCGAGGTCTCTGGCTTGAGCATGGGCTCACCAGTTTGAGCACAGGGTCACTAGTTTGAGTGTGGGATCATAGACATGACCCAATGGCTGCTGGCTTGAGCCCAAAGGTCACTGGCTTGATCAAGGGGTCACTTGCTTTGCTGTAGCCCCCCAGTCAAGGCACATATGAGAAAGCAATATGATCTTTGTCTTCAAAGAGAAACAGTATTTTCCATGGGAAAGAAAGCTATGTACAAAGATAATATAATCAATGTGTAAATCTAATAAGATATAAGCATAGATGGAGAGCAGTTAGAATAAGAAACTACTGTTGAAGAGGAGAGTATAAAAAGACTTAACAATGGAGATAGTGTCTAAGCAGTATTTTGATGGACATACAGTGTGTCCGTAAAGTCATGGTGCACTTTTGAGTGGTCACAGGAAAGCAACAAAAGACGATAGAAATGTGAAATAAAAGGAAAACTCTCCCAGTTTCTGTAGGATGATGTGGCAGCATGTGCAGATGATGACGTAACTCCGTGTATACAGTGGAGCAGCCCACGGCCACACCAGTCGAGATGTGGACAGTACAGAGGAAAATTCAGTGTGTTCTGTGGCTCGCTAAATTCGAATCCATGACCAAAGTGCAACGTGTATATCGGCATGTTTATAATGAAGCACCACCACATAGGAGAAACATTACTCGGTGGGATAAGCAGTTGAAGGAAACCGGCAGTTTGGTGGAGAAACCCCGTTCTGGTAGGCCATCAGTCAGTGAAGAGTCTGTAGAGGCTATACGGGATAGCTACCCAAGGAGCCCTAAAATATCTGTACATGAGCCCACATCAAACTTCACTGAATGAGTATGAAACTGGGAGAGGTTTCCTTTTATTTGGTGCAGATTTCACATTTCTATCGTCTTTTGTTGCTTTCCTGTGACCATTCAAAAGTGCACCATGACTTTACGGACACACTGTATTATGAAAGGTAGAAATGAAAAAAATCCTAGTCAACATGACAATATGAATAAACAAAAGTACAAACTAATAAATGACATTAACATAGCACTCTTTTACACCCACCACTGTCCTAAGTGATTTATATATATTGACTTGTTCACTTAGTTCTCACCATAACCCTCTGATATAGGTGCTATAATTATCTCCATTATAAAAAAGAAACTGAGGCATTTATATTTAAGTAACTTGCCTAAAGCTGTACAACTGGAAATAAACAATCAGAATTTGAATCTTGGGTATCTAGCTCCAAAGGCGGGACTCTTCACTCTTCCTAGTACTAAACACAAGATTTCCTTAGAATTGAAAAATAGTCAGGGGTTGATGGACTGTAGAATGAATGAAAGGATGAAAACACTAAAAAGGCAGAAGAGGGCTAGAATACAGGGGCCTTGAATGTCATTCTAAAGAGCTTACTTTCATTATGTAAGCAGTACATGAAGTTCTCTGAAAGAAAGTTACTATATTCAGGATTGTGTTTAAGAAAAATTATCATATATATATTTAAATAAAGTAAACTGAAGGGGTGTTCTTTGTGGTAGAAAGTCTGTAAAATAATATAAAAAAATAACATAAAAGTTATATATTGGTCTCTGCCTTCAATTCCTGGCACAGACCTTCTAAAACCCTGGTAATTTCTGAAAGGATGAGAGCACTGGGAACATCTTTTATTTTAATCTTTGGCCTCTGGCCCGGTTCTAACACAGAGCGCCTGAATCCCTTAGAATTTCATGGGTGTAGGAGTGTCTTATGTTCTAGTAGGGCTACTCCTGGCGCTGCTGGATAGTTTTAGGATGTGTCTGTCACCAGAAAGACCAAGCCATGCTTAGAAGCTTAAAACTTTCAATTACACTTTCCATCCTCCAGGAAAGGGAGGGGGGCTGGAGATTGAGTTAATGACCAATTATGCCTATGTGATGAAGCCTTCTAAATCCTCAACAATATGGGGTTTGGAGAGCTTCTGAGTTGGTGAACACATCCCCATGCCAGGATGGTGGTGCACCCCAACTCCACAGGTGTAGAAGCCCTACACTCGAAACCCTCCCAGACCTTACCCCATGTACCTCTTCATCTGATTGTTCATCTGTATCCTTCATTATGTCCATTATATTAAACCAGTAAACTTAAGTGTTTCTGTGAGTGGTGTGAACTATCCTAGCAAATTATCAAGCCCGAGACAAGGGTCATGGGAACCCTGATTTATAGCCGGTCTGTCAGAAGCTCGAGTAACAAACTGGACTTGCATTTGGCATCTGAAGTAAGGGTAGTTTTGTGGGACTGAGCCCTTAACCTGTGGGGTCTGTACTAACTCTTTTTAGTGTCAGAATTTAATTGAATTGCAGGACACCTACTTGGTGTCAGAGAATAGCTTGGTGTGGAAAATGGACATATGTGGTCACAGAACTAGTCTGTGTGAGTAGTAGAGGAGGAACACAAGAGGCACTTTCCTTCACAAAGTCTAAATGAGTTTTGTTTTGTTTTAATAAGGCATCATCTGGATGCCACTTTATAGCACTTCCCATTCTTTAAGGGAAGGGAAATGTGGCTATAAATGTGTTAGTTTAGGATTCATTACAACACACAAATGCAAAACAAAACAAAAAAAATGAAGACATTCTGACTAAAACCGTGTTAAAATAAGTTGTAATAAATTACCTTCAAAGAGTTCTATACTTGGGTCCTTACTGGGGTTTGCAGAAAAATATAGTAAGATACAATATATACAGCTATTATGGAAGGGATGGAAAGAGCAACATTTCAATGAACATAACTTTATCCAATATTTTGTAGATGACAATAACAGGGTTACCTTGTATCTTACAAACTATATTTTTCCAGAACGTTTCTACACTATGAAAAATCTATTCAAGAATTATATTCCATCTGATAATTTAGCAAAGTAGTTAAGGAGAGTACTCTAACCAAATTCAATAGTAGAGAAAAGTATCTAGTCTCAACTAACAAGTTAATTATTAAGGAAAGAATTTTAATTTAAAAGAAAAAAGTAGAAAAGTGTAATTTTTCAGAAGGCCAGCAAAATTGCTTCTTGCATTATGTATTCAATCCTTTATAGCCAGCTTCTACTTGGATTACATTTCCTCAATTATGATTTTCTCCATAACTGTGAAAGGTGTTTATTTGAATCTCTCTCTCTTAAATTTTGTTATGATTCATTAGTGACAACACAACCCTGCTTTAATATCTAATTAAGATAATTGTTTAAAATTTTAATATAACTCATAAATATGAGTGTAAAATTCAGACAATAAATAATGTTATAGGCAACAAGACAAGACAACTAAGATCAAGTTAACACTGTATCAAGATTGAGCTATTCAACTGTACATCCAAAGACTTTAGGTAATTTTCAGCTTTGCAGGATCACAGGTTTTATTAAGCACTGGAAGGAAACTCATGCCAATGTGACAAGATGAAGACATCCCTTACATAATTTGAAAGATATAAATAAATATCATCTTGAAGTTTACATTGTTTGTCACAGAGCTTCTATTTTTATAGTTCAATGTTTTTCTCTACAATTTAAAAATATTTAATGGATTTTTAAATATTTGGAAAAATATACATAGATATCAACATGAACTAATGAAAAAACTTTAGTGACAAGTAAAATTTATAACTACTAAACTTTTTTTTTTTTTTTTACAGAGACAGAGAGAGAGTCAGAGAGAAGGACAGACAGACAGGAACGGAGAGAGATGAGAAGCATCAATCATCAGTTTTTCGTTGCAACACCTGAGTTGTCCATTGATTGCTTTCTCATGTGCCATGACTGCGGGCCCTCAGCAGACCAAGTAACCCCTTGCTCGAGCCAGCGACCTTGGGTCCAAGCTGGTGAGCTTTGCTCAAACCAGATGAGCCTGCGTTCAAGCTGGCAACCTCAGGGTCTCGAACCTGGGTCCTCTGCATCCCAGTCCGATGCTCTACCCACTGCACCACTGCCTGGTCAGGCATAACTACTAAACTTTAAAAGAGCCAATAAATCAACCAGCACTTAAAAAAGGTCTTTCTATGCCTACAATACTAAGTAGAAAGAAGTTTACTTATTTATTTAAGTGAGAGGAGAAGAGATAGAAAGACAGACTCTCACATGTACCCCAAACAGGATCCACCCAGCAACCCTTCCCCCCCCTTCCTGGTTGGGACCTGATGGTTTAATCAAGGGAGCTATCCTCAGTGCCTGGGACCGAGGCTCAAACCAGTCGAGCCACTGGCTGCAAGAGGGAAAGCAAGGGAGGGGGAAGGGATGGGAAAAGAATCGGATAGCCACTTCGTGTGTGCCCTGACCAGGGATTCAACCTGGGATATCCTCATGCTGGTCTATGTTCTATCCACTGAGCTAACCAGCCAGGGCTGAAAGAAGTTTTAATACACAGTACCTATACTAAAATAAGTTGCAATCCAGTTGTGGTGGCTGGTATATACATTCTAAATTTAATATTAACATTTACCTAAAAATATCAAATTTCTTGAATCAAATGATTAAAGAAATTAGCAGAGAAAGATAAACAGAAAAGGGTTCAGGAGTAATATTGGGAAAATGTGGGATTCAGACACCTCTTGAGAATAGATACTGGCTCTTCTGACCTCTGTAGCAGAGTGCCTAACTTTCACTATTTGTTTAATAAATGTTTGTGGAACTAAATTCAGTTGCTCTCCATAGGGGAAGACATTTCATTTCAACAAAGCACTGTGCACAATGGGTGAAGGAATGGGGGGAAAAGTATTAGGGACAAAGAATGCTAACTCAGGGAGACAGTTTTCATTTTGGGGGAATGAGAAGTGAGGTAAAAAAACATCAGTTTCTGATCATTTCTTCCTCCTCTGACATTTGTAGCTACCCATACATAAGTTTTCTGATACTTCTGTCCTAAGTATTTAACCTACTTTGGTCCCTGAGCTAGTCTTGAGTAAAGCAAAAGGTACGTCAACAATCTTAGCCCTTCTACCTGATGGGACTCAAAATTAAGTCATCCTCAAAACCAGACCTAAAATCCAATGACTTTTCATGGCACTAAAATCCTATACTACGCTCTCCTTTCTCTATCAGTCAGAGTCTGGGTGTAGCCTTTAGATGAAACCCATCACCAGTTTTTGAATCTATTTTGGGGGGCATTTCTTGCTTCTTATTTCTGATCAGTCACTTCCTCCACCATTTCTTCTGTAGACTAGAATCTGATGATTGTTCTCAAACTCCTGCCATAAACAAGTTCTCACCCCTACCCCTGTGGTTCTGGTATTGACCACTGGATTCCCTGCAAAGAAATCCTGCCTAGTTAAACTTCCACCACTGCCTCCAGAGTTGCACCAGATGGCTGGGCATCCACTGAGGCTGCCAGAGCAATCTCTCCAAGCAGCTCCAGTCCCACCTTGCTCCTATCCTGCTGTGTGATTCTTAAACCAGGTTTTAACTCTCTCCAATTCCTGCTTTCTGTGATGTGCTACTAAAGCAAACATTTATGTTTTGTCCCTAGGTAGTGAGACCTGGCAGAAAAGCTAAATTGGAACTAGGTTTCAGAAAGCCTTGAATGCTACATTAAAGGAATTTGAATTTGTGCAATAATCAAAGGAGAGTTTTTGGATAATTGTGAGTGGAAACATGGCACAGAGAAGTAGGATTTTAACAAGATTAACATAGAAACTGATTATAGTAAAAAAAAATACCATTTGTAATTGGTATATACAGCCCAGTTGAGCAAAATTACTCCACTTTGCTTCCTGTGACATATGCCATTACATCATGGCCATTTTCTTCTATACTTGATCAAAACTGTTTAAATAAAATCAGCTGTGAGGCCCTGGCCGGTTGGCTCAGTGGTAGAGCATCAACCTGGCATGTGGGAGTCTCGGGTTCGATTCCCAGCCAGGGCACACAGGGGAGGCGCCCATCTGCTTCTCCACCCCTCCCCCTCTCCTTCCTCTCTGTCTCTCTCTTCCTCTCCCACAGCCGGGGTTCCATTGGAGCAGAGTTGGCCCGGGTGCTAAGGATGGCTCCATGGCCTCTGCCTCAGGAACTAGAATGGCTCTGGTTGCAACAGAGCAATGCCCAGATGGGCAGAGCATCGCCCCCTGGTGGGCATGCCAGGTGGATCCCAGTCGGGCACATGTGGGAGTCTGTCTGACTACCTCCCTGTTTCCAACTTCAGAAAAATATAAATAAATAAATAAATAAATAAATAAATAAATATCAGCTGTGAGAAGTTGCTAAATTGTTATGAGTAAATTTCAAATAAAATACTATTATTTTTTAAATTAAAGATAGCAATATAGATAGAGGTGACTCACCAATAAAAAAGTTATTGCTCTGAGAGAATTTGAGAATAAAGCTTTTCTGGAATATGTTCTGAAATAAAACAGAACATTTTTAAAGGATAGATTAAATGGGCATCATCAGCAGAAGGTTTGCCATGTTAAGTAACATAATTCTTCATCAAAGCCTTAGAATATGTGCTGTATTCTACCTCAAGTTGTCACATTATACTGTTTACTTAAAAATTTGTTAAGAGGGTGGATTTCATGTTATATGTCTTTTTTCACAATAATAAAATAATCAAGTTTTCTGATGCTTTGGGATGATGAACTGTGTTAATGTTTTCTTCTGTCAACAGAAAAAAATACAATCTGTCAGAGAATGTTTTTTTCTAATTATGTAACACATTTTTCTGAAATGGCTTTACTTTGATTTTCAAACTAATAAACATTTTCAGTATATACATAATAATTCATAAAAGTATGATCAAAAAATCTAAAACATTGTTTTCAATTTTCTGTGTAAATAATCTAATTATCAAATGGCACATATTTTTATATTATTTTGACTGGAAATCAGTGGCTTTTGCCCTGTTTAAAAAAACACACTTTTAAGTATAATAATATATTTATATTTATAAATATAAAACATAATTTTAAAAGCAACGGAGCCAGAGGTACAAAAACCTAATATGCCTTATTCTTTCATAGTTGACTTTGGTAACTATTTTCTTTTATTTTGGTTTTCCAATAAAAATTGATTCATGTTAGCTATGTTGCTAATTTTTAGTAGATGTGAAAAATAACTTCATTTTTCCTTAGATTTATTTAATCTAGAATTTAAGTACATGTTTCCTTTTTCAGTCTCGCTCAAACAAGTTACAAATAGAGTCCACATATAGTGGTCCCTCATCTATTGCAGGGGTTAGTTTCCAGAACCCCCCCACAATAGGTGAAAACCCTTAAAGTAGCAATCTTATATTTATTATTTATATGTATCTTAAGGTTTTATAAACCCTCACACACTCTTATAAATCCTTCCCACACTGTTATTAACCTTTCCCACACTCTTATAAACATTTCCTATGCTCTTAAACACCTTCTAAATAATTAAAATAATAAATATATAAAAAATACCTATATACCACAAAATCCCGTGCTATAGTGAAAAATCCGCAATGCAAAATTAGATATATACAATTTAAAAATCTGCAATACAGTAAGTGAGACTGCAAAAAGTGAACCACGATATGGCGAGGGACGACTGTCATTATATGTCTAAGAAAATGCAGTGTAATTTATGTTAAGGTAGAGTTTAGGGAATGCATGCTAAATATAATTAAAGGCTTTTATAAAATCCCATGTCCTTATTATTTGGGAATGTTAAATAAGTTTAAAGGCAGAACTATTATTCTAATCCTCTTTTCCTAAATGAAATTCTGGAGACACATTTCCAGGATGGTCTTTGCAGAGCTGGACTGGTGGGAAAAGGCACCTCTCTCCTGGAACTGAGGATTAGCAAAATAAAGGGGCAAAAAAACCATGGATCAGGACAAGAAGAACTAGAAAGGTAAGGGATAAAACCACTTACTCTAGGAACCAGAAAGGCAGTCACAATTATTTGGGTTTACCTGGTTCATTCACTGCCTCTCACCTGTACTTAACGTGTCAGGATCCATGTTTATCCATCTCTGAAAACCAAGTTCCTAATATAGTGCCTCAAATATAGATGCTCAACACATGTTTACTAAATAAGTTATAGTCATGTGTCGGTTAATGTCAGGGATACTTCTAAGAGATGCATTATTAGGCGATTTTGTCACTGTGTGAACATCACTGAGTCATAAACTTAGATGGTATAGCACACAGTGAGGTTATATGATTTAGCCTATTGCTCCTAAGCTACACACCTACACAGCATTTCTCCTAAGCTACACACCTACACAGCATGGTACTGTACTGAATACTGTAGGGGATTTTGACATAATGCTAAGCATCTGTGTATCTAAACATATCTTAACATAGAAAAGGTACAATAAAAATATGGTATAAAAGACAAAAAGAAATGGTACACCCATATAAGGACACTCATCACTCATGGATGGCGCTTGCAGCACTGGAAGTTGCTCTGGGTGAGTCAGTGAATACGTGGTAAGTGAATGTGAAGACCTAGGACACTGCTGCACACTAGTACAGACTTTAGAAACACTGTACACTCAGGCTGCACTAAATTTATAAAGTATTTTTCATTCTTCAGTAATAAAGTAACCTTAGCTTACTGTAACATTCCTAATTTATAAACTATTAGAGAAATGCAAATTAAAACTACAATGAGATATTGCCTTACATCTGTCAGAATGGCTATCATCAATAAACCAACAAACAAGTGTTGGCAAAGGTGTGGAGAAAAATAAAAAATTCAAACTTTAAAACGTTTGAAAACTTTTCAACTCTTTTTAATATATGGCATAAAACACAAATATATTATATAGCTATACAAAAATATTTCTTCCTGTATATCTTTATTCTGTATTAATAGATGTGAGCAATGCATTGAGTTATGATGGCTATGATGTCACTAGGTGATAAGAACTTTTCAGCTCTGTTATAAACTTCTGGGACTTCGTCAAATATACTGTAGGTCATTAACTGAAACACTATTATGTGGTACATGACTAACTTAAATAGATATAAAAACCAAAGAAATTGATTATATATTATTTATAAGAGATAGTTACAGATTAGATATAAATACAGGTACATGTATGCATATGCATATGTGTGTTTATATCATTTAAAATATGTAGACACATAACTGTGATGTGAAGTTTGTGTTAATCATCAGCCACTCCTCAATGGGGAACAAAGATCTTAACCAGGAGTTTTTGAGGTACAGATAAACTTATTGCTGATCTGGATTCTCTTCTTTTGTCATTGTTTTTATTATCTACTAATTTTTTCTTCTACATTCATCTTATTCTGGTCTATATTGTTCCAGTAAATTAGCAGCACCAATGCCGATGCTTTCTACTGTAACCCTACAGTCTACTTCCCTCCCTTCCTGCTACTGTGAGAAACCTCTACAGTGAAGGAAATTCCAGTCATGCAGATCTCCAATAAAACCACAATAGCCTCTCTGCCTCTCCAACTTCCCAACAACCACTGACTTACTCTTGCTATTCTAGTAATAGCAAATTATAATTACCCACATGTCCTACGCTAATTTCATATCTCCATGCTTTTATACAGCACTTGCTTGCTAAATCCTTTCAATAATTATTCAGCTGGCCCAGTCCTATTTATAGTTTAACTATGACGCCAAAAGTCCTTCTTAATGAGCACTGTTATCTTTATTTGAAACTCAGAAATGGTCATCCGGTCTTCACTATTTTTCCTGTATAATTCTGATATTGTCTTCCTATAGACAGAGATAGAGATGGAGATATATATCAAGACACAGATTGATATCATGGTACAAAGATATATAAGTTGATATATATTAATATACATCATATCAATATTCTTTCTAGAATTCTTCTCAGAATTCATCTTTAGCATTCTTATCTTTTAACATGTATATTTTATAACTATATATCCATAGAAAACCATAATGTTGTGTAACTGAATTTTAGAGCCAAAAAGTATTTAAGTTGATTTCTTAATGGCTACAGCCATCAGTGAAATTTCCAAATGTTAACAAATTACTTCCACAAAGATGAGGTCTGACCTTTGAGTCTCATTCTCTGTACTGACAAATAACAGATAAATAATTTGTAGCTGACTTTAATCTCTATTGATATTTTCCTTCTTCATTAGTTGCTAACAGAGTATTCTTTACCTTTGGCCTTGGATGGAATGCCTGGAATACAAGAGATGCTAAATAATTGTTGATTAAATAGAACTAACATTTTTTTAGTGCCTTTATGTATTACCAGTTTGTCAAATGAGGACATAGTTTATATAAACTTGGATTTTGGAGTGAGATAGATTTGGATTTCATCCTCGACTCTACAATTTACTAATCATGTGTTCTCTGGCTAATTACTTTCATTACCTCTCTTGCCAAATGGGGATAATCTATTGAGGTAATCAAAGATTATATTATGTAAAATATTAATAGCATCTGACATCATGCCCAGTAGATTTGTGAATAAATAGATCCTCTCAAAAGTTATATGAGCTCTATGGAGAGTGGTTTAGAGGCAAGAAAACTCAGGGGCAGAGAGGTAGAGCAAGCTGCAAAGAAAATAAGCAGCAGAACTGGGATCCAATTGCAGTTGAGTATTCCTGCCATCTGAAGGACATTTCCACTATTGCCACAAAAAAAAAAAAAAAACCCAAAAACATTCATGGCATTTTCCACTGCAGTTTCCTTAAAGAATATATGCTCGTGAACTCCAGTTCATTTGTCAGAAACTGTCTTCCCTCAAATCTCCTTAAACTAAAGTTAGTATCATTCTTCAGCATTTCACACCCTACCCAATATGTTTCTAATTAGATCGTCTGATAAATGATCCTACATAAACCTGCACACTAACATCTTTGACTTTCCTCTGTCATTTCCTAAGCAGAATTCCTCTTAATTGCCTCATATATTGTTTGATGGGTCCTTTCTTTAAAAGCAGATATGTATCTAGACATTCTCAGTGTCTAAGCCACCACCTGTATATAAAGTAGCACTTTTAAAACATATTCTTTCATTATTTATCCATGTCACTTTTGAAACAAGTGCCACATTGTTATCTAATTGTTTCTTTTGAATATCTTTTAGCTTGATGTGAGCTTTTCATTTGTGAAAACAATTTTCCTCATCTTTTTATATGCAGCACCTGGGATGGTGCTTGGCATCTAGTTGATGCTCATTAAATATCTAAATCAACATCACTATAACAGTCTTTAATAGTTATGATTTTATTATTCTTTATTAAGAATCCTATAGGTAATAATTATCTCTAATTTTATTATCCTGTCAATTTTGAAATCTCTTACCTAGACATTCATTTTCTCATCTCATTATGGAAACAAAAAGAATTTCCAAGCAGTTATTGCAGAAATAACTTCAAGTTTATGTCACATTTCTTTACCAGGTAAAGGAATAAGTATTGATTTTCTGTATTTAGGTAAAGTCTTAATCATCATAAGACTGCTTTGTCAAGAATACCTCTCTAAGAACTCTTAGTCTTGAGGGGGCAAGGTAAGGGTAGGTTGGTAGTGAGCCCAGTACAGGTACTCAAGAAGAGAGAGACACAAACTTCCAGTTATCAGACAAAAAAATTCTGGGATGTAATGGATAGCAGGCTGATGATAGTTAATAATACTGTATTTTATACTCAAAAGTTGCTAACAGAGTATATCTTAAAGGTTCTCATCAAAAGTAACTATATGAGATGATGGTTATTTATATGAGATGATGGATGTTAACTAAACTTGCAGTAATAATATTGCTATATATACATGTACATGTACCAAATCAGTATGCTGAACACCTGAAACTAATGCAATGTCATATGTCAATTATAACTCTCGGTAAAACTTGTGGGAAGATGCAGAGAAGAGTAAGACAAAGGCCACACAGTAGTCTTTGGGAACTATGGCAACGGGCTGTGGAGAGACTACCTTGCAACTTTAAAAAAAATCTTTTCTGATATTCTTAAGGTAATTTCGACCCTTTCATCAAAACTTTATCTTCTGTCACTGCTTCTGACTGGACAAAGAATCATTTCCTTAATTGTATGATGATGTGTTATTAAACATGTTATTTTAAAAGAAAAAAATATTTTAAGAGTGAATGAAAACATTTTACAAAAAATAATAATAATAAAGGTACAGACCACACATGATTAATTTATAAAAGGGACTTTTCATTTTTCATGCTAGGCTTTATTATACTCAACAAACATTGCCTAGGAAAACAGCCTCAGAGTGCTGCAAAGAAAAATATGCTGAACTAACTCTATGCTCTAAGTGCTAAACACGTCTAAAGCTAAACGTCCTAATTAAATAAAATTTAGAACAAAATTCATGACACTTTTTTTTTTTTGGTAATTGAGAATTAAATAATAAAAGATAGAAATTTTCTATATAAACATTTTAAATGCTCCAGCTGTTACAGGACTCGATATACTTAAATGTCTACCCTAATAGCCTCCCACTATACAAGTTAAAGATTCCTTTGAGCCTATTGGGTTGTAGCCTCAGAAAAGGCAGTAAATAGTCTGTCTTGTTCACTACCATGCCTGGCATTTGGCACTCAGGTGACTGCATTGAACAAGAGCAAACACCACATTTTAATCCTTTAGTAGAAATACAGTTTAAACAGATACTGTGTTAATACATAATATTAATGGGAAAAAATGGGTGGGAGTTTCTGTTTTTTGCTTGTTTTAGACTATCTCTTGAGTGTGGGTGCTTCCCACACATAGCAGAACCAAGTGCTGTGCCCTTTCACACATTTGCCTTGCCCACATCATCCCCCAGCCCAGGGGAACCACCAGCCTACTGTTCTCTGAACTCTTACTACCATCAGTCCCTCCCCATCCTTACTCCCGGTGGATAGAAGGTCTTGATGTATAAAAACACATTACGACTATCCTATGAGACGGATCAATATTAGTAAAGAAGAGTTGGTTTATGTCTGAGTTTCCATCAACCTGGCTCAACTGTTCCCCCCAGCCAGGCGATTCCCTGAGACACCATCCTACCAAACTTGCAGACCCATACAAATGTCCTCTCTTCCCTCATGCTTCAGACTCCCCTAAAAACCTCTCAAATAAGCATCACATGGCCTCTGCATACCCCATACCACTTGCTAACTGGCCTCAGGCCTGGCACTAGCAGCAGCCAGCCTTGGTTCACAGCTTCTCCTCTCCTGGGCACCTTCAAACCCAACACAATTAGCAGCCATCTACACATCACTTTGTAGCTCGTGCCAGGTAGCCTCAGGTAGGGAACAGGTGGTGGCTGACCTTGCACCTCCTAAGAGTCCCAGAGTCAGTGCACCCAGTGTATAGCCTCAAACATGCTAGATTATAATGCTTCTACTTACACAGGTGACAATTCAAAGGGCAAACTCAGTGAGCACCAACAGTCCAGTGAAGCAAGTCCTGCTCTGTAAGGTCAACTGCTGCACAGCAGCTCCTCTGCTATAGTCACAGCTGATCTCCACAGCCAGTAGCCTGGGGCAGAGGGTCAACCTCTACCAGTGATGCCAACAGCAATAGAGGCCCAACTACAATAGGACAGTACACACAGCCACACAAAAGCGCACCTGGAATGCCCAGCTCAGGTGACTGGGGAGGCTGTGCCACAGGGCCCTTCAGAATTCCTACTACACATGGCCACTTTACCAAACCTGGGAGACATAACAGCTCTTCCTAATACATAGAAACAAACATAGGGAAGCATTCAAACTTCAGAGAAAAAGAAATATGTTCCAAATGAAAGAATAGAAGAAATCTCCACAAAAAGAACTAAACAAAATGGAGACAAGCAAACTATCAGATACAGAGTTCAAAACAATGGTTATAAAGATGCTCAAGGAACTTAGTGAGGACATAAAAACCATAAACAAGAGCCAGTCAGACCCCGGCCAATTAGCTCAGTCGGTTAACAGCATCATTCTGAAACAATAGATTGCAGGTTCCAGCTTCAGTCACGGTACTCACAAGAAACAACCAAAAACAATGCATCACTGAGTGAAACAATGTAAGCTTTCCTTCCCTCTCCCCTCTTTCTCTTTCTCTCTCTGACTCTCTAAAAATCAATAAAAGTTAAGCCCTGGCTGGATAGCTCTGAAGCATTGTTCTGGAGTATGGAGGTGGCCGGTTAGTGTCCCTGGTCAGGGCACACACAAACAAACAAAACCAGTCAATCAGAAGGATACACTAACTGAAATGAAGAATAATTTATAGGGAATCAACTGCAGAGTTCATCACCACCAAACCAGTATGACATAAAATGTAAAGTGTTGTCTTTAAGAAGAAAAAATAAAAAACATGAACAATAAAATGTCAATACATACATATCTATTAACAATTGAATATAAAAAACAGAATAAATGAACAAGCAGAACAGAAACAGACTCATAAATACAAAGATCATTTTGGCAACTGCTGGATAAGAGGAGGGTTGGGAAGGATGAGTGAGGGGTGAAGGGATTGAGATGTAAAATCTGGTTGTTGCAGAATGGTCATGGGGATGTAGGGTACAGCACAGGGAGTATAGTCAATAATATTTTAATAACTATGTATGGTGTCAGATGGATACAAGACTTGTCAATTTATCAAAATGATCACTTAGTAAGTTATGGAGTGTCTAATCACTAGTTTGTACACCTGAAAAGAATGTAATGTTGTGTGCCAATGATAATTGAAAAATAAAAAATGATTTAAAGATCTAAATAATAAAATAAATTTACTTCAACAACAAAAATAGTTGTTTTGTTTTTTTTATTTTATATACTTTTTGTATTTTTCTGAAGTGAGAAGCAGGGAGACAGAGAGACAGATTCCTGCATGTGCCCAAACAGGATCAACACAGCAAGCCCACTAGGGGGCAGTGTTCTGCCCATCCAAGGCATTGCTCCATTGCAACTGGAGCCATTCTAGTGCCTGAGGCAGAGGCCATGGAGGCATCCTCAGTGCCTGGGCCAACTTTGCTCCAGTGGAACCTTGGCTGTGGGAGGGGAAGAGAGAGATAGAGAGAACGGAAAGGGGAAAGGGTGGAGAAACAGATGGGTGCTTCTCCTGTGTGCCCTGTCCAGGAATCAAACCTGGAACTTTCATATGCTGGGCCAATGCTCTACCACTGAGCCAAACAGCCAGGGCCAGTTGTTTTATTTTAAAGATGCTTCATTCCAAACAATTTAAAGATTTGGGGTACTTGGATGTTCTTAGAGATAAACAGGTTTTGTCTATGTGGGAAGAAGAACTTAGGTAGAAAGAAACAAAGAAGCCATGGCTCATTGGCTCAGTGGTAGAGCATCTGCCCGGCATGTGCAAGTCCTGGGTTCAATTCCTGGTCAGGGCACACAGGAGACGCAACCATCTGCTTCTCCACCCCTCCCTCTACTCTCTTTCTCTCTGTTTCTCCTCCCACAGCCACAGCTCATTGACCCCTGGCACTGAGGATGGCTCCATGGCCTCCCTTCAGACACTAAAATAGCTCAGTTGCCAAGCAATGGAGTAATGGCCCCAGATGGGCAGTGCATCCCTAGGTAGGGAGAGGGCTTGCCAAGTAAATCTCGGTTGGGGTTCATGCAGGTGTCTGTCTCTGCCTCCCTGTCTCTTACTTAATAACAAAAAGAAAGAAAGAGCAAAGATAAGGAAGAATCAGATGAGAGATAACAGATATGAGGGCTTTCAGTGCCCACAGAACTGAAACTCATTCTTAGAAGTGACCTTGAGAAGAAACATAAAAATTATTTGCACTATTCTGCACTCTTTGTGTACTTCTAAGTAGCTGCATATATGATTAAGTCTGTTCAGAGTCCAATATATATAATCAGCACAATTTCACCCATGTAACTCTGAGTCAGGGTGTTACTTGCCCACAACAGCTAGTACTAGAAGTTTTAGCAAGAGCAATCAGACAAGAGAAAGAAATAAAAGGCATTTATATTGGAAAAGAAAAAGTAAATGTTTAACTTTTTGCAGATGACATGATCCTGTATATAGAAAAGCACAAAGACTCCACAGAAAGACTATTAGAAGCAATATACCAATGCAGTGAGGTCGTAGAATCAAAATTAATATATAGAAGTCTATTGCTTTCATATATACCAACAATGAAACTTCAGAAAATGAACTCAAAATAATAATGCCTTTTACAGTTGCAACAAAAAAATAAAATACCTAGGAATAAATATAACAAAAAATATAAAGAATCTATATACTGAAAACTACAAAGCATTATTAAGGGAAATTTAAAAAAACACAATGAAATGGAAGATATTCTATGTTCCTGGATAGGAAGAATAAATATAGTTAAAATAGCCATATTACCAAAAGCAATATACAAATTTAATGCAATTCCCATCAAAATTCCAATGTCATTTTTGAAAGAAATGAAACAAAAAATCACCAGGTTTGTATGGAACCATAAAAAAACACGAATAGCTAAAGCAATCCTGAGAAAAAAGAACAAAGCCAGAGGTTTCAAATTTTACTGCAGAGCCACAATAATCAAAACAGCATGGTATTGGCAGAAAAAAAATAGACACACAGACCAATGGAACAGAATCAAGAGCCCAGAGGTAAAACCACATATATATACATATATATGGACAATTCATCTTTGACAAAGGAGCCAAAAACACACAATGGAGAAAAAAAGTCTCTTCAATAAATGGTGCTGGAAAATTAGAAAGTCACATGCAAAAGAATGAAATTTGACTATAGTTTGTTTCCTTACACAAACATTAATTTAAAATGGATCAAAAATCTAAATATAAGATCAAAAGAATAAATTATATAGAAGACAACACAGGTACTAAACTCATGGACCTTGGCTATAGAGAAAAATTTATGACTATGGTCCCAAAGGCAAGGGAAATAAAGGCAAAAATAAATGAATGGGACTATAACAAACTAAGAAGTTTCTGCAGAGCAAAAGAAACTGACATCAAAACAAATAGACAGCCAACCTAAACTGGGAGATGATATTTGCAAACAGTTCTGATAGAGTTACCGTATCTTCCCATGTATAAAACGCACCTTAATTTTGGAGCCTGAAATTTTTCTTTCTTTTTTTTTTCTTTTCACTAAGAACTACAGAAAAAAACTAAAACGAAACTAATGCCATAAAAAAACAGAGTGAATCTGTACTTTGATTTTTTAAAATGATAAGAAACTTTTTCTAAGTTCAATAACTGAAGCTTTTGTTAAAATAAATCCTTGTCAGTTTAACAACTGAGGTAAATATGAACACTCTTTTTTTTTCTTTAAAGACTCACCTAATTTTATTATAATATTAATGATACCTTTCATCTTTACAGAGAACTGGTGAAACAGGCTTACAGTTAAAGAAGATACTATCTTCTTTAAATGTTATAAAGTACTGCATTCCAGATTCTTTTTTTATTATTAATTTTAATGGGGTGACATTGATAAATCAGGGTACATATATTCAGAGAAATTTGATATGGGGCCTGAAATTTTTAAAAAAATGTATTACATAACGTTATTAAAATGTTAGTAAAAAAATCTACAATGAGTGCAAAAGCAAGCATGAAAAAACAGGAAATGCAAGTAAAAAATCTACAACCACTGTATAAGATGCACCCAGTATTTAGACCCAACATTTTTTCATGCATCTTATACATGGGAAAATATGGTAATATCCAAAATATATGAAGAACTCACAAAACACAGCAACAAACAAGTAAATAATACAATATAAAAAAAGGGAGAGGACATGAACAGACATTTCTCCCAAAAAGAAATACAAATGGTCAAAAGATATATGAAAAAATGCTCACCTTTACTAGCTGTATGAGAAATGCAAATCTAAACTACAATGAGATACCACCTCACCTCTGTTAGATTGGCTATTATCAACAAGACAGGTAATAACAAGTGTTAAAGAGGCAATGGAGAAAAAGAAACCCTCATTCTCTGCTGGTGGGAATGTAAATTAGTACAACCATTATGGAAGAAAGTATGGTGGTTCCTCAAAAAATTAAGAATAGAACTACTATATGACCCAGCAATCCTTCTGACCCCCAAAACTCAAAAACACTGGTATGTAAAGACACATGCATCTCCGTTTTCACTGCAGCATTATTCATAGTGGCCAAGTCATGGAAACAACCAAAGTGTCCCTCAATAGAGGATTAGATAAAGAAGATGTGGTACATATATACAATGGAATACTACTCAGCCATAAAAAATCATGACATAGTATCATTTACAACAACATGAATAAAGCTTGAGAATATTATACTGAGTGAAATAAGTAAATCAGAAAAAGACAACAAAACAACACAGATTAAGTGCTAGCGAGGATGTGTAGAAAAGAGAATCCTCCTGTACTGCTGGTGGGAATGCAGACTGGTGCAGCCACTGTGGAAAACAGTATGGAGATTTCTCAAAAAATTAAAAATCGAACTGCTTTTTGACCCAGCCATCCCACTTTTAGGAATATATCCTAAGAATACCAAATCACTGATTCAAAAGAAGATATGTACCCTCATGTTTATTGCAGCATTGTTTACAATAGCCAAGATCTGGAAACAGTCCAAGTGTCCATCAGTGGATGAGTAGATTAAAAAGCTGTGGTACATATACACAATGGAATACTACATGGCTGTGAAAAAGAAGGAAACCTTACCTTATGTGACAGCATGGATGGACATGGAGATTATTATAGTAAGTGAAATAAGCCAGGCAGAGAAAGAAAAGTATCATATGATCTCACATATATGTGTTATCTAATGAACAAAGTGAACTGAGGTATGGAATAGAGGCAGAGGTGGGGTCACAGGGACCAGAGGGACAGCAGTCAGAGGGAAGGAGGATGAGGGGATGAGATCAGAGAAGGTAAAGGGATTAGTGAGGCTATATATATATAACACAGAGATATAGATAATAGGACAGCAAATCCTAGAGGGAAGAGGGGAGGGAGTTAGGAGGAGGGGGCAAAAGAGATATAAAAAGGGACACAGGAGTGGGGGGTGAGGGAGTTATATTCAGTGGGACACTTGAATCCATGTAAACACAATAAATTAAAAAGTAATAAAAATTTTAAAAAGAAAGCTAAAAACTATGATTTCACACATAGGTGGGATATAAAATTGAGACTCATTTACATAGATAAAAATACTGTGATTACCAGAGGGAGGGGAGTACAGGGAAGGGGAGGAGAATGTCATAGGAACAAGGGTATAAAGAAGGACATAGGCCCTGGCCGGTTGGCTCAGCGGTAGAGCGTCGGCCTGGCGTGCGGGGGACCCGGGTTCAATTCCCGGCCAGGGCACATAGGAGAAGCGCCCATTTGCTTCTCCACCCCGCCCCCCTCCTTCCTCTCTGTCTCTCTCTTCCCCTCCCGCAGCCAAGGCTCCATTGGAGCAAAGATGGCCCAGGCGCTGGGGATGGCTCCTTGGCCTCTGCCCCAGGCGCTAGAGTGGCTCTGGTCGCGGCAGAGCGATGCCCCAGAGGGGCAGAGCATCGCCCCCTGGTGGGCAGAGCATCGCCCCTGGTGGGCGTGCCGGGTGGATCCGGTCGGGCGCATGCGGGAGTCTGTCTGACTGTCTCTCCGTTTCCAGCTTCAGAAAAAAAATACAAAAAAAAAAAAAAAAGAGGGACATAAAAAAAAAAAAGAGGAACATAAGGTGACAGAAGATGATTTGACTTTGGGTGATGGGCATACAACATAATTTGACTGTTTAAATGATGTGGAGATGTTTACCCCAAATCTATGTACTCTTGTAGATTAATGTCATCCTGTTAAATTTAATTTTTGTAACACACACACACCAGCTTAAAAAAAAAAGTCATACTTGAACCTAGGTTCTCTCTGAATTCCAAGTTTCCCTTATTATCTCTGTATAGCTACAGAAAGTTTTATTTATAAGATGAAAGAAAGGAAGAAACATGAAAATAAAGGTCAAAAGGAGAAGGGTAAAACAGAGCTAATTTGAGCTTTTCCCAAATGAGCAGATCCGGGTAGAGTTAAAAGTTAAGAGTTGTTTGGGATGGGAGAGGGGAACTTGGTAGCGAGCCAAAGATCAGAATTAAAATCCAGTACTCTAAGAGAAGGAAAATAACACAAAGTTGAAAAGACCTTAAAGGCAAGCTATTTAAAAGAACTTTTCCCTTTAAATTAGAGCTGTCCTTATTCGCCCTTCCAAGTCCAATAGAAACCATTCCAAGTGACTACCCTAATGCAGCACAGCCCACTCCAGCTACTCTCTTGACTCTGCCTAAGGAAAGGTTTCCAGAAAAATATAACTACTTCCTCCTAATAGCAGTAGTAATTTTAAACATATTTGTGAGGGAAATGAGGGAAACCCTTTAGGGTGGTAAATAAATTGGCAATTCAAATAGTTTACGATTACACAATTGCCCTCCTGTGTCAGGCACCGCTTCCCAAAGCATTGTAGACTTTCCAAATGTCTGTTCTAGAAAGCAAGTTTGATCTGTTCTATTTCAGTTGCATTTAGTTAATGTCTTCCAACTTAAAAGGTTTACAGAGTCTTAGCAATCAAAAAGCAATTAAAAAAAAAAATCTCATCGGCCCTGGCCGGTTTGCTCAGTGGTAGAGCGTCGGCCTGGCGTGCGGAAGTCCCGGGTTCAATTCCAGGACAGGGCACACAGGAGAAGCACGCATCTGCTTCTTCACCCCTCCCCCTCTCCTTCCTTTCTGTCTCTCTCTTCCCCTCCCGCAGCCGAGGCTCCATTGGAGCAAAGATGGCCCGGGCACTGGGGATGGCTCCTTGGCCTCTGCCCCAGGTGCTAGAGTGGCTCTGGTCGCAACAGAGCGACGCCCCGGAGGGGCAGAGCATCGCCCCCTGGTGGGCATGCCTGGTGGATCCCGGTCGGGCGCATGCGGGAGTCTACTGTCTCTCCCGTTTCCAGCTTCAGAAAAATATATATATAAAAAAAAATCTCATCATGGTATACATAAGCCGAACAAAGAGATGTGCAAATAACCCAAAAAGAAGTTACTCCCCAAAAGCATGGTTTCATTTTTGGTGTTTGGCCCTTCTAGAAAAAGGAGTTTAAATTCAGAAGAGGAGAGATTCAGTATTAACCAAGGGATTTTCACACATACCCCATTGTAGAGATCAGGGCCTTCTCTCATCTTTAATCAAAATTTCTAAATCTGGACTTCTTTGTATCACGCATTCATTTAAAAATATTGATTATTGGCCCTGGCCAGTTGGCTCAGTGAGAATAAAGCATTGGCCCACGTGTGGACATCCTGGTTCAATCCCAGGTCAGCGCACACCTGATAAGCAACCATCTGCTTCCCTCACCTCCCTCTGGACCCCTTCTCTCCCTCCTCTCCCTTTTCCCGTCCTGCAGCCAGTGGCTTGATTGGTTCAAGCATTGACCCCAGGCACTAAGGATAGCTCAGATGGTCCAAGTATTTGCCTCAGGCACTAAAAATAGCTCACTTGATTTGAGCATTGGCCCAAGACAGGGGTTGCCAAGTAGACCCCAGTTGGTTGATCCCAGTCTGGGTACATGTGAGAACCTCACCCATCCTCTCACTTAAATATATATATATTGAATATCTGAAAAGTGATATTAACATATTGAGGGATTAGCAAATAAAATAACCAAGATAAAGAGAGGTAGTGATGAATAAGAGTCATTAGATCATTCAAAATCACCATTAAAACAAAGCCTTAACTAAGAGTAGTTTATGAATGGATTTGCACAGCAGGTTATAATACAGACTAATTTCCTCATGGGTGGTAGATAGTTTATAAGCAGCCATTAATTACAGATTTCTATCAGTATCTATCTATATCTATCTATATCTATGAATGGCATCATTTTATATTGATCTAATAGACCCGTGTGACATTAGTAAAAATGCTTTCACTGAATCCATTTATTTAGAATGAGTAACAGAAAAAGGGAGAAAAAAAATATCTGTATCAAACTTATATTCCTCAAAGACAAAGATATTAAAGTAGAAACAAAACATGATTTTTGATCACCTTAATAATTCTGTTGCCCTGGCCGGTTGGCTCAGCGGTAGAGCATCGGCCTGGAGTGCGGGGGACCCGGGTTCGATTCCCGGCCAGGGCACATAGGAGAAGCGCCCATTTGCTTCTCCACCCCCACCCCCTCCTTCCTCTCTGTCCCTCTCTTCCCCTCCCACAGCCAAGGCTCCATTGGAGCAAAGATGGCCCGGGTGCTAGGGATGGCTCCTTGGCCTCTGCCCCAGGCGCTAGAGTGGCTCTGGTCGCCACAGAGCAACGCCCCGGAGGGGCAGAGCATAGCCCCCTGGTGGGCAGAGCATCGCCCCTGGTGGGCATGCTGGGTGGATCCCGGTCAGGCGCATACGGGAGTCTGTCTGACTGTCTCTCCCCGTTTCCAGCTTCAGAAAAATACAAAAAAAAAAAAAAAAAGAATTCTGTCTTCTCCATCATAGTTCCTTGTAATTCCTAAAATCTACTTAAGTATATTTTGCATTGCATCTAATGTTTGCTCTTGATCAAATATAAAAAAGCTATAATGGCTTTTATAATAAGAATTATTAAGAAATTTGAATAATTAAGAAATTTAAAAATGATGCGTCTCTGTTAGATGATATTATAACCCAAACAAATATTTCTTCCTTTAAATTACCATGTGGCAATGTTTCTTGCAAAATAAAGCATTATCTTCTAGCTTCTACTAGACAATATTAAAAACTCTCATATAAAGAGTCTAAATAAAATCTCTCCTTGAGACCTAGTTCATTGTTAACAGATGAAATTGTATGAGATCCCACGGAGGTTGTACAAAAGAAGAAAAGACAAGTGTTAGGCAAAATAAATCCTATTGAAATTAGAGTAAGTAGCATAATTTTTAACTAACTTAATAGCCCAGTTGACATAAGCAAAATTGTAGCCATTTCTCTGGGATAATTCCCTAAACTTTAAAATTCTCAAACTCTTTCCACAAAAAAAAAAAAAAAGAAGAAAGAAAGAAAGAAAGAAAGAAAGAAAGAAAGAAAGAAAGAGAAAGAAAGAGAAGAGGTATGGTCATTTTGATCACTTACAGCAGGAATTAAAGTAAAAGTAACAATTTAGATATGGAAATATCTATAAAAGAGGTTCTTACAGTACACCTTAGGCAATTTGTATTAAAGGAAAATCCATTTCCTACTTTTTTTCTCTCTCTCATTAAATATAAACTCATGGTTCTGCCATAAACTCTCCCCTTTTCCCAGGATCAATGGTTTCTGCTTTTTATCCACTACCTGTCAATCAATTCTTAAACAGACTAAACCCGGAGATGACGTCAGAGTAATGGTGGGGTAGGAAGCGATACCGATAAATCTCCCCCAAAACTCAACAAGATCTTCAACCAGAAACAGAAAAACCTATACTTGGAACTTCCAGATGCTTTGCAATACACCCAAAGGTATGATTGAGTGAAAAATTGGCTAAATATATAACCAAAGCCCGAAGGAAATAGGGAGTAAGAAATGCTCCTCCTTCCTCACTAACCTAAGCAGGGCGGCTTTCTCTGGTAACTGTGAATATAGAAACTGAGGCGGGCAAAGGGGGTGAATAGATCCAGGCCACGGCACAAACGGCTGAACCAGGCTGTGGCACACAGATCCAAGCCGAGGAAAAACTGATCCTGTGGCAACCCGGGCAATACAAGCTAACACTTGCGCCAAACCCAAACAAAGAAAGAAAAGCAGAGCGGCCATTTTACCCGGTCTCCTGGTCGGTGCGCAGTTAGTGGGCGAGAATTTCTTCCTGGGAAAGCCACGCACGGGAGGGAGTGAGAACTAATTCCAACGGTGGAGATTTTCCGTGCTGGTGAGGGTTTCACTCAGGGAAACGCGGACGGCCTCATATCCTGGTTTGCGCACGCAGATAAGGAGTGAGCAATTCCTCCGGGTGCCTCGGCAGTGCGCGCCCGTGTTATCGCACAGAGGGACAGAGTCAGGGGCCTTTGTGTGGGCCAAAGCAGAATCTCGAGCCGCCCCAGCGCCTTGCAAAAGCTGCGCACGGGGACGGAGCGAGACTCAATTCCAACGGTGGAGATTTTCCGTGCTGGAGGGTGTTTCACTCAGAGGGAACCGCGGCCGGCCTCATATCCTGGTTTGCGCGCGCAGATAAGGAGTGAGCAATTCCTCCTAGTGCCTCAGCAGTGCACACCCGTGTTATCGCACAGAGGGGCAGAGTCAGGGGCCTTTGTGTGGGCCAAAGCGGAATCTCGAGCCGCCCCAGCGCCTTGCAAAAGCCGCGCACGGGGACGGAGTGAGACTCAATTCCAACGCTACAACTTTTCCCTGCGGTTGGGGGTTTCACTCAGAGCGTGAGACTGCTGGCTGGATATCCTGGTCGCAGACAGTGAGTGAGAGTTTCCTCCAAGCGCCCCGGAAGTGGGCGCCCGCTTGTGTTACACGGACTCTCTCACTGTCGGAGCCTATAAATGCTATTGAGCTTTGACTGCCAACGAGACTAAAGCACAATACATGACATTGCCATAGAGACTTATCAACTGCAAACCTCTACCTGAGCGTGCCAAAGGGGCAGAACCCGGGGTACAGAGTCACCGACCAGGAAGAGGGAGAGAAAAGAAAAAGCAAGAAGATAACCTCTTAAAATCAAGAATAATCTGCAGACGTTATAACCTATCCCATTTTATTATATTTGTTCGTTTGTTTCTCTTATCTTCATTCTTGATACTTTTTTTTCCTCCTCTAATTTGGCCGATTAACTCTCTACCGGTCTTACTCTCTCCTCTCCTGGAATTACACTACCCATAAGTGTTACATCTCCCATTATCTTTTCTCTTCTCTTCCTTTCTCTCTATGAGGGTTGCACTCTAAAACCCTTAACTCTCTCTCTCTCTCTCCTTTCTTTTTTCTTCTTTTAGTGGTTCCCTCTTTTTTTCTCTCTCTCTCTCTTTCTTTTCTCCCTCTATATTAGTTTCTTCCTTTCTCCTTTACATCTCCTCTCATTCAAACCTCAATAACAAACAAATTATCTTATCTGGGACTCAAACCTATGTTTGTGGCATTTTGGGGGGTTTTTACTTCACCTTTTTAACTCACTAGCAGTGCTCTCATCCCTGGCTCTCCATATTATCTAGTTCTTGTTCCACTAAATACAATAGTAATTTTTTAATTTGTCCCCCCATTTTTCCGTTTTCCTCTTATTCCTCTCATCATAACTCTTAGACAACCAACACCTAAAAGCAAATCATTTCATTCTTGACCCCAATTTTTTCCTTATTTGCTTTTTGTGGGTCCATACGCTCTTTTTTTTTCTTTTTTCTTTCCTTTTTTTTTTTTTTTTTTTTTTTTTTTTTTTTTTTTTTTTTGCCCCTTTATTACTTTTCCCCAATTCAGGCCCTCCATCACAGGCATTGTTTGTTATAATTCACAGTCCACCACAAGATTTTCTCAAAAAAGAGGGGAGAGGAGAGGAGAGGAAAAAAGAAGGGGGGGAATAATTTCCTTTTTTTAAAATTTTTATTTTATTTTTCTTTATTTCATTATTAATTTTTTTTAAAAAAAAACAACTCTTTTCGATTTTTTATTTTTTTTTATTTTTTTAACTTTTTATTCTTTATTAAATCTCATTAATACTATCAACAAAACCACCCTCAGATGCCATTAAGGAAGAGAAAATCGAATATCATGGATACAAAAGAAAGAGAGGTAACACAGCTAGATGAGGAAAAATCTATGGAGAAAAAATTTAATATATTGGAAACCTTGGAGCTAAATGACAGAGAATTCAAGATAGAAATACTAAAAATCCTCCGAGATATACAAAAAAACACAGAAAGGCAATTTAGGGAGCTCAGAAAACAACTCAATGAACACAAAGAATATATGTCCAAGGAAATTGAAACTATAAAGACAAATCAAACAGAGATGAAAAACTCAATTCACGAGCTGAAAAACAAAGTAACAAGCTTAGCTAATAGAACAGGTCAGATAGAAGAGAGGATTAGTGAAATAGAAGACAAGCAACTTGAGGCATAACAGAGAGAAGAAGAAAGAGACTCAAAAATTAAAAAAAATGAGATAGCCCTACAAGAATTATCTGACTCCATCAAAAAGAATAACATAAGAATAATAGGTATATCAGAGGGAGAAGAGAGAGAAAATGGAATGGAGAACATACTCAAACAAATAATAGATGAGAACTTCCCAAGCCTGTGGAAAGAACTAAAGCCTCAAGTTCAAGAAGCAAACAGAACTCCGAGTTTTCTTAACCCCAACAAACCTACTCCAAGGCATATCATAATGAAATTGACACAAACCAACAGCAAAGAAAAAATTCTCAAGGCAGCCAGGGAAAAGAAGAATACAACATATAAAGGAAGGCCCATTAGATTATCATCAGATTTCTCAGCAGAAACTCTACAAGCTAGAAGAGAGTGGACCCCAATATTTAAAGTCCTGAAAGAGAGGAACTTTCAGCCACGAATACTATACCCATCAAAGCTATCCTTCAAATACGAAGGAGAAATAAAAACATTCACAGATACAGAAAAGATGAGGGAATTTATCATCAGAAAACCCCCACTCCAGGAATTACTAAAGGGGGTTCTCGAATCAGATACAAAGAACAAAAAAAAACAGAGCCACAAGTAAAAGCTCCAAGAAGAACACAATCAAACCAAATTTAAACTGTGACAACAACAAAAAGAAAGAGGGGGAGAAGATGGAGATTAACAGTAGCAAAGGACGATGGAGTGCAAAAGTACTCACAAAATAGTTCGCTACAATGAACAGGGTAGGGACCCTTTTCATTACTCAAAGGTAACCACCATTGAAAAAACCACCACAGAAGCACATGAGATAAAAAAGATAGCAACAGGGGAAAGATGTATGAAATACAACCAAATAAAAACAAAAGATAGAAAAACGAAAGAGAAGGATCAAACAAGACACAAAACTAACAGAAAGCAAGATATAAAATGGCAATAGGGAACTCACAAGTATCAATAATTACACTAAATGTAAACGGATTAAACTCACCAATAAAAAGGCACAGAGTAGCAGAATGGATTAAAAAAGAAAATCCAACTGTATGCTGCCTACAGGAAACTCATCTAAGTAACAAGGATAAAAACAAATTCAAAGTGAAAGGCTGGAAAACAATACTCCAAGCAAATAACATCCAAAAAAAAGCAGGTGTAGCAATACTCATATCGGATAATGCTGACTACAAGACAGGAAAAGTACTCAGAGACAAAAATGGCCATTTCATAATGGCTAAGGGGACACTGAATCAAGAAGACATAACAATTATTAATATATATGCACCAAACCAAGGAGCACCAAAATATATAAGACAGCTACTTATTGATCTTAAAACAAAAACTGACAAAAACACAATCATACTTGGAGACCTCAATACACCGCTGACGGCTCTAGATCGGTCATCCAAACAGAGAATCAACAAAGACATAGTGGCCTTAAACAAAACACTAGAGCACCTGGATATGATAGGCATCTACAGGACATTTCATCCCAAAGTGACTGAGTATACATTTTTCTCCAGTGTACATGGATCATTCTCAAGAATTGACCATATGTTGGGCCACAAAAACAATATCAGCAAATTCAGAAAAATTGAAGTTGTACCAAGCATATTTTCTGATCATAAAGCCGTTGAAACTAGAATTCAACTGCAAAAAAGAGGGAAAAAATCCCACAAAAATGTGGAAACTAAACAACATACTTTTAAAAAATGAATGGGTCAAAGAAGAAATAAGTGCAGAGATCAAAAGATATATACAGACTAATGAAAATGACAATACGACATATCAGAATCTATGGGATGCAGCAAAAGCAGTGATAAGAGGGAAGTTCATATCGCTTCAGGCATATATGAACAAACAAGAGAGAGCCCAAGTGAACCACTTAACTTCTCACCTTAAGGAACTAGAAAAAGAAGAACAAAGACAACCCAAAACCAGCAGAAGAAAGGAGATAATAAAAATCAGAGCAGAAATAAATGAATTAGAGAACAGAAAAACTATAGAAAAAATTAATAGAACAAGGAGCTGGTTCTTTGAAAAGATCAACAAAATTGACAAACCCTTGGCAAGACTTACCAAGGAAAAAAGAGAAAGAACTCATATAAACAAAATCCAAAATGAAAGAGGACAAATCACCACGGACACCGTAGATATACAAAGAATTATTGTAGAATACTATGAAAAACATTATGCCACTAAATTCAACAACCTAGAAGAAATGGATAAATTCCTAGAAAAATACAACCTTCCTAGACTGAGTCAAGAAGAAGCAGAAAGCCTAAACAGACCTATCAGTAGAGAAGAAATAGAAAAAACCATTAAAAACCTCCCCAAAAATAAAAGTCCAGGCCCTGACGGCTATACCAGCGAGTTTTATCAAACATTCAAAGAAGACTTGGTTCCTATTCTACTCAAAGTCTTCCAAAAAATTGAAGAAGAAGCAATACTTCCAAACACATTTTATGAGGCCAACATAACCCTCATACCAAAACCAGGCAAGGATGGCACAAAAAAAGAAAACTACAGACCAATATCTCTAATGAATACAGATGCTAAAATACTAAACAAAATACTAGCAAATCGAATACAACAACATATTAAAAAAATAATACATCATGATCAAGTGGGATTCATCCCAGAATCTCAAGGATGGTTCAACATACGTAAAACGGTTAATGTAATACACCATATCAACAAAACAAAGAACAAAAACCACATGATCTTATCAATAGATGCAGAAAAGGCTTTCGATAAAATACAACACAATTTTATGTTTAAGACTCTCAACAAAATGGGTATAGAAGGAAAATATCTCAACATGATAAAGGCCATATATGATAAACCATCAGCTAACATCATATTAAATGGCACTAAACTGAAGGCTTTCCCCCTTAAATCAGGAACAAGACAGGGTTGTCCACTCTCTCCACTCTTATTTAATGTGGTACTAGAGGTTCTAGCCAGAGCAATCAGACAAAACAAAGAAATAAAAGGCATCCATATCGGAAAAGAAGAAGTAAAGGTATCACTTTTTGCAGATGATATGATCCTATACATCGAAAACCCCAAAGAATCCACAAAAAGACTACTAGAAACAATAAGCCAATACAGTAAGGTCGCAGGATACAAAATTAACATACAGAAGTCAATAGCCTTTCTATATGCCAACAATGAAACAACTGAGAAGGAACTCAAAAGAATAATCCCCTTCACGATTGCAACAAAAAAAATAAAATACTTAGGAATAAACATAACAAAGAATGTAAAGGACTTATATAATGAAAACTATAAACCATTGTTAAGGGAAATCGAAAAAGATATAATGAGATGGAAGAATATACCTTGTTCTTGGCTAGGAAGAATAAATATAATCAAGATGGCTATATTACCCAAAGCAATATACAAATTTAATGCAATTCCCATCAAACTTCCAATGACAGTTTTTTAAAGAAATAGAGCAAAAAATCATCAGATTTATATGGAACTATAAAAAACCCCGAATAGCCAAAGCAATCCTAAAGAAAAAGAATGAAGCTGGGGGCATAACAATACCTGACTTCAAACTCTATTATAGGGCCACGACAATCAAAACAGCATGGTATTGGCAGAAAAATAGACACTCAGACCAATGGAACAGAATAGAAAGTCCAGAAATAAAACCACATATATATAGTCAAATAATTTTTGATAAAGGGGCCAACAACACACAATGGAGAAAAGAAAACCTCTTCAATAAATGGTGCTGGGAAAACTGGAAAGCCACATGCAAAAGAATGAAACTGGACTACAGTCTCTCCCCCTGTACAAAAGTTAACTCAAAATGGATCAAAGATCTAAACATAAGACCTGAAACAATTAAGTACATAGAAGAATACATAGGTACTCAACTCATGGACCTGGGTTTTAAAGAGCATTTTATGAATTTGACTCCAATGGCAAGAGAAGTGAAGGCAAAAATTAATGAATGGGACTACATCAGACTAAGAAGTTTTTGCTCAGCAAGAGAAACTGATAACAAAATAAACAGAAAGCCAACTAAATGGGAAATGATATTTTCAAACAACAGCTCAGATAAGGGCTTAATATCCAAAATATACAAAGAACTCATAAAACTCAACAACAAACAAACAAACAATCCAATAAAAAAATGGGAAGAGGATATGAATAGACACTTCTCCCAGGAAGAAATACAAATGGCCAACAGATATATGAAAAGATGCTCATCTTCTTTAGCTATTAGAGAAATGCAAATCAAAACGGCAATGAGATACCACCTCACACCTGTTCGATTAGCTGTTATTAGCAAGTCAGGTAATAGCAAATGTTGGAGAGGCTGTGGAGAAAAAGGAACCCTCATCCACTGTTGGTGGGAATGTAAAGTAGTACAACCATTATGGAAGAAAGTATGGTGGTTCCTCAAAAAACTGAAAATAGAACTACCTTATGACCCAGCAATCCCTCTACTGGGTATATATCCCCAAAACTCAGAAACATTGATACGTAAAGACACATGCAGCCCCATGTTTATTGCAGCATTGTTCACAGTGGCCAGGACATGGAAACAACCAAAAAGCCCATCAATAGATGACTGGATAAAGAAGATGTGGCACATATACACTATGGAATACTACTCAGCCATAAGAAATGATGACATCGGAACATTTACAGCAAAATGGTGGGATCTTGATAACATGATACGAAGCGAAATAAGTAAATCAGAGAAAAAACAGGAACTGTATTATTCCATACGTAGGTGGGACATAATAGTGAAACTAAGAGACATTGATAAGAGTGTGGTGGTTACAGGGGGGAGGGGGAATGGGAGAGGGAAAGGGGGAGGGGGAGGGGCACAGAGAGAACAAGATAGAGGGTGACGGAGGACAATCTGACTTTGGGTGGTGGGTATGCAACATAATTGAATGACAAGATAACCTGGACTTGTTATCTTTGAATATATGTATCCTGATTTATTGATGTCACCCCATTAAAAAAATAAAATTATAAAAAAAAAATCCAAAAAAAAATCAAAAAAAAACAAACAAAAAACAGACTAAACCCAAACTGAAACAACTACACAGAAAAAAAGAAAAGTTAAACAATGTGTAATTTTCACACAGAACCTATCCCCATGAAATAGCCAGCTTGAATATCTCAGCAGTCATGGCAAACGTCAAAAGATGAAAATTCTCCTCATCGATTTTTTAGGGCACTATGTCTTACAGCTTCAGGAACGGCAACACTGCTTTCTACAATGTCACAATGCCTCTGTCTTCCACCAGCATAGGCATCACCATGTTTATTATCCACATCAAGGAAAAAGAAAATTGGTTCTTTTAAGTTTCTACTTTATTCCAATATTCTGATACTGTCTTATGAGAAGTGATTAAAGGGAAGCTGTTAAGGCTCCCAACCCTCATGTGCACTATGAGAAATATCTTCCAGGACATTTATGGTCCCCAAGACCAAGTTTGAAGAGCTTTCACAACATACAACTTTCTTCTTTGAAGGTAATAAACCATAACTTAACCATTTAAGTGATTCCAGTTCTTAATGAGAATTCTATAAAATTCTATAAAGAATTAGAATAATATATACAGCTCTTAAGATAAAGTTTAACAGCAAATAATCTTTACCTTACATTACTGTGGTAACATTAATCATGAACTTAAATATATCTTCAATATCAACAAAAAATTTCAATATCAACAAAAAATGACCAAGTTGTGATGATGAACATGTAGCCGGCCCTTATTACCAAATAATTCATTTAGGGACAGTGAGTATGAGTTAGCTGCCTTGTTTAAAGAGTCTACACTCTCAAGAAGAAATTTTGTGCATGATGCATTGATTAAGGTAATAGCCTTTTATTTTTTCCTATTTCCTCTGAATTTTTATGTTAATAGGTTAACATATTAAATTACTATTTTGGGGACATCTACTCTGTGCCATGCACCTCAGTGAATATTGAATTTATTCATAAGTGTAAGAGTATTTGTAGGAGTTCGTTAAAAATGATTCCTAGACCCTGCCCATGAATCTGACTTGGTAGACAGAGCTAAGCAGAAACGTATCCCAAAAGCCCCTAGGAATTCTAATGCAGTACACTTTCAGAAATCCTGACAATTATGTTAAAAATTGGTATAAAGGGGTTTTAGGAGCATAAAGGTGCTTCCAATCTTAGGCAAAGGTCAAATAAAAGATTGATAGTACAGTATATTGAGAATCTATTATCTAAATTTTGGCTCCTTTGAGCTGCAGGCAGGGACGCAAGCCCAAGAACTCAGACTTGGAATGACATTCAGTTTCTGATAATGCTCTTAGGAAATTACTGATTTCTCTGTTCTCAACAGTGAGTGAATTTGACATGAATCCTCTTTTGTCTATAGAGAGAAGCTGTGTAGGAAGACAGCCAGTCTCTAAGAGCATTTGATACCTTTTACTTTGTGGGTCAATGACCACAACTGCTGCAGCAGCATTTTCAGAGACTGAAGGCGAGTGAGAAAGGAATTTCAGAGGCAGTACACTTGGCTCACCTTGCGTGACTGACTTGGAGACTGGGGGCTCCAGAGCAAAGTGCAGCAAGCCTGGCAGCTCCCACAAAGCAGGGCAGCAACAGTCTGGGCCCCAGACAGCACAGTCTGAGACTCCACAGCCGATCTAGAGCAAGCAAAAACTGCCTAGAGTCAGAGCCATAGTTCTGCTCTTCTAATTAACCAGAACTGAGTCTCAGATCACAAACGGGAACCAATCTTGTGCTCTAGTATGAGGACAAACTTGTTTGTCCCCTTCCTACTCGGAACTTGGGAAGATGAGGAGAGGTAGGCAACATCTCTATTTAAATCATATCATTTAAGGCATTTTATACCTTGTTAATAAACATATGCAGCAAGACCTTCCACTGTCATCATCCTTAATGCTATTAATGCTCATCAGCATTAGGGACATTAGAAAAATAAAACTAGCAATTAATGTTTTAAAGCTATTAGAGTAAAAAATAAGTAAACACAATACAGTGGAAAATACTTAACAAAAGGATTTACAAGCCTATTTACCTACTAGTAATCTGTTAGCACAGTTACATGCTTCACAGGCTAAGCCTCTGCTTTATTAAAATCACTCTTTTCTGCACTTCTCAGTCAAATGTGCATCAGTGAGCTGGCTCTTCCTCCATGACCTGTTGTGGCCCAGAACTTTCTTCACCCCTATCCACAGCAAAACCTCGCACCAGCATCCACCTTGCTGAAGTGGGGGTCCTTACACACCTCACCCTCCCAACCCTCCGTCATGTTCAATAAAGTGCTGACTTGTAATGCAAGGTGAAAAGCACATCCACGGGCTAACAGATGGAGGAGAGCTCTTTTCACTCCAATGGGGTGCTTAGTCTCCCCAGCATGCCATCAGCCTGGCGCTGCTGCAGGCCTCACCCCTGGGATCTGTTATTTAACTAACAGAGAGCTAATCAGGAAAAAAAAAAACCAACTAGGAAGCTTTCAACTGGGATTCAGCATTGCAATCGTTATGTTCCCTGGCAAGTTTAATGTTCAAATGCATCTCTTCAGTGTCAGTCCAGCTCTCCAATAGGAGAGACCAGAAGCAGGAGAAAGGGGAAAAATCCCGAGATGATTCTCTTTGAAATAAATTTCCATGGACATCTACGTATTTAACAAATAGCTGCTGAGCCCATACATGTTTCAGATACCATGGTGACACTGGGTTTACAATGATTGAGTAGCAGAGGGGGGCCAGAAGCATGGTCTCTGTCTTTCCGTGACAAATAAGCAGAGGACAAATAAACACATTGTTAGGAATGATGGTGGGACCTCTGATGATAAAGTGAGTATAATTCTATAAGTAATAGGACCAGCTACTCAAATGGGGTGAAGGGTGGCCTCTCTGTGGAGGGCACATTTAGGTTAAGACCTGCTGAGAAATAAAACATTGAGAATGAGGGAAAGAGGTTGACACATTTAGAGAATTGAAATAAAAGACCAGCACGGCCAGGACATAACGTGCAGGTAGGAGAGAGGCAGAGGCTGAGGTGGGCAAATAGGAAAAAAACCACATTGCTCAGAGCTTATAGGACTTTGGATTGAATTTGAACCACAATGGGAGTCCTTCCAGGATTTTAGGAAGAGGAATGATATAACCTGAGCTGCAATTTCAAAAGGTCATTTGGCTAACTGTGCAGAGCAAGGAAGGAGATAAAGACTGAAGACAGGTAAATATGGCAAATAGGGTGATGTGACAGAAATGGAAAGAGAGAGAAAGGTCAGTACATAGACAGACAGACAGATAGGGAACTATAATTAAAAACAAAGTCTCTTAAGCCAAGAAACCTTACTAGAAAGGTAGTAGAGAAAGAAAACATTTTTATCATTGAATAAACATTAAGCCAGACTATGATGCAAATTAAAGGCAATCTGCTGAGCGATTGCAAAGACAGGAAAAAAAATCTCACCCTTTTATGTAGGTGAGCAGACACCACCTATTCCATATGTGTTCTCAAGATTAACAGTAACTAGTCCTCACGTAAGAGGCCTTGATAGCACCATTTATTATACATAGTTCATCCTAGTTTTACCTGGTAACTGGGATAAACACCTGTGTTTGTTCATTGGTTTAATCCAAAGAGAAAAGAAACTTCTCATATCATTTGAAAGGGAGTAATTTTGCAACATGCACCGAGGCCCTGCTGAGTTAGACTCCTACTCTCCCACAGAGACTGGGAGACAGGGTCACCATCTCCCTTGATGTTTGTATTTCAAAGATACGGCTCCTACGTCATGAGAAAGACAGCCTGGTCATAAAGGTGTGAGGAGACTATTGAGCTTTCAGAAAGATTTATGTACATTTAAAAAAAAAAAAAAGACAGAAAAAATTTACAATTACAGATTTTCTAAAGTAAATGCACAAAGAAGAAGGTGATTAATCTTTTCCTTATTTTCAACAGAGAATTAAACCTTTTATTTTATTTTATTTATTTTTTTGTATTTGCCCACTAGATAGGTAGATAGATAGATAGTTAGATAGATAGATTTAAGATTAATGTATATTGGATTAGACATGTGGATTGAAGAAACAGGAAGAACTAAAATGACTGACCAGGAATTTGAACAATTGTGTCAGTTGTCCTAAAAAGAAAAAGGCTTTCTGTTCTAAGACAAGAAATGCATGTTTGCAGTTTGACGTGGCTGTCCCATATGAATGTGATTTAAAACAAAAAATGGTATTAAGTATATGCAGCATCTCCAGGGAATTAATTTCACAAGTTTTCCCGCAATAGCATTTAATACCAAAGAACAGCAGTCCCCAGCTCAGCAATTATGCAGGCAGTGAGCCCCAAGCAGAAAAGCCATGCATTTGCAGAGAGATTTAAGCACATCCAAGGGCCTATCGCTAAAGCAAGCAAAGAACTTGTTCCAGTTATTAAGCAATTTTCTCAGCAACAAACCCACTTCTCTGCACTCTGCTTCATAATGCCAGGCCACGACTCGGCTAACTGTACTGCTTCCCTTGGCAGTGGGCTTCTGTTAGGCTCTGCTGGAAGGGCACTAGAGGAGACTGGCTCACTGGATGAGTTAGAACAAACATTCCCCTGCTCTCCTTTCTTTGCTTCTTGTTCCTTTCTACTTGCCTCAGTGGTGGCTTTTCACCCTGGCAGAGGCAGTTAGTTCTAATCTTCAGGTATTTCCCACATTCCAGAAAACAGTCCCACTGGACCTCTAGCAAGCAGCAGGACCGAGGTCAGAGTCCCAGTACTCCACCACGGAGCTTCTAGATTCTGACAACCTAACCCCTTTCTCTATTTCCCCAGCCCAAAGGGTGGTACATGTTGGCTTCAGTTATTATCTGTATTCCCTCAGTCTCCCCTTTGCTTTTTCAGTTCTCTAAGACTTAACCAATTTTCTTTCCTTCTTTTTTTTTTTAAGTGAGAGGAGGAGAGATAGAGAGATAGACTTACGCATTCACCTAGACCAGGATCCACCAGGCAACCCTCTCTGGGACCAGTGCTCAAATCAACCAATCTATCCTCAGTGCCTGGGCTGCTCAAACCAATGGCTGGGAGAGGGGAAGAGAGAGAGAAAGGGGAAAGGGAGGGGAAGAAAAGCAGTTGGTCACTTCTCATGTGTGCCCTGACCAGGGATTGAACCCAGGACGTCCACACACAGGGCCAACACTCTATCTACTGGGCCAACCAACCAGGGTCACTTAACCAATTTTCTACTTTAACTTCTGTCAAAATGCCTAGCACCAATTTTGTTTCCCTCACTGATAAAGGACATGAGTGGAGACTCCTGTCAATGATAGAAGTGATAGACTATGTCTTTAGAGTTTGGCTATCATGATCTCAACTTGGGAAAAATAAAAAGTACACCAACAAAATTTATTTACAAATAAGAGTAATTTCTAAATAGTAAAATGTGAGTTTTACCATTGCCTTATTTCATATTTGTTTAAATTTAGAAACCTCAGTACAATGAAAATCAAAAGTTTGCTTCTGAGTCACGACACTAGAGGGAAGATTAACCATTGAGAGGTAATTTCCAACTTCCAAAGGCAGAATCCTAAGAAAAGCATTACCAGAAGCCCAACCTTTGAGCTAGTGAGGTTTATATGCTCATACCACCAGTTCAGAAGAAGCCCTGAGTTCTTTTTTTTTTTTTTTTTGACAGAGACAGAGACGGAGAGAGGGATAGATAGGGACAGACAGACATGAACGAAGAGAGATGAGAAGCATCATCAGTTTTTCATTGCGACACCTTAGTTGTTCATTGATTGCTTTCTCATATGTGCCCTGACCATGGGCCTTCAGCAGACCGAGTAACCCTTGCTCCAGCCAGCGACCTTGGGTCCAAGCTGGTGAGCTTTGCTCAAACCAGATAAGCCCGTGCTCAAGCTGATGACCTCGGGGTCTCAAACCTGGGTTCTCTGCATCCCAGTCCAACGCTCTATCCACTGCACCACCGCAGTGGTCAGGCTGAGGCTCTGAGCTCTGAAGCTATAAATATTTCTTGGCTTCCCCTAAAACAATCTATTGAGATAGAAGCTCAGGAACAGACATGCCAAGGTTCAGCGGGAACTGCCGCCATCCACTCCATCGCTAGCCACAACCATTGAGAATACCCAACATGATATAGGAAGAGACCAGAGAGATGAGAGGTAGATAATGCCACAGTTCCCTTTTCTGATGAAATGTGGCCTTTCCCTCTGCTTATGTGCTTATGTGATTAAATCCTCTAGGTGAGTCGGAATAGTTTAGGATAATATATAATATGCTCCTGTAAAACAAATAGTTTTACCTTTCCTTGAGTTCAGCTTCAGCTCTAATGACAGTAATATAATATTAATAATATTAACACTTAGTTACTGCTTATGATGTTCTAAACACTATATAGATTAGCTCATTTAATCCTTCTTATAGCAACAAGGCAGGACCCATTTCACAAATGAAGAAAATGAGGCATTGAGAGGTTAAATATTTCATTGCAGCCAGGATTTAAACTGAGATCTTCTGTTGATAGGCTTCATCTAAGGCTCTCTAGCTGTTAAAGCCTCACCAGATAGGTTTCCTCCTGTCTAGGATTTCTGTAGAGCCTGCTCTCCATGAACCCCACAGAGTTATGGCTTCTGTGTTTTCCTGTCTACTTTGGAAAAATGAAGCCTATATGAATAGAAGTGTATCTTGTTCCCTGTGGTCTCCCCTAAGTCTATACCTGGCACATATCAGACAAAAAATATTTGATGAATAAATTAAGTATACATTTTTAAAATGTTGCTTCCATAGTACTTATCTCAGCATTTTAAGCATTTTATTATCCCCCACATTATATAAGTATGGCTAATTAAAACGTCAAAAAAATATTTTAGAACTATATGATGTTCTTCTTGATTCAAGAAGATGAAATGTACTACATGACTGACTGGTGGTGACGCAGTGGATAGAGTGTCAATCTGGCAGCTGAGGTCCCAAGTTCAAAACCTGAAGTCATCAGCTTAAGTGTGGGCTCATCTGGCTTGAATCACAAGCCAATTTAGACTCACCAGCTTGAGTGCGGGGTCACTGGCATGAGCATGGGATCAACAACATGATCCCATGATTTTTTTTCTTGATCCCAGAAGTCTCTGGCATGAGCCCAAAGGTCACTGGCTTGAGCAAGGGATTTCTGGCTCAAGCTGGAGCCCCCTGGTCAAGGCATGTATGAGAATCAATCAATAAACAACTAAAGTGCTGCAACTACAAGCTGATGCTTCTTATCTCTCTCCCTTTCTGTCTCTTTCTCTTGCTCCCTAAAAAATGAAAAAGAAAGAAAAAGAAATGTGCTACAGGAAGCTAAGCAAGATTTAAAAGTTATGAGTAAGATATCATCCGGCGTGTTTCATCTAGAGAAAGGTCATGCCTTTAGCTTTCTCCCAGATATTTTCCCAGTGAAGAGAGAGTAAGAATATACTGTTACCATTACTTAAAGTGTGAAAAATGGAGAAGCCACTTACCAAACTTCTCAGAGTTGGCTTGTGACCGAAGACTGAACGGATCTGTAAAAGGATTGCGGTATGGCGGTTATGGCCTTGAGTTTGAAGGCTGACTGCCTTGAGTAAAATCCTGGTTCTCTTCATCCCATTCCCTATGTGACCTCAGTTACTAAACTCCTCTGTGCCTCAGTTTCTCCAACTCTACAATAATAGTTTCCTTTTTTATTTTATTTATTGATTTTTTTTTTTTTTTTTTTAGAGAGAGAGAGGAGAAAGAGGAGGGAGAGGAGGGAGGGGAGATGCAAGAAGGATCAACTCATAGTTATTGCTTCCTGTATGTGCCTTGACCAGGCAGCCCAGGGTTTTGAACTGGAGACCTCAGCATTCCAGGTCAACACTTTATCCACTGTGCCATCACAGGTCAGGTTATAATAATAGTTTCTATCTCATAAAATTGTTTACTAAGTGAGTTAATATATGTAAAGCAATTAGAACACAGTGACTGTTACATAACTAGTGTTTATTATTATTTTTACCAAGAAAAAATAACAAACTGACTCATTAACATGTTATACAGCCTGACCTGTGGTGGCACAGTGGATAAAGCATCAACCTGGAAATGCTGAGGTCGCCGGTTCGAAACCCTGGGCTTGCCTGGTCAAGGCACATATGGGAGTTGATGCTTCCAGCTAGCTCCTCCCCACCTTCTCTCTCTGTCTCTCTCTTCTCTCTCTCTCCCTCTCTGTCTTTCTCTCTCCCTTTCTCTCTCCTCTCTAAAATGAATAAATAAAATTAAAAAAAAACATGTTATACAGATATCATCACTATACTTTGTGGCTATAGTAGAAAGAGATATGTTTTGGAATTTAATCAACACTTGAGTAATCTAGAAGTTATAAACTCAGATGGTTTCTTAAGGTTTCTGAATCTCTGTTTCTTTGCCCATAAAAGGTATATGATAAGTCTTACCTTTGAAGCAAAATTGGGAGTCCTAGATATAAAGAACATAAACAAGAAGCCTAGCTTTTAGGAGGTACTGAATGAGCAGCTGTTATTATTAGCAAAGAAACTCTTAGCTGCCTGAGAAAAACTTGTGAGCCCTCAAAAATAAGATTCGGTCACTGTGTACAGTGACGTAGCCAGGAATATGGTCTCAAATCTGAGCAAAAGAAGTGAACTGGGCTGGACAGTCAACGCACAGTAGAATGAAAGCCATGAAAAGGGAGTATATAGAAGAGAAGAGCAGAAACCCTCAAATCAATCTCCCTCTCCACTGTACCCCACAAAGCACAAACAGAAAAGAGCTAAGAAAGAGAATCCTGAAAAGAAGACTGATAGGGAGACAGGAGGAAAACCAGGGACATATGGTAGCAGCTGAAGGGTAGAGAAGAAAGAGGTTAAGGAGTAAGAAGTGGTCAATGGTGGCTAATGCGCTCCCTACAGGTGAAGGAGGAAAACCCCAGTGAGCACTCACTGTGCTTTGCAGCAAGTAGGTCACTGTGACCTTAGGGAAAACAGCTCCCAGTAAGGCAAGCTACATACTGCAAGGCTCAGTGCAAAGTGAATGTGCAGGAAGCCAACCTCCCCTTTTCATACCCCAGCCCACTGTGGACCAGCAACCCCAAAGACACACATTCTCTGTGCATTAGGTACCTGGATGGGGACTTGCTAGATGCCCCTGCTGAGTCTCCCCACACCCCACCAGAGCTCACTGGGGAGCTGCCAGCAGGGGTGGAGGGGGAGACAGATGCTGCCTTCCCCCTCCCCCAACCTCAAACACTGCCGTGCACACCTTCCCTGTGCTTGTGCCCAGGTGGCTGTCACGGGTGGAAGGTGACAGCAAACACTGCCTTTCTCCCTCTCACCTCCTCAAACAAACTTGTTACTTCCTCAGGCAGAGTAACAGTGATCCCTGAGCAGTTACAGAGGCATGGGGCCAGCCCCCAAGGAGCTATGAGAGGTGACCCCATGCAAGAGTCAAGCTCCGAGCTCCGAAGCCTAGTCCGGTGTCGGAGGCTTGATCCACTATCTCATCAGGCTTCCCTTACAAAGCACACATTCAAAGATAAAATTATAAAGAATTTCAAGATAGCCACCAGAAAATTTCAAGATAACCACTGTAGACCATCAAACCCCACGTGTAAGGATCCCGGTGAGAGCTGCCCTGGTCTCACACCACGAGGTTATCCCTGCCGTCTCAGCCGAGAGGTGGCTACAGCAGCACCGGGCAGCCTTAAAGAGGGCCGGGAGTGCTAAGATGTGTGGTAGGATAATTTAAGAAAGTTTGCTGAAAAGGAGAAGTCATTTTGTTGCTGTTTTTGTTTTGGTTTTTGTTGTTGTTGTTTTCGTTTTTTTGTTTTTTTGTTTTTTAATTTTCTTAAGCTGGAAACGGGGAGAGACAGACAGACTCCCGCATGCGCCCGACCGGGATCCACCCGGCACGCCCACCAGGGGTGACACTCTGCCCACCAGGGGGCGATGCTCTGCCCCTCTGGGGCATTGCTCTGCCACGACCAGAGCCACTCTAGCGCCTGGGGCAGAGGCCAAGGAGCCATCCCCAGCGCCCGGGCCATCTTTGCTCCAATGGAGCCTTGGCTGCGGGAGGGGAAGAGAGAGACAGAGAGGAAGGAGGAGGTGGGGTGGAGAAGCAAATGGGCGCTTCTCCTATGTGCCCTGGCCGGGAATCAAACCCACGTCCCCCGCACGCCAGGCTGACGCTCTACCGCTGTGCCAACCAGCCAGGGCCTGTTTTTGTTTTAATATAGGAAAGATTTGAGTATATTTAACTGCTTCTATGAAGAAAGCCCTAATGAGGAAGAACCTGAAATGAGTGACAAGTGATAAAAATAGAAGATCGTAAGGAGGCAGGAGGGGAAGGGACGCAGAGCCCAGGTTAGAGATTGGCTTCCGTTTCAGACTCAGAGGTCATCAACATGTAAGTGGAAGTAGAGAGGGCTTTGAGAGCTAAGGGAGAGGGAGATAGGAACAGAGCCAGCAACCTTTACATCTGACGAGGACACTCAAATACGACCAACTGAAGTACTGGCAGTCAAAAAATAGCATTAAAGAAAAACTTCAGTGGAGAAGGTGACTCTTGGACCAAAGTCTCATGACAATTTAACCTGATTTAATGTGTCAACTAAGAAACATTAAGACTGGGGCAATAGCTTTATTTCTGTTGATATAGCTTTTCTTAATGTTCTATGCATAAAAGGAGTTTCAATATCTTTTCAATAATTTTTCCTGCAACTAACAGTGCTGCCAGCCAACTTTGAAAAGCAGTTTTTTATTTTAATGGGACAGACACTATTTTCTATGCCTTTCACTGCTTTATTTAGTGGCAGAAAATTATAGTGGAGAGTGACTATACAAGGAAATCAAATGTCAGCTTCTAAAAGACCACCATTTCTTTTAAAGGTTACTACTTGTCATAATGGAATAACAGAGGCTTCTACACCAGGCAAATCTCCAAATTCCTTTGTTCTATTCCAATAAATATCAGACTCTGACAGTGAAAGCTCTCTTCTGATACTCCATCCGCAATCACAGAAAGTACTTACTGAGGTTGCTATTCAAGAGCCCTGGAGAGAAAGGCTACCTTAGTGCTTATCAGGCTTCTCCTCCGCATAAGAGCATCTCTCTCTCTCTTTCTGTCTCTCCCTTCCTCCTTCCCTCCCTCCTCTACCCTTCCTCTCATTCTTCCTCTCCTTCGACCTTTTCCTCTTGCTCCTACTCTGTCCCTTTGTCTTTCTTCTTTATGTCGCTCTCACTTTCTCTCTCTCTCTCTCTCTCTCTCTCTCTCTCTGATACTCTAAAGTTTAATTTGGTCTAGAAAAATAAAATTTATCACTATTTTAAGCTGTTTCTTAGTTTGTCATCTGAGATTGTTTAAATTTAAAAATTTTTAAATGAATAAAAATGAAAGTAATAGACAATTATTTTTATATGCAATTTGTATTCAGCATTTTTTCCTTTTTAGTATAGATTCACTTTCCTTCTAAATGCATGCTACATTAGTTTGTTGAAGCTTCAGATAATTTTTAAATCACTTTCTAAAACAACCCCTATGAGAAATTTGAGATGCTCTTATAGTCCTGAAGCTAGAACCCTAACATATAAATAAAATCCATTCAGAGTCCCTTTCTTTCTATAATTTAGTTAACTTTTTAGAGGCAAAAACCTTAAAGAATATGTTGACATTAAGGACTTTTATTCTTGAAAAATGCTTATGTGTATAAACATACAAGATTCTGCATACATACTCAGGTAGTACTTTTTCAAGTAACTATTTAATTCGTATCAGTAAGAAAGACAAAAGTACGGATAAAATAAGTATTTTTTAAGCCCTAAGAGTGAATCTACTAAACTCTATAGTTATTTACATTTCTGCCTGTGTAACTTATGCAATTCTGAAAAAAAAACTATCTAAAAGTGTCTGCACAATGTTGTATATATGTGTATGTGTTCATATACCCAACAATGTATGTGTATACATAAATGTATACATATATATACATGTATATACTAATAGAATAGAATGAATATATAGTTAGGTTTCCAAGAGTAAATCATGTTTATTATTTCTATAAGTGACTCTACAATGATTGATAAAGCTATAAAACCAAATGCATTTAAAGGAAAAGTTAAATTAAGTATTACTGTTATATTGGGATCTCTTTATGCTTATGGTATATTAACAGTGTATCTAAGTCCTTAAACTATTTTGCAATTTATGCTAAAAATCACACTATTGTTTTTGAAAAACACATATAGAGCCTGAATTCCATAGACGTGTTTCACATATGAAGCAGAAAAGAGGAGTTTTCCAACTGGCAAATTTTCTATGCATGCATATAACTTCTTCCCAAATGCCCAATTTACTAATCATTCAGTCTCAACATTAGCAAATGAACTTGAAACACAGTTGGAGCAAAACAAGGGCTGTACCTTAACCAGCAAAATCAACTCACCAACAATATGGATAACACAGAACTCAAAATCAGACAAAAAAAAATCTTCAATCAGCACTTGGAAAAGAAAGTAAAATAAAGAGGTAAAGTAGTATAAAATAGCCTCAAGAATTCCAAGATGGCAATGGTGGACATTACAACCACCACCTTCAAGGACCAAATTGGATTACAACTTAATTTAAGAACAATCATCTTGAAAAAACAACCTTGGACTAAACAAAGAGGAGTTTATAATCAAGGATCACAGAAGAAGCCACAACAAGACTAGTAGGAAGGGCAGAAATGCAGAAAGGTGCTCCGCTCCCAGGAGCGAGTGATGGCAGAGGGTCCAGAGGGACTCTCACTGCAGGGATGGTAGCCCTGAGAGGGGAGAGTTCTAAGCCCCAGACCAGAGCCCCAGCCTAGAGCCCCAGCACCTAGAAGAGGCATCCACACAGGAGGTAAAAAGAGCCGAGATTTCTATCTGCAAGAAAGAGACAGAGCTCTCAGAGAGTCAAGTTCCATCTTAAAGGGCCAGCACAGAACATCTTGTTCATAGCCACTTACTCAGGGCTACAACAGAGGGAGAGCTGAGAGGATTAGAATTGCATGAAGAGAGCGTGAGGTTGGCGGCCCAGGGAGAGACTGTGGGGAACAGCCACCAGAACCACTGTGCTGTGTCATTCTCCAACACTGCAGTCTCCATCTTTCTTGGGTGGAGCAGTCCCCTCCATGCAGCATAAGTCTGAGGGAAAGCAACTGCCCTGCCTTTGGGAATCTCTCCAGACCCACCCTAGGGAAACTGGGTCATTCTGAGAAGTAAGCCAGGAAGCAGGGGATGCATCAGTGAGTGACTCAGTTTTCCAACGTTGAAGCCGGAGTTTTCCCGTGCACGATCCTGAGTCTGTGACTGGTGCTTCCATCTCATACGAGAGTCAGTAGAAACTATCTGGACAACAGGCAGACCACATCTCTGTGTCTCAGAGGCCACACAAACCAAATTACTGAGGTCAGTGAAAAAAGTTTGGACAGACTGATACCTGGGGCCAAACCACAGCCACCACCTGTCCTAATCCCTGAATTGCCCTAGGCTCTAGACTCTTCCAGGGGTTTTATTTCAGTGGCTGAGCCCAGCAGACAGAGGCTGCAAGAAGCCAGTCTCAGGGAACCTTGGCCTTTTGCTGACCTTCCCCTAGGTCCCGTGTAGGTAAAAGCCAGCCTAGGTGTACAGCTTGGTGTCTCCATGTGCACATGGGCCCAGCAGAGGCAGCCACTAACTCTGGATTGCTTGTAGCTCCAAGAAGGTTGTTGAAGGCCAGTCACAGGCAGTGTTCCCTAGTGGACTGAGCTGGGTTTCCTCCAGGGAGGCTCAGGGCTGGCACATTCAGTGGCCATCTGAGGAAAGTATCAGTTCAGGACCTAACAACTCTTGTTGGTGGCATGTCCTAAGGAAGGGTTCCTCACACCTGGCCCAGCTGAGGCGAGTTTCACTTTCTGTGCTCAGCACCGGCACTGTGGCTCATGTGCGTTGGACAGGGTGAAACTTCCTAGTCCGCCGGCTCAGGTGCTGAATACCCTGCCCCACTGCACTAGGTTCCACAGGGGCAGGGAGAGAGGCTTGGAACACAGACATTTAAAATGTGGGTCCCCGCAAGCCCATTGGTGGGTCAGATTGAGGGGCTTAGCAATTTTTTTGGGGGGGGGCACAGTCAGCCCCAGGGGAGGCCTCTCTCAGTCTTCCTCCCTGACACCAGAGTCTCACCAGCTGGAAGAACTTCTGCAGAGGGGACATTCGGCCCCACCCAATTTGAACCTGTTGCTTACCTTGCTGAGGAGAAATAAAATTTGAGTACCTAGCAAGTGTCTGAATGATTAGGCTCTGGAATAGGGGCCACTTTCCTCATACTGAGCTCCTGGCCAAGAGAATCCTGAAGTAAAGGGTCCCACTAATGTTGCATTCCCAGCCTCAGCTGCCCTAACCCACCAAACTTGCAACCTGTAGAGGGGTTGGTGGGATGAGGCCAGTCTGAGCCCACACTACAGTCTTTCTATAGAAGACTCTGTGGGAAGACCAGGCAGCTACAAGAGGAGGTGGAGCAGCTGAAAAGGAGAGGCCAATATAAGGAGCTTGGGGCTTTTACAGAGTTGCTGCCATCTCTAAGCAGGAGAAAACTGATCCTTATACACAGGTTGACTCCTCCCATACTACGCAGGCACAGAAAATGCAGGGACAAACACCAACCGCCTGTCCTGGTGCAACTGCTTAGCACTGCTAGACTGGTTAGGATCAGGCAGTACCCGGTGCCAGCCCGAGCTAGACAGGGATCGCCCGGCACTTGCAACGCCTGCTGGAGGCAGGCATCCTCCAAAGGTGCCAATCAGCCTGGAACACCCCACTGCTTCCCATCCAGAAACCAGGGAGCCAAGACTATCGTCCGGTCCAGGACTTGCGGGAATTGAATGCTCGGGTAGAGACTATTCATCCCACGGTACCCAACTCGTAAACCTTACTGAGCTCATTGCCCTCAACCCATACCTATTATTCTGTCCTGGATTTAAAGGGTGCCTTCTTTTGTATTCCCCTGGCGCCTCAGAGCCAAGAGATCTTTGCCTTTGAATGAAATGACCCAGATAATAGACTGATGGGGCAGTTCACTTGGACCAGACGACCACAGGGTTTAAGAATTCCCCCACCATTTTTAATGAAGCCCTCAGCAAAGATCTGCAGGCTTCCGCTCCTCACATCCGTCGATCGTACTGCTCCAGTTAGTGGCTGCCTCTGCTGGGCCCATGTGCACATGGAGACACCAAGCTGTACACCTAGGTTGGTTTCTGCCCAAACCTCAGGTACCCGGGCACGCAGAGCATCTGGAACCCCTTCCTTGGCCTCCTTACCTTCTAGGACGGTGGCAAGTAAGTGTTCTTCAGACAGTGGGACAGTTACTTCCATGCTGACCTCTGCCTCTTTGTTCCCCATAGGGCTTTCCTCCCATCGGAAGGTTATGGTGGCCTGAAGTTTCTGCAGTAAGTCCCTTCCAAGCAATGGGTAAGGGCAGTCTGGAATGACTAGGAAAGAGTGAGTGATGGTGCCTCGACCTAAGTCAGTAATTCTTGTGGTGGCCCATGGGTAGGCTTCTGCTTTGCCTGTTGCCCCAATTATCTTAGTAGTTGCCTTCTGCATCTGGCCCTGTGGTTTCTTTAGGACTGAGTAGGTGGCTCCCGTGTTGACTAGGAAGTCTCTGACGGCTTTTTCTTATATCAGAAGCGGCTTGAGTCACAAAGGCTATATTTACTAGTCTCCTGTTCTCTTCTGCCTCTGGATCTAGAGGGGTATATACTCTATATGCCTCTATGAGTCTCTCTAAGAAAGCTGCCTTGAACCCCCTCAACAGAGCCCGGCGATACTGGAGGAGTGTGTCCCTTCCCCCAGCGGTATTAGGGTCCCAGGTAGGAGGTTGAGATGGGAGAACATCTTCTATTTCCCTTCTTCCCTCCCGAGTTTCCCTTTCTTCTCCCAATACCGCCTTAGCAGCTTCTCTCATTATTCTGTCCCTTTCTTCAGAAGTGAAGAGGGTTTGTAAAATCTGCTGACAAACATCCCATGTGGCCTGATGGGTCTTAAAAATGGTCTCAAAGAGAGATATTAGTCCCTGAGGTTTCTCGGAAAATGGGGGATTCTGATGTTTCCAATTGTATAAATCACTAGTGGAAAAAGGCACATAGATGAGGTGAGGAGGTACCCATGGGCCAGCATATGGTGCCGGTGGCACCTCCTGGAGAAGCAAAATGGCTGCACCTCCCGGAGAAGGTCAAAAGTGTCCTCTGTGGGCCATCCCACATTAAATGTAGGCCATTCCAGCTGGCTCAAGGTCCGGAAGAAACCTGGACTCGGCTGTGGACCTCCATACCCCTGAGCCCTCTTCTGGAAATCAGAAAAATTCTTCAAAAGGTACTCGAGCGGGGATCCAGGCACAGACTCCTGTTGTCCCATCCTAGGTGACTCAGGAATAATGAGAAAGGGTAGGATACAGGCAACACACACTATTAACACAAGGAACACACTTGTCTCTCTCACACTCAACTCAGTCATTCGAGCTCAGACAAAACGCAGTACAACACAGCGCAAAAAGGATTCCTAATGTGACCAGTCACTCCTAAAGTTAACAAATCCAAATAGCCAAATTTCAGAGAGTGGCATCCCGCTTCTGAAAGCCCTGGGTAGGTTACTGGCAGCATCCCAACTACTACCTCAGGATTGTGTGCTCCGGAGCTCAAAAGCCAAACCAAATGAGGATCCTCAGTGAATACTTACTCAGCTCAAGCTGTCCCTCTGGTCTCCGACCCAAAACTCCACCAAGGGAGAATCCTGGGCAAGCCCCCAAAATTTTGCATCCACCGGGTGCGAGAACAAACGTCGGAGACTTTCAGGAATGTAGATGGTACTTTATTGGCCAGTTTAACCTGCGCAGAGGCAAACTCCCAAGATGTCCAGAGACACCGTACTCACAAGGAGCTGCAAACGAGAGTCGTGCCTGGTGCTTACAGCTAGGTCCTTATATATCCTAAGTGAGCAAGCATTTTACAGAAGCAGATGTGGCAGTTAGCTATTCGCTAGGGAGGTCGCAGGCACATAGCAACAGGGGCCGGGTTTAGCTTAGTGGCGAATCTTTATTATATGCAGCTTAAGTGTCTGTTTGTCGCCGATAGCTTATTGGTTGCTTGCGTAACTGTACTAGCCAATGGGGTGAAGTTGCCACAGCATTCAAATAGTCCCACCTTCTGGCATGCCACCTCACAAATTGAGGTTAAAGATTGGAGCAATTATTATGCTGTTAAGAAATCTTAACACCAGAAGGGGTCTTTGCAATGGTACAAGACTAGAGGTTCTCCAATTGAAAAATAATGCCATAATAGCTAAGTCCTTGACTGGCTCCTCTAAAGGTGAAATACATATCATTCCAAGAATTGATTTGGCTCCAGCTCAAAAAGGGTTGCTGTTTCAATTGAGACGTAGACAATTTCCTGTAAAACTTGCCTTTGCTATGACCATCAGTAAGTCTCAGGGCCAAACGCTTAAGCATGTTGGCATTTTTTTTACCTGAGCCTGCATTTGGATACGGTCAACTTTATGTTGCTTGTTCAAGAGTTTGTGAAAGGCCCTGGCCGGTTGGCTCAGCGGTAGAGCGTCGGCCTAGCGTGCGGAGGACCCAGGTTCGATTCCTGGCCAGGGCACATAGGAGAAGCGCCCATTTGCTTCTCCACCCCTCCGCCGCGCCTTCCTCTCTGTCTCTCTCTTCCCCTCCTGCAGCCAAGGCTCCATTGGAGCAAAGATGGCCCAGGCGCTGGGGATGGCTCTGTGGCCTCTGCCCCAGGCGCTAGAGTGGCTCTGGTCGCAACATGGCGACACCCAGGAGGGTCGCAACATGGCGACGCCCAGGATGGGCAGAGCATCGGCCCCTGGTGGGCAGAGCATCGCCCCCTGGTGGGCGTGCCGGGTGGATCCCGGTCGGGCGCATGCGGGAGTCTGTATGACTGTCTCTCCCTGTTTCCAGCTTCAGAAAAATGCAAAAAAAAAAAAAAAAGAGTTCGTGAAAGAACGGATGTAAAATTAAAAATAATTGATGGTCCTCTGCAAGGCGAGCTTAAAAATGATGGAAAGATCTACACAAGAAATGTTGTGTACAAAGAGATCTTTGACATGTGAATTAACATTATATTATTTAAATCATCTTTATTTATTGAGCTAGCGGTGGCTCTTAAGAAATGTACCACCAGTGGTTTCCTTCATTGCACTCTACTTTAAGCAATTAAACAAGTAGAAGGGGGAAACCCCATGGGGCAGTAAGCAAAGGGGTGTCCTCACCGCCTGCCCTGGGTAATTCAGTTTGAATTAGCAGACACCTTTGCACAAATCATTTTAATTACAATTTATAATATCTAGAACAGCGGTCATTTCGTATGACTGCCGGGATTTCTAGTTTCAACATAAACTTCTGATAAGGGTCTCTGACCTTCTTTGTTCTCAGCCTCACAGGGGCCCTATCAGCATTCTCTGTTCCTGCTCCTTCAATAGTTACATTCTGGCAGCTACAGCACCTCAGCACTCCCTGTTCCTGCTTCTTCAATAGTTACACTCTGGCAGCCACAGCACAAGTGAAGGTATATATATACAATGGAATATTACTCAGCCATTAAAACAATACAATTTTACTATTTGTGACAGCATGAATAAACCTAGAAGGTATTATGCTACATGAAATAAGTCAGTCTGAGAAAGACAACTACCATAGAACTTCAATGATATGTGGCATCTATAAAACAAAATAAACAAACAAAACTGAAACAGATTCACAGATACAGAGAACAGACTGATGGCTGCCAGAGGGAGGGGTGTCAGGGACTGGCAAAAATGGTGAAGGGAGTAGGAAGTACAAATTGGTAGTTACAAACAGTCACAGGGATGTAAAATACAGCATAGGGGATAGAGTCGATAATTTTGTAATAACTCTGTATGGTGCCAGCTGGATATGGGAAATACTGGGGGGAACACTTTGTAAAGTTCATAATTTTTTAACCACTATGTGGTACACCTGAAAATAATACAAAATAATATTAAATGTAAACTCTAACTGGAAAAAAAAAAAGTAGGGTCATCTCTGGCCCCTCCTTTGTTAGATGCAAATTTATAGACAGGACTGGCAACTTTCTTTATAAATTTGACTTGAGTTTTTGATATCATATTTATTTTATTCAAACATCAGAATGACCTCTTTCACTTTAATCATCATCTTTAGCATTAAAAACATTTTTAATGATTTTGCCAAATCTGTCATGTAAATGCCATTTATTTTATATATCATTAATGTTTGATAGTGTCAAAAATCTGTTTGCATGTTTTAGATGCTAGCTTTAAAAAAATAATGTGTACTTTGTCTCCTTAATAAGAAAAGAGATTTTGCATGACCTGTGGTGGCGCAGTGGATAAAGCGTCGACCTGGAAATGCTGAGGTCGCCGGTTCGAAACCCTGGGCTTGCCAGGTCAAGGCACATATGGGAGTTGATGCTTCCAGCTCCTCCCCCCTTCTCTCTCTCTCTGTCTCTCCTCTCTCTCTCTCCCTCTGTCTCTCTCTCCTCTCTAAAAATGAATAAATAAAAAAAAAAAATTTAAAAAAAAAAAAATAAGAAAAGAGATTTTTAAATAAAACTACAGAAAAAAAACTGATTTCTTGCTCTTTGTACATAACTAGCCTGGAGGCAATTAACTTATAAAATGGGAATTGAAGCCCTGGCCGGTTGGCTCAGTGGTAGAGCGTTGGCCTGGCGTGTAGAAGTCCCGGGTTCGATTCCCGGCCAGGGCACACAGGAGAAGCGCCCATCTGCTTCTCCACCCCTCCCCCTCTCCTTCCTCTCTGTCTCTCTCTTCCCCTCCTGCAGCCGAGGCTCCATTGGAGCAAAGATGGCCCGGGCGCTGGGGATGGCTCCTTGGCCTCTGCCCCAGGTGCTAGAGTGGCTCTGGTCGCGACAGAGCGACGCCCCGGAGGGGCAGATCATCACCCCCTGGTGGGCAGAGCGTTGCCCCCTGGTGGGCGTGCCGGGAGGATCCCGGTCGGGCACATGCGGGAGTCTGTCTGACTGTCTCTCCCTGTTTCGAGCTTCAGAAAAATACAAAAAAAAAAAAAAATGGAATGCGGTACAGGGTGGGGGGAGTGATTAGATTAATATAACTGTAGCACCAGCACATAAAAAAAGAGAGAGAAGCCTAATTACTTGGGCTCAGAAATATTTTATGAAAAATTCTTTCCATTAAAATGTGATCAAGTCCAGCTATTCTTCCTTTTCTTGTAAGATGGAAAAAGATCTATCTAAATTATTCACACCAGAGTCTCCTGACCATTTCTAATTCTTCAACAACATTGCCTGTGAAGTGTATGTCACAATTAGGGATAAAATGGATCTAAAACCTAAAGCTGAAGAAGAATGAATTTTTTATTATAGTTCTACTTCTAGAAGTCAATTTGAAAGATAATTATTTCCTCAATTTCTTAAACTCATATGTCTTTAGTTATTTTTTTTTTCTCATTTTTCTGAAGCTGGAAGCAGGGAGAGACAGTCAGACAGACTCCCGCATGCGCCCGACCGGGATCCACCCGGCACGCCCACCAGGGGCAACACTCTGCCCACCAGTGGGCGATGCTCTGCCCATCCTGGGCGTCGCCATGTTGCGACCAGAGCCACTCTAGCGCCTGAGGCAGAGGCCACAGAGCCATCCCCAGCACCCGGGCCATCTTTGCTCCAATGGAGCCTTGGCTGCGGGAGGGGAAGAGAGAGACAGAGAGGAAAGCGCAGCGGAGGGGTGGAGAAGCAAATGGGCGCTTCTCCTGTGTGCCCTGGCCGGGAATCGAACCCGGGTCCTCCGCACGCTAGGCCGATGCTCTACCGCTGAGCCAACCGGCCAGGGCCTGTCTTTAGTTATTAATGGTTTTTAACAGATCAAACCAAGTTTGACTTCTTCCACTATGTTTCAATTTCTCATTCTTTAATTCATAGCCAGAAAGCCAAGTTCAGTAAATCGTTTCATGTTTAACCTCTCTGGATTAAGGCATAAGGTTTATGTAATTGAACTAAAAATATATTCAATAGTTTTCTAGAATAGAAACAGACAGATAATGATTAATTCACCAATTTTAGAGTATTTGGTCTTTATTCAAAATGTAAGTTTCTTAACTATGACTAATAGGGACAATTTTCTTCATTTTAAAAATTAAAAGCATACAGTCACAGGAAGAGCAGAGAAAACTCTACACGTTGTTACCAAATGATGAAGCATCATAGCACATCTAACCTTAAAACAGCCTTAGAATTTTAAGAATCGAGGGTTACTTGCTTGGGATCAAAGAGCAAATTCAATTTTATTTGTTATTGTAACTCAGAATACAAATGTTCTTGCTATCATGTCAATGCAGTTCTCTTATTTTGGAAAATATTTAGAAAAATATTTCTAAATTTTCATTTTTTTGGTGGGGGTGAAAGGTTGCAATTTGGCTTGAAACTGCATGAATATGTCTTTTTTGGAGTTATGGTTGAATGTACAGGCCCTTCACTCATACAGAGAAAACCAACCATTGTGCCTTCTAGAGGTATTTTGTCATTTAACAACCTACTATAGAAGTGAACAGGAAAATAAACCTTTTTTGTCTTTTAAGTATTTCACTGAGACCTACAAACCATTATATCGTAAATATATCCTTTGGAGCATAACCAATATATCTCTTTTCCGTCTCCAACTCCAGCAACTTCTCTTTGTTGAGAGGAACACATGCTACCCAGTGCCTTCTGGGGTCTATAATTTATCTACATGACGTTTTGTTGTGCAGATAATTGTTTATTGGGCTTTCCTCCAATAAACAATTTTTTGATTTACAGCAAAATAAGAGGTATGTATAATGCAAATTTTAACAACTGTTATTATAAAGGAAGAAGAAATAAACACAAAAGCCTGTAATTTTTTAAAATAAGAAATTAAACTGATCTCAAAGGAGAAAAGGAGAATTAGAGTTATCAACTCAGCATTTACAAAGCAATGAAAATCTAAGACAACATTTGTAACTGTTGCTTCATCCACTTTTAGCTTTGGAAGGAAACTGTTGGAGGGAGCACCAGATTCTGTAAAACATAACAGTACCTCCCTAAAAGAGCTGTTGAGAGGATTTGATGAGATTAAATTTCTAAAGCATGTGTCCTGATGTAGGAAAACACATGATAAATAACAGCTAAGAGAAATAGTAGCAACAGTAAACAGAAGATTGGGATCTCAGTGTCATTTTCATCCCCTACTGTTGGCCTTGAGCATGTCATTTAACATGTCTGTTCCTCAGGTTTCTCATAAAAACAAATCACAATCCCTACTGTATGGACTTTTCCCACACTGTTATGAAGTGGAAAATTTATATGGATGTATCTTGAAAAGTATAACTAATTGTTAAAATATATAATTATTTATATCTAGTAATTCAACATCACACCCAATAAAGAAACCATTTCTAAAGCATCTCTGGAATATAATCATTCAGATCATGCTTGAATATCAGAATGATTAGTAACTCACTACTTATAATTCCAGCTAACTCAAGGCAGGCAGGGACACACACCCACAGACATTGAAGCATTTATAATTTCCTTATTCCTCTTCCTGCTGATATTTTCCTATTATCAGTGGCCCAGGACCTCTCTTAGTGTATATGGTAGCTAGAGTGAGAAAACAAGGGCATGGGCATGCATTCCAAAGTTTATCATTCTTCTCATTAGAGTCTACTTATAGATAACCAAGAGTTGGTTACATTCACAAATTCAAAATAAAGTACAAGAGATTTGAAGGGAAGAAAAATCTAAAGGCAATTACTGTCTTCCAAGTCTTATTTTGACATTACAGACAGACTATCTAGGGGAGTTTGTTTGATTGAGGAAATGATTGGTGTTCCATTAAAATATGGTATTTATTTAGCCATCATATTCTAGCTGGCCCTAATAAAAACAATTTGCTTTCTCTTTCAGGAATGTACAGCTTTGGTTAAAGTTGACTACACAATAAGTAGTGTAAAATTTAAAAATCACAGATTATAAAGCCATAAAGAGAGAGAAAGGTATAATAGTTGCAAATGCTGTTAGAATCTGCAAATATGACAGATCTCTACATGTTAGTTGAAACAGCAGGAAACTGAGAAATTAGACAAACTCTTCATTTTCTTTGAAGCCTTCTTAGCATATTAACCTGGGAACTGGGTTGCAGGTTTTAAAAAGAGCCATACACTGATTAGGACTGTGAAAGTGGAATAACTCTTCTTCTATTCTTCATCATGGAACTGCTTATGCATGAAAGTAAGTGCTGTTCTTAACCTTAAATATAAATAATTACCCTCTAACTATAAGGTAAACAAGATGTGAATAATAGTATATTATTACTATGTTATAAAACAGTCATTTAAATGTTGTACTATTTGGCATCTATATGGCATAATTATATGCTAGATGAGAACATTTATTTTACAAAGTGCCTATATATAAAAAAAAATAAGAGTATTTTAAAAAGACTCAAACTTTCTAAATAATATCTTACTGAGTTGAACTAAAAACTGCAAATACAAATGAAACCATATCAAGACTGATCAAACACACAAGACTAAGGGTGATAAATGTGACTATGAGTAAAAATCTCCACAAGACTAAATTTGGTTGACATCTACATTGACCTAAGAATTTTTCTAGCATAGGTAAATGTGTGAGAGATAATCGTGAAAGAATCTAAGACTTTCTTAGATATAAATATAAAAGGGTTCAGTGCTTACTTCTCAGTATTAAATTTAGTGTCTGTCTTATTATTCACACTCACACGAGATTTTAATGGAATATACCATTGAACTAAAAATGAAACAAATTGGGAAGTTGTTAAGAAACAGCTATGTTAGGCTTGCTTGCTTGTACTTCGTTTGATTAGTGTGTAAGCACATGGCTGAGGCACGTATGCACAGCCTATGTAACGCTATGGGTGCTTGCCTGCACGGCAGTGGATTGCAGATTGCAGATTGTGGATTGCCTGCCCATCACTGTCAGGGGACATTTTGCTGTTCATTTGCCTGAGAAGTGGTTTTTCCTTCCCGTTTGCTCATCTGCCATTGTGAGCACCAATGGGAATGGCCCGTTTTCTGGCTCTGCAGTTCCTTTACCACCTGTGCCTGAATCCAATGTGGACCTGCCTGGTTTCAGCCACTGACATTACAAAATTTTAATTAATGATAAAGTTAGAAAGAACTGGCCAGAGTTTTGAGAGAATCTTTTCAAATTATCAAGTAAATGTGACACAGGTGTTGGTCAGAAGAAGCCTCAGTACATCCTCCAGTAAAGCCTATCCCCACATATAACCCTGTATAGAAAAGGGCACTTACTAGATTTAAGATGTGGCTGATAAATAAAACATTTTGGAATACAGAAAATTAAAACAAACCTATTTCATTTTCAGCTGAACTGGTTGGTAAGTAAGAGCCTCAGATTAAAAGACAAAAATAATATTCAATATAAATTTTTATATATCTTAATAAGATTATTGTAGAAGGAAATGAATGAGAACAGAAGTTCAATAGTCAAATTCACTAAAATTATACTACTTTTCATTTTTAACAAGTTAAGGATGCTCAAATAATTGATTTATTTCAAAAGTTCCTGAAAGAAATCCAAATGTTGTTCTCTATTTTTCCAATCGAGAATGTATCACTTTTTTTCACCTGCAGCTGCTAGCCTGGACAGTGTATTGCCTCATAGATTAGATGTAAATACAGGACAGAATCCTATATCTAGGGGAGGCCTGAGAGTTCCTGATTGTGGCCTGAGGGATAGTTCAGCAGACTGCAGGAGAGCACAGTATTCAAGGCAGGTGACTGTAGGATCTTGTATCCTTACAGCACTTTCCTACTCCAGCCCCTATCAGAGCTCATTGTTCTAACCAACTCTGCTAACACCAGCGCCTATTTTCCCTCATTGCAAAAGTCCAATGTCAGGCACAAATCAATAGAGGAACTGGAAATTTTTTGAAATAGATGACTGTTGGGAAAACAGCTGTTAGGCTTGCTTGCTTGTACTTTGCCTGATTAGGGTGTGAGCACGTGGCAGCACCACATGTGCATAGTCTGTGTAAGGCTGTGGATGCTTGCCCTCAGGGAAGATTGCGGATTGCCTGCCTGCCACTGTGAGGGTCATTTTTTGCTGTTTGCTCGCCTGACAAGAGGTTTTCCCCTTCAGGTTTGCACACCCGCCACTGCGAGACTCTGTTAAATGGTAATGACTCTGCAGTTTTCCTACTGTCTACCCGAATCCAATGTGGACCTGCCTGGCCTTGGCCACCAGCATTACAATGACCAAGCTTTCTATTCTCTCTGGATTTCACCTAAATTATTAAGAAAATATTTTACTTTCAGTGTCAAATTAATAGAGACTTTTTATCTCTAGGAAAAGCATGAAAAAGTTGTCTTTAGATGTTTAGATAGATATTTCTAATGCTCATTATAATGCTTGTGGCCAAGGCCAGGCAGATTCACATGGAATTCAGGGAAACAGTAGAAAAACTGCAGGGCCGAAAAGTGTTGGGCCATTACCATTTAATAGATTCTTGTAATGGCTGACAACCAAACAGGCAAGAAAAAAATCTCTTCTCAAAGGAGTTTATTAGACCTGCTATCTAATTTTTCTTTATCTGCCCCGGCCATGATCAAATATAACCAATCTGTGTGCCTGCCCCTGAGGGATTCTTCGCTGCTGGGTTTTTACCTTCTGGGAAACCACTGGCCAGACTCTGTGTCTGTAGACAGCAGCTCCAGCCCAAACTTCCTCCTCAAAAGAGGAGAGTTGGAAACGCCTGCTCCTGCTGACTCGGAACTACTCCACTGGCACAGACGCTGCTCCTTCTTTGACGACTGTTTCAGCTCCTGGAGCTGCCAGCTCTTGACCTGAAGTTGAAACTCGAGCTCTTGAACCCACAGCTGTTTTTCCAACAACTGTTGCTGCCAACATTCAGCTTCCAGGGCAAACTGCAGCTTGCAAACCTGTAATTCCTTCTCCAGAGACCATTCCAGTTCCAAGTGCCATGGGTGCCCAGCCTGCATCTCACACTGCAGCTCTCAAACCTGGTCAGTCTCCTTCTCCAGGGTTTGTTCCAGTTCACACCATCATTGGTGCCTGGTCTCTTCTTGCAGGGCTGTAAAATCACTCAGCCCCCAGCCCCCAAAAGGACAGCCATGGGGAACCATATGCTGGAGAACAACCACCACTCCTCTATCTCACCCTTCAAGGGTGTTGGTGGTTCCATACCAATCTGATCCAAATCCTGCTCACTATGCCAGATGTAATACCGGTGGCAAAGGCCAAGCAGGTCCACATTGAATTCAGTCAGATGGTAGAAAAACTGTGGAGCCACAAAGCATTGGGCCATTACCAATTAATAGGTTCTCACCATGGCAGATGACAAGCAGGCAAGGGAAAACCTCACAGCAGCAAGCAAATGAACAGCAATATAGCCACTCTCAGTGGTGGGTGGGCAGGTGATCCATAATCCATTATCTGCAATCCACCCTGAGTGCAAGCAGTCATAGCCTTACATAGACTATTAACATGTGGTCATGCACTGATCAAGCAAAGTGCTTGCAGCACGTAAATCAGTGAGCAAGCCTAACACAGCTGTTTTCTCCACACTCATTGTCTTTGATCAGCTGTATACCAAGGTTGTTGAATATTTTTTTAAAGAAATGTAATATTAAAATGACTAGAATTAGGGCATAAAGTGGTATAACTCTTAAAAAAAAAGGGAAGCCAAATCAATCATTTATGTGCAAGATTAAAGTTCCACAGTAATAAGATAGTAAATTGTACTGCATCTAAAAGCACCTCATCTTTTCCTCCAATTCTCTCTCTCTCTCTCTCTCTCTCTCTCTCTCTCTCTGTCTCTCACACACACACACACATGTGTTGAAAGAGCATGGAGATAAGTACATTTTTAGAACAAAACTGATAATTAATAAAAATTAAGCACGTATTTCATTTTATGGAATTCTTCTGGGGTGGGCAACACCATATATTTAATAGAATAGGGATCAGAAACACAAAACTAGATTTCAAAGCAAGCAAGATAGTGGAAGAACTGGGATTAGAACTTGAACCTTGAAAGTGCAACAAGTTTCCTTTATACTAGGTTAAGTCCTCTTGGGAAGTATTATTTAAGTTAATAAGACAGTATTTTCAAGTTACAACTTCCCAAATTTGGGGGAAAAAAGTAAAGTAATGCCCTCTAGTAGCTGCCTTTAACACAGCATTAAACTTACAAGGTCATCTTTATAGATGAATACTAAATTGGTGGACACTAAAAAGTGACCTCACTCTTCTTGGATAGAGTAGAATAAGAATATTAAATGAAAATACTCTAATATACCATGCATCTTTTTTTTTTTTTTTTTGTATTTTTCTGAAGCTGAAAACGGGGAGAGACAGTCAGACAGACTCCCGCATGCGCCCGATCGGGATCCACCCGGCACGCCCACCAGGGGCAACGCTCTGCCCACCAGGGGGCATCGCTCTGCCGCAACCAGAGCCACTCTAGCGCCTGGGGCAGAGGCCAAGGAGCCATCCCTAGCGCCCGGGCCATCTTTGCTCCAATGGAGCCTTGGCTGCGGGAGGGGAAGAGAGAGACAGAGAGGAAGGGGGGGGGTGGAGAAGCAAATGGGCGCTTCTCCTATGTGCCCTGGCCGGGAATCAAACCAGGGTCCCCCGCACGCCAGGCCGATGCTCTACCGCTGAGCCAACTGGCCAGGGCCTATACCATGCATCTTTAAAAAAAGTCATTTAGAGGAAAGAACATTGGTGCTGAGACCTAAGTCCTCATCCTCATATAACTTGTCACCTAGCTGTACTATGTATGTTGTTGCTATGAAATTAAAGAAATCACTATTTGGATTCATAATAAGAAAAATCCATTATATTTTTATTCAGGAATCCATTGTCTATACTTTTTCCCTAAACAATATTCAATAGTCTTCTTTCTCTTATTGCTAACAAATCTAACACTCTGGTTTTAGTCTTTTTCCTCTTCTTTCTGAATCATTGGACCATATTAAAAATTTCTTACTTTTAATGAACATGGGGCTGCATGTGTCTTTATGTTTCAATGTTTCTGAGTTTTGGGGGTATATACCCAGTAGAGGGATTGCTGGGTCATAAGGTAGTTCTATTTTCATAAAAGTGAAACTAAAAGACATTGATAAGAGTGTGGTGGTTACGGGGGAGGGGGGAGAGGGAGAGGGAAAGGGGGAGGGGGAGGGGCACAAAGAAAACTAGATAGAAGGTGACAGAGGACAATCTGACTTTGGGTGATGGGTATGCAACATAATTGAACGACAAGATAACCTGGACTGGTTATCTTTGAATATATGTATCCTGATTTATTGATGTTGCCCCATTAAAAAAATAAAATTATTAAAAAAAAATTTCTTACTTTTATAACCTTACCCACAACAAACTCTTTGACATTTTCTTTCACACTGCCTGATTTCTTCTCTACAAACATTAAGGACTTTCATATCTGAATATCCAAATTCTATTATTATTATCATTCAGAAATTATTCTAATGCCTTCTTTATGAAGTTTTTATTGTCCCTCTGTAAGGCCGGTGGCAAAGGCCAGGCAGGTTCACACATTGGATTAGGGCAGGAAACTATGGAGCCAGAAAGTGTTGAGCCATTCCCTTTTAATCCAGTGTCACAAAGGCTGACAGCAAACAGGCCAGGGAAAACTTATTCTCATGGCAGCAGGAAGCAGAAGAACAAATAGCAAAATGGCCCGTCACAGTGGTGGGCAGGCAATCTGCAATCTGCCCTGAGTCAGACAACCCACAACCTTATATAGACTCTGCACACGTGCTCACACACAAATCATGCAAAGTGCAAACAAGCAAGCCAAACATAGCTGTTTTTCCACCACTCTCTTAGCTAATACCTTCTCCACTCATTGGAACTTCCACAGTAATTTATACATGCCTCATTTAAGGTATTTACAATTTTCCGCAAACACATGCTTGCCCCAAAAGGCATTTCACATATGACCAGCCACCACCACTAATTGTTTGAGTACCCGAGGATTACATATAGTCACCTACCATGTAATATCTCCTTACTAGCCTCTTTTGTAGCAGCATTGCTATTCTGCTTTCCAATAATTACCACCTGAATCCACGTTGGGACTCTTAAAGTACCAGCAGCTTGTTTTTCCTTGTTCAACTGAGAGAGAATTCACTGAGCCCCTTTTGTATTACACTCAGGTACAGAGCCACCAAATTAGTTCTGAGAACCCAGTGTCTTACCTAAAAGTACTACATGTGGTGTCTACATATGGCTTGTCTGTAAACATAGGTATGTGTTCTGAACCAGGAACTAATCTATGTCACTGTAATGCCAGTGACTGAGGCCAGGCAGGTTCACATTGGATTTGGGCAGATGGTAGAGAAACTATGGTGCCAGAAAGCACTGGGCCATTCTCATTTAACAGAGCCTTGCAACAGTGGACAAGCAAACCAACAGGGGAAAACTCCTTCTCATGGCAGCGTGTGAACAAACAGCAAAAACAGTCCCTCACAGTGGCGGGCAGGCAACTCATAATCCATGCTTACGGCAAGCACCTGTAGTCTTACACAGACTATACACACATGGCTGTGCCACATGCTCACGCACTAATCAGGCAAAGTACAAGTGAGCAAGCCTAACACAGCTGTTTTCACAACAGTCACTCTGAAATTTTCTCCTTCCATGGGACAACTAAGGCTTTATTAATATGTTAGTCTGTCTTTCTCATAAACCCACCAGTTCATCAAACAGAGCTGTATGTATTTACAGTATAGACTTAAGCTGGATTTTGCTTGCTCATCTGCATACCACTTTTTCTAATTCCCAATTTGTAGGGAAGCCTCTATGTCTATGTCATCATTATTTCTCTAGTCAACATAAGCACAGTGCTTCACACATACAATGGGAACTAAATAAAACCCCCAAAAAAGTAATGATAGACTACAACTCCAAATTCCATTTTATCTATTTTTTATAAATCAGTACATCCTTTTCATGTTTAAATAGTTGCACGTTAAGTCTTTTGTCTGTAAATAATATGTAAAGAATATAATAAGCCATTATGCTAAAAATACTTCTTGAATTTTATTATAGAATATGCTCCCACTGTTATATGAAAAATTTATTCTATCCATGATTTCCATTAAAGGGAAACGGAAAGCGAAGGGTTTTCCTTTCCAAACCTTTGCTCTATTTTAAATAAGTGGGAAGTTTAAATGTATGTAAATAAATGCATAGAAGATATTTACATGGAGGTAAATCTTTGCTTCCCATGCTTTGCAGCAATATATTTAGGCTCTGTCAGCTAGAACTAGAATAGAAAATTGTATATTTTCAGAGTTTTGCTTCTGTGTGAAATTTTTCTTGGTTCTGCAGAGGGTAATGTTCTCCTGGTGAATGTTTCCATATTAAATATCATTCAATAATGTAAAAAAAAAGTACTCACAGAGTCCAAGCTTAGAAAACTAATATAAGACATAGAAAAATAAGAAATAAATATGTATGAGCTAAGGTTACTGGATTTCTTTCTCTATTAAACAAAATTTATAAGAAAGAAATCTTGTGTCTTCTGTGCAAGAGATCAACTTAAGAAGAAGTTGAGTCTTCTTGACTATTTGGATTAAATATTACATAAAATTCAAGAATTTTTAGCATAATGGCTAAAAATTGTCTTTACATATTATTTACATACAAAACACTTAACATGCAACTATTTAAACATGAAAGGGATGTATTGATGCATTAAAAAATAAAATTTTTTTTTGTTTTATAACTGTCCTCTTCATCACAAAACTGAAAAAAAATAACTACAAAGACAACCAGAATAGTCTTCATTAAAATTAGTGGGAAAATAGCATGCACTTTATTATTACTCCCATGAGGAGCAGTTAGACACCCAATATCTGATTATTATAGCCAACTGATTATTATAGTCAATAGTATCTCAAGTTGGGAATTGTCATATTACACTTGTATTTTACATCTTAAATTACCCAATTCCCTTTTCACTGTCTTTCTTAGTTGTACCCTAATTTTATTTCAAGATATTGCAACCTGACATAGAACTACAATTCCCACGTCTTTGAAGCTAGGTGACCATATTTTGACTATTTATATATGCTAAATTTATCAGAGTTTAAAATTGTATTCAACCTTCAGACTTTTTCTTCTTGACTATTTGGATTAAATATTATATAAAATTCTAACCTCTTGGAGTTGCCGGTACAGGTTTCCAAAACATCTCTTGTATAAGGACATCGAAGCCAAAAATTTTAATAAATTTCACATTTTGGTTTGTATTTAATGTTGTCTAGTTTTCCACTTTTCTGTTTCACTTTCTTTTTGGCAATTTTAAAGTTTAATATTTCCATGAATAGGATAGTTTCAGTATAGAATAGGAATTCAAAGAATGTGCCCATGTGATCAAATCTTATTGAGGGTGGGTGAAGCAAGAGGAGAGCTTTCTTTTCCCCAGCTTTTTTTAGATAAAACAGTGTAAATATAAGGTATTCATGGTGAGAAGTTGATATAAATGATTATCACAATAAATTCAGTTAGTTAGCATATCCATTGTTCACAGTTCCCTTTCGGAAGGTGGGGGTGAGGACTTTAAATATCTACTATTTCAGCCACTTTCAAGTATACATATACAATACAGTATTATTAACAATAGTCACCATGTTGTATGTTGTACATTAAGTTACCAAAACTTATAACTGGAAGTTTGTACTCTTTGACTACCTTCACCTATTTCCTTCACTCTGACTCCCCTGGCAATCACCAATCTAATCTGTTTTTATTAATTTGGTATTTTAGATTCCATATATAAGTGAAATAAATCATACATAGTTTTCAATTCACTTAGCATAATCTCTTCAAGGTTTACCCATGTTGTCTCAAATGGTAGGATTTATTTCTTTTGTATGGCTGAATAAGATATGTAATACATATATATTTTATCTAATCATTCATCAAGATACACTTAGGTTGTTTCTGTATCTTAGCTATTGTAAATAATGCTGCAGTAAGTGTGGGAGTGAGTCACTTCTTCAAGACAGTGATTTCATGTTCTTCAAATATATACACAGAAGTGGGATTGTTGAATCATATGACAGTTCTAGTTTTACTTTCTTGAGGAACCACAATACTGTGTTTTATAATGATTGCACCAATTTACATTCTCTCAACAATACACAAAGTTTCCTTTTTCTCCACATCTTGAATAGAATGTATTACCTGTTATTGTTGTTGTTTTGATAGTAGTCATTCTAACAGTTGTGAAATGATATCTCATTGTGGTTTTGATTCCCTTTCCCCAATAACTAATGATGTTGAGCTTCTTTTCATGTATTTATTGGCCATATGTATAACTTTTTTAAAAAGTCTATTTGGGTTATTAGTCCATTTTTTTTAATGAAAGGAGGGGAGATAGAGACTTCCACATGCACCCCAACCGGTGACCTACCCAGCAAACCCTGTAGAAGGCCAATGCTCAAATCAGCCAAGCTATCCTCAGTGCCCAGGCTGACCTCAAACCAGTCAAGTCACTGGCTGTGAGATGGGAAGAGAGAGAGACAGGGGTGATGAAGGGGAAGAGAAGCAGATGGTTGCTTCTCATGTGTGCTCTTATCACAGATCAAACCCAGAATGTCTGCACATCAGGCTGATGCTTTATCCAATGTGCCAGCCGGCCAGAGCCTGTTGGCCCATTTTTTAATGGATTATTTGTGTTTTTGCTATTGAGTTGTATGAGTTCCTTATATATTTTTATATTAACCTCTTATTAGATATATAATTTGCAAATATTTTCTCTAATTTCATAGGTTAGCTTTTTTTATTGATCATTTCTTTTGTATGCAGAAGCTTTTTAATTTAAAATAGTCCCACTTATTAATTTTTGCTTTTGTTGTCTAAACCTTTAGTGTCATATTGAAAAAATCATTGCCAAAACGGATGTCAAAGAGCTTTTTCCTTGTGTTTTATTCTAGGAGTTTTACAGTTTCAGGTTTTATATTTTTAAGTATTTATTCACTTAAAGTTAATTTCTGTACTGAAAAAGACACAATAAAATGAAAAAATATTCCACATTCATGGGTTGGAAGACTCAACATAGTTAAAATGGCCATATTAGCCAAAGCAATATACAAATTTAATGCAATCCTCATCAAAATCCCAAATATCATTTTTTAAATAAATAGAACAAAAAATTACCAGGTTTATATGGAACCATAAAAAAAACACAACCCAAATACAAAAGCAATCCTGAGGAAAAAGAATGAAGCTGAAGGTATCACACTACCTGAATGAATTCAAATTATACTATAGAGCCATGACAATCAAAATAGCATGGTATTGGCATAAAAACAGACATACAGACCAATGGAACAAAATCAAGAGCCCAGAAATAAAACCACATATACATGGACAAATCATCTTTGACAAAGGAGCCAAAAGCACCTAATGGAGAAAAGAAACCTCTTCAATAAATAGTGCTGGGAAAATTGGAAAGCCATATGCAAAAGAATAAAACTTCACTACAGTTTGTCCCCTGCACAAAATTAATTTAAATGGACCAAAGACTTAAATATAAGATACAAAACAATAAATTACATAAATGAAAGCATAGGTCCTAAGCATATGGACCTTGGCCTTAGAGAACAATTTATGAATTTGACCCCAAAGGCAATGGAAGTTAAGGCAAAAATAAATGAATGGGACTATATCAAACAAAAAAACTTTTTCACAGCAAAAGAAACTAACAACAAAACAAACAGGCAGCCAACTAAATGGGAGATGATATTTGCAAACAACAGCTCTGTAAAAGGGTTAATATCCAAAATATATAAAGAACTCACAAAGCACAGCAACAAACAAGCAAACCATCCAATTAAAAAATAGCGAGAGGACCTGAACAGACACTTCTCCCAAGAGGACATATAAATGGTCAATAGATGTATGAAAAGATGCTCATCTTCACCATCTATTTGAGAAATGTAAATCAAAACTACAATCAGATACCACTTCACACCTGTTATATTGGCTATTATCAACAAGACAGGTAATAACAAGTGCTGGAGAGGCTGTGGAGAAAAAAGAATCCTCATTCACTGCTGGTGGAAATGCAAGTTAGTATAACCATTATGGAAGAAATTATAGTGATTCCTCAAAAAATAAAGAACAGAATTACCATATGACCCAGCAATCCCTCTACTGGGTATCTACCCCCAAAACTCAAAAACAGTGTAAAGACACAAGCATATATGCAATGGAATACTATTCAGCCATAAGAAATGATGACATAGTGACGTTTATGACAACATGGATGGAACTTAAGAACATTATACTGAGTAACTAAATCAGAAAAAGCTAAGAACTATATGAATTCACACATAGGTGGCATATTAAAACTGAGACTCATGACATAGATAAAAGTGAAGTGGTTACCAGAGGGAAAGGGATGTGGGAGAAGGTGATGCTGGAGGGGGTGGAGGGAAGGGTATAAAGAGGGACAAATATAAGGTGACAGAAAATTATTTGATTGTGGGTGATGGGTTCACAACATAGTCAATAGTTCAAGTGCTATAGAGATGTTTATCTGAAACCTGTGTACTCTTATTGACCAATGTCACCATGTTAAAGTTAATTTTCAAAATAAAATTTAAAAATTAAAAAAAATAGTTAATTTCTGTGAGTAGTATAAGAGTTCAAATTCGTTTTTCTGCTTGTGGTTATCAAATTTCCCTTCACTATTTATTGAAGAGACTACTTTTCCCTATTGAGTATTCAGGTTCCCTTGTAAAATATTAATTGCTGTATATACAGGGGTATATTTCTGAGCTCTTGATTCTGTTCCATTGGTCTATGTGTCTGTTTTTATTCCAGTACCATAGTGTTTTGGTTAGTATAGCTTTGTAGTATAGTTTGAAATCAGGACATATAATGTCTCTAGCTCTGTTCTTCTTTCTCAGGATTGCTTTGGCTATTTGGTCATTTGTGGTTCCATACAAATATTATGACTGTTTTGATATTTCTGTAAAATTGCCATTAGAACTTTGATAAAGATTGCATTGAATCTATAGATGATTTTGGCTAGTATAGACATTTTAACAATAATAATTCCTCTGATTTGTAAACAAAAGATACCTTCTCATTTATTTTTGTCATATTTAATTTCTTTCATCAATGTCTTACAGTTTTTAATGCACAAATCTTTCACCTCCTTGGTTACATTTATTCCTAAGTATCCTATTGTTTTTGAAATTATTGTAAATGGGATTATTTTGTTATTTCTTTTTCAGAGTTTGTTGTTAGTGTATAGATTTGCCATTAAATTTTGTATGTTGATATTCCATCCTGAAAATTTACTAAATTTGCTTATTAGTTCTACCAGATTTTTGTCCCATCTTTGTGTAAGCCTATATTTAATTTTGGGATCTTAGTGTAACAAAGATTAGATTAAATAAAAATATCCACAGGAGAGCTAACAAAAAAGTATTTAGAGACAGAGATATTGATTTATACTCCTGATTTATAGATTAAAGATATTAAGTATGTAGCACTTATCTAAATCATAATTTATCCTGAGCCTGAATAACTGATTATAAATATTAAAAGGATACATATCCAAGAAAAAATAATAATTTGACTGGTGACCAGGAACACAAATTGATGAATATAATTTAATTGGTGATTTTAGTTTAGGCAAATTAATTTGACATGTGCCCTAATTGAAGAATTTACTTCCTTTTGACTGGGTCAGTGCTTAATCTCTGTAGACTTATAGTACTATGTGCTTTGCTTTGACAAACCTACTCCACCTACCTAAAATCTTTCTCTGCACCAGGCTTTCTTTTCATCTTGCTTTATCAGAAATTGAACTCATTGCAATATATAAAGGCTTCATATAACATTATCTTCCAAAAATTCCTCTGATTGTATATGTGTTATTTAGAAAGGAGAGAAGGATCCTGAGGTCTGCCTGGAACATTAGCCTTAGTCCATTCATAGAGATTTTCAGTTTCCATCTTAGAAAAGACATCAGCATAACCTCAAAGGGGAAAATTCTAACTTAATTACACTGGAAATATGACTTATGCTTAGTCTTGATAAGCTCATACCTGGCTAAACAACATAATTTTGTGTAAATATAAAGGGAAAACTCCCAAAATAGACTCTGGTTGAAAAATAGTACTGTTAAGAGAAAGAACTTCTCAGAACTCTCAAATACTATGTTTTAAATTAGGAATTAGAAAATTGGTTAAGAATGACTTTGCCATTTATGTGTCTCAAAGCAACTCAGTTCTCTCCAATGTGTATTCTTAAAACTCTTATTCAGAGGTTGGCAATCTACAACCTAAAAGCCAAATCCTGTTTTTATAAATGTAGTTGTGTTGAAGTACATCCATGCTCATTTGTTTATAGATTGGCTTTAGCTGCTTTTCCCAGGAAACTGTTACTACAGTGGAGTTAAGTAGTTGCAACAGAGGCTGCATGACCTGCAAATACTACAATATTCATTGTTTGAACCTTTATAGTAAATTTTCAGTAAGCCCTGATCTAGTTCTCTGGGATATTAATAGGTATTACTTGATTGAAAGTTTGGGAGATACTTGGTTAAGTAAAATTAAGACTTATCTGTTCTGAGTCTTTAACATATTAAACCCAAAAGGGGAGTATTTCATGTCTCACAAACTTATTCAAGACCATGAAACCTTTTTTATTTTTTCATGGAATATTTATAGGACTTGTTTTCCATATAATACACTTAAGGAAATATTATGCCATTCACTCAAGAAATACTAAATAGAGTATCCACCAAATGTTAAACACTAGAGATTCAAAGATGTATAAAATACCATCTTTATTCTCAAAGATCTCACTGCCTGTGGAGGATTCAAATATTAAACAAATCATTGTAGTAAAGGTCAGGAGGTGCTAAAACAGGGCTTAAAAATTAGTTCAAAGGAAGAAAATTTAACCTTGATTAGGGTAGGTGGAGGCTGAAAGAAGAAAAGTACAGGGGAGAAGGTCCTTGAACTATGCTTTAAAGATATAGAAATTTTCCTTGAAGAAAGTGTAGAGAATATCAGCTCAGACAGAGAGACCAGCATCTCTATAAAATAGAATTTTTTGTTTTGGAAACTAGTAGGAATATGTCTTTGAGGGGTTATGAAGATAGTTGGTTGAAGAAGTAGAAAAGTCATATCCCTAGCCTTGAGTGATATGTGAAGGTTCTATGACAAACAAGATTATTGGCCAAATTAGAGAGAGAGATTACATACCATCCATGTTGTCACTAAACAAAATATTAAAGCAAATCAGCAATGACTCCATTTGCCTGTAAAGCAAGAGTTTGAAAACTAAAATATAACATGAAATCCTGGGAGAACAATGAAAATTTTAAGTCATGATTTACATTGTCGTTTCCTTTCTGTGGCAATTTTCCACTTCTACTTTGGATAATGAATGAAGAAAGTATTTGAAAGTACAATGTTTGCCAGGAATTTTGCCTTTAGAAAGAAAAACATAAATTTCATGGAGGAGAGGTATTTTCAACTGCCTGAGAAGTTACAAATTCCCACAATATTAGCCTGAATACATAAGAAAGCCCAACCAATAAAAATGTCTGGCACTGGTTTTGGCATGAAAGACAGCTAAAGAGGGACAAAACATAAGATAAAAGAGATGCTTTGGACACCACAGATAAACTAAATGCCAGCAGACTCCTGATAAACAGTTGGTTATTAGTGTACATAGCATTTCATGCTTTAGGATAATAAAGACTTATAAAGGCTATTAGAGGAAAGATCTAGAAACTTTAACAATTATACTTTCTATGCATAATTTTCAAATTCTGCCTTAATTTTCAAAGAATTTTTCTTGCCCTAATTCATTGATTTTTCTCCTTATAACCTTCCTATCTCTACTCCTTGGTTTTTCCAAGTTCATTTCCTTTACTCAGCCTACGGCTCTGATTACAGAGTAACTGCACTGAGATAACAAAGGTCCTCTGCTATAAGACTTCTCAACCATCCTCTTTTTACCTAAAACTGTCTTTAAACCACTATCAATTTTTTCTTCCTTTCTGAAAAGAAGAAATGACCTTGCTCTTTTCCAAGACTGGCCTTCCAACCTGTTACCTTTCATCCCATTTAACTTGTAGAACATGCCTCTTAAGTTGTCTCTTGTTTCATTTTACCTTCATTCTTATCTTCCCTGTTGGCTTCTTTCTTCATCTAAAATATGTTTATTTGTGTTCCAATTCTAAATAAATTATTCCTTAACTCTGCCTTTCTATATTTTTCTTTATCATTCCTCTAAACACTCAGGAGCAATTCTCCATTAATTCCTCTAACCTTTATCATTCATTTTCACCTTAACGTCTAGTCTAGTTTCTATCTACATGATTTTACTAAAGCTCTCAAAAATCATGACTAGGCCCTGGCTGGTTGGCTCAGTGATAGTGCATCGACCCAGCAGGTGGATGTCCCAGGTTCAATTACCAGTCAGGACACACAGAAGAAGTGACCATCTGCTTCTCTACCCTTCCCCCTTCTCTCCTCCTACCTCATTCACAGCCATGGCTCATTCAAGCAATTTGGCCCCAGGTGCTGAGAATGGCATCATGGCCTTACCTCTGATTCTAAAATAGCTCAGTTGCCCAGCAATGGAGCAACAACCCTATATGGGCAGAGCACCACCCCATAGGGAACTTGCTGGATGGATCCCAGTGGGGGCTATATGGGAGTCTGTCTCTCTGTCACCCTGACTCTCACTTAATAAAAACAAAAAAAAAATCATGAATAATATCATTGTCAAATCTAACAGCATTGAGAGAGAAGATGGTGATGGAGTAGGTTGACATACCAACTCCCACCTCCCAGAACCAAAGTGGATTATAACCTAATTTTAAGAACAATCATCTTGTAAAACAAACTTTGGACTAAACTGAGAAGATTCTATAACCAAGGACCACCAAAGAAGCCACACCAAGACTGGTAGGAAGGGCAAAGACACAGAAAAGGCTGCCCCACTTCCAGGAGAGAGCAGCAGTCTGGAGGGTCTCTCATGGCAGGGTGGGTTTCCTAGAGAGTTGTGGGTCCTCAGCCCCAGGACCGGAGCCACAGCCTAGTGTGCCATAGACTAAAAGAGGCATACAGACAATATGTAGCTGAGAAAACAGCCGGGATACAGTTTGTTAGAAAGAGAATTCTCAGACCCAGGTTCCATCTTAAAGGGACCAGGCAGAAAACCTTGGTCACAGCCATTTACCCGGGGCTCCAGGAGAGGGGAGCGCTGAGAGAACTGGAGTTGTGAGAAGAGAGTGTAATCTTGGAGGCACAGGGAGAAACACTGTAAGGGACAGACACCATAACCCCTGGGCTGAGTCACTCCCCAAATCTATAGTGACCATTTTTCGTGGGAACAGCAACACCAGCAAAGGGAAGCAACTACCCTACCCACTGGAGGCTCTCCTGCTCCAGTTAGAGCAAAGAGTCACTTAGAAGCAGGGGGTGCTTCAGGGACACAGGCACTGAGTGCTGAGGTCTGAGCTACATTGCCCCACACACACAAGACTGCAGTGGCGGAGGCTGAGGTGGCCGAGAGCCTGTAGTGGCGGAGGTTGAGGCTGTTCAAGCGCACACCTGAGCGCTCATGGCAGCAGAGGCTGAGGTGGTGGGCCAGTGGACAGACCACACCTCAGGAACACAGAGGCCACACCCAACAGACTCCTGTGGCCACACCCTTCTGAGGGCTGAAAAGAGAAGGAAAAAAATCTGGATAGAATGACACTTGAGGCTGAGAGGCAAACCACATCCAATAACTTTCTTAAAACCTGAATGACTGTGCTGAGCCCAACAAGCAGCCAGCAGTAAGAGGTGGCAGAAAACTGGTCTCAGGGGACCTTGAACTTTCAAACGAACTTTCCTCAGGTCAAGTGTAGATAAAAGTTAACCTAGGAGTGCAGCTGATATTTACAATGGCCCAGGCCCAGCAGAGACCGTCACAAATTCTGGATCACATGTAGCTCCAAGAAGGTTGCTAAGGGCCTCATAGGCAGTGACCCCCCCATCTGTATGTGCCAGGTTCCAGCCAGGAGGTCCACGGCTGGCATATCCAGAGGCCAGATACAAAGAGCATCAGTTCAGGACCTAACAACCCTTCTTAGAGTGGTATCTTAAGGAAGGGCTCCTCACACCTGACCCAGCTAAGGCATAGAAAACGCTGACACAAATAACAGAAAAAACAGTGACAGCAGATAATTAGCCCACAGCAGATTACAAACAACAGCTGATGCCAACCCAAGATCTAGAAAATAAAATGGAAGCTGGAGGCAGACAACACCAACCCTATACTCAGCTAGCTATACAAAACGCACACCCAAAGGAAGAGTCTATACAAAGACAAAAATGAGAAGACAGAGAAATGCAATCCAAATGAATCAACAAGAGAAATCCCCAGAAAAAGAATTGAATGAGATAGAAGTAACCAAACTACTGGAAGCAGAGTTTAAAATATTTTTTTAGATATTATTTATTCATTTTTTGATACAGGAGGGAGAGAGAGGGAAAAAAAGCAGGAGAGTGAGAAAGATGGGGGAGAAGCAGGAAGCATGTGCCCTGACCAGGCAAGCCCAGGGATTTGAACTGGCAACCTCAGCATTCCAGGTCGACGTTTTATCCACTGAGCCACCACAGGTCAGCTGGAAGCAGAGTTTAAAATAATGATTGTTAGGAAGCTTGAAGATCTTAGAGCAACAATGAATGGATATAACAAGCACCTAAATAAAGAGATAGCAAGCATCACAAAGGACATTGAAATCATAAAAAAGAACCAGTGAGAAATGACAAATACAATATCAGAAATTAAAACTACACTAGAAGCAATTAAAAGCAGGCTGGATGAAGCAGAGGATCAAATCAGCAATTTAGAGGACAAAATAAACAAAAGCAGAGCAGCAAAAAAATAAAAAGAGGAAATTCAAAAAGTTTAAGGAAATTCTCAGAGAGCTCTGTGAAAACCTAAAGAGAAACAACATCTGCATCATAGGGGTTTCTGGAAGACAAGAGAAAGAACAAAAGATAGAGAACCTGATTGAAAACTTCCCTAAATTGATGAAGGAAAAAGTCACACAAGTTCAAGAAGGACAGAGAGTCCCATTAAAGAGAAACCCAAAGAGGCCTAAACCAAGATACATCATAAACAAAATACCAAACTTAAGAGATAAAGAAAAAATACTGAAAGCTGCAAGAGAAAAGCAGTCAATTACCTACAAAGGAGCCCCCATAAGGATAGCATCCAACTTTTCAACAGAAACACTAGAGGCCAGAAGAGAATGTCAAGAAATATTCAAAGTAATGCAAAAAAAGAGAGCCTACAACCAAGACTTCTTTATCTAGCAAGACTATTGTTTAAAATTGAAGGAGAAATAAAAAGCTTCCCAGACAAAAAAAAAAAAAAAAAAAAACTTAAGGAATTCATTACAACCAAACCAATGCTGCAAGAAATGTTAAGAAGCCTGTTATAAACAGAACAAAAGAGGAAAAAAATCTAGAAAAAAAGGAATGTAGATTTAAAGAATAAAATGGCAATAAACAAATACATATCAATAATAACCTTAAATATAAAGGAATGAAGTGCTCCAATTAAAAGACATAGAGTAGCTGCATGGATGAGGAAACAGGACCTGTACATAGGCTGTCTACAAGACACATACCTCAAAACAAAAGATGCACATAGACTGAAAGTAAACGGATGGAAAAAAATATTTCATGCAAATGGAAATGAAAAAAGCTGGGGCAGCAATACTTATATCTGACAAAATAGACTTTAAAACAAAGGCAATAATAGTAAGGGATAAAGAAGGTCACTACATAATGATAAAGGGAGCAATCCAAAAGGAAGATATAACCATTATAAATATTTACGTGCCTAATATAGAAGCACCTAAATATATGAAGCAGATATTGATGAACATAAAGGGCAAGATCAACAGCAATACTATAATAGTAGGGATTTCAATACCCCACTAACATCACTAGATAGATCCTCAAGAAAGAAAATTAACAAAGAAACAGCAGACTTAAAGGACACACTAGATCAGTGGTTCTCAACTCTTCTAATGCTGTGACCCCACAATACAGTTCCTCATGTTGCGGTGACCCCAAACCAAAAAATAATTTTGGTGGCTACTTCATAACTGTAATTTTGCTAGAGTTATGATTCGAAATGTAAATACCTGATATGCATTATGTATTTTCCAATGGCTTTAGGCGACCCCACCGGGGTCGCAACCCATAGGTTGAGAACTGCTGCAATAGATCAACTAAATTTAACAAATATCTTCAGAACCTTTCACCCCAAAGCAGAAGAATATACATTCTTTTCAAGTGCACATGGTACATTCTCTAGGATAGACCACATGTTAGGACACAAAATAAGTCTCAATAAATTTAAGAAGACTGAAATCATATCAAGCATCTTCTCTAATCACAATGGCATGAAACTAGAAATCAACTACAATACAAAAACTAAAAAACATTAAAACACTTCGAGACTAAACAGCATGTTATTAAATATGAATGGGTTAACAATGAGATCAAAGAAGAATTTTCTTGAAACAAATGAAAATAAACATACAACAACTCAAAATTTATGGAACACAACAAAAGCAGTCCAGAGAGGGAAGTTCATAGCATTACAGGCATACCTTAAGAAGCTAGAAAAAACTCAAATAAACAATTTAACCCTGCATCTAAAAGAACTAGAAAAAGAACAAGAAATAAAGCCCAGAGGAAGTAGAAAGAAAAAAATAATAAAGATCAGAGCTGAAATAAATGACATAGAGGCTAAAAAAAAATACAGAGGATCAATGAAACCAAGAGCTGGTTCTTTGAAGAGGTAAACAAGATTGATAAATCTTTAACCAGACTCACCAAGAAAAAAAGAGAGAGGACTCAAATAAATAAAATTAGAAATGAGAGTGGAGAAGTAACAACTGACATAACAGAAATACAAAGGATTGTAAGAAAATACTATGAAGAACAGTATGCCAAAAAATTAGACAACTTAGATGAAATGGACAAATTCCTTGAAACATATAATCTTTCAAAAATCAATCTGGAATAAACAGAAAACCTAAAAAGACTGATTACAACAAACAAATTTGAAACAGTTATCAAAAAACTCCCAAGAAACAAAAATCCTGGGCCAGATGGCTTCACAGGCAAATTTTACCAAATATTCAAAGAACTAACTCCTATCCTTCTCAAGTTATTTCAAAGAATTCAAGAGAAGGAAAAACTTCCAAGCTCCTTTTATGAGGTGAGCATAACCCTCATTCCAAAACGAGGCAAAAACACTACAAAGAAAGAAAACTACAGGTCAATATCTCTGATAAACTTAGATGCTAAAATTTCTCAACAAAGTATTAGCAAACCGGATCCAACAATACATGAAAAAATCATACATCATGATCAAGTGGGATTTATTCAGGGGAGGCAAGGCTGGTACAATATTCGCAAATCAATCAATGTAATTCATCACATAAATAAAAGGAAAGATAAAAAAATCTCATGATAATATCAATAGAGGCAGAAAAAGCATTTAATAAAATCTAGTACCCACTCTGAGCAAAATTGGAATACAGGGAACATACCTCAACATGATAATGGCCATCTATGACAAACCCACAGCCAACACCATACTCAATGGGCAAAAATTAAAAGCAATTTCCTTAAGATCAGGAACAAGACAGGGGTGCCCCCTTTCACCATTCTTATTCAACATAGTTCTGGAAGTCCTAGCCACAGCAATCAGACAAGAAGAAATAAAAGGCATCCAAGTTGGAAAAAAAGAAGTAAAACTATCATTATTTGCTGATGACTTGATACTGTACATAGAAAACCCTAAAGTCTTAGTCAAAAAAACTACTGGACCTGATATATGAATTCAGCAATGTGGCAGAATATAAAATTAATATTCAGAAATAAGTGGCACTTTTATACACCAACAATGAACTGTCTGAAAGAGAAATTAAGGAAACAATCCTTTTCACTATTTCAACAAGAAAAATAAAGTACCTAGGAGTAAATTTACCAAGGAGGTTAAAGACTTGTACTCAGAAAATTATGAGACATTGATAAAAGAAATCAAGGAAGATACAAACAAGTGGAAGCATATACCGTGCTCATGGATAGGAAGAATAAACATCATTAAAATGTCTATTTTACCCAAAGAAATCTATAAATTCAGTGCAATTTCTATTAAAATACCAATGGCATACTTCAAAGATATACAACAAATATTCCAAAAATTTATATAGAACCAAAAAAGAACACGAATAGCCTTAGCAATCTTGAAAAACAAAAGTGGGAGGTATCACACTTCCTGATATCAAGTTATACTACAAGGCCATTGTACTCAAAACAACTTGGTACTGACACAAGAACAGGCATACAGATCAATGGAACAGAACAGAGAACCCAGAAATAAATCCACACCTTTATGAACAATTGATCTTTGACAAAGGAGGTAAGAGCATACAACAAAGTAAAACTCTTTCTTTAACAAATGGTGTTGGGAAAATTGGACAGGTACTTGCAAAAAAATAAAACTACACCATCAACTTACACCATTCACAAAAGTAAACTCAAAGTCAATAAAAGACTTAAATGTAACCTGGGAAACCATGATCATTTTAGAAGAAAACATAGGCAGTAAGCTTTCTGATATCTCTCAGAGCAATATATTTGCTGATTTATCTGCACGGGCAAGTGAAATAAAAGACAGGATAAACAAATGGGACTATATCAAACTAAAAAGCTTTTGCACAGCTAAAGACAATATGAACAAAATAAAAAGACAAAACACACAATGGGAGAACACAGTCGACAATACATCTAATACCAAAATTTATAAAGAACTTGTAAAACTCAACACCAGGAAGACAAACAATCCAATCCAAAAATGGGCAAAAGAAATGAATAGACACTTCTCCAAAGAAGACCTACAGATGGCCAATAGGCATATGAAAAAATGCCCAACATCACTAATCATTAGAGAAATGCAAATTAAAACCACAATAAGATACCACCTCACACCAGTCAGAATGGCGCTCATCAACAAAACAACACGTAATAAGTGCTGAAAAGGTGCGGAGTAAAGGGAACCCTCCTGCACTGCTGGTGGGAATGCAGACTAGTGCAGCCACTGTGGAAAATAGTATGGAGATTTCTAAAAAAAATTAAAAATGGAACTGCCTTTTGACCCAGCTATCCCACTTTTGGGAATATATCCTAAGAATTCCAAATCACTGATTCAAAAGAAGAAATGAACCCCCATGTTTATGGCAGCATTGTTTACAATAGCCAAGATCTGGAAACAGTCCAAGTGTCCATCAGTGGACGAGTGGATTAAAAAGCAGTGGTTCATATACACAATGGAATACTTACTATGCAGCCATGACGAAGAAAGAAATCTTACCTTTTGCGACAACATGGATGGACCTGGATACTATTATGCTAAGTGAAATAAGAAAGAAAAATATCATATGACCTCACTCATTTAAAGAATTCAATGAACAATGTGAACTGAGGAGCAGAATAGAGGTAGAGGTGGGATCAAAGGGACCAGAGGAAAAGCAGTCAGAGGGAAAGGGGATGAGAGGATGGGATCAGAGAAAGGAAAGACATTAGTGAAATTATATATACATAACAGCATTATAGGGAGCAGGACAGCAATTCCTGAAGGGGGGAAGGCATTGGGGGGAGGGGCTAAGGGGTGTGTGGAGGGGAACATGGGGTGGGGGAAGATATATTTGGTGGGACACTTGAATCTATGTAAACACAATAAATTAAAATCAATAAAAATTTAAAAAAAAGATTTTTAAAAATCTAACAGCATTGACTCTTTCCCTGTCCTGCTTTATCAGAAGCATTTGAAAAATATTAACCTTATGTTATTTAGTGAGATTCTTACCTCTTCTGGCTGCAGTGGTCCTGAACCTCTTCATCCTGTTTTTCTTCTTACTCTTCCTCCCCTCTTACCCCCTCCAAGTACACCACAAGCTCTTTAAGTTCTGTTCTTTCCTCTCCTCTCTTCTCCAGCCTCTGCTTTTGTAGACCTGTATTCTGTCATACTGCATTATCCCAAGAACACCCAAATTTGACCTTGTTGCTGTTCTCTCATCTTTTTCATCCATCGTTTAAACTGGACCTAGGATTATTTTATTAAAACAAATGTCAGATCATCATAACAATAATAACAACAGTTAAAATCTGTATAGAATTGTGTACTTTTCAAAGCACTTTATAATTATTGATGGATAATATCCACTGTTCTATTAGTATCATCACACTTATTTTACAGGATAGTATATTAGAATTCTAAGAGGTCAAAAGACTTGCCCAAGATCGTGGTTTATAAAGGACTGAACACGAGCCTGACCTGTGGTGGTGCAGTGGATAAAGTGTCGACCTGGAATGCTGAGGTTGCTGTTCAAAACCCTGCACTTGTCTGGTCAAGGTACATATGGGAGTTGATGCTTCCTGCTCCTCCCCTTTCTCTCTCTCTCTCTCTCTCTCTCTCTCTCTCTCGTTCACTCTCTCTCCTCTCTAAAAAATGAATAAAAAATAAAGATAATATTTTTTTAAAAATAAACATATGATCTTTCACATCCCAGTGTTACCCAGCCACCTCCATGACCCACCCCCCAACCAATACTCTTAGTCTGGAGCATAGGGTTTGTTACCTAGTACCACCAACCTTTTCACCTCACCTTCCATGTATATACAGGATTGGGCAAAAGTAGGCTTAGAGTTAATAATAATAATTGTTAATAATAAATAATAATGCAAGAATAAACTGTTTCACATACTCTCAACTGTACTTTTGCCCCTCCTTGTATTAGTATATATAAAGAGCTAAAAGAGTACCTACCTCACACAAGATAAGCACTGCAAAAAGTTTATTATTATTTCTATTCTCATCTTTCTCAACTTGCCATGGGTTCCAAAGCTTCATATCCTTGCCCATATCTTTTCTTTTTTTCCCTTATTTACTTTCTGAATCCACACAGAAGATTCTACTGGATAGTGAAAGGCCCCCACCTATGAAACATATTGCTTCTATAACATTGCTATGAAATGTGCTTCATTCTGCTTGCAACCATGTCTTCCCCACTAGACTCTTATTTTCCTGAGGCAGATTGTGATTTTTAAAATGCTGTTCTCCCTTTCCTAACCAAAACACACTATCATTTACACCTGTTGTGTGTATAAAAGTATAATTGTCAATATAAATGTTTCCTCCTTATTTTACAGGTTCATACTTAGCCTTAGAAAGCCTATGTATCTTGGCTAGAGTCCAAAGCTAGAGTTCATTACTTTACTAAAAGGCGGGTGAGGTGCATTCAGTGTAGTGCCTTACATGAAAATAATCCAATTTGGGGGAGGTAAAATGGAGAAGATTGTTATATAAGTAGATGTAAATGATCTTTTATGTTAGTTCCAAACATCACTTTATTTTCCAGATATAAAGATGATGCAGGAACTGTTACTAATATATAAACTTTCTTTGTGTTATAATTTCAATTTGAATAAAAACATAATTATTGTTCCTATTAATTATAGGACTTCCATTTTTATCTTGGCCTATCCTAATTTATATACCTAAGATAAATTCATTATAATGAAAATTTAAGAAACAGTAATAAAATTACAATTCTTTATTTTTATTTTTTTAGGTGAGAGTAGGAGAGATAATGAGGCAGATTGCCACATGTGCCCCAACTGGGATCCACCCAGTAACCCCTTCTAGGGCTGATGCTCGAAAAGTAAGCTATTTTTAGCACCTGAGGCTATCTGGCTCCCACAGAGTTATCATCAATGCCCTGGGGCTACGCTCCAATCGAGTCACTGGCTGTGGGAGCAGAGAAGGAAAAGAAGTAGGAGTGGGAGGGGGCAGAAGCAGATGGTTGCTTCTCATGTGTGCCCTGACCATGCATTAAACCCAGGATGTCTATATGCCAAGCCAACACTCTATAAATTATTTTAGGCCAGGGCCTAAAAGTACAATTCTAAAAGTACTACACTTTCATTGTAGACTTTTTAGAACACACAAAAAGTAAATAATAAAATAAAATTAATAAATTACCCATCTTTATACCACCCTGAGATAATCACTCTTAGTAATTTGTGTTAACACCCTGGTCATCTTCATATAACAAAAATAATTTCACTTTATATAGGAATTTGTACACTGTTTTATTCACATAACATTATATCATAGCTTGTCTTTATGCCTTTTAATATTTTATAAACACCATTTTAATGCCTTCAGAGCCTTTCATCACAGATGTATTATTTTATTTAATCATTTTTCTATTTTGATGTTTTAAATATCATTATTAATATGCTGATACACTTTTGTACATAAATATGAACTGATTCTTAAGACTGTGGAATTATAAAATCATAAGTTCATACTCTGACTCTGCCTTGTTTACAACTTCATTTTAAACCATAGGTTACTCATAAGTCAGTGGGGTATTTAGTAAGAAGTTTTAGGAGTTAAATCATGTGAGAACATAAAACATTGGGGTAGACAATTTACTTAGTTGTCGCTAGAAAGAAGACTGAAGAAACAAATCAGATACAATGAAGGTGACAAGAAGAGAGCAATTGGTACTAGGGTTGAAGAGTCTGTTAACATTAAATTTGCACACGTTCTATATCTTGTCTTATAAAATTCAATTTGTCTAGATGGTTTGTTGAGAAAGGCAAAAAAGACTAAAAGGATTCTTTCTCATCACTTATGGAACATAATTATTGTCCTTGAGGCTATGAATACTGCACATCTAGTTTTATATGTTTATTGTAAGAAATTGAATTTACTCACTGTATGTTTGCTATAGCAAATATATAGCATATATATAGAATATATTTGCTTCAGAAAATTGAATTTACTTCCCTAAGTTCTAATATACTCATTAGCATAGTAATTATTAACTCATTGCCTCTGCCATCACAAATTTTATTCTGTAACTTTCCCAAATAGTATTAATTCACTGAGAATTATAATTTTTGGCCTTTGCTTTTTCCTACATTTCTGTTTGAGAAAATTTAATTAGTAATTAATTAATTTCTTACAACTTAGTTTCTAAAATTTTACAAAACTTTTTATTCATCATATACATTCCTAAAACATGGACTTAATGAAATATTATGAAATCTTAATGCTTTTAAACATTTTGCCAACAAATTCATATTGAACATGGATTCTGCCAGGCACTGTATATAGTCCCTATAAACAAAATATTATCCCAATTCATACTCCCAATTACTGCAAATGAGGGTGCCCATGATACTGTGCCTTTGCCAACACTATCATTGTTTTAAACCTTGATGATTTTATTAGTCAAATAAAGCATATTATGTTATTGGCCCAGGCTGGTTGCTCAGTGAATAGAGCATCTACCTGGTGTATGGACATCCCAGGTTCAATTCCTGGTCAGGGCACAGAGGAGAAGTGACCATCTGTTTCTCTCCCCCTCAGTTTCCTCTTTCTCTTCCTCTTCCCCTTCTGCAGCCAGTGGCTCGATTGGTTCAAGCATGGCCCCAGGCTCTGAGGATAGCTTGGCTGGTCCAAGCACATCAGCCTCGGGTGCTAAAAATAGCTCGCTTCTCAAGCATTGAACCAGAGAAGGGTTGCTGGGTGGATCCCTGTCAGGGCACATGCAGGAGCATGCCTCACTATCACCTCTCCTCTCACTTATAAAATAAATAAATAAATAAATAAATAAATATTATGTTATTAATTTTCTTGTCTATGATTGCTACTGATGTTAAAATTCTTCTTACATCTATTTTCTTTGTAATTTATTCATTGATCTACTAGGATGTTTTACTTAATTTAGTCATAGGAACAAATTAAATATTAAAAATGTCTAGCTTAACCAGTGGTAGTGCAGTGGCTTGAATATCGACATAGAGTGCAGAAGACCCAGGTTCAAAACCCCAAGGTTTCCATCTTGAGCACAGGCTTGCCAGCTTGAACAGGCTGTCGCTGGCTTGAGCACAGGATTATCAACATGATCCCAAGCTCTCTGGCTAGAGCCCAAAGGTGGCTTAGCTTGAAGCCGAAGGTCTCTGGCTTGAGCCCAGAGTTCCTGGCTTGAGCAAGGGGACACTAAATTGGCTTGAGACCCAAGTCCCCCCAACACTCCCTCCCGCCCTGTTGAATTAGAAGCAATCAATGAACAACTAAAGTGATGCAACTATGAGTTGATGCTTCTAATCTCTCTCCTTTCCTGTCTCTCAAACAAACATTACATACATACATACATACATACATACATACATACATACACCTACATAAGAATGTCTATTCTTGCCTGACCAGGCAGTGGTGCAGTGGATAGAGTATAAGACTGTGATGTGGAGGACCCAGACTCAAAACCCCGAGGTCACCAGCTTGAGCATGGGCTCACTAGCTTGAGCACAGAGTGGTTAGCTTGAGTGTGGGATCACAGACATGACCCCATGGTCGCTGACTTGAGCCCAAAGGTCACGGGCTTGAAGCCCAAGGTTCCTTGTTTGAGTCCAAGGTCACTGGTTTGAGAAAGGGGTCACTCACTCTGCTGGAACTCCCCAGTCAAGGCACATATGAGAAAGTAATCAATAAACAACTAAGGAGACTAAGGAGCCATAACAAAGTATTGATACTTCTCATCTCTCTCCCTCCTGTCTGTCTGTCCCTCTCTGTCTCTTTCTGTCTCTGTCACAGAAAATAATGTCTATTCTTTGTCTATATTATTTAGAGTCAACACACATTTCATCTCAAACATATAAACATTATATATGTTCCATATAAAAGAGTTATTTCCATCTGATTTTTTTCTTCTTTTCCATTGTTTTATGCTTCGAAATGTTGTTTGTATCCCAATATAAGAAACATATTCATTTATGTCCTTCTATTTCTCTTGTTTTCATCCTATATTAAATATTTAACCCCTTAGAAAGTAACTTCTGTGTATAGTATAAGATAAAGGCTAGATTTATTTGTTATAAAATTTCTTATAAGCTGACACAAATCAACTTATTAACATTTTTATACCCCAAAATTATGCTATGTTTTTGTTGGTGTGTCTAAGCATTTTAACATAGATATGTGTTGTGTTTGTGTGTGTGTGTGTATTTGTGTTGCCCAAGGTAAGAGGACCAAGAATTTTATCTCTATGATGGATTATATATTAATTTTAAATGACATTTTGTTCCCTCACCTTCACAAAGCAGTTCTCACCAGAAAGTGACTTCTTCTTTCTTGTCAGTTTGTGAGTATTAAAGAATGAATAAAACTTTTATTTTCTATTTTGTCTTGCTGTTGTATTTCAGTTCTCAATATATCTTAGTTAAAAGTGCTAAAATAATTACTTTGGACTGAAGAGAGAACTGCCATGGAAGAATTTTTTTTCTCTTACTGCATTACTTTTTGAGACACGGCACTTACATCAACCAGTACAAAGATAATTTGTCTCCAAAATGTAAAAAAAAAGGAACTTTCTTTAATTTTCTTTATTTTTTTCCAGTTTTCTTTATTGTGTTTACATAGATTCTAGTATCTTCCCCGAATGCATCCCCCCTCCCCCATATTCCCCTCAACATCTCCCTTGCCCCCCCTCCCGACAGCTCCCTCCTCCATTCACTTCAGGTTTAATTCCGTTCCTCAGTTCACATTGTTCCTTGGATTACTCAAATGAGTGAGATCATACGATATTTTTCTTTCTCTGCCTGGCTTATTTCACTTAACACAATAGTTTCCAGGTCCATCCATGTTGTTGCTAAAGGTAATATTTCCTTCTTTTTCATGGCCTCATAGTATTCCATTGTATATATGTACCACTGCTTTTTAATCCACTAGTCCACTGACGGACACTTGGGCTGTTTCCAGGTCTAGGCTATTGTGAACAATGCTGCCATAAACATGGGGGTGCATTTTTCCTTTTGAATCAGTGATATGGTGTTCTTGGGATATATTCCTAAAAGTGGAATAGCTGGGTCAAAAGGCAGTTGGACTTTTAGTTTTTTGAGGAATCTCCATACTGTTTTCCACAGTGGCTGCACCAGTCTGCATTCCCACCAGCAGTGCAGGAGGCTTCCCTTTTCTCCACATCCTTGCCAGCACCTATCTTGTGTTGTTTTGTTAATGATCGCCATTCTGACTGGTGTGGGGTGGTATCTCATTGTGGTTTCAATTTGCATTTCACTAATGACTAGAGATGTTGAACATTTTTTCATCTATTTGCCATCTGTATGTCCTCTTTGGAAAAGTGTGTATTCATTTCTTTTGCCCATTTTTTTATTGAATTGTCTTCCTGGTGTTGAGTTTTACAAGTTCTTTACAAATTTTGGTTATTAACCCCTTATCACACATATTGTCAAATATGTTCTCCCATTGTGTGGTTTGCCTTTTTATTCTGTTCACATTGTCTTTAGCTGTGAAAAAGCTTTTTAATTTGATATAGTCCCATTTGTTTATCCTTTTATTTCACTTGCTCGTGAAAATAAATCAGCAAATATATTGCTGCAAGAGATATCGGTGAGCTTACTGCCTATGTTTTCTTCTAAGAGTCTTATGGTTTCATGACTTATATTTAAGTCTTTTATCCATTTTGAGTTTATTTTGTGCATGGTGTAATTGGTGGTCTAGTTTCATTATTTTGCTGGTAGCTGTCCAATTTTCCCATCACCATTTGTTAAAGAGGTCTTTACTCCACTGTATGCTCTTTCCTCCTTTGTCAAATATCAACTCTTCATAAAGGTGTGGGTTTATTTCTGGGTTCTCTGTTCTGTTCCATTGATCTATATGACTGTTCTTATGCCAGCACCAAGCTGTTTTGAGTACAATTGCCTTATAGTATAACTTGATATCAGGAAGTGTGATAGATACCTCTCACTTTATTCTTCTTTTTCAAGATTGCTGAGGCTATTCATGTTATTTTTTGGTTCCACATAAATTTTTGGAATATGTGTTCTAGATGTTTGAAATATGTCATTAATATTTTAATTGGTATTGCATTGAATTTATAAATTGCTTTGGGTAATATAGACATTTTAATGATGTTTATTCTTCCTTTTCAGGAACACGGTATATGCTTCCACTTGTTTGTATCTTCCTTGATTTATTTTATCAATGTTTTATAATTTTCCGAGTACAAGTCTTTAACCTCCTTGACTAAATTTATTAATAGGTACTTGATTTCTTTTGTTGCAATAGTGAAGGGGATTGTTTCCTTAATTTCTATTTCAGACAGTTCATTGTTGGTGTATAAAAGCCTCTAATTTCTAAGTATTAATTTTATATCCTGCCACCTTGCTGAATTTATTTATCAGTTCCAGTAGTTTTTTGACTGAGACTTTAGGGTTTTCTATATACAGTATCATATTATCTGCAAATAATGATAACTTTACTTCTTCTTTTTCAGTTTGAATGCCTTTCATTTCTTCTTCTCCTCTGATTGCTGTACTAGGACTTCCAGTACTATGTTGAATAAGAGTGGTGAAAGCGGGAACTCTTTGCCTTATTCCTAATCTTAAGGGGATTGCTTTTAATTTTTGCCTATTAATTATTATGTTGGCTGTGGGCTTGTCAAAGATGGCATTTTATCATGTTTAGGTATGTTCCCTGTATTCCCACTTGCTGAGAGTTTTGATCATAAATGAGTGCTGGATTTTATCAAATGCTTTTCCTGCATCTATTGAAATTACCATGGAGTTTTTATTCTTCCTTTTGTTTATTGGATGAATCACATTGATTGATTTATGAATATTGTACCATTCTTGCCTTCCCAGAATAAATCCGACTTGATCATGATGTATGATTTTTTTCATGTATTGCTGGATCCAGTTTGCTAATATTTTGTTGAGGGTTTCATTGTCTACATTCATCAGAGATATTGGCCTATAATGTTCTTTCTTTGTGTGGTCTTTGCCTGGTTTTGGAATAAGAATTATGCTCACCTCATAAAAGAAGCTTGGAAGTCTTCCTTCCTCTTGAATGTTTTGAAAGAGCTTGAGAAGGATAGGAGTTAGTTCTTCTTTGAATATTTGGTAGAATTCACCAGTGAAGCCATCTGGCCCAGGGCTATTGTTTGTTGAGAGTTTTTTGATAACTGTTTCGATCTCATTTGCTGTAATCAGTCTGTTTAGATTTTCTGATTCTTCCAGATTGATTTTTGGAAGATTACATGTTTCAAGGAATTTGTCCATTTAACCTAGGTTGTTTAAATTTTTTTGCATACAGTTCTTCATAGTATTTTCTTACAATATTTTGTATTTCAGTTTTGTCAGTTGTTATTTCTCCACTCTTATTTCTAATTTTGAGTCCTCTCTCTTTTTTTCTTGGTGAGTCTGGTTAAAGGTTCAACAATCTTGTATACCCTTTCAAAGAACCAGCTCTTGGTTTCATTGATCCTCTGTATTGTTTCCTTACCCTCCTATGTCATTTATTTCTGCTCTAATCTTTATTATTTCCTTCCTTCTACTACCTCTGGGCTTTACTTGCTGTTCTTTTTCTAGGTCTTTTAGATGCAGGGTCAAGTTGTTTATTTGAGCTTTTTCTAGCTTCTTAAGGTATGCCTGTAGTGCTATAAACTTCCCTCTCAGTACTGCTTTTTCTGTGTCCCATAAATTTTGAGTTGTTGCATGCTCATTATCATTCATTTCTAGGATTTTTTTTATTTCTTCTTTGATCTCATTGTTAACCCATTCGTTATTTAATAACATGCTATTTAGTTTCCAAGTGTTTGAGTATTTTTTCAGTTTTTCTGTTGTGGTTTATTTCTAGTTTCACGCCATTGTGATCAGAGAAGATGCTTGATATGATTTCACTCTTCTTAATTTTGTGAGACCACTCTTGTGCCCTAACATGTGGTCTACCCTAGAGAATGTACCATGAGCAGTTGAAAAGAATGTATATTCTGCTGCTTTAGGGTAAAAGGTTCTGAAGATATCTATTAAATTCAGTTGATCTAATGTGTCCTTTAAGTCTGCTGTTTCTTTGTTAATTTTCTTTCTTGAGAATCTATTCAGTGATGTTAGTGGGGTATGGAAATTCCCTACTATTATAGTATTGCTGTTGATCTTACCCTTTATATGCATCAAAGTCTGCTTTATATATTTAGGTTCTCCTATATTAGGTGCATAGATATTTATTTATTTTTTTTTTTTTTTTGCATTTTTCTGAAGCTGGAAACAGGGAGACACAGTCTGACAGACTCCCGCATGCGCCCGACCGGGATCCACCCAGCACGCCCACCAGGGGGCGACGCTCTGCCCACCAGGGGGCGATGTTCTGCCCATCCTGGGCGTCGCCATGTTGCGACCAGAGCCACTCTAGCGCCTGAGGCAGAGGCCACAGAGCCATCCCCAGCGCCCGGGCCATTTTTGCTCCAATGGAGCCTTGGCTGCGGGAGGGGAAGAGAGAGACAGAGAGGAAAGCGCGGCGGAGGGGTGGAGAAGCAAATGGGCGCTTCTCCTGTGTGCCCTGGCCAGGAATCGAACCCGGGTCCTCCGCACGCTAGGCCAACGCTCTACCGCTGAGCCAACCGGCCAGGGCTGCATAGATATTTTTAATGGTTATATCTTCCTGTTGGATTGCTCCCTTTATCATTATATAGTGGCCTTCTTTATCTCTTACTATTGCCTTTGTTTTAAAGTCCATTTTGTCTGATATAAGTAATGCTATCCCAGCTTTTTTTTTCATTTCCATTTACATGAAATATTTTTTCCATCCTTTTACTTTTAATCTATGTGTATCTTTTGTTTTGAGGTGTGTCTCTTGTAGACAGCATATTTATGGCTCCTGTTTTATTATCTATGCAGCTACCCTATGTCTTTTGATTGGATCATTTAATCCATTTATATTTAAGGTTATTATTGATATGTAGTTGTTTATTGCCATTTTATTTTTTAAAGCTATATTCCTCTTTTACTATATTCTTTTACCCCTTTGTTATGTTTAAAACAGGTCCTTTAACATTTCTTGCAGCATTGGTTTGGTTGTAATAAATTCCTTGAGTTGTTGTTGTTGTTGTTGTTGTTGTTTTCTGGGAAGCTTTTTATTTCTCCTTCAGTTTTAAATGATAGCCTTGCTGGATAAAGTAGTTTTGGTTGCAGGCTCTTGTTCTGCATTACTTTGAATATTTCTTCCCATTCCCTTCTGGCCTCAAGTGTTTCTGTTGAGAAGTTCAATGTCATCCTTTTTTTCTCTAACAGCTTTTAATATTTTCTCTTTATCTATTAGCTTTGGTATTTTAATTATGATGTGTCTTGGTGTGTATTTCTTTGGGTTTCTCTTTAATAGAATTCTCTGTGCTTCTTGAACTTCTGTGACTTTTTCCTGCATCAATTTAGGGAAGTTTTCAGCTATGATTTGATTGACCAGGTCTCTATCCCTTGTTCTTTCTCTTCTTCTTCAGGAACTCCTATGATGCAAATGTTGTTTCTCTTTAGGTTGTCACAGAACTCTCTTAAGAGTTTCCTCAGATGTTTTCAGTCTCTTTTCTTTTTGCTGCTCCGCTTCCTTGTTTTCGTTTATCTTGTCTTCTAAATTGCTGATTTGATCCTATGCTTCATTCAGCCTGTTTATAATTGCTTCTAGTGTAGTCTTAATTTCTAATATTGTATTCATCATTTCTGACTGTTTCTTCTTTATTATTTCAATGTCCTTTTTAATGCTTATCTTTTTATTTATGTGTTCACTATGTCTATCCATTGTTGTTCTAAGATCTTTCAGAATTCTAATAATCATTATTTTAAACTCTGCATCCAGTAATTTGCTTATTTCTGTCTCACTTGTTTCATTCTCTGGCAGTTTCTCTTGTTGATTCATTTGGATTGCACTTCTCTGTCTTCCCATTTTGTCTGTGTTGCCCTGGACTTCCCTGGCCATGGCCTAAAGCTGCTCAGTTGGGGTCACTGCCTATGACTGGTTCTTATCCACCTTTTGGGAGCTATAGGTTATCCAGATCTTGTGGCTGCCCCTGCTGGGTCCAGGTGCCATTGTAAATATCAGCTGCACTGCTAGGCTTGCTTTCATCTACTCTTGGCCTGGGAGAAGTTCCTTTAAAAGTTCAAGTTCCCCTAAAATCTTCTTTTTACTGCCTCTTATTTCTGGCTACTTGTTAGGCTCAGTACTGTAATTCAGTGATTAGGTATGGTAGCACTCAGTAGGGTGTAGTCTCTGGGGTCCAGTGGGTGTGGCCCCTGTGTTCCCTTTGTGTGGTCTGTCTACCAGGTAACCACCGCTGTTGCTGCCCAGGCTTTTGGGCTTAGGTGCTGCTGGCGTCAGCCTGCCTCTGCAACCACCACTGCCTTGGTCTGGCTTGCACATGCCCATGCACCTGTTTGGACTGCTTCTGTGGCCACCCCAGCCTATGCTGCCCCTAGAGGCTAGTGTGCATCATGGGCACCCCTGCTCATGTGCTTGGATATCTGCCTTTGCCCTCACCCTCACAGGTGGTGCCGTGCACACCTGCTCTGACCACTTCTGGGGCTGCCTCCTCTCCAGAGGTCTGTGCATCAGCTCAGACTTTGGTAGCAACTGTGGAGGGGCTGTATGCACCCACTCAAATCACCGCCGAGGGCACACCCTACTCCAGGCAGGTTTGTACACTGGCTCGGATCACCACCAAGGATGCATCCCAGCCCTGGCAGGTTTGCACACCAGCCCAGATCACAGCCACCGCAGCCCCACTGGCAGGCTTGTGCATGCCTGCATGTACCCCCTCAGCCGATCCTCGGGCCTCCGCCCCAGCCAAGGGCATACCTACTCAGTGAGCCAGACTGTGTGTGAGCCTGAACTTCTTGTAGCAACAGCAGCAGTTCTGGGTTCCACCAGCCAGCTTGCATGTGCTTTCTCGAACCTCTATAGCCATGCCGTGCTGCCTCTGGCCTACCTTGGGAGAGCACTCAGCAGTGCAGTGGGTAGTGTAGCTTAGACCTCTGTACTCCCTATTTGTGTCCCTAACATGGCTCCTGGCTCTAAGCACTTTTGTTCTAGCTAGTGTAGGGGAACCTCCGGTGGATGGGGCATTTTCTTTTATTTGCTGTTGATGCTGTTTCCAGGAAAAATGTTCACTTTAAATTTGGGGAATGACTCATCCCAGGGGTTAGGGTGTCCTCCTGGAGCTCCAGGAAAGTGGCTGTGAGCCAGGCTCTCCGTGCAGTTCCTGTAATACAGAGCCTGGGTCTGAGAGTCCTGCTTCCTTCTCTCAAACCATGTCTAGGCTTTTTTCTCAGCCAAATATAGTCCATAAGCCCCTTCCAGGCTCCAGGGCTCTAGGCTGGGATTCCAGTTTTGGGGATAAGGACCTACAACTTGCTGGATAGCCCTCCCCATCATAAAGTCCCTTCTAGGTGCCATTCACTCCCGGTAGCAGGGCAGCCTTTTCTGCGTCTGTCTTTCCTAGAAGACTCAGTGTGGGTTCTTTGGTGGTCCTTGGATGTAGAATCCTCATAGTTTAGTCCAAAGTTTGTCTTTCACGATGAGTGTTCTCAGACTTAAGTTGTAATCCACCTTGGTTCTGGGAAGTGGGAGTTGAAGTGTCTGCCTAGTCTGTGGCCATCTTGGATTCTCTCTCTTTAATTTTTGATAAAATTTAATTTTTATGCAAGGCCTCTATGTATCAGATAGCAGAAGGCTCAATCAATTCTCTTCTCACATACTCCCTTTCCCAAAGTTTGCTTTTAAGTTAAATTTGTGGATAGGTTGAAGCATATAGAATGGGCAAAGGTGGGGAGGGAAGAGCAGAGGTGGATGTAATTTCATCTTTATTATTCCATGCTATCATCCTACTACCAAACATTTTATGTCTAGTAATAATATAGTTTAGTGTGCATCTCTTGCACACATCCTAAAGGCTCTTTAAGTATAGAGACTCTTCTCATATGCCTTTGCCATCTGGCTCAAAGGTTATTCTCTGACCCAATGATTGGCTGTGCTATATCTCAGTTCTTCTCCCAGTCACTTCAGTTCATTCTGCTGCTCCAACATCATTCTGGACCAATGGAATTCTATCCCAGGCCACCTGCCTAAATTCACAGCACACTGTACTCTTGGAGGTGCCATTCAAATGGAAGACCATGTGAATGGCACCTTCAGCAGTTGTGTAAGTTAGTTCTGAGCACACAATCAACCATGTCTACTCACAAAGTTTAGTCTCCTCTGCTCTCAAATTCCCAAATCTTTCTGAAAATCTTGATAATACTTCAAGTTGTGTGCACACACACACACACACACCAAATACAATATGGCTAAGGATGGGGTACCAGAAATTTCATTATTTGCAAGAAAACTCTACCAGTCTCTAATCACTTAATGCTCCCTCCCATGTTTCTCAAGATCTGCCAAATTTTCAGGACCTTTATTCAGAATTGGGAGCAAGATGCCTAAACTTATATTTCATTAACAAGAAAACAAGGTTTCCTTGTTTTATGCTTTATCTTTTTCATTATTTTGTTTTGTTTTCAAAATTCACATTTTATAGGAGTCCTATCTGAACTCCATTCAGATTCCAACCATATGGCTCTGATAACTAAATTTCATTTTTCTTATCACAAATGTCTTCTTGGAAATCAAATTCTAAGTCAGTCTCAAATGAAGCCTCCTATGTCTCCAATTTTTTAAGTACATACCTTTTTAAAAATCTAAATAAACCTAATAGCATATCTCATAATGTCCATTTAATTTATGAAAAATCAGAGTCTCAAGTCTTAAACTAGCTTTGGCATTATTTTATCATTTATATCTCAATATTTTTATTGTTCAAACCAGAGAACTGATGTCAAATATTAATGCCAACTTAAATCAAACATATTCAATATGCTAACCTACAGTATTCCCTGTGTCTAGTTCCTAGAAGCAGATAGATTAATCTTTGGTTAAATGTACCTAACAGAGCTGAGAGGGAGGTTTTACTGAATACTGTATTATTTTAGTAAATAGCATTCTGTTCCTCCCCATTCACTCCTCACTACCCCACCTCATTCTCTTCCAGCCTTTCACCTGTATCACAGAGGACAGAAGCTTAGGAATTACATTTTCCCATCTCCCTTATGCCCAATATTCTAAATGCTATAAGTGTTTGTCGATAAGAGGCATTTGCTCAAGATTGGGAGGAGAAATGAAATCACCGTGGTTTCATTTCTCATTTCCAATAGGAGGCAGATACAAATTTCTCAAATAGAGGTATTTGCAGCAGCCTTCAGTCTCTGACCATTCACCTGCCTGGGGCTGAAACGGACTGGTACAGAGCTAATGGATAACTTTGATACTCCAAACCCCCAATATAAACATCTAGAAACTACAGAAGAAAGGTTTGGAAGGAGAAAGTTAGAGTAGGAAAAAATATTTCTAATTGACTCAGATCAAAGACAGAGATCAACAGTTCCACAAAAAGAAGAAGAATTGGGCCCTGGCCGGTTGGCTCAATGGTAGAGCGTCGGCCTGGCGTGCAGAGGTCCCGGGTTTGATTCCCGGCCAGGGCACACAGGAGAAGCGCCCATCTGTTTCTGTAACCCTCCCCCTCTCCTTCCTCTCTGTCTCTCTCTTCCCCTCCCGCAGCCGAGGCTCCATTGGGGATGGCTCCTTGGCCTCTGCCCCAGGCACTAGAGTGGCTCTGGTCATGACAGAGCGAAGCCCTGGAGGGGCAGAGCATTGCCCCCTGGTGGGCATGCCGGGTGGATCCCGGTCGGGCACATGCAGGAGTCTGTCTGACTGTCTATCCCCGTTTCCAGCTTTAGAAAAATACAAAAAAAAAAAGAATTGAATTGTCCTGACCAAAGCAAAAAATAAAATTTATAAGATGGGTTTTTATCTCTTCTTTTTTAAAAGGCAAAAAGTCCCAGAGACAAACAGGAAATTTTTTCAATTATCCCCAAAGTGATATACTCCTTGGAGCAATGAGCTAAGAAGGGATAAGGTGGAACAAGTCAAAGAGAATTGCTACTCCGATGTTGGGTTAGATTTTCTACAAGCAATGCTTCTAAAAGCATGGCTTGTGTGAGTGATTTTATTTTGAGGAAGGAAACGAAGATTGGGAACAGAGGAAGAATACAAGCAAAGCTGTAGTTTCACCTTAAGTCTAGCCTTAACCTGAGTCCATGAGGAGTACAAATGACTCTACACAGTTTTTTACCTGACAGAAAATGGGCTGGGCTCTTGGCTGGAAAACACAGCAGCTGGGATATGAGTACACCTCTCTGGTAAAGAGATGTGGGTGGGACACCAAAATGTACTACAAACTCTATGGTGGGTCTGTCTTTGGATCACATGCAATATACACCCGTACTCACTAACATTCAGCCAAACCTTGAACCATGTCTTATCATAGAAGAAATTTCATGCCTAGAATACTAATATCAGAAGAAAAATATGAACAATCTAACCAATAGTTATATTCAATTTCCAAAAAATAATTCATTTTTAAGAAGTTAAAAATATGATGTTAGATGTCTTTTGATATTTTAAAGGAACAAGTGCCATCATAATTATATTTTATTCAGTTGCAAACACACCATCCAAGGTGAAGTTATAGATTGAAATTAATCTCTAAAAAGAAAGGCAAAGAAATACTAAATATTAGCCTTACTATAAAAATATATGCTATTTCTACAGAGCATACTTGGGGATGGGGATGCTGAGGGAATAACCAAACCATAATCTCTATTATCTTGTCTCTTAAAGGTGTCAAACACCTTTAGAACAATAGGGTAGGAAGGTTGGTGACTTTAATTATATAGATCATCTCTATTGTGAAAGACTTACCTGATGCTGTGTAATTGCAAATCAGATTTGTGAGTATGTTGCCGTGTTATACTGGGATATATTAACCTGAAATATGGGTGGCTGATGGGATTGATCCAGTTTAATAATTAAATAGAAAATGGGCCTTCCATTTTTTTCTTGATTCAGTTGATATGAGTCTTCATTAGGCTTCTGTAAAACTTTTAGTTTTCTCTAATAATTTTGTTATTGTTAATAAAGAAAAGCTGAACCATCATCATTCAATCTTTTTTATATTCAATATTTTAATAGAAAATTTATTCCAAAGTAACATGTTTTTGTCCCTGATTTACTGATGTCTCAAGCATGCCTTTAGCATTCCTATGAGGCAGCCCCACAGGAAGGGAGAGAGAGTTAGTGAGGCACAGAACAGTCAGATGCTCTTGGGGGCCACTCCCACACAGCACAGCAGAGTGGTGAGGACAGAGGACATTCTGGCCACTGTTGGTATAGAGATAATGCAAGCAGGAAAGAAGAAAGAGAAATGCTTAAGTATGTGAGATTGCAGAACTTTGAGGAAATAATTGAGAATGGGGGTTAAGAGGAGGAAGGGTTCAGCACAGCTGCTGAGGTACAGGAGAAATGGGGAAAGAGATTTAAACATATACAGCTATAGGTAACAAATTAAACCCTCTTGCCTGACCAGGCAGTGGCACAGTGGATAGAGCATTGGACTGGGATGCGGAAGACCCAGGTTCAAAACCCCAAGGTCGCCAGCTTGAGCATGGGCTCATCTGGTTTGAGCAAAAGGTCACCAGCTTGGACCCAAGGTCCCTGGCTCGAGCAAAGGGTTACTCAGTCTGCTGAAGGACAATGGTCAAGGCACATATGAGAAAGCAATCAATGAACAACTAAGATGTCCCAACGTGCAACAAATTAAACCCTCTTTAATTTGTTCTTAGCAGAAAAGGAATAAAGCTTGGAATTATATTTAATTACTTCTTGTGCAGGACTGTATTTCTTTTGAGACACAGGGTTATGTTTTTCATGGATTCATTCAGACAGCCAACTTCAGTTATTCAACAAATATATATTTAGTACCTACTAGGTGCCAAGCTTTGTTTTAGGCACTGGATATACATAATAAATAAAGCAAATAAAAATCCCCTGTCCTATAGAGTTAATGTCTTAGTGGAAAAAGACAGACAATACACAAATCACAAATCACTAAAGTCATTCAGTGTGTCAGATGGTGATTATACTATAATACTATAGAGAAATGCTATACTGTATGGTATTATAGAAAAAAATAAAGCAGAAAGAGATATACAGAGTGTTGGGGAGGCTGCAAAGTTAAATAAGGTGTTAAGAAAAATCTAGAGAAGTTCTTCTCAAGAAGCTTACTTTTGATCAAAGATCTGAAAAAGTGAGTTAGCTAACTAAAATTGGAGAAGAGCACGCCAGGTGAAGGATAAATGCAAAGGTCCTAAGATGAGTGTGTCCCTGGCAAGTGGTGTTAGAGGCAAGATTTTCTTCTGAGTTTTAACACTCACTTGCCTCCTACTTAATGGTACAGATAAAAGCTAACTCACTATTCTTCAAATTGTGGATTACTACTAAATGATAGTTGAGGAAATTCATTTCATTGAATAATACTACCATTTAAAAATTATAATAAAATAAATCAGAAGAGAAAATAGACAGCATTATGGTATTTTTTTAAATCTGAAGTTTTATTTTTTTTTAATTTTATTTATTTATTTATTTATTTTATTTATTCATTTTAGAAAGGAGAGAGAGAGGGAGAGAAGAAAGAGACAGAGAGAGAGAAGGGGGAGGAGCAGGAAGCATCAACTCCCATATGTGCCTTGACCAGGCAAGCCCAGGGTTTTGAACCGGCGACCTCAGCATTTCCAGGTCGACGCTTTATCCACTGCACCACCACAGGTCAGGCCTGAAGTTTTATTTTAATAGTGTATGTTTGTGTTCATGTGTGAGAGAATGAGTATGAATGTGGTGAGTCATGATGCAAAACATATTTCTTTACTATGGATTTCAGTCAAAAATGTTAAGAAATATGGAAGTGGTCTGTCCTTCCCCTCTAGGCGTTAAAATTCTTAATTGTGTATCTACCTTCAAAGCAGTGATTCTCAAAGAAAGTGATTTCTCCCACAAGTAGGCAAAGTTGGACATCTCAGAAGCATCTAGCAGGCATCCCCAAACTACGGCCTGCGGGCCGCATGTAGCCGCCTGAGGCCATTTATCCGGCCCCCTGCAGCACTTCCGGAAGGAGCACCTCTTTCATTGGTGGTCAGTGAGAGGAGCACTGTATGTGGCGGCCCTCCAACGGTCTGAGGGACAGTGAACTGGACCCCTGTGTAAAAAGTTTGGGGACCCCTGATAGGGGGTACTACCCCCACTCAGAAATTTCTATACCTCCTCATCCTGATACAGAATCACTTTAGTGATCCATCATGAATACTGAAAGTAATTTGTCATGTCTGCCCCTAAGCAAAGGATCTAGATATAGTCTTGGTGCCTAACGCTATCAGAGAGTCATAAGCATCCCCTCTGATACTCTGGGCTGGAAGGGCTACCCTTGCCTGACCTCTCTGGATGCATGCCTATGTAGGATGCAGTTTTTCAGCTCTCTCTGTCTACCTTTGAAGAACTGAGATCTCAATCCATATCTAGGTTTCTATTTTGGGGAAAGCAGAAATATTGAAAAGACCCAGGTGCATAAAAATATTGTATTTGCTTTACCTTATGTTGAGTTTATTCTGCAATTTCATTTGTAAGTCCTGTTTGTTGTTCCAGCATAATTAAGAATAATATTTACACACTAAATTGCTTCTTATACTTTTGCTACAAATGTCTATACATTGGCTTAGTACCTGTGCTTCTTATGAACCCTTACCTACTACCAGCTCCACACAGTTTATGTTAACCACTCAATTTTATTTTCTACTTCTCTGTTGGTGATTATTATCTTTAACTAGATAGAAATTTTCAATGACAGTTTTTAGCTCTAAAGAGATACTGTTTAATATTTTAATTAGTGAACTTAGGTATCAGTATCCTGTATACTGGCATAGATACTTAAACCACAAGCTCAGGATCATCATTTTGTTTATATTTTCTGTATATTTCTTGCAATATTGCATATTATTACTGTCTAACTATAGGACCAACATTTGTCTATTTCCTCACATTCTTCCAAGAATAATTTTTAAATATTAAATAATTGCTCATATTACATTGCTCTAGTATATAAAGGCCAAGGTTACAAATACAGTCCCTTGGTGAGATTATGTCATTCTAACAATACTCACCTGCATTGGCAATTCAACTTAGTGGCTATAATACTATTGAAAGAAAAACAACTCCAAACATATGCTCTATTAATATGTCAATAACAGTATCATAGCATGTAGTTGGCATTGTAGGTAATTGTTAATTGTGTTCTTGCATAGTTTGAGCAGTTCTACTTATTTTGAATATCTATTTACTTTTTGTTATGTGTAACACTAATGGTATATGAGCCAAAAATAATTTCATAGGTCCTGGCCAGTTGGCGCGGTGGTAGAGAATCAGCCCAGTGTGCAGAAGTCCTGGGTTTGATTCCCAGCCAGGGAACACAGAAGAAGTGCCCATCGGCTTCTCCACCCTTCCCCCTCTCCTTTCTCTCTGTCTCTGTCTTCTCCTCCTTCACCCAAGACTCAATTGGAGCAAAAGTTGGACCGGGCACTGAGGACGGCTCCAGGGCCTCTGCCTCAGGCACTAGAATGGCTCTGGTTGCAACGGAGCAATGCTCCAGATGGGCAGAGCATCACCCCCCAGTGGGCTTGCCAGGTAGATCCCAGTCAGGCTCATGCGGGAGTCTGTCTCTCTGCCTCTCTGCTTCTCACTTCAGAAAAATACACACACACACATAAAATAGATTCATATATAATTTTATCATCTAAATCTGAAAAATAAATATGACAAACATGATAGATTAAAAGGTTAACTACTAATAAACAAATTCAAATACATAGATAAAACTTTCCTCCATTATCTAGTTTTATTAAATAAATTTGACTATGAGAAAAGATTAGGAAGAAATACCAACATAGTAAAATCAATAATACTAAATGAATTGAAATACTCACTAAATCTTATGATCATATGAGTGAAGTTATTTGTGTTTTCCATTCAATGAAATAAACAATTAATGTTTTTATTAGACTACTATATCACTAAATTAAATATAGATTTATGTGTGAAGAATCATATCTGCATTTCAATGCAGAATGTCTGCCAACACATTTCTCCAACATTGTACACTCTGATGTTTACTATGAAAGGCCACATTTCTAAATAAGCAAATAGAATAAAGGAAAGGCTGTTGGGTGTCTTATATTAAAATACTTTTAAATATGAAATTACAGCATAAATTTTCCAACAAATATAAGGTCTACCGGAAAGTTCTGTCCGTTTCTATCACAACAAGTTTCACCACGTAAGCACGTTTATTTGGCACATGTGTGCCTCTCTACTTTTATCACTTAATGTATACATACTGACGTAGAAAACTAACTAAAACAAAGTTGATTCACGTTAGTCTTATGTGTGAAGCGATAGTGTACCCATGGCTACGCCACTGTAATTTTTACGAATTTCAACAAGGAAGAAATGCTACAGAAGCATGTCTGTCGCATCCACCATATTCCCTGGACTTAGCACCCTCCAACTATCACTTGTTTTTGTTCTTACAAAATTTTTTGAAGGGCAAAAAATTCAAAAATGAAGAAGATATCAAACTGGTTCAATTTTTCGCATCAAAAGATAAAACATTTTTCAAAAATGGGATATACAAATTGCCCTCATGCTGGCAAGAAATCATTAATAATGCAATTATATTATTTAATAAAGTTTATTGACGGTAAGAAAAATTTATATTTTGTTTTATTCCAAAAACGAACAGAACTTTCCGGTAGACCTTATATAACCTATTTTTTAAAAAGTATGTGTTTTACTCTATTAAAATGATTTTCTTATTTTTAATTTATCTTAGAAGGTTTTCCAGAGGTTTTCTTGAAAAATAAAATGTAAGAGATCATGGAACAATGAGACATACCAAAGGTCTAAAATGAAAATAGAAATTTTAACATTTTTTCATATATAATGCCCTTGAAATCGTGGTGCCTATTTTATATCTGCCAGAGGCAAAAAGTATACAAATTTTCTATTCTTAGATTTTGTTACCACTTTTAAAAATAAAACCTGTCTTCCTTTGAGAATCAACCTCCCTACCCATTCCTCAATTATTCCATCCAGTAAAACACATATATTTTAACTGGATCATATGGTGCTATAAATGTCTAGCCTCAGATTATAATATATACTTTAAATTACAAGAAACAGAGGAAGTTATACATGTATAATCAAAACCCACTAACTCATAAGCAGATTTTCTCCACTATGAATTACCTTAATTCAGTAGAATTTATTGTTCTCTTGTCAACCAAGTCCTGATGAAACCATTTTCTTATAAAGGCTAGCAGGTATTATTGAGGGGGGAGGAGACTAGGGGAACTTCCCCCTCATTCCTATCTGCTCCATACTAAATTGTAAGCTTCTTTTGTTTTTTTTCTGTGAAAACAGTCCTATTTACTTGCTTTTTAAAATTTTCTGAGGGACCTGTGGATAAAGGGTCAACCTAGAACACTGAAGTCACTGGCTTGAAACCCTGGGCTTATCTGATCAAAGCACATTCAGGAAGCAACTATGAGTTGATGCTTCCTGCTTCTCTCTACCCTCCACTTTCTCTTTCTTTCTCTTTCTAAAAATCAATAAGTAAAATCTAAAATAAATAAATAAATAATCCTGAAGGATTGTGACAATAGGATTAAATTTTACTCACAAAGATAATACAAACTGTTTATCAATTTCCAAAATTCTAAACACACAAAAAAATCAAAGTTAAAAATAAAATATTCCCACCCTGGCCAGATGGCTCAGTGGTAGAGCGTAGTCCTGGCGTGCAGGAGTCCCGGGTTCGATTCCCGGCCAGGGTACACAGAGGAAGCGCCCATCTGCTTCTCCACCCCTCCCCCTCTCCTTCCTCTCTGTCTCTCTCTTCCCCTCCCGCAGCCAAGGTTCCATCGGAGCAAAGATGGCCAGGCACTGAGGATGGCTCTATGGCCTCTGCCTCAGGTGCTAGAATGGTTCTGGTTGCAACAAAGCAACGCCTCAGATGAGCAGAGCATTGCCCCCTGGTGGGCATGCCGGATGGATCCCGGTCAGGTGCATGCGGGAGTCTGTCTGACTGCCTCCTCATTTCCAACTTCAGGGGAAAAAAAAAGTGGACATATACTTCAGGGAAATAAATCTCTAAGGCTGACTCTCCTCTATCTTCTTAAAAGTCATACAGCTGAGCTGTGGCAGCAGTATCATAAATGACACATAACTGATTTTAATTCCCATGAATCTGCAGTTACATACTCAGCATCTCTGGTACATTACACATTTAAGAAGGATTAAATGAGCTTGTTAAACATCCAAGCTCCTTATGTGGTTCTGATTCAGATAATCTAGGGGCCCAAATTTGAAAACATTTGAGCTTAGAGTTCACAACCCAGTCATAAAAACAATAAAAATGCAAAACACAAAACAACACATAGCCATTAAAGAAAGTTGGACATTGCCATATGGTGAATTGTGCGACCAATGAAGAGAGAGTGAAGTCATGGACAGGGCTTGCTCCAAGTTACTTAAATAATCCTCCCTATTTTTTTTTTCTTTTCAATGATGTTCAAAGAAACCAGGCATGACTAATAGATTAAAATGTGTCTTCCCACATTTCACACACACACATACTAACACACACACACACCTAGGTAAAGTATTCTTCTGATTAAAACCAAACTAAGTTCTATAAGTGATCAATCTAAGCCCTCTTTTAAATTATGATGGAAAGAACTACTTCTAGCCTTGAAATTTATGTGCAGTTAGAAAAATACTTTTTTTCCTTCGGGTTCTGGATTACCGGTGGTACTCCCTTACTTATATTTCTCCAAGAAGTAGTTCCTTCCTGCTTTCAAGTTCAAACTCCTCAGAATGGTGTATAAAGTCTTCACAATACAACTTCTACCTCCATTTCCAGATTCCTTTTTTTTTTTTTTTTTTGGATTTTTCTGAAGCTGGAAACTGGGAGGCAGTCAGACAGACTCCTGCATGCGCCCGACTGGGATCCACCGGGCACGCCCACCAGGGGGCGATGCTCTGCCCATCCTGGGCATTGCTCTGTTGCGACCAGAGCCACTCTAGCGCCTGGGGCAGAGGCCAAGGAGCCATCCCCAGCGCCCGGGCCATCTTTGCTCCAATGGAGCCTTGGCTGCGGGAGGGGAAGAGAGAGACAGAGAGGAAGGAGAGGGGGAGGGATGGAGAAGCAGATGGGCGCCTCTCCTGTGTGCCCTGGCCGGGAATCGAAACCGGGGCTTCCGCATGCCAGGCCGACATTCCACCACTGAGCCAACCGGCCAGGGCCTCCAGATTCCTATTTTATCATTACACAACCTTGACTCTTCACTCCAACCAAAGGCAGGTTGTTTTTTGATTTTAAAATGGAGAAATGCCTGGGCTCACTTAAGAAAAATGCCACGGTGAAACGGGATTTAAAGTTCATTGATAAAATGCTTCCATGATAAGATAAAGAACTTGTGGTCTATCACTGAACTCTACCAAAGTGTTAGATTCATCCTAATATCAGTTCCCCTGAGGTGGCATAATGATTCCCAATAGCAATGTAGGCTAAATGCAAGTCTTTCAGCAGTAGAATAAAGGAGGCTGCTCATAGTTTCTTTTAAGAGTAGAAAGCTTCTCTCTCAGAACTTCCCAACAAGTCTTTCTTTGGATCTCGTTGGCCCAGATTGCTATAAACATCCCCATTCCTGAACCAGATATAAATTAGTATGGCATGGATATTGAGGAGTCAACCGCAATGTCTACAGTGACCACTTGCTATTCTAGTAAAGTCCATGTTCTCTCACATTGTCATGCCTGCAGTAGTGTAACAATGTCCAAACCTGTAAAGAATTTTTATGAGTTTGAGCCAAACTGATGATATGCTGGGAAGCAAGATCTCAAATGTTCCAGAGAATGACAGCTTTGCAGTTCCCTTCATATGGTTAGAATTAAGGAGAACATACAAGGAAGATCAAGTAAAGGTGGGAGAAAGCAAGGCAGGGAAATCTCCCTGATTGGACTATGGAATAGTTAACAAGATCAGGTGCCTCCCTGTAGGAATATGCTATGAAGACATGCAGAGTTAGGAAATCAATTAGGGACAACAAGGCATCCTAGGCTGACAGCTCTGAGCAGATGAGAATCCGAGGGCCCCTCTGACCCTATACTGGAAACAGCAAAACAGCAAGATTCGATTCAGTAATAAGAAATGTTTAGGCTCTCAGAACAGAGATTAAAAGTAAGGATGTTCTTTGTCCTTTACTTCACCCCCTGAAAATGTCTGCTGTCTGCTTTCTTGAGTTATTTGTACTGGCTAATAAATATCTGAGTAAGGCTGGGGATTGGGGCTTCAGTCCTTTGGTCTGTTGACGGGACTATTGCCTCCTGTCAGCCCCGGGAGTGCTCCATCTGGTCTCTGGGTAGTTCCTTTTCCCTGTGACAGCAGGTGCCCATGTGATGATTAAGAACTAAATGTAAGGTTTGCTACTTGGAGTCACTCATTGTCACAGCGACAAGTGGTTCCCCACATGAGGAACCAATGAAACGACCTCCCAAATCCTGGCCTAGGAAGAAGATGTTCACTCATCCCATTTGGTAAGGGACACAAGCAGCTGGGGAATAGTCCTCGAATGCTTGTGGTGAGGTCACTTTTAGGGATCAGACCAGGGAATTTTCCTTTCTCTTCAATCTATCCTTCATCATAGGGAATTCCCTTTCCCCTGAGCTGTGGAGTCTCAAATTACAGCTATAGGGACTCCTTTGAGCTATAGGTTTTCAGATCAGAATTTAACTGCTCTCTTGCTCATGATCCAATGCCGTTGGTTTCCAAAAGAGGAAAGTTTAGGCTTAGAAGACTGAGAAAGCACTTTTACCAAGGGTATGGATAAAGCAATCAGGACAGGATATGAAATGACCCCTTGAGATTAAAAAGGGTTGGTAAAAACTGTTCTCACCACCAACCCTGAACCTCAGACCAGCCCCTCCACCTAGATCAACGGTTCTCAACCTGTGGGTCGCGACCCCAGCAGGGTCGCCTAAAGCCATCGGAAAATACATAATGCATATCAGGTATTTACATTCTGAATCATAACTGTAGCAAAATTACAGTTATGAAGTAGCCACCAAAATTATTTTTTGGTTTGGGGTCACTGCAACATGAGGAACTGTATTGCGGGGTCACGGCATTAGAAAGGTTGAGAACCACTGGCCTAGATATTTCACCGACCCCCTAACCAGAGGAAGTAGCTATAGAAGAGACATTCATCCCTTATCCTTAAACAACAAAAGGTCGGAATGTTAGGTTTGGGTCCAGAACTCCTTTAAATCCAAAGCTCCTTTAAAAACTCAAATTCCCCTCACCTAACCCTCCCTTCCCCTTAAGCAACTCCCTTCACTCTGGGAATGCTTTGGGAAGTGTCCTTGGGACAAGGCCTTCAGTAGGGACCAGGAGGTTGGGAAAGGGAGGCAGTCTGTGACCAAGGCCACAAACCTGTTACAACTGTGAGAAAGAAGGGCATTTTCAGAAAGAGTACATGCAGAGCCTAATAATGACTATGCTGCTTGGCTTTTGTGTGTGCCCTGAGAGGCTAATTAAAACTCAATCTAAGGCCCTGGCCAGTTGGCTCAGCAGTGGAACGTTGACTCAGCATGTGGAAGTCCCAGGTTCGATTCCCGGTCAGGGCACACAGGAGAAGCGCCCATCTGCTTTTCCACCCCTCCCCCTCTCCTTCCTCTCTGTCTCTCTCTTCCACTCCTGCAGTCAAGGCTCCATTGGAGCACAGTTAGCCCAGGCGCTGAGGATGGTCCATGGCCTCTGCCTCAGGCACTAGAATGGCTCCGACTACACGGAGCAACACCCCAGATGAGCAGAGCATCGCTCCCTGGTGGGCATGCCAGGTGGATCCCGGTCAGGCGTGTGTGGGAGTCTATCTGATTGCCTTCTGCTTCTAACTTCAGAAAAATACAAAAAAAAAAACAATAACAACAACAACAAAAAATTCAATCTAAAAATTCCTTATAAAATTCCAGCAAAGCAGATTGTAAAAAGCCAATATGATCAATTACTAGTCTTGTTGTGTTTATGCAAATTAACAGGCCAAGTTAAAACTAGACTTAATACTGTAACTAAAATAATCTTAATCCTTTGAGTAGTACAAACGTTCAAGTATGACCTTGTACTCCTGACAATCCAGAGTACAATTGTACAAAAATTTTTATTTTAAAAATGTGTGAGGCAACATTTTTAAAAAGCAAATGTATATTCTTCTCATTTCCATAAATTCATTATCAAACAAACACGATTTTAAGTTAATAAAACTGTAACTGGAACTAATTTAATTTTCTGAAAAAAAGAAACTCACTCCCAAGGGTCATTGAGCATGATAAAACTCACTACTCAAAGGGTTAATTAGGTCTTAAAAAAAAAAAAACTAAGGGTAATTTTAGGAGAAAAAAAGAGAAATCAGGTTATTTAAATATCTTAAAGCCTTCTCATAGAGGCCTGGAAAGTACTGTAATCCTGTAATCCTGAGAATAATAGGAAAATTAACACCTCTTAATGGGAGGTGTCATGCTAAGACCTCAATGTAAACAGAAAAAAAAAAGGACATTTTTAAAATCCAAGTAGCTTAATAGCCCATCTCCTCCCTTTTCTTTAGACATCCTGGAAGGCTGCCAAGAACAAAGAATCTTGCCTTTTCTGCAATTATTAATAATACTGTAAAATATAAAGTTATGCCAAATTTTTTTAACCAGGTGGTCTAAAAAGCATTTGATACTACTACTAGTTTAAATTTGATTAATGTCTTTTGAAGTTGTTAACACAAAATGTTTGTTTTCCCTAGGTTAACAAAAGGTTCCTGTTATCTCTGTTCTGTTATGTCTTTTAAAATTATGAGTCTGTTTGCCAATGGAAGAACCTGTTTCAAAAGGTCATGAAATATGTTCATAAAAGTGTCCATCTAAAATTGCTAATTACTAAATTAGTCCTCACTTGAAAGTTAAGGTTCTTAGAAATTGAGACTTCTGATTAATTAGAAAGAAATTGTATGGTTTTAATAATAAAAGGTATAAGGTATAGAAGTACTTTTGAAAGGAAGAAGAAAAAGTAAACTGTTCTGAAAGCTGGTTATTTCTGAATGGTGAAGAAGGTTTGTGTAAGTTGCAGAACATTTGTGCAGGTTGTAGAAAGTTTGTGTAGAGAAAAAAAGAGAAGGAACTAAGAAAGTAGACAAAAGTGAGAAAAGGAAAAAAGGGAAGAACTTTAGAAATAGGATTGTCTTAAAAGGAAAATAAAAAGGAACATTAGAACATTCTTAGGGGCATCAAAAGCTTGAGAAATTCACCCAAATTTACAAGTTTAACAGAAAGAGCCAATAGCCTTCTTAAGCCCCAATTATACAAACAAAAAAGGGGGAGTCAGAAGGACTCACCTCACAAGTACAATTATATAAAGCTCTTAATTCCTTTAACATTTCCTCATCTAGACTTCCTACAGCCAAGAGGCATTATATACCAGCCAAGCAATGGTCTAAGCCTCTCATGTTTTACCAGCGTATGTTAGCTGCTCCTGAGTAGCAGAATTCAGTCAAATTAATAACCAGGAGGTGAGGGTATGTTGCAATTTTATCATCAACAGGTCCTCTTTGGATATCAGTGAGAAACATGAACCCTTACCATGAGTTGGCATCAACCCCTAGAAAGCAACTCAGTTCCAGAGATCCGTACGTTTATAGTGAACCCACCTCCAGAAATGAACCTGAAAAAGAGAAGAACACCTACCTCACTCCCAAGCACTTAGGGAGCACTGACATCACCTAGGACACTTTAAAACATTTAACCAGGTATGCTGAGATCCAGGCACCCCTATAACCCCTAAAAACCTGTTTCTCTCTATTCTTGCTCTGTATCTTTTATTGCAACCATCTAACCATCTTAATCCCTGTTAATCTTTACTAAAACAAAAAAGGGGGATATACAGGAATATGCTATGAAGACATGCAGAGTTAGGAAAACAATTAGAGACCGCAAGGCACCCTAGGACTAAAAGCGTGAGAGTGGACGAGAGTCCCTGGGCCCCTCTGACTCATATTGGAAACAGCAAAACGCAGGATTTATTTAGTAACAAGAAATGTTTAGGCTCTCAGAACAAAGATTAAAAGTCAGGATGTTCTTTCTCCTTTACTTCACCCCCTGAAAATGTTTGCTGTCTGCTTCCTTAAATTATTTGTACTGGTTAATAAATATCCAAGTAAGGCTGGGGCTGGGCTTCAGTCTTTCGGTCTGCTGACTGAGGATGTTACCTCCCCTTGGCCCCCTGGGACATTCCATCTGGTATCTGGGTAGTTCATTGTCGCTGTGACACTTTCCAGCGGGTAGCCACACCTCTGAAATACAGGGGGTGCTCAGGTTACAACAGTCTTGACATATGACATTTTGAGTTAACGATGCTGACTCCCATAAAAACTTTAAAAAATTCATAGATAAGTGTTTCAGCTTACGCCATTACCGCTGTACTTACAGACTGTGTGGGAGAATTAGTTTGGTCAGAAGAAGTAACCAACCTTCCAGACTAGCCCCAGACCTATAGCTTCTATACTGTGAGATTTGTGTTTGCCTTGAGAGGGCTTTGTCCATTATCCTTGTGCATCTTGGTTGATGCTTCTTTGAGATACAGAGGGTCCTTGAGTTATGACACAGTTCCATTCTTACGACAGTGACATAAACTGAATTTTAGTGTAAGTCAAAACAAACCCTAGCCTAAGTCACATACCTATCCTAATACAATTGTAAAATCATAATCTAGAATATAAAATACAACTAAGTCACAGAAAAAGGAAAAGAACAAAAATATTCTGTACTGTATTAACAGAAAAAAATGACTGTAAAAAAGTATTCTTTACTGTTGGGCAAATGAGTTTGTAAAATCTATATTTTCTGAGTTTGCTAACTTTTATTGTTAAAAATGGCACTGGTCTGTGAAACTGCTAATTACCTTTCTGTTTGGGAAGGGCCATTGTTATGCTAATGGTTGCTAGAGGAGGGATTTTTGCACCAAAAAAGTTTTAAAAAGAAAGGAGAAGAAGGAGGAGAGGAAGAAGGAAGCCAAGATGGCAGGGTGCTGAAGAAGCCAGTTTGTGTAGAGAGAACGGAGAAGGTGTGCAGATGGGGAACCACAGGTGACTGAGACTGGTGGGGGGCCTTTAATGCTAGGAAAACCCAGATGTGTCAGTGGCTTTGTGAGCTCTGAGTGAAAGGAAAGTGTTTTCCCTCTGTGTGTGTTTTACTCACCAGCCAGTGCAAGGCTAGAATAAAGGAATGGCCCACCAGTTTTTGGCTCCACTGTTTCTTTACTGTCTGCCTGAATCTAATGTGAACCTGCATAAGCATGGCCGTGACAATGGTGGCAACCCCCGGCCTTACACTTACCTTTATTCCTGTGGTTGGCTTGCACACTGGAAGGGGCATTGCAAGGTGGGAGAGTGTGACCTTTTGGAGGAAGGAAACTGGAGAGGCAGGAGAACCTGCAGAAGGTGCTGGAGATACTGGGTCAGGTGAATCAGGATTGCCTAAGGAACATGCAGGAGATGCTGGAGATGATTCTACCTGTACTACAGGTGTTTCATTTCAAGAAGTAGCTGATGTAGAGGGTACAGGATCTGTTGCAGGGACCTTCATCCATAGTCTGAATTTCTTTTATCCTGGAGACTGGAAAAACCTGTTCTTTTCTTAATGGGATGAGGTCCAGGGGTTGGATGGAACAATGGATTTTGAGGGCACAATGGACTAATTATCCTGTGACTATTATAGTCTTTTAGCAAGTTAAGGTAAATGAAATGTTGTAGTTTCTTACTGAAAGCAGGCTTTCTAAGTTTTATAAAATATAATGTCTAATTCCCTTTGCTCTCTTTCCCCACTAATATCTAAGCTATCTGCCTACTTTAACATCTTACCAGAAAGACTGATGATTATGGACTCTCTGTCTGAAGACAGAATTAATAACCAGCCGTATATGCCTAAAGAGTAACTCAGCTTCTCAGCTTGTTAGCACCCAAAGTGATATGGCTATGACTCCGTGATGACAAAGCAAAATGCTTCACCTGGATATGGCTGTTACTGCTCCTTTGTTCTTTCACCAATTCTGCCTTTTTAGCTTCTATAAACCCACATCTGCATCCCACCTACCTTGTAATGCCACCCAACCTTGTGACCTTAAAACCCCAAGGACCCTGCCAGTCGAGGCTCAGACTTTGGAGACTTACCCTCCTCTTAGCCAGCCAGTGTGATAAACCGTTCTCCAACTCTCCGAGTGTTGTCAAGTGTCCTTTGGCTTTCTGCATTCCATTCTCACAACAAAAGGAATGTCTTTCATCTATTTAAGTAATTATTCCTTTCCTTTCCTTATTGAAACAAACAAACAAAAACATTGTCCTCACTCTTACTGGGGTAGTACTTGTAGTTTCTGCCTAAATTTTTGGTGCCCAAACTGCAATTCTTTGATCCCAAATAAACACTCATTGCTTCTCATTTCAGGTTTTTAATTTTAGATGAACAATTCTATTACACAGCATAATCTTCAGTTTACTCCAACAAAAGATACAAGATAACACTCTATAATTTTTCACTATTTTTAAATTTCTTTACGGTATTTTTATTTTTGTATGTCTTGAGCAACACCTATATTGCAGTAGGGTGGGAGGAGGGGGAAAAAAGTAAAAAAGAAAGCTATCTACAGACTCCATTTGGCTTAAGTTCTACATATTCCTCTCAAACACATGGCACTCAGACACTTGAACAGAAACAGGCAAAGTCTTATCCCATTATGACACCAGAACATCCATCCTGATTCTTATTCGGATGCATACACCTCAAAAGCCCCTGTAACAGCATGTAGAGCTTTCGCCTTTCAATACAAGATCACATCACAATCTGAGGTACTTGTGATACTCCCACCACCCTACTCCCCAGGCCTCTAAGAGCACTCAAGGACAAAAGCCTGCCACTGGCAATGTTCAATTAGGCTGGAAGTAGGAAATAATTCTAGGAGTGTGGATAGGTTTCTTGATAAAAATATTGGTTAGAAAAACAATTGTTCCCTCATGCCTATCCAGCCCACCTGGTAGGAAAGAACTGTCATTGCATTTGCATTCCATGAACAATTACTATAAAAAAGTAATTTGCAGTTTGAGACAAACAAAGAAATATAAAACAGCAGCTGACTAAAACCTCTCCCATAAAAGTGTAACGCTGTCTAAATAACTTTAAAGGACATTTTTTTAAAAGCTTCATTAATTGACCTGTTACTTTAAAAATTATGATATACCTTGGTTTGATAATTATCTTTGCACTAAATAATTTTGCACAAAAGATTGTCTGTGCAAGGGGATCACTATAGGGACTAAGGGAGAAGAGAGAGAGAAAGAGGACAAACGGAAGCAGACCAGACATGGGACGAACAGAACAGAAAAGAAGATAACAAGGTGAAGGAACCAAAGCTTCTCCCTTTTCAGAGGAAAGTCATAAATAGAGCAGAGGATTTCTCATAGTCCAGGCAGACAGCATGCAGCAAAGTCTACATCATCATCAGTGGTGTTTCCTAGAGAAGGAAATACGGGAGGTCTGGTCTTCAGCTAAAGAGTCTTACCTGTGAAGTAAGTACCTGTGAAGGTGTACTATTGAAATGAAGGGCAGCCAAAGAGTCAGATTTTCTTAGGAAGTTTCTGACCTAATATTTGGTATCATTTAAAAATGCTGATTAAATGTGTCAAGGTAAGAAAACTTCCAAACTTGTAAAAATATTTTATGAGTTTATTTGGGCCAAACTGTTTGTGAGGTGGTCAACAATGGGGGAAAATGCCCAGGATCCCTTTGGAAAAAAGTGACTGTCCATCAGCCAGTGAGATTTCACAACGTCATATTAGCTCAACCACCCTAGAGACCCTTTAAATATCTCACACACAGGTCATCCTATGTGACTTCCCTAGCCTCTGTCCCCGGAGCTAGGGAACCTTGTCGGACGGGACGCTCTGTACTCAATAAAGCCTTTTATTATTCCACACTTTGTGGCTCTGGCCCCCTTCCTTCTTCCTCGGTGGGGAAAAATACCTTATATTCGGTGCTGAAACCTGGGAGGAGTTGAAGTCCGCAAGGACCGCTCCTCTTCCCTTCCCCTCCAAGAAAGAACCAGGACCTCCAACCTTCCACCCACTGTGGCACAGGTGCGGTAAGTCCCCTGCCTCCAGTCTCCCCTCAGTTCTTTCCCCCAAGACTCCCTGTCCGAAACCGCAGCTGCATCAGGGACCTCTTTCCATTCCAAGTGCGTATGTGCCCATGGAGACGTCCCGAGCACATCCACTTTACCTAACCATCCAATGGCCAGAGCTTGAGTTGCAGGACGCCAATTCTCAATGCTGACCACTCCAAGGACTGAGGATGGCCGTGGGGCACAGGAATCTAAACCTAATCCAAAAACACTCCTGGAATTGCCTTATCTGAAATCTCTCCCTCCCTAAACAAGAAGAAACTGTTCTTCTCCACTGTGGCCAGACCACAGAACCCACTGGAAAATCAAACCAGGTAGCCTCCTGAAGGAACTTTCGGTTTAAACACCCTCACCAATTTAACTATCGCCAAAAGAACTGGGAACTGGTTGGAGATCCCTTACATTTAGGGCTTCTAGTTATTCGCGCTCCTGTCCTAATCTCTGTGCCACCTGTTCTACCAAGCAGGTCCTTCTTTAAGGCCAGAGAAACCTCACCTAAAACCTCTGCTCCTAATCTTTCTTTCCTCCTTCGCCCGACCCCCAACTCTCTCCCCCTCCTGCCTGACTCCCGGGGGTGCCCCTTTCTCAGGACCCCTTTCTGGTCCCTCTGCAGACCTCTCTTGCTCAGGTCTCTTCCCTCCAAGAACCCCCTCCCCTCCCTTCTCTGGATCCTGTTTCTCATTCACCCGCAATAACCAGTCTCTCTTTCTCCTCCTCTGCTGGCCAGAGGCCCCTCCCTTCTCCACTGTGTTCTTAAACCCCTCTTCCGCCAGCCCATTCTCAGTCTGCCATCGGTTCTTACACTGGTTTGCAGGACTCCAAGGCCCAACCCCAATTTTCTTGCAGGAAGTTTGACTCTGGTGTTTCTGGCCAGATCTGGGTGCCGTGCTCACCAGGAGCCCACCTCCTCTTATTCTCTACCCCAAACCCCTATCTGGGACCTGTGAACATGGCATTGAAAGTTTTTAATGGTCCCAGCTAATAGAAAAAGGCCAAGGCTGTTTGCCAGGCTCACATGCAGCAGAAGGTAACACTCCAAACCCAGGCTCTTGTGGCAGCCCTCAGGCCAGCACAGCAACAGGCACAAGGCACAGGAGGTGCCCAACCCAAGTCTGGGCCGCAGAGAGAAATCCCACCACTAGGTTGCTTTAAATGTGGCAAGCAGGATCACTGGTCCTAACAGTGCCCCTGCCCGCAGCTGCCTACTGAGTCCTGCCCTGACTGCAAGCAGCCCGGTCACTGATGGAGCTATTGCCCCTTTGGACAACAGGCTTTTCCTCAGCGTCTCTACGAGGAGGACAAGCCACTCAGATGGGAAGCCAAGCTAGCCAGATGGGCCCACCACTCACACTCCTAGACATCATGGACAGCTGACACGGCCTGGACTCGGAGTCTCCCCATCATCCTCACCAAACCCAGGGCAATGCCGCAGGAACGGGCAAGTCCATTTCATTTTTTGTGGACACGGGGGCTACCTTCTCTGTTTTGCCATCACACTTTGGACCTCTAGTTCCCTCACAGTTCTCAGTTACGGGAGTGAATGGCACCCCTTTCTTTCCCCTTCATACACCACTCCTGACATGCAGGTTTTCCCCTTTGTACGCCACTCCTGGCATACAGTTTTGCCTCAAATTTGCTAGTCCCTACCCATCTACAGCTCACCAAAAGGCTGGACCCTGAAGATCCCACTATTACTCCTCTTTTTTTTTTAAATCCTTACAGGACCACATCCATGAAGTTTCTCCAGTCACAGCCAAACAGATATTCCTCCTGACACCCCTCAAAGCCACCACTTTCCGATCTCCCCCTCCCCATGATGCCCCTAATCAGCAGAAAGTAGCCAGATGAATAAGCACTGCCCCTAATTAACCCAAGAGATCAGAATGTGGGGTCGTCAGCAATGGGGGACGGTCAAGTGAGGAATCCAGACCCAGGAATTTAACTAGAACTGCCCACATCCAGGCACGCCAAAAGAAACTTCCCAGGAGCCCTCTGGAAAAATGTGACTGTCCGTCAGCCAGTGATATTTCACCACGTCATATTAGCTCGACCTCCCTAGAGACCCTTTAAATATCCCCCATGCAGGTCACCCTATGCAACTTCCCTAGCCTCTGTCCCCAGGGCTAGGGAACCTCGTCTGATGGGATGCACTCTGTACTCAATAAAGCCTTTTATTATTCCACACTTCGTGGCTCTGGCCCCCTTTCTTCTTCCTCGGTGGGGAAAAATACCTTACACTGTTGACACCTTCCAAGAAGCAGAGTCTCAATGTACTGAGAAAGTGCTCCAGAAAATGGCATTTTGCCACTTATTTTATACATCAGAATCAAAGCGGAAGATATAAGGTGGTCACAGGAAATTGACTGATGATAGATTAGGGAGGTAGGAGAAAGCAAAGTGTTACAGTAATATGTTATAGTACTATAATTAAATATATAGAAAATATATAGAATAAGTTAGGATACATAAAACCAGTGGCCACCACCATGGCCTTAAATGGCCTTGTAGGTTCACCTTGGATTCAGGCACACAGTAAAAGAACTGTGGAGCCAGAAAATGGTGGGCCATCCCGTTTATTAAAGTCTCGTAATGGCAGATAAGCAAACAGGCAGGGAAAACGCTTCCCTTTCTCCCTCCGGACTCACCCAGACTTACAGGTCTCTACAAGCAAAACAGCACTCCCCAACAGAACAGGCCAGGCTGAAATCTCAGGGCTCCCAAGCTCCTCAGAGACCTCTTTCTCTCTCTCTCTCTCTCTCTCTCTCTCTCTCTCCCCCCTTTCCAGCAAAACAAGCTAGGGGAAAAAACTCTTCTCCAGTAAATAGCAAACAATCGCCCCTCCCAAGCAGGAAGTCCATCTGCAGTGTGCAATCTGCAGCCCGGGGGCAGCAGCGCAGCCTTCCGTACACTGTACACAGGGTGCTGCCCAATACAAGCAAGCAAACCTAATAAACACTTGTTTACCCAACAGGATATAATATTAAAAGCCATTAAAGCAAGTGAATAAGGCTATGCTCTCTGGGGAAGAGCTAACCTCGTGTGTAGAGATGTGACAGGCAAGGCCATGCATGCCCTCTGCGCAGGGCCCAGTTAGTGTGTGTATGAAATTATACGTAGATAAAAGGAGCTCCCTGCGAGGAACTCCCTAAAAGTGGCTTGATGTGATAATCCCATAGATTAACACCTGTTAGAAGGTAGATGCCAGAAAGGGTACTTAAGCCAAGGGGGCCCCAGTTGCAGTCAGTCATCCAGACTCCAACACTGAGCAAAGATCTGACCAAAGACAACTGAGAAAAACATGCTGACAGGGCCTCATTAAGCTCCACCTAGGCATGCATAGGATCTGTGAGTAATAAACTGCTCTGTGTAATTCTAGCAACCAACCTGAGGGTCAGTCATGTCTGTCCTCCGGTGGCGATTGGTCTCGGTACCAGTAAGTAGAATCCTCACAGCCGCCTCAAGAGCAGTCTTGAAGAAGCTGCCAGCCCTGCCCTTAAACAGGAGTGTCCCACTGCATGGGGAAGTCAAATCGGGGATGCCTGATCCAGATAAACAGAGCTCAGGCTCTACTGGAACTCAAAGCATGGCAACCTCTGGGATTGGATAAAAAGTAAAACTGTACACACTGAAACTTCTTTTGTGTAGACAGGAATAAGATAGTTAATAGTTAATTACCATGATGATAACAACAATGAGGGGGACTGTTGGTTCCTGCTCTGATGGGATGCCTGCCCTGAGGGGGACAGGAAAAGATTACCCTCATATTTCAAAGGCTATTCTCAGGTACATTATTGTAGATGCAAAAGACAACAGACAGGCTCAATTAAGGTAAACATTGACTGACCTTTGTTTAGAGAAAAATACCACCCTAGGACATGACTACACCCACCATGAACTGCTTTTGGTTAGAAAGTATTTATTTCAGACCATCCTGTGTGCTTACTTTAGGTCTCTGAGTCCACAGGGCCATCGTGCCAGGCTTCACCTTCCCTCTGTCAGGTCAGCTTGTGACCCCTTTTTTTTCCACAAATGCATATTGAGATGTTTGCCTAGCCCTGGCCGGTTGGCTCAGCGGTAGAGCATCGGCCTGGTGTGCGGGGGACTCGGGTTCAATTCCCAGCCAGGGCACATAGGAGAAGCACCCATTTGCTTCTCCACCCCCCCTCCCTCCTCTCTGTCTCTCTCTTCCCCTCCCGCAGCCAAGGCTCCATTGGAGCAAAGATGGCCCGGGCGCTGGGGATGGCTCCTTGGCCTCTGCCCCAGGCGCTAGAGTGGCTCTGGTTGCAGCAGAGCAACACCCCGGAGGGGCAGAGCATCGCCCCCTGGTGGGCAGAGTGTCGCCCCTTGGTGGGCGTGCTGGGTGGATCCCGGTCGGGCGCATGCGGGAGTCTGTCTGACTGTCTCTCCCCGTTTCCAGCTTCAGAAAAACACACACACACACAAAAAAGAGATGTTTGCCTAAAAGTGTCCAGACCTCTGTTTCAGATGTATTCATGTTCTAGAAGAATAATAAGCCAGTAGTGGGTCATTCTATTAAACTAAATATCTGTAGATCAGGACTGAATTGAGAAGAAGGCCAGTTTGGTAGGATTAGGGTTTATCTCGGCAGTAATGAACCTAAGAGCAGATAACCTGCTAAATTGCAATACAGGGTACACCAGTGGTTCTCAAAGTGTGCGCCAGGGCACACTGGTGTGCCCTAGAAGATTTCCAAGTGCGCCTTATGGTATTCCAGAGAAATATGTGCCTGTTGGGGACCAAAAAACCAACAGGGTTTTTGGAGTTTAGATTTTTGGGGGCCAGAGGTGTGGGGAATTGGCTGTAAACTGACAGTTTGCCCAACCCCACACCTCATTTGCCTGATTAGTTGCAAAATGCTGTTAAGCTGTGATGCTGTATTGTTTACACTACCCCCTATGTTCTCCAGAAAGACTGGAGGCAAGTTTCTTCTATCCTTTGTTTGGTGTAAAGTTAAGATGATATGTATGTTGAGGGTTTTCTGCACTCAACACAACTAAGAGTAAAAAGAGAGGAATTCTTCAATGTATTGACGAGGAAATGAGAGTTTGCCTTTCAGATATATGCCCAAACATTGAAGAAATCACTAGGACACATCAGGCTCATGTTTCTCATAAACACAAGAATGAAAAAAACTTAACACATTCACGCCGGGACCTGCTGAATTTACTAAATCTTACTAAGAATGTATCTATAGGCCTGACCTGTGGTGGCGCAGTGGATAAAGCGTCGACCTGGAATGCTGAGGTCGCCGGTTCAAAACCCTGGGCTTGCCTGGTCAAGGCACATATGGGAGTTGATGCTTCCAGCTCCTCCCCCCCTTCTCTCTCTCTGTCTCTCTGTCTGTCTCTCCCTCTCCTCTCTAAAATGAATAAATAAAAATAAATAAATAAAAAATTTAAAAAAAATGAGAAACTTCTTAAAAAAAAAAAAGAATGTATCTATATATATATATAAAAACTTTTTTGTCATTTTTTTAATTTTTTAACCCCTCTTTTTTACAAATTCTAAAAAGCATAACTCAAAAAACATAACATAAAAATGTTTTTTAATGTCAGAATAAATTTATTTTGTCATATTTATTTCATTTAATTATCATAAAAGCATGCTTGGACTTTATATTTTTTTCTTTAATATTTGACTTAATTACTACAACATATTTCTCAGAAACTTGTATATAGTATGCCTACAATTATTTGTAGGATTTTAAATATGCCCCGACTTCAAAAAGTTTGAGAACCACTGGGGTACACTCTTATTTTCTTGTTTTTTCTTTTTTTTGTGACAGAGACAGAGAGAGTCAGAGAGAGAGACAGATAGGGGCAGACAGACAGGAAGGTAGAGAGATGAGAAGCATCAATTCTTTGTTGCAGCACCTTAGTTGTTCATTGATTGCTTTCTCATATGTGCCTTGACCCAGGTGCTACAGCAGACAGAGTGACCCCTTGCTCAAGCCAGCAACCCTGGGCTCAAGCTGGCAAGCCTTGCTCCAACCATATGAGCCCACAATCAAGCTGGCAACCTCAGGGTCTCAAACTTGGGTCCTCTGTATCCCAGTCCGATGCTCTATCCACTGCGCCACTGCCTGGTCAGGCTACGCTCTTATTTTCCATGCTGGACAGACACTTCTACTGAGTTTATATCCACTTTCCATTAGTCTGAGGTGAATAAGTAAGATCTGTATACCACAATCCACACCCCTCCCAACTCTTGCAGACATTAGCTAATCAATTACAATGCTCTCTCCTGCCTGCTGCAGGACTCAGCCTTATTATTTTCAATTAATAAGAGTTGGTATGAGAGCAAAAAAAATTGATAAAAGTTGGTATGAGAGCCAAAAATACTGATGAGTTGGTATGAGAGCCAAAGAAATTGGCTTCCCACCTTGAGCTAGCTATTCTATTATCTTCTGAGATGCCTTACTCAAAATTAATAATTGCACTGAGTTCAAAAATTAAAACTGCAAAATAATGTAGAACAGGAAGAGTTTGGAACTACAAAATCTTCTTTATAATTACTATGTGTATCCTTAGAGTAAGAAGTTCTGTTTTCAATTCAGGTTTTCTGTAATCAACACACAATAGTATAGTGTTTAATAATCTTCACAGACTCGTCATATACAGGTTTTTGTAATTTGAGTCTTACTGTAACCTTGGTGATAATGGAGGAAAGAATTAAACAAAAGCAAGAAATTACCAGAATGTATACAAACTTGAGGCTTTGGTAATTTTGCTTTGAGGATTTCAAATAGCAAAGAAGTACTGGTTTCCACAGTGCAGAAAGGGGCTTATTATTCCTCCTCTTAATTTAGTGCTAACCACTCTCTTCAACCTGCTGTTTGGACCTTCACATCTAAGAATTTTCTTTGCATTTTTACCTCAGTATTTTGGGGGTTAAATTAACATCTGTTCCATGATCTGAAGCCAAATTTGATCTTAAAAACAGAAGGAATCATCAAATTAATATGTTTGAGGAACACTTCACACATTTTTTACTATAGAAAAAAAATCACATTTTTCCTAGATCTAACACATTTCAGTACAAGTGATCATAAGTATAGGATATTAAACCATACCTTTGTTAACCACAATTTGACATCACAGACATCTTTTCCTCTAATAAAAAAGTAAATCATCCTGAATAACTATTGAGATCCTTTCAAAATTTGAGCCTCCTGCTTTGAATCACCTAATATAGAGAACATGTATGAATTAATCCCACTGACTGTCTTATAACTTGATTTTTAGCTGCTAATGCAAACTTGTCATTTGTATCTTACAACTATCATATCCTTTATAATGATGGCTCAAATTGTGTAAGGTTCAAAAAGAAATAAAAGCCCTGACACAAAAAGCTAGTATAGAAAATCACACAATTTCTTTTTTTTTACTTTTTGTGAATTGTCAGCAAAAATGCTCACTCATAAAATCCAGCTTATAAAAATGCTAGTGATGTTAAACAAATGGATCTCACTCTACTCAAAGCACCTACCTTATTTTTCTGTGTCTTGCACTCTGGTACTTCTATCTTAGATTTGAGAGATTAATAACAAAGTTGGAAATGCAATTTCTATGAAATATTTCCATGTCACTGTGTTTTTTTATTCCCAATCTGTTCAGGAGTAGAAAGCCTGGAGCCAGGAAAAGTATGTGACCATGCTATTATTCAATCATTAGTAAAAACAATTTAGAAATATTTTCTTTTAAACACTGTTTGACTGAGGAGGGGGACATATAGTCAGAGAAGTAAGCACTCATGCTGATTATTGACAAATTTAACTTACCCGGCACATTAAAGTGCCCACCCGTCACTAACTGCTGCTCAGGGACTTGACTGCTTTCCAACATTCTGTTAACCTGAGATGAAACTAAGGGGGAGAAAAAAGTGCTTTTACTCTTGAAAGTGGGTACTTTCTCAGTAAACAACATAAAAATTTAATAGTACTGTTTTTATCATACATCTGAAAGATATTTACTCACTGATTTTGGGAATTAATTTCCTAGTAGGATGAATAAAAAATTATTTTCTAAGATTTCCTTATTTGGTAAGTTTTGAAAACACCATGTAGCAACAAACTTTCTATGTTGGCAAAACTGAAGAAAAATAGAGTTGGTAAAAACACATTCATTAGTTGGCAGTTTTGTGTACATGAGTCTTAGACTTCTTACTCCAACTCTCCCTACCTATGTGACTTTGGGAAAGTCTTAATATTTCTAAAATTCTGGGTTTTCATCTATAAATTGAAATTGTACTCTTTTCTCTTAGACTGGTGCTAAGCAGAAGCACATGTGCCCTTTGTCAATAACTTGTGGGAACAGAGGGAGGAGAGCAGGAGTGTATCAGAAGTAGAATGATGAAAGAAACAGATCCCAGGTTCAAATTCATACCAAAATTTTTTTTTTCCTAACAGTGTGTATGTACAAAAGCCACAGACTCAAGATGATGCCATGGAAATCGTGTTCTGCCATGGAGTTCCAAAGAAAGAAGTCCAAAGACCCACATGTGTGTGTGTGTGTGGGGGGGGGGGGTGATGAGGCTTTTCTGAAAAGATTTCTTTAGGGTTGAAATGGAAGGCTGCCCACAGGTTCTCAATGTCTGATCTCTGTGCAACCTGCCATGGAAAAAAGTACAGCTTTATCAAGCTTAATACAAAGATTAGCATGCAGATATTCTATGTCGTGATTCAGTCCAATTAGATGTGGTCTGGCTGGCATAGTCTGTCCCTGGCTGGGCTCTGGTTGGTGCTGTGTCCAGGCTTGGAGACAATAAAGCTGCCCCAGGGACTTTTTAGGACTACATAGCTACTTTCCAGAGAGAGAGAGAGAGAGAGAGAGAGAGAGAGAGAGAGAGAGAGAGAGAAAGAGAGCTTCTTTGTTGAGCTTTGGGAAGACTAGGCTTTCTCTAAACTAACCAATTAGCTTTTTAATCTTCCCTGGACTTGCTGTTGGTTCCTCCCACTAACCAATCAGATCCTTCTTCTAGGATAGACTGACAGACCTCTGTGTCTGCCACCTTGGCTTCTACTGGCATGCCTCAAAGTAGAAGCAGTATCCTAGCGAGCCTGAAGAACAGGTCCTTCCTCTCTGCAGGTGTTAATCCTCTCAGCAGGGCAAGGCTGCCATCCCCTACAGCAGGGGTCCGGAAACCTTTTTGGCTGAGAGAGCCATGAACGTCACATATTTTAAAATGTAATTCCATGAGAGCCATAGAACGACTCATGTACGTTATGCATTATCCAATAAAAATTTGGTGTTGTCCCAGAGGACAGCTGTGATTGGCTCCAGCCATCCGCAACCATGAACATGAGTGGTAGGATATGAATAGATTGTAATACATGAGAATGATTTATATTTTTAAAGTTATTATTTTTTTTAATTAAAGATTTGTTTATGAGCCAAATGCAGCCATCAAAAGAGCCACATGTGGCTCAGGAGCCATAGGTTCCCGACCCCTGCCCTACAGTATCTGAAGCTGCAACCTCTCAGTGAAGCAAGTAGGCTCTTTAATTTCTTATTCCCTTTGCTCCCAAGCCCTTATTAATATCTAACTACCTGCACTGATGAAGGGATCCCAGTCCCATTCACAAGCAAGTCTTGCTGCTGAAAGAAGAGCATAAGGAGCAGGACTTAGGAAAATAAGGTGAAATGGAGAGGGAAAAAAATCACTGATTTGTTAGTTTACCTATTTTGCATAAATTCCCATGTAGCCAATTCAAAGGTCCTTAACTTCAAATGTATTTATATATAATGCACTCATTACTCCTTTACAGATTCAAGCCACAACCTGAAGAGATGAATAGCATCTAATTACATATCAAAGAAGAGGCCAAATTCCTGAAACTGTAGTTGAAGTTAAACACATTCTGTTTAAATGCCCATAATTTCATGTGCCTTGCAGGCCTGAGTCTTTAAGATAGGATCCTCAGTAACACAGCTGCCTGAGTAGTCATCTAACAGGACAGTGACAGGAACCACCACCCTACAGAGTGCTCAGTATATTTTCTTACAACTTGCTGGTGTAAACAGTCACAAATAATAGTTTCTATTCTTGAACTATGATTCCTCTTTTTATTTTTCCTTCTTTTCCAGGTGAGAGGAGGGGAGATAGAGAGACAGACTCCTGCATGTGCCCCAACTGGGATCCACTGGGCAACCCCCATCTGGTGCCAATGCTGTGCCTATCTGGCACCATGCTGTCAACCAAGCTATTCTTAGAGCCTGAGGCGGAGGCTCCACGGAGCCACCCTCAGCACCTGGGCCAATGCCCTCGAACCAATCAAGCCATGGCTGTGGGAGGCAAAGAGAGAGGGAGAAAGAAGAGGGAAGAGAAGGGATGGAAAAGCAGATGGTCGCTTCTCCTGTGTGCCCTGACTGGAAATCAAACCCAGGACATCCACATACCAAGCTGACGCTCTACCACTGAGGGTCTATGATTCTATTTTTAATTGAGAAAAAAAAAAAAAAAGAACAGCATTTGAATGAATAATTTTAGTACTATATATGACCTAATTTGTACTGGTAGACAGAGAAAAACCTTCTACTCTGGACCCCAGAATGCTCCCCAAGTACAGATGACCCAAGGTGATTTCTTATCCAAAATTCTCCTGGAGAAATATTTCAAGATGGGTATTGTCATACTCACAACTCAGTGATTTAACTTTACAAGAAAGCAAAGATTCTCAGTTCTCAGAAAACTGCCAGAGACTTAATGCCCAGGAATGGTGGCCAGCCACTAGCTCAGTTACTTTACTATGAGAGAACTTTTGAGGTTAAAGTAACCACCACACCCTTCCTCTAGCTGAGATTTCACATGATCTTCTCACACCCACTGGACACCTGATACCACTGGTCTCCCAACAGTGATACCTTTCCTTTCTGATCTTGCTCCTTGGTTCTGGCTTCAGACTATAAAGAGGATGGGAAATGGATTTTTTCTCTACATAATCCTCTTAATTGGATGGAGTAAATTTAACATGTTGGGAAAATAGTAGAGACAGAAAGTGAATATTATATTGGGAGACAGCTGTTAGAAATAGTTTTGGAATCAAACTCTGATGGGTATGAATGCTGACCCTAAAGTGTGCTAGTTAATTTCAGACAATTACTTGGACTCTACATCTTATTTTCTTCATCTGTAAAATGGATCTAAATAAGTAAGAAAGAAATTAAATGTTGAGATCAATCACTTACTGGGTACATATTTGACATGGGATGTTGAACATCAAGGCAATAGATTTTTTTAGTGTAAAATCAAAAAGAAGCTTAAAATATCTATCCAGGAGAATTCTGATTAGAAAAGTCTTAGCTATAGATAAGAAAAGAAAACAAATATACACTTGTTAAATACATATTATTTTTCAGACATTGTGTCAGCTCATTTTTGTTATCTTATTTCAGTCTCAAAACAATCTTTGTTATTAAATGTTGCAAATAGTGTGACTCTACAGGAAAGAAAACAAACCGAAGAGACTTTATATCACTTACACAAACCTATCCAGCTTACTTGAGGCAAAGATGAGATACTAACAGAGGTGGATCCAACTTACAAACTCATGTTTTTATCAAACCAACGTTCAGTGAACACTTTACACCAAGAATTGTTATAGATGAATCAGTTTGCCTAATGTCAAGACAGAACATCTTAAGTTATGATGCACTTAAAACAATTTCAATAGGTTCAACAAAGAAAAGACACAACAATTAGCACTCCTAAGCTCAAGAGGAGGTAAAGAGCTTGCTCATTTTAATTGTTATCAGACCCATTAGCTGTTTTATTTAATTATTCTGACCTTTACTTCTTAGGAAAGTACCCTTTGCAGGATAATGTAAAAGAAACATTAAAGAAGCCAACCTTATAAAAACCTCTTTTTTTCACAAGGAGGAAACTTTACAGGTGCCAGTAGATTTAGTGGTGTGCCTTATAGTACGGAAAAACCAGTCTTGACAACTGCTGCACTTAGGTTAATATTTCACTATTATTTAGCAACTTCCCATCTGAGGGTTTCTGAGAGCTTTATAACTTTACAAACATTTCTGCAGTCAATATTTTTCTTTTTCTAAATAAATATAAATTCTGCTTGAATTAACCAGGGAAAAAAGCACAATGGCTGCTCCATTGCTTCATTGGCATTAGCTGTGGCCACCACTGGACTCCAGCTACACCTTTTTATATAACTGTTACAGCTCTTATCACATTGTGCCATAATTATTCATTTATACAGTCTCTCTAAATAGCCAGTGAGCAACTTGATGGCAAACACTGTGTCTTATTCACCTTAGCACAATTTCAATTCAACAGCTATTTAATGAGCCAGGGTCTCTGTGCCAGAGTCCAAGCTAGATGGTCAGGCTATCAAGACAAATAATACAGCACTGGCCCTAGGGAATGCTGTAGACAAGTGGAAGGACAAGCACGTCAACTGATCATTTCAACACAATGTTGGAGAAACTATTGTGGATATACAGATCCAGCACGAACCTGAGCTGGTGAGAGAATAGCAGGCCCCAAGTCCTGTTTGGGTGGTTCAGAGAAGACTTCTAGAGGAGGATTCAGCTATGACCTGATGATGTGTATCTCTAGTTACTAGTGAAGAAAGTGAAAGACAGCAAACTTTCACTGAAAAATCCTAGAATAGAGGGAAGAAAGAAGAAAGAAAGATGCAGAGGCAAGACTGGACTAGTGAATACTTTTTATTTCCACCGAAGATCTGGGTGTGTATATTTTTACCCCTTCATCACATTTCTTAGATTGCATTCACCCTTTAAGACCTAGTGAGAGATAGACAGATGGACAGACAGACAAGAAGGGAGAGAAATGATAAGCATCAACTCGTAACGTAAATTTTTTTTAGTTGTTCATTGATTGCTTCTCATATGCACTTTGACCAGAGTGGCCCAAGCCAAGCCAGTGACCCTTTGCTCACACCAGTGACCTTGGGCTCAAGCCAGCAATCATAGGATTATTTTGATGATCCCACGCTCGAGTCAGCAACCCCATACTCCAAGGTTTCTACTCTAAACAACTAGATGAATTATGCCACAAGAAAGCCAAGGAACTGAGAGAGTAGACCATGTTAGAAGAATCATCTGCATAAATATTTCAATAAACAAGAACATTAACAGAAGTCATGGGGGAGAGGACTGTGAATGATTTTAATTAGAAGTAGCTAGGGAGATTATATGGTGTCCATCTCCTGCTCAGAAATCTTCTGTGTCTTTCTATTATTTTTTTTTCTTTTCTTCTTTTTTTTTTTTTCTTGTGAAAGAGAGAGAGAGAGAGACACAGGAAGGGAGAGAGATGAGAAGCATCAACTCATATTTGGAGCACACTAGTTGTTCACTGATTGTTTCTCATATGTGCCTGGACTGGGGGCTCTAGCTTAGCCAGTGACCCCTTGCTCAAGACAGTGACCTGGCCTCAAGTCAGTGGCCTTGGGCTTCAAGCTAGCAATTATGAGATTACATCAATGATCCCACGCTCAATCGGCCAACCTCTGGATCTCGAACCCGAGACCTCAGTGTCCCAGGTCAATGCTCTATCCACTGCACCACCACTGGTCAGGTTTATTACTGCTTCTTGAGGGCAGAGACCATGTCTTGTCTTCCCTGCATCTAAGTTTGGAATGCTCCATACAACCTAGTAGCTCAGTAAGTATTTATAAAACAATAAATGTCTGTCTTCCCTGCATCTAAGTTCGGAATGCTCCATACAACCTAGTAGCTCAGTAAGTATTTATAAAACAATGAATGTCTTGTCTTCCCTGCATCTAAGTTCAGAATGCTCCATACAACCTAGTAGCTCAGTAAGTATTTATAAAACAGTGAATGAATTGGATGAATGAACTATACAATAGAATAAATATATGGCTCTTCAAGATTTCTCACTTATTACCACAACCCCATCACCTACTGTCCAGAAACCTTACATTTTTCCACATTCATCCCTGGCTTGCTCATAAGTATCTCTCACTTCAAATGATTTTCCCCCATCCTGTCACCCACATGTCTCTTAAAAACCTCCTTGCGGTTCCAAATTCAGTTCTTACTTCATGTCCTCTGAGAGCAGTGACACCATACTACATCCCCAGTCATGTGGCAACTTAGTCTTGCTTTCTGCTCTGTGATCTATTAGCATCTAAAATAGCACTTCTCACCAGACCTGTGGTGGCACAGTGGACAAAGTGTCGACCTGGAACACTAAGGTCACTGGTTTCAAAACCTTGGCCTTGTCTGGTCAAGGCACATATGGGAGTTGATGCTTCCTGCTCCAACCTTCCTTCTCTCTCTTTCTCTCTCTCTCTCTCTCTCTTTCTCTCTCTCTCTCTCTCTCTCTTTCCCCTCTCTAGAAATGAATAAATCTTAAAAAAAAAAATAGCACTTCTCAGAGCCTTCTGTGAAGTTTACATTTGCCTACCTCTATAAATTATGAAGTCTAGAGCAGTAGTAGCTTTTTTGTTTATTGTATTTTTGCCTTCCTTGTTAGATATTTTTCAAAATCCTTTGCAACTGCATCACAAATTATAATTGGATTAAGTTAAAATGAATTTAAACCAGGCCTCTTCCAGCTAAACACAATTAATGTAATATCTGTACTTCCAAATTATTATCATGTGGTTTTTTTATGTTTGTTTGTTTGTATTTTAATGAACATTCTATATTTAAGAAATAAAAAAGCTCATCACTTTTGGATGATGATGAGGTCCCAGAAGCCACATGCCTCTTTCACAGTCTCATCCTCTATTCTCACCTTCCATCTACCTCCAAGTGCCCTTGAGCTCCATCCAGGCTCATCTACTTACTGTTTCCCACACACAATCTCTACAACTCTCTGCACAGGCTCTTCCCTCTGACTGGAATCTCTCTCCCCGCTTTTACCTTTGGAAACCACAACTCATTTTACTTAGCTCAATTGATACTTTCTATGCCAATGGAGAAAAACTGAGTACAGAATCAGCTGTTTCTCCAATAGCTCCTACACATAGCTCATTTTAAAGTATTTTTCTTAATCCAGTGCTTATCTATCTTGACCTCCTTTTTAACCTACCTCTGTGAATCTACTAGGGCAGAAGTTATATTCGATTATTTTTGTACCACTAGGACTTGGTATGGATTAGGAACAAGTAGGTGCTCAACAAATAATTATTGAGATAAATGAACCCAAGAACATCAGCTTGCAGCCTGATACATCTACAAGGCAATCCTGCATTCGTTATAGTTTCTTGTTGCAAAGATAAATTTTGTTAGTTGTCCTATTGCTAGCCACAGGCATGTAAATACCTCCTGTTTTAGGCAGCCCACACTGCAATGAGCTACCTTCTCCCCCCAGTAATTATAAGTACCTTTTCCCCTTAATCCCTCTGACCCTTTCAATTATTGATCATTGCTATCCAGCTGTGTAATCAGCATGAACAATAAACTGTCAGCAGTTATATTTCCATTGTAAACTATTTCGTCCACAGGTCTGGGCTCTATGTTTTTAAAGGGGTGGTGCAGGATAGAGAATGGAGAGTGTTTTCTAGTTAAGCATACTATGGAGTTTTATAAATACTCATTTCTTTTTTTTTTTTTTTTTAATAATTTTATTTTTTTAATGGGGTGACATCAATAAATCAGGATACATATATTCAAAGATAACAAGTCCAGGTTATCTTGTCGTTCAATTATGTTGCATACCCACCACCCAAAGTCAGATTGTCCTCCGTCACCCTCTATCTTGTTCTCTCTGTGCCCCTCCCCCTCCCCCTTTCCCTCTCCCATTCCCCCTCCCCCCTGTAACCACCACACTCTTATCAATGTCTCTTAGTTTCACTATTATGTCCCACCTACGTATGGAATAATACAGTTCCTGGTTTTTTCTGATTTACTTATTTCGCTTCGTATCATGTTATCAAGATCCCACCATTTTGCTGTAAATGTTCCGATGTCATCATTTCTTATGGCTGAGTAGTATTCCATAGTGTATATGTGCCACATCTTCTTTATCCAGTCATCTATTGATGGGCTTTTTGGTTGTTTCCATGTCCTGGCCACTGTGAACAATGCTGCAATAAACATGGGGCTGCATGTGTCTTTACGTATCAATGTTTCTGAGTTTTGGGGATATATACCCAGTAGAGGAATTGCTGGGTCATAAGGTAGTTCTATTTTCAGTTTTTTGAGGAACCACCATACTTTCTTCCATAATGGTTGTACTACTTTACATTCCCACCAACAGTGGATGAGGGTTCCTTTTTCTCCACAGCCTCTCCAACTTTTGCTATTACCTGACTTGCTAATAACAGCTAATCGAACAGGTGTGAGGTGGTATCTCATTGCCGTTTTGATTTGCATTTCTCTAATAGCTAAAGAAGATGAGCATCTTTTCATATATCTGTTGGCCATTTGTATTTCTTCCTGGGAGAAGTGTCTATTCATATCCTCTTCCCATTTTTTAAATACTCATTTCTGATGTTGACATAAGAAACATCCAAACCTGTAGAGAATTATTTTAGGTTGTGGGAGAAGTTTATTCATTTATTCAATATTTATTTAACACTGGAAGTCAGGTCATATTTCCCATAATAAAGACACCGTCACTAAATCCAACTCTAAACTAATGATCCCCATAGATATTAAACAGATATGCACTTTTGATTGTTTTTAGGTTTTAACTCAGGGTTGAAAAAAGTCATAAGAAAATACTAAGAAATGTGAGTGCAAAAAACTAAATTTTTATTTTTATTTTATTTATTTATTTAGCAAGAGAGGGATAGAGAAAGAGACAGGAATGGAGAAAGTTGAGAAGCCATCAACTCATAGTTGCTGCACTTTAGTTATTCATTGATTGCTTCTTAAACATGCTTTGACCGGGGGGCTTCAGCCGAGCCACTGACTCCTTGCTCAAGGCAGTGACCCTAGCCTCAAGCCAGTGGCCTTGGGCTTCAAGCCAGTGACCATGAGATCACATCAATGATCCCACACTCAAGCAAACAACCTCAGGGTTTCAAACCTGGGACCTCAGCATCTTAGGCCAGTGCTCCATCCACTGCACCACCATCAGTCATGCATAATATTTTATTTTTTAATTACAGTTTATGTATAATATTCTATTAGTTTCAGGTTTATAACCCAGTAATTACATATTTATATAACTTACAAAGTGATCATCTATTTAAGTCTAGTATCCGTCTGGCACCATACAAAGTTATTACAATATTATTTGACTGTATTCCCAATGCAATATTTAGCATCCTCATGATAATTTTGTAACTAATCTGTGCTTCTTAATCTTTTCACCTTTTTCACCAATCCCCCAAACCTTCTTCCCCTTTGCCAACTATCAAAATGTTCTATCTGAATCTGTTTCTGGTTTTTTTGTTTGTTTGTTTGGTTTTGGGGGTTGTTGGGTTTTTTTGTATTTTTCTGAAGTTGGAAACAGGGAGGCAGTCAGACAGACTCCTGCATGCGCCTGACCGGATCCACCCGGCATGCCCACCAGGGGGCGATGCTCTGCCCATCTGGGGCATCGCTCTGTTGCAACCAGAGCCATTCTAGCGCCAGAGGCAGAGACCACAGAGCCATCCTCAGCGCCCGGGCCAACTTTGCTCCAATGGAGCCTCAGCTGCGGGAGGGGAAAAGAGAGACAGAGAGGAAGGAGAGGGGGAGGGGTGGAGAAGCAGATGGGCGCTTCTCCTGTGTGCTCTGGCCGGGAATCAAACCTGGGACTCCTGCACGCCAGGCCGATGCTCTACCACTGAGCCAACCGGCAAGGGCCTGTTTCTGTTTTGTTTCTTTATTTTGTTCTTTAGATTCTACATATAAGTGAAATCATATGCTATTTCTCTTTCTCTGAATGAGTTCACTTAGCATAATACTCTATAGGTCTGTCCATGTCACAAATGGTAAGATTTCATTTATTTTTATGGCCAAGTAATATTGCATTGCATACAAGTACCCCCTCTTCTTTCTCCATTTATCTATTGATGGACATTTAGTTTGCTTCCATATCTTGGCTATTGTAAATAATGCTGTAGTGAACACATGAATTCAAATGTCTTTTCCAATTAGTGTTTTGGATTTCTTTGGATAAATACCCAGAGGTTATAATATTTGTTTTAAAGTCTATTTTGTCTGGTATAAGTATTTATATCCCAACTTTTCTTTTTCATTTCTATTTTCATGAAATATCTCTTTCTATCCATTTACTTTTAGTCAGTGATGGGATTCAGCCAGTTCACACTGGTTCAGCAGAACCAATACCTAATTTTTTGTTGAGTTTGGCGAACCAGTTGTTAAAATGGCACTTGTAATCAGGGTTCTCTCTAAGGTGGGTGCCTGGAAGCCATCCCATGTGGAAATCACAAATTTACTTTCCTTACCCTTTTTTAACATTCATCTGTGCAACAACGTGTTCTAAGCACCCATAGTAATGTTTATTCTGTTCATCAGTAAAGGAATGGGATCCTACTCGTACAGTGAAAAGATGGTTAAGCATAAATCACACAGACAACGGATGCTCGAATAAAAGCAAAGAAAATTGCAAATGAGGACACCAATCAAGAAGCAATTTGAAAATATCTTAAATAACAGTTTTATTGTTTTTTTCAGGTATTATTTAATATTTTTCATTAATATTTTATAACTGATTTTTAATATTTTAACTGGTTGTTAAATTATTTGAATCCCACCACTCTTTTTAGTCTATGTGTGTCTTTTGACCTGAAGTGAGTCTCTTGTGGACAGTACATGTATGTTTTATTATCTATTCAGCTACCCTGTACCTTTGATTGAAGAAATTAATCCATTTTCATTTAAAGTAATTGTTGATAAATGTGTTTACTGACATTTTATTGTTCACATTTTTTATCTTTTTTTTTTTTTCTTTCTTCCTAAAGAATACAGGGCGTCCTCGGGTTACAACAGACTTGACATAGGACATTTCGAGTTTATGACTCTCATTCCCATAAAAAAAATTTTAAAATTGAGACATGAGTATTTCAGCTTACGCTGTTAGCATCATACTTACGGAGTAACTGGGTGAACTAGTTTGGTTATGCAGGGTGGAAGAATACACAATATTATTTTTTGTGTGTGGTTTAGTTATATTTTTATGTTATAGATTATGATTTTACAACTGTGTTAGGATAGGTAAGTGACTTAGGCTAAGGTGTGTTTTGACTTACACCAAAATTCAGGTTTTGTTACTGTCATTGGAATGGAACTGTGTTGTAACCCAAGGAGATCCCCTGTACCCTTTAACATTTCTTGTAATACTGGTTTGGTGGTACTGAAGTCCTTTAGCTTTTTCTCATCTGGCAAGCTCTTTATCTATCCTTTGATTTTAAATGATAGCTTTTCTGGGTAAGGTAATCTTGGTTAAAACCTTGCTTTTCATCACGTTGAATATTTCTTGCCTATCCCTTCTGGCCTGCAAAGCTTCTGTTAAAAAGTTAGTCCCTTTTAGGTAATTAATTGCTTTTCTCTTGCTGCTTTTAATATTCTCTTTTTGTCTTTAACCTTTTGTGTTTTAATATGATATATCTTAGTGTGAGACTCTTGAGTTCATCTTGTTTGATGAACTCTTCACTTCCTGGATTTGTATATCTATTTCCTTCACCAAGTTAGGAAAGTTTTTGTCATTAATTTTTCAAATAGGTTTTTAATTGCTTGCTGTCTCTCTTCTTCTGGCATCTCCATGATTTGAATGTTGGTATGTTTGTTTTTTCCATAGGACCCTTAACCTATCTTCATTTTTTTGGATTCTTTTTCTTTATTCCTTTTGCTGTTCTGATTGGGTGTGTTCTGCTACTTTATTTTCCAAATCACTAATAGGATCCTCTGCTTTATCTAATCTACTGTTGACTCCTTATAGTGTATTCTTCATTTCAGTTATTGTATTCTTCATTTCTGATTGGTCCTTTTTATGTTTTCTGTCTTCATTTTTATGTCCTTTTTGTTGAAGTTCTCACTGAGTTGATCTATTCTTCCCCTAAGTTTATTGAGCATATTTATAACCAGTATTTTTTTTAAAGATTTTTTTAATTTTTATTTATTGATTTAGAAAAAGGAGAGGGAGAAAGAGAGAGAAAAATGGGGAGGAGAGGGAAGCATCAACTTATGGTAGTTGCTTCTTGTATGTGCCTTGAACGGGCAAGCATAGGGTTTTGAACTGGCAACCTCAGCCATCCCAGGCCAACATTTTATCCACTGCACAACCACAGGTCAGGCTATAACTAGCGTTTTGAACTCTGCATCTGGTAGATTGCTTATCTCCATTTTGTTTAGGTCATTTTATGGAATTTTGTCCTGTTCATTCATTTTGTCCTGTTCGTTCCTGTTCATTCATGTTTCTTTGTCTCATCATTTTGGCAGTCTCCCTGTATTTGTTACTGTGCATCAGGTAGAGCTGATATAGTTCCTGGTCTTGGCAGAGTGGCCTTATATTAAAGGTGTCTTGTGAAGCCCACTGGTATATACTCTGTAGTCGCCTGAGTGGGGCGCTCCATGTTTGTCCCCTATGTAGGTTGTGTGTACCCTTCTGATGTAGTTGAGCCTTGATTGCTGTTGGCAAGTCAATGGAGGTATTGATCCCTCAGATCAGTTGACTGCAAGGACTGACTGTGACTACAGTAGAGGAGCTATTGGGCTGGGGCCCACTCCACAGAGTACTTCTTGCTTCAGTAGTGCTCTGATGCTCATCGAGTCCAGATCTTGAGTATGCTGCTTGTGGAGGTAGTTGTGTGGTGTTCTGATGTGATCTGAAGCTATGTACTGTGTGCTTTGGCTCTGGGGCTCCCAGGAGATGCAGGCCTATGCCCTGCTCAGGGACACTTGGCATGAGGTACAAAGGATTTTCAGATGGCTGCCACTTGGGCTAGGAGAAGCCAAGCTAAAAACTGAGGCTGACTACCACTAGTTCCTGGCCTCGGGCTACTTAGTAAGAGGTATGTATGGGACACATGGAGGCCAGATGTTGCTTATTCAGGGTTTGTAAACCTTTAAGAGATTTTAGGATAGTCCAGAATATGAGCCAAGACAAGCCATTTGTATGGAATGCCTCAAACCTTTGGAGAATTTTTGTAGAAGATTATTTCAGCCAAACTGACAATATGCCAGGAAATCAGATCTCACATGCTCTGCTCAAGGACCGTTTTGTAGTTCTTTTTATACATTTGGAATTAATGAGAGAACATAAGAAAGATTACCCAAACATGGGAGAAAGCAAGGCAGGGAAATCTCTATGATTAGATTACAGAAGAGTTAGCAAAATTATGTGCACCCTTAAGGGTTGTTAAACCTCTGAAGGAACTGAAAAAAAAAGATTACTCTAGCATCTCAAAGGTGTGCTAACATAGATGCATAAGAACAATGAACAGAGCTTGCTTGAGGCAAAGATAAACCTTTTACTAAAGAAGTTATAGGCCTACCCAACTTGATGGGGCATCAATACCCACCACAATCTGCCCAAATAAGAACTTTTTATCAGCCACCCTGTAAGGTTCCTTGCAGTCACAGAACTTGTCAGCTTTACCACATAGCCCTTTTTTGTTCACACTGATCATACATTCAAATATGCATGCATCCTGAAAGTAATTACCAAAATAGTTCTGACATAAATATGCTTAAAATACAAGAAGCATTTCCCAACTTAGACACCACTAATCTGACTCTGCCCTGACCCTGTAATTTCATACTAAAACCACCTAATTTCACTGAGTCTCACTTTACTCCATGAACAAAATGGTTCTCTACAACTGGAATATCAACACAGGATTATATAAGAAAGGAACAAAGAATCAGGGTTTAGCTTTCCTTCCCCCCCCCCCCCCCATGAGATTTTCAATGCCAAAGTCTCCTGCCTCACTCAAAAATACATCTGTGGACCAGCATGGGGTTCTGTAATAACTCTAACTGAAAGTAACCTCACAGGGCAATCTGATCATAAATTCCTAACTGGGCAGGTCATGGTGGGTAATCACATTCAGGCCTGTAAAAGGTTTATGTTTGTCATTAAGCAGTCGCTGTCTGTAGTTTTTTTGTGTCTAAGTTAACACACCTTTGAAATGACTTTTGTTTCAGACCCCTGGGAAGCATTACCACCCTCAAGAGAGCACATTATCTTATTAACCATCTGTTGGGCAGATAAAATGTATTATGCTCACTTTGTTAAAGAGGCCGTTGCCCAGGTGATATTAATGTGTGTTGAGAATTGTTGTAGCCTGAGGCTTGGTTTTGGGATTAAGCCTGTCCCACCCTTTTTGGTGTGAGGTGGTACAATCCTATCATGCCTCATAGAAGTGATTTTGTATTAGAGACTTCCCCATTATGTATTGTAAAGCCAGGAGCCACAGCCAGCATCAGAGCTGCCTGGCTCATGCAGGTTCGCATTGGATTCGGACAGTCGGCAAAGAAACAGTGGAGCCAAAAACTGGTGGGCCATAGTCTTTAATTCTAGCTTTGCACCCGGCGGGCAAGTAAAAATACACACTGGGCTCCAAAACCCAGTCACATTCAGTGCTCACAAAGCTACTGATTTATCCGAGTTTCCTAGAATCAAAGGTGTCTAGCTCACCAGACTTATTCACCTCTGTTCCCCATCTCCTTTCCTTATCCCAGATACAAACTCTACACAAACTGGCATCTCACTCAGCACTCCGCCATCTTGGCTGCTTCTCCTGGCCTCCTCCACGTGGCCTTTCTCTGCTCTCCTCTGCTCTCTCTTCTAATCTCAGGAACCAAGAGCAAGTTCCCATTCTACCCCCATTTTATAGTGTAGAAATCCAAGCCCTTAATCCAATATACATACTAGGGAAGTCTCTTAATACAAAGTCTCTTCTCTGAGGCATGATAGGATTGTACCACCTCACACCAAAAAGGGTGGGACAGGCTTAATCCCAAAACCAAGCCTCAGGCTACAACAATTCTCAACTCACATTAATATCACCTGGGCAATAGCCTCTTTAACAAAGTGAGCATAATACATTTTATCTGCCCAACATGTATATTGGATTAAGGGTTTGGATTTCTACACTATAAAATGGGAACGGAGCGGGAGTTTGGGCTCTTGGTTCCTGAGGTTAGCATGAGAGAGCAGAGAGAATAGAGCCAGCAGCGGGAGGAGGCCACGTGGAGAAGGCCAGGAAAAGCAGCCAAGATGGCGGAGTACTGAGTGAGATGCCAGTTTGTACAGAGTTTGTATCTGGGATAAGGAAGGAAATGGGGAACTGAGGAGAATAAGGCTGTTGAGCTAGAAACCTTTGATTCTAGGAAACTCGGATAAATCAGTAGCTTTGTGAGCACTGAATGTGACTGGGTTTTGGAGCCCAGTGTGTATTTTTACTTGCCCGCCGGGTGCAAGCTAGATTAAAGACTATGGCCCACCAGTTTTTGGCTCCATGGTTTCTATACCGACTGTCCGAATCCAATGCGAACCTGCATGGGCTGGGCTCCTCTGATAGTGGCCTTGGCCTTGGCTCCTGGCTTTACACCATCCTTAGCCAATCATTGAAATTTCTCTTTCTTTCTCCTGCGTTCATGTAATCTTTCTTATGTTCTCTCTTTAATTCCAAATGTATAAAAGAAACTTCAGACTGTCATTCTGGGACGCATTTTTCTCAGTCTGTCGAGATCTTGCTTCAAGGCATTGTTTGGCTCAAATGAACCCTAGAAACTCTTATAAAATTTTTCTACAGGACTGCATATTTTTTATGTTGACATATCCATAAAACTAAATTAGAAGAATAGTTATTAAGTTCTTATAACACACAAAAATTCTGCTCTAAAATTTCTAATCAGGAAGGGAACACATCCAAATGACATTTCTTCCCTAAAGAAAGGTCTCCTTTATCTATTATCTCATCAGTAAACCCAAAAAAAGGATTTATTATTCACAGGAAAGAGAAACTTTCACTTAAAGAAAACATTCAAACTAGATCAGCTATTTACCATATCAGCTAGTTATTTACCATAAAAGAATCAGCACATAGAAAATGCGAGCAAATAAGAAGCAATACTAAAATATAATTAGCTGTCGACTTTATTATGGCTCTTTCTCACCTAAATCTCTACCTGGAACTCAGTGCCCAAATGTTTTTTAATGAATGAAGAATGAATAAATAAATATACAAGCAGTTCTTCAACATGCAAAGGCTAGTTCTGAGCAGCCCCACAGTCCCGGGTATAAACAGACTATAAGAGTATTAACACTTATTGTGCTATTTAAAATGTCAAATAGATTCCTGAAAGTAATATATTATTATCTACTTTACAGAAGAGGAAACCAAGGTTAAGAAATGTGTTCAAACAGTACCTAATAAGTGGCAAATTTTGGATTAAACCCAGTTCTGTCCTCAAAAACCATGCTCATCTTTACTGTAACAACATGTTTCTATGACCCTGATGGTGAACCTTTTTATAAAAACCGCCCACTTTTGCAGTGCTGGTCAACCTAGTCCCTCCTGACCACTAGTGGGTGTTCCAGCTTTCATGGTGGGCAGGTAGCAGAGCAATCAAACGGCGCAGTGATTGGCCCACCATGAAAGTTGGAATGCCCACTAGTGGGCGGAAGAATCGAGGTTGACCAGCAATGCAAAAGTGGGCGGTTTTTATAAAAAGGTTTGCCATCATGGTTCTATGATTTCCCAGTAACTCAGCATAATTTAATGCTGCCCTTGAAGCATTATTTCTGCTCTGACACAAGAGTTCATGCAGATATCAGATAGCAGAAGAAGAAGACTGAGCATCCTGGGAAAGAGTGTAGGGCTGTCATCAAAGAGCTCTATAAGGCAGATAAATTAAACCAGTTCTTTAATGGGTATATTTGGCTGTAATGTAATTAGACATGATTTATAGGCAGATGAGTTTAATGACTATAAGTTATTAATACTTTTACATAGTCAAAGCATTTAAGGAGTTAGTTATTGGAAGGAAAAATAAAAATGAGACATGCATAAAGCTGCTCTGAGGCCCTTCTAAAGACTTACATGGACTGAGGTGTCTAATTTCATCAGTTCTCCATTTGTAAGCATCAACTCCTGCCCAGTTTACAGCTACGAGATACCCAGAGCTACTAAAATGTCCTTCCCCTTCCTGTCCCTAGAGCCCAAACATTCAGAATGCCAAGTGATCAGTCCCAAGTTATCACCTCCATATTGGCTCCAAATACAGCACGCAGAAATTGTGTTTAATAAGCAAATATCTCGGGTAGGAAAGAGATATCAGGCAGTTACAACTTAGAATCAATTTATTCAAACAGATCCATCCTAAATCCATGTTGGAATGAATATAATATAAATGTTGTAGCTCTACCAGAGAAAATGGATAAAGATTTGGGGTGGGGGGGGATGATGGAACAGGAAGAAGTGCCATGGGAAAATAACCAGAGGGCAATGAGAAATTAAGAATTCCTAGGATCTGCATGACCTGTGGTGGCACAGTGAATAAAGCATCGACCTGGAAATGCTGAGGTCACCGGTTCGAAACCCTGGGCTTGCCTGGTCAAGGCACATATGGGGGTTGATGTTTCCAGCTCCTCCCCCCTTCAATCTCTCTGTCTCTCTTCTCTCTCTCTCTGTCTCTCCCTCTCCTTTCTAAAATGAATAATAATAAAAAAAAGCACCTCTTACCTAAGAGTGTGCCTTAAAAAAAAAAATTCCTAGGATCTTTCTCCAGCCTTGACAATGTCATCAATCTTACATATGCCTGAGTGTAAAAGCAGAAAAATTGATTAGGTATGACAAGGAACTACAATGGCACTGCTAAAGGGAAAAGATATATGTATGGTAAGAGCCAAGTTTCCCAGTCAATGTGCTACCAAGCTACCAATACTAAATCCTTCAGGGTTGTTGCCTGGGCAACTGGAGCCCTGATGAGGAGGATGTTGGAATACACTGATTAGAAGAATATGGGTTTTGCAGTCAAGAAAATGTGGCTCTGTTAGTTTATCTGCTATGTAATCTCAGGTAGGCAATTTAACATCTCTGAATATTCCAATCTCATGCATGTGAAAAAGGGTCATAAGTATCAAGTGAAAGGCTTAGCAGAGAGTTTCAGACTCATACAGGTATTTACAGAAGGAGAATTGGCTAATTCAAACTATTAGGAGCATTTATAGCTATGCTATACCTGTGAAATGTAAGACTATTCTAGTTTTTTCATATATTTGATGACTTTTTACCATGTAAAACTGTAAGTCAGACCTTGGAATTACTCTGGGAAATAACCTATGATACTATGAGGAAAACAAAACAAATGAACAAACAAACAAACAAAAAGACTTCCTGGCTGATAAACTCACAGGAAAAAAATTTTTCACGCAGTATAAATGTGATAGGTAGTGTGTATCAGTCATGGTCCAAGAGTGAATGATCTTGGGAAGGCCAGGATCCTGGTATTTCTTTCCTTCTTATTACTTAACAGCATCCAAATTGTCTACCAAAGCAAGGTCCCTAAATGCTCCTGCTGATGGTTACCTTAAAAATCCTTGCCAGCAGCCCTTGTGGAGATCTAAGTCCCATTCAAGTCACCAGGAGTAAATTGCAGGGTTACAAAAGGTTAAAGGTAGTTTATCTTTAAATTGTATTTTGGTCATTACAACAACCTCATTAAAGGTTGAAATGTGTTTGTCACCTAAATAAAATATACAGTGGTACCTTGAGATGCAAATTTAATTCATTCTGTAACCAAGCTCGTAAGTCAGTCAACTCATATATCAAACTGCCAATACTGGACCCGTGCACCAACGCACCAACTAGTAGCAACTTTCTGAATCACGACTCGTATCTTGGAATTTCACTCGGATCTTGAACAAAAATACGGACCGAGTTGCAGCTCGTATCTGAAAAAAAATTGTATGTTGCTCTGTTCGTATCTCAAGGTACCACTGTATATGTATCCTAATCATTGTCTCTATTAAATATTCAACTCTACAACATTTTCTTTTTTCCCCCCCGATTATTTAATATCAAAAGCAGAATTTGTTAGGTTTCCTTTAGTAGATTTTAAAAGCAGTCTCTAGGCTCTGGTCATTAGCAGCCTGAGAAAGTTTCAAGGTAGCTTTCATCACTTCTCCAATGTTTTTTATCCTCGAGTCCTACTATATACTGTGGTTGTGGGGAAAGAAGTAAAACATTTAGCCCAATTATACAGACACTGGCAGGGGAATAAAAAAGTTGAGCTAGTTCTCTCTTAATGGGGCAATAATAAAATCTTAACTTGAAAACTGCTTTAAAAAAAAAAGACTCAGTTGCCCTGGCAAACAGCTCAGAGACAGAGCATTGTCCTGATACACAAAGGCTGTGGGTTCAATCCCCAGTCAGGGCACATATAGAAACAGATCTCTCTATCTCTCTCTCTCTCTAAAATCAATAAGTAAATTATTTTTAAAAGATTCAGTCAATATAAGGAGATGAAAATTCGCCTATGTGAAATGTTATCAAGAATTTGCAAGTATCATTCCTATTATAGATATTTCATTTCCACTCTCAGAAAAATTCCACTCTAGTCCACTGTTATTAAAATAATTTTTTTCTAGAAGCTGACAGTAACTATTTCAAATTTAAGGAAAACAGGGTTCTCCAATACCAGATTTATATACAAACTAGCAAACCTCAGACTAAAGCAACATTTCCTGGAGTGCTTGCTCCTCTGTGAGGTTTCAAAGAGACCTTTATAACTAATAAATTTAGTTTTAAAGAATACTCTTAATATTCTCTCTATCAAGTCAAGTACAAGGAGCTTCTTTTGCTTTTACAGAAAGCACATTTATTTATAAACTCCTAATGGGTTAGTCAAAAATCTTTTAATGACTGCAAAAATGTAATTATAGTTAATCACACATTTCACAGATAAAAACAGAAATGACATTCTCAGTTTCAATTCTGGGGAGAGTCGATGAGAAGGTAACTTTTCAACAGTTGTACAGTGGGAAGGAGCAAAAGATGTGAAAAGAAATGAAACCTGTTTTCATTTTTCACATGAGCCAATAAAGAAGCATATTTAGACCATACCAATATTTCTCTTCACAAAGTAAGTTGAAAAGAATGCTGGGGAAGTTCAAAGCATGAAGTCACATAAATCAGGAAGTATTTAATGGTGTACACATTTTCAATTTTTTCTAGTGTAACTTCCTTAAACCCAAACTAAGAATACGAGTCGATACTCTAAAGCATTGCAAAAACTTACCTAGAGTCTCTCCTTTAGCTTAACACAAAGAGATAGAGCCAAAGCACTGAGCCATAGGGAAAGCACTCATCCAAAAAGACTAATTCAAAAAGGTATTAGTATTAAGGACGTATCTAATGGCCATTTAATAAAGACAGCCATTTGGGAATAAAAAATAATTCATCCAGTAATAAAGGTTCACCAAAATACAATATATTATACATCCATTCCCCCTGAAGCAGTGACAGTTGGCTAATTCTGCTCCACAAAAGGGCTACTGAACAACTGGAGACAGGACGATCTATGAAAAACTCAAGAGTTTTCAAAATGTGAAAAAAAAATGAACGAATATTAAGAATTAGGATTTCTCGCCTGACCAGGCAGTGGCGCAATGGATAGAGCATTAGACTGGGATGCGGAGGACCCAGGTTCAAGACCCCGAGGTTTCCAGCTTGAGCGCGGGCTCAACTGGTTTGAGCAAAGCTCACCAGCTAGGACCCAAGGTCACTGGCTGAGAAAGGGGTTACTCGGTCTGCTGTAGCCCCATGGTCAAGGCACATATGAGAAAGCAATCAATGAACAACTAAGTGCCACAATGAAAAACTGATGATTGATGTTTCTCATCTCTCAGAGTTCCTGTCTGTCTGTCCCTATCTATCCCTCTCTCTGACTCTCTCTCTGTCTCTGTAAAAAAAAAAAAAAAAAGAATTAGGATTTCTCCAGGTTTTCCCTCCCAGACATCGAAGATGGACCACCTGAGAGATTAACCAAACTGTCTTTAGGTGCACTTGACATTTTACCTGTTTAAAGGTTTTGGGTTGGGGGAGAGGGTTTCCAGAGACCAGAGATTTCATGGGCTGTGATCTGAAAGATACTGAAAAGGCTTCCCTCACCAATTTTGTCTGTAAAACGATCTTGGTATAGAAGTTAATATACTCATTCATAGGATAATTTATTTTGATTTAAGTTTTGGTCTCCGTAAGTTACCTAATGAAATATAAATGTATTCTTTGACAGAGAATACACATTAGTACTCCCTCACAGAATAACATACATCCATGTCTCAAATTAACAAAGAGGTAAACTGACTAATGAAGGAATGACATGGACCGAATACATTTTAAGGGTTAGAAATTGTAGACTTAACACATCAACTAGGGATAGTAGAGAGAGGGCTATCTATCATAAGACTTTGAACTTGGGTTGAATATGGGCAGAAATATGAGAATAAAAAAGTCTTAGAAATTTTTCCCTTTTCACCTTTTTCCTAGGAATAGTATTAAACAGTGAGGTACAAATTAGGACACAATCAACAGAATGCTCTCCCTAACTTTCTCTCCAGCCTTTCAGTTCAACTTTTTTTTTTGATAGAGACAGAGAGAGGGACAGATAGGGACAGACAGGCAAGAAGAGAGATGAGAAGCATCAATTCTTCCTTGTGGCACCTTAGTTCTTCATTGATTGCTTTCCATATGTGCCTTGACTGTGGGGCTACAGTGACCCCTTGTTCAAGCCAGCGACCTTGGCCTCAAGCCCCCAACCTTGGGCTCAAGCCAACAACTTTTGGGCACAAGCCAGCAACCATGGGGTCATGTCTATGATCCCATACTCAAGCCAGCAACCTCAAGGTTTGAACCTGGATCCTCTGCATCCCAGTCTGATGCTCTATGCACTGCATCACCGCCTGGTCAGGCCAGTTCAACTTTTTTTCCTTTTTATTTTCTCCCTTCATTTTCCTATTATTATTGCTACCAACATTCTGTTTCATATGATCTATTTTCTATACTGAGGTTTGTGTATGTGCATGTGCCAAGAATTGCTCTAAGTGGGTTTTTTTAAGCCTTATTTAATATTCATATGTACCCTCAGAAACTACATTCATTTCTAAAGACTGACTACATTGTTTTTAAATAAAATTGAGAAAGATATCCCACAACTCAGAAGTTTCTTGGGCAGATTATATAAGAGGATGCACTGAGAAAGTTGCCCAAAAATATTATTTACCTCCATTTACCTCACCATCACTCTGTGGCTGTGCTTTGGTGATTAAGAAATCGACTATCCAACTACTTACCTAGTCAGGCTAATTCCTGAATAGCATCGAATTTTATGTCTCAAACTGGTTGCATTATCTTTTGTTACCTTCCTCAGTTAAAAATCATCTTAGAGTCAGACCCTGGATGGCTGAGTCAGTAGTAGAGCATCAGCCCGGCGTGTGAATGTCCCAGGTTCCATTCTTGGTCAGGGCACACAGGAGAAGCAACCATCTGCTTCTCCAACCCTCTTCCTCCCTTTTCTCTCTCTCTCTCTCTTCCTCTCTTTCTCTCCCTCTTCCCCTCCCACAGCCATGGCTCAATTGACTCTAGCTCATCAGCCTGGGCACTGAGGATGGCTCTATGGAGCCTCTGCCTCAGGCACAAGATATAGCTCGGTTGAGAGCATGGCCCTAGATGGACAGAGCATCAGCCCCTGATGGAAGGATTGCCCGGTGGATCCTGGTCAGGGCACATGTGGGAGTCTGTCTATCTCCCTTCCTCTCACTTGGAGAAAAAAGAAAAAAAAATATTTTAGACTCTCAGTTTCACCTTTTGGTTACAATGTGTGCTACGGCTAGAAAATTGCCTATGCTCAGGAGACAAAATCTGAAAACAATTTAACCATTCTCCCTCCCTTCATTATAAAACTTCACTGACTCACTTTGTGCCCCAGGGTACTCTTTCGAATATAAATTCTATTCTGGTAGATCTATCATAGGAAACATCAATCATCATGGAGCCCCAGTTGTCTAGTGCTTAGCACAGACTCAGTACATAGTAGTCATGCCATTTTTTCAGTGAATGAAGAAAATAAAGAACTTCATCACATTTTTAAATCAAAGAAAACTATTTTTACACTCTTTGTACTTATAATTGTTAAAAATCAAACATTATGTAAGGCTCAGAGACACCTGTGGCTAGTTTTAAATCTGTCATTCATTTTCTGACAAATTTTTAGAGCACTGGGAAATCTTAGGAAAGATACTTCTGTTAAGTGAATTCTGTTATGTGTTATTTGAAGTTAACTGTTAGTTGGAAGATAAATTAGAGAAATCAGAAATTTGAGGGATTTCCCTCAATGACATGAGCCTTCTTGCAGTCCTCTCAGGACATTCCTTCCCTGAGCAAATTAAAGATCTCACTCAGCCCACTAAAATGTGTTGATTGTGCAGAGACTCTTCTCATTTTATGTTCACAGGAGACTAGAAATAAATCTAGGATATGCTGATTAATTCTCCTGGCAGATATCAGCTTTTAACATGCATGAGATACTCCTAATGTCATTTGCCTGAAGGGCATCAAAGGGAAAGAGGAAAATGTATTTCCTCAGGGTAAGCTTAGCCTAAGTTCTCACACAATCATATTATTACATTTTCTTGGGTTTAAGGTACAAGGAATTGTGATGGATAAATAATAAAAAAAGAAAAAATCTGTCACTATTTTACAACCACATTTCAGCAAACATCACAGGGGAATGGCTCAGATACAATCAGCAATTTTTTTCTAATAGTATTCAATGACTTGACATAACCTTAACATGACCTACCTTAAATACCAGACACCTTCTAATTGGATAAAGTCAGTTTGGACAGCATCAGTGTATCCTAATACTACTCTAAAAATAGCATCTTCTTGCTGATCTAAGCACCTGTACCACTTCAGGACTTGAACTGTTCAGCATTACTCATCTCTACAAAGAGAAACTAGAGTCATTGCTTATGTTCATTGGTTGTCTCATTAATTACCAACAGCAAATCCAAGTCATTTGTTTTCTCTCTAAACTAACTTAACCAGATAGGCAGTCTACTCCAATTGTTGGAAAGAAAAGCAATAAGCAATGTAAGAAGACAAATTTTTTAAAAACTCTGAACGATTTGGCATTACCTAACAGAACATAACAATATTTACTTAAAAAAAAAAAGAGGAACAGTAGAGACAGATAAGAATACCTCGGGGTCTCCAAAATGTAATACTTATATATATATTAACAAAACAATCTGAATAATAGCACACTTTGCAAGTAGCAGATCCCCTCAGCTTCACAAAGAAAATTAATTTTATTCTATTATTCTGTGACTAGCATAAAAATAAGCAATAGGTGACATCAGAGAAATGGTGCCATAAGGAGTGATACCAATAAATTTCCCCAAAAATTCAACAAGATCTTCAACCAGAGATAGAAAAATCTATCCGTGGAGCCTCCAGAAGTTCCACACAAAATGCAAAGGTATAATCTAGCAAAAAATTGACTAAATATATAATCAACCTTGAAGGAAATAAGACAGAGGAAGAAACACTCCATCTTCCTCACTAACCTAAATAAGGGCTGCTTTCACTGGGAACTGAGAGTATAGGAACTAAGGGAGGCAAAGGGTGTGAACAGAACCAGGCTGTGGTACAAACGTCCAAACCAGGCTGTGGCATGGACATCCAAGCTGAGGAAAAACTGTGCTTGAGGCAACCCAGTCAACACAAGCTAACGCTAGCACCAAATCCAGACAAAGAAAGGCAAATGGGGCAGCCATCGGCCCGATCTCCTGGTCGGCGAGTGCAGATAGTGAGCAAGAGATTCCTCCTAGAGCCCCGGGAGTGGGCACCCGTGTTACTGGACAGAGGGGCAGAGTCAGAGGCCTTTGAGTGGGTCAAAACTGGAGTCTTGGGGTTGCCACTGCACCTGGAAAAGCGGCGCACAGGGAGTGAGTGGGAACAAAATTCCCTATGCTTGAACTTCTCCCGGTGGGCAGGGCACTGCCTCGCCCAGGGAGAGAGAAAGACGGCCTGATATCCTGGTCAGCAAGCACAGATAGTGGGCGAGAGATTCCCCCGGGAGTGGGCGCCTTTGTTCCCAGACAGAGGGGCAGAGTCAGAGGCCTTTGTGTGGGCCAAAACCGGAGTCTCAGGATCACCTCTGTGCCCTGAAGAGTGGAGCATGAAAGCGAGATTCCCTACACTGGAACTTCTCCTGGTGGGTGGGGCACCTCACCCAGCCATACAAGCTAACAAACCCAAGAAGGATTAGCTTAACCCACAGTCCGCTCACCTCCCAACTGACCTATGTGACCCTAACTGACAAAATCTCTCAGGCAGAGGCAGCAGCAACCCCATAGCTGCACCATCAGTATGCTAATTCAGGAAGGAAAGACTAGGAGAGATTCTCCGGAAAACCAGACTCTCTCATTGTCAGAGCCTGCAAATGCAAATGAGCCTCGACATACCTACTCCAAGGCACATCATAATGAAATTGGCACAAATCAACAACAAAGAAAAAATTATCAAGGCAGCCAGGGAAAAGAAGAATACAACATATAAAGGAAGGCCCATTAGATTATCATCAGATTTCTCAACAGAAACTCTAGAAGCTAGAAGAGAGTGGACCCCAATATTTAAAGTCCTAAAAGAGAGGAACTTTCAGCCACAAATACTATACCCATCAAAGCTATCCTTCAAATACTTAGGATAAATAAAAACATTCACAGATACAGAAAAGATGAGGGAATTTATCATCAGAAAACCCCCACTCCAGGAATTACTAAAGAGGGGTTTTCCAACAAGATACAAACAACAAAACAAAACAAAACCATAAGTAAAAGCTCCACCAAGGACACAATAAAACCAAATTTAAACTGTGACTACAAAAACTAAAAAAAGGGGGAGAGGATGGAGATTAACAGTAGCAAAGGACAATGGAGTGCAAAAGTACTCACAATACTCAAAATAAAGTACTCAAAACTAGTGCACTACAATGAGCAGGGTAGGAACCCTTTTCATTACTTAATGGTAACCACCCTTGAAAAAACCACCACAGAAGCACATGATTTAAAAAAAGATAGCAACAGAGGAAAGATGTATGGAATACAACCAAACAAAAACAAAGGATAGAAAAATGAAAGAGAAGAATCAAACAAGACACAAAACTAACAGAAAGCAATGTATAAAATGGCAATAGGGAACTCACAAGTGTCAATAATTACACTAAATGTAAATGGATTAAACTCACCAATGAAAAGGCACAGAGTAGCAGAATGGATTAAAAAAGAAAATCCAACTGTATGCTGCCTACAAGAAACTCATCTAAGCAACAAGGATAAAAACAAATTCAAAGGGAAAGGCTGGAAAACAATACTCCAAGCAAATAACATCCAAAAAAAGCAGGCATAGCAATCCTCATATCTGATAATGCTGACTATAAGACAGCAAAAGTACTCCGAGACAAAAATGGTCATTTCATAATGATTAAGGGGATGCTGAATCAAGAAGACATAACAATTCTTAATATATATGCACCAAACCAAGGAGCACCAAAATATATAAGACAGCTACTTATTGACCTTAAAACAAAAACCAACAAAAATACAATCATACTTGGAGACTTTAATACACTGCTGATGGCTCTAGATTGGTCATCCAAAACAGAGAATCAATAAATATTGGCCTTAAACAAAACACTAGAGCACCTGGATATAGAATAGACATCTACAGGACATTTCATCCCAAAGTGACAGAGTATACATTTTTCTCCAGTGTACATGAATCATTCTCAAGAATTGACCATATGTTGGGCCACAAAAATAACATCAGCAAATTCAGAAAATTCAAAGTTGTAACAAGCATATTTTCTGATCATAAAGCCTTGAAACTAGAATTCAACTGCAAAAAAAGAGGGAAAAAAACCCACTAAAATGTGGAAACTAAACAACATACTTTTAAAATATGAATGGGTCAAAAAGAAATAAGTGCAGAGATCAAAAGATATATACAGACAAATGAAAATGACAATACGACATATCAGAATCTATGGGATGAAGCAAAAGCAGTGATAAGCGGGAAGTTCATATCACTTCAGGCCTATATGAACAAACAAGAGAGAGCCGAAGAGAACCACTTAACTTCACACCTTAAGGAACTGGAAAAAGAAGAACAAAGACAACCCAAAACCAGCCAAAGAAAGGAGATAATAAAAATCAGAGCAGAAATAAATGAAATAGAGAACAGAAAAACTATAGAAAAATTAATAGAACAAGGAGCTGGTTCTTTGAAAAGATCAACAAAATTGACAAACCCTTGGCAAGACTCACCAAGGAAAAATGAGAAAGGACTTATATAAACAAAATCCAAAATGAAAGAGGAGAAATCACCACGGATATCATAGATATACAAAGAATTATTGTAGAATACTATGAAAAACATTATGCCACTAAATTCCACAATCTAGAAGAAATGGATAAATTCCTAGAACAATACAATCTTCCTAGACTGAGTCAAGAAGAAGCAGAAAGCCTAAACAGACCAATTAGTAGGAAAGAAATAGAAAAAAAAAAAAAAGTATTAAAAACCTCCCCAAAAATAAAAGACCAGGCCCAGACAGTTATACTAGTGAATTCTATCAAACATTCAAAGAAGACTTGGTTCCTAGTCTACTGAAAGTCTTTCAAAAAATTGAAGAAGAAGCAATACTTCCAAACACATTTTATGAGGACAACATAACCCTCATACCGAAACCGGGGAAGAACAGCAAAAAAAGAGAAAACTACAGATCAATATCTCTAATGAATACAGATGCTAAAATACTAAACAAAATACTAGAAAATCGAATACAACAACATATTAAAAAAATAATACATCATGATCAAGTGGGATTCATCCCAGAATCTCAAGGATGGTTCAATATACATAAAACGGTTAATGTAATACACCATATCAACAAAACAAAGAACAAAAACCACATGATCTTATCAATAGATGCAGAAAAGGCTTTCAATAAAATATAACACAATTTTATGTTTAAGACTCTCAACAAAATGGGTATAAAAGGAAAATATCTCAACATGATAAAGGCCATATATGATAAACCATCAGCTAACATCATATTAAAATGGCAGAAAACTGAAGGCTTTCCCCCTTAAATTAGGAACAAGAGAGGGTTGTCCACTCTCTCCACTCTTATTTAATATGGTGCTAGAGGTTCTAGCCAGAGCAATCAGATAAGACATAGAAATAAAAGGCATCTAATATCCAAAATATACAAAGAACTCATAAAACTCAACAACAAACAAACAAACAATCCCATAAAAAAATGGGAAGAGGATATGAACAGACACTTCTCCCAGGAAGAAATACAAATGGCCAACAGATATATGAAAAGATGCTCATCTTCTTTAGCTATTAGAGAAATGCAAATCAAAACGGCAATGAGATACCACCTCACACCTGTTCGATTAGCTGTTATTAGCAAGTCAGGTAATAGCAAAAGTTGGAGAGGCTGTGGAGAAAAAGGAACCCTCATCCACTGTTGGTGGGAATGTAAAGTAGTACAACCATTATGGAAGAAAGTATGGTGGTTCCTCAAAAAACTGAAAATAGAACTACCTTATGACCCAGCAATCCCTCTACTGGGTATATACCCCAAAAACTCAGAAACATTGATACGTAAAGACACATGCAGCCCCATGTTTATTGCAGCATTGTTCACAGTGGCCAGGACATGGAAACAACCAAAAAGCCTGTCAATAGATGACTGGATAAAGAAGATGTGGCACATATATACTATGGAATACTACTCAGCCATAAGAAATGATGACATCGGAACATTTACAGCAAAATGGTGGGATCTTGATAACATGATACGAAGCGAAATAAGTAAATCAGAAAAAACCAGGAACTGCATTATTCCATACGTAGGTGGGACATAAAAGTGAAACTGAGAGACATTGGTAAGGGTGTGGTGGTTACAGGGGGGAGGGGGAATGGGAGAGGGAAAGGGGGAGGAGGAGGGGCACAGAGAGAACAAGATAGAGGGTGACGGAGGACAATCTGACTTTGGGTGATGGGTATGCAACATGATTGAACAACAAGATACCCTGGACTTGTTATCTTTGAATATATGTATCCTGATTTATTGATGTCACCCCATTAAAAAAATAAAATTATTAAAAAAAAAAAAAAGAAATAAAAGGCATCCATATTGGAAAACAAGTAGTAAAGGTATCACTTTTTGCAGATGATATGATCCGATACACCGAAAAGCCCAAAGAATCTACAAAAAGACTACTAGAAACAATAAGCCAATACAGTAAGGTTGCAGGATACAAAATTAACATACAAAAGTCCATACCCTTTGTATATGCCAACAATGAAACATTTGAGAATGAAGTAAAAAAAATAATCCCCTTCACAATTGCAACAAAACAAATAAAATACCTAGGAATAAACATAACAAAGAATGTAAAGGACCTTATATAATGAAAACTACAAAGCATTGTTAAGGGAAATCGAAAAAGATATAATGAGATGGAAGAATATTCCTTGTTCTTGGATGGGAAGAATAAATATAATCAAGATGGCCTTATTACCCAAAGCAATATACAAATTTAATGCAATTCCCATCAAAATTCCAATGACATTTTTTAAAGAAATGGAACAAAAAGTTATCAAATTTATATGGAACTTTAAAAAACCCCGAATAGCTAAAGCAATCCTAAAAAAAAAAGACTTAAGCTGGGGGCATTACAATACCTGACTTCAAACTATATTATAGGGCCACGACAACCAAAACAGCATGGTATTGACAGAAAAATAGACACTCAGACCAATGGAACAGAACAGAAAGTCCAGAAATGAAACCACATATATATGGTCAAATAATTTTTGATAAAGGGGCCAACAACACACAATGGAGAAAAGAAAGCCTCTTTAATAAATGGTGCTGGGAAAATGGAAAGCTACATGCAAAAGAATGAAACTCAACTAAAGCTTGTCCCCTTGTATGAAAATTAATTCAAAATGGATCAAAGACCTAAATGTAAGACCTGAAACAATAAAGTACATAGAAGAAGACATAGGTTCTAAACTCATGGACCTTGGTTTTAAAGAGCATTTTATGAATTTGACTCCAAAGGCAAGGGAAGTGAAGGCAAAAATAAATGAATGGGACTACATCAGACTAAGAAGTTTTTGCTGAGCAAGAGAAACTGACAACAAAATAAACAGACAGCCAACTAAATGGGAATTGATATTTTCAAACAACAGCTCAGATAAGAGCCTAATATCCAAAACATACAAAGAACTCATAAAGCTTAACAACAAACAAACAAACAATCCAATAAAAAAAATGGGAAGAGGACATGAACAGACACTTCTCCCAGGAAGAAATACAAATGGCCAACAGATATATGAAAAGATGCTCATCTTCATTAGTTATTAGAGAAATGCAAATCAAAACTGCAATGAGATATCACCTCACACCTGTTAGATTAGCTATTATTAACAAGACAGGTAATAGCAAATGTTGGAGAGGCTGTGGAGAAAAAGGAACCCTCATTCACTGTTGGTGGGAATGTAAAGTAGTACAACCATTATGAAAGAAAATATGGTGGTTCCTCAAAACACTGAAAATAGAACTACCTTATGACTCAGCAATCCCTCTACTGGGTATAGAACCTAAAAACTGAGAAACACTGATACGTAAAGACACATGCGGCCCCTTGTTCACTGCAGCATTGTTCACAGTGGCCAAGACATGGAAACAACCAAAAAGCCCTTCAATAGAAGACTAGATAAAGAAGATGTGGCACATATACACTATGGAATACTATTCAGCCATAAGAAATGATGACATCGGATCATTTACAACAAAATGGTGGGATCTTGGTAACATTATACGAAGTGAAATAAGTAAATCAGAAAAAACCGGGAACTACATTATTCCATATGTAGGTGGGACATAAAAGTGAGACTAAGAGACATTGACAAGAGTGTGGTGGTTACGGGGGGGGGGAGGGAGAGATGAAAGGGGAGGGGAAGGGGCACAAAGAAAACTAGATAGAAGGTGACGGAGGACAATCTGACTTTGGGTGATGGGTATGCAACATAATTGATTGACAAGATAACCTGGACATATTTTCTTTGAACATATGTACCCTGATTCATTGATGTCACCCTAGTACAATTAATTTTAAAAAAAAAGAAAAAAAATATGCAATAAATGTACAAAGACTTGAAGAGGCAGATAGAAAACATAAAGAATATGGATTAAAATAAGACATGGCAAGAGAGAATAATAAACTAGGAGAGAAAGACAGATAAGAAAGAGAGACAGAGTATGTTACTGAGCAAAACAGCGTATGTGTAGTACAAATCTTGGTTTGTACTTTCCTCCCACAATTCTATGGTCTGTGAATGTTTAAAACTTATCTCAGGATTTTTGCAAATGGTGGGACTTGAAGGTAGGAAGAAGTTTTATTAATCCCAGCTAAGAATATCCACAGCAGAATTCTAAAGCCATTTTAATATTTTAACCCCTTTAGATGACTTAAATATCTCATTCATATATCCTAAGTTCCTTTCTCTATTTTTGAAGTTCTATGAGATGTAAGGCTTGATTTTTGGAAGAATAATTCCCTGCAGGTTGGCTTGTCAAAAAGAAGATTGCCTTCCTTCTATTCTGAGAACTCTGCAGTGCTATGAGCAGTGCTATGGAAATCAATCCTGGTCAACCTGATCACAACAGAGTGAGTACAATACTCCCCTCATTCATTCTTGACAACTGAGGTAATGAATCATGCTACTAACTCACTAAATTATACAGGCACAACTGCCAGGCTTGACTTCAACTTCCATATTACATCTGGGGCTCCCCTAAACATAAAATTCCAAACTAGCAGATTAGGGTAGGAGCCAATACCTCATTACAGTATTTCACGATTCCTTCCCAGCTCTTGATTAATCAGAAGATGACCTTAACCTTGCAGCTCCTTAGCTCAAGAGTTAGAATCCCTCCCCTGAAATCTGACAACCAGCCCTGCCAGAACTCTGTGCAATGACTGAGAACACAACAATCTCTCCTGTCTCACTGAGTCTCACCCCAATAAACACTACCCCACAAGTCTAAATGTGTGCTACAGGATTATGTGATGTTGTGCAGTAGTCAGTGACTTTACAAAATATATTGTACTATGGAAAAGTTTTAATATGATAGGCTACTAAGGCTGTGAAGTTACTTGAATTTAATACTACCTACACTGCCTACTCTACACACCATCTTTACCTTTTATTTTTAAATTAGTAGGGCATTCAATTATTGAGACTAAAACCAACCTGAACATTAACTTGAAGCACAGAGCCACGTCACTCCCATCTCACCTCTCTTGGATATGCTGCAAGTTCATACCTTTCTGAATAATTGCCCTGTGCACTGTGATTCCAAAGCCATTCTCATGGCAGCACAGAGAGATGGTGAGAGGACGGTCATATAAGGCCAGTCATGTATTTGGTCTCCAGCCGGAAGAAAGTTGAGATCTCTTCCAAACACCAGATTGTTACTTTTCCTGCAGTCAGCCACAGGTGACAAGAGTAAAAGAACAAAGACAAATTGACACAAAACTAGTAACCCTACTAAAAAAAGTAAAACAAAGAATGTACAGTAATAATAGTGGGTAATCAACATATATAATCTTTATATAAAGTAATCAAAATGTCATCACTGTTTTGGGACTAGAAGACAGACTGATTAAAAATTGAGTTTCACACATTGAGGAATGAATCTGAATTCTGCTTGAAGAAAATACCAATTTCTATAATTATAAACTATTACTGTACTTTAATAGCCTCTTTTCCCCTAGTTCAAGAGGAGCCTCTATGGTTATGATAATGCACCATCAGATCACTAGTCTCTTTGTAATGGTACAATTTAGGAAAAATAATAAAGAATAAATTAAACAGCATGAGGACCTTCTTAGTCTCTGAAAAATGTAACCTCTTATGAAAGTAGATGCCCCGTTTGGCTTATTTGAAAATGCATTGCTGTGATACTTTTTAAATTATAGTTCTTTAAAATTGCATTTTTAAATTTCTTATTTTGTTCTAAAAATATTTTTTTCTCCTATTTTCTCTGAAATTTTCCCTCAAACAAATATTTTATCTGAAGTTTTAAAAACAAGCTTTTCTGCCCTTTAAAAACTTTTTTAATTACTTCTCTTTCCTAGCTTGGTTGTTCTCTTCTGATTTGAAAGGAGAGCTGGAAATTCTATGAGTAGTAGCTTTGAAAAGTAAAAACCTATATAGCCTTCACTCCATCAGTTAAAAATGAAACATTTTTTTTCTGGGTGCTTTTTGCTTGTAGAGATTCACTTATGCTGAACCACTTTTTAAAGTGTTCATTTATTTTATTTTTTACTAAACAAACATTAAAAATCTGTCAGTTGGCAGTTCTCAGAGTGAGAAGCCTCAAAAAAGCAACAGCAAATCTACATCTTTAATGGAGATATTTCTGCTATGATTGACTCTCAGCCTTTTTCAAGAAGTATGTGCCCCAAGAGAATGACTATAAGCTGCAGAATCTTTCAATCTTTCATGACTCAACAGTCAGCTTGAATTTGACCCATCTTGGCAGCAAACTTATATCTATACCAGCTAAAGGTTTCCTATGATGTCATGAGTGAATTCTTACCCCCCTAAATCTATGTATCTAGAGGTTAAAATACATGCTCTGGGATCCTGCTCCATCCTTAGGCAAGTTTCTTAATGTTCCCTTGCCTTAGTTTCCCCGTCTCTACATGAAAATTATGCTGATGAAAGCACCTAATTCACCTTAGGAGAATCCTTGACACAGAGAGCACTCAAAAGCATCAGCAATTGCTCTGAAATCATGTGCTTACAGGACAATGCGTTAAGCATTTGGCTACAATTCCTATGACTCTCATGCCAATATTAATCAAATCATAAAATCACTCCATTCTAATTGTTTGTTAGAAAAATAAGCTACAGTTGTCTCTCGCCATATCGTGGTCACTTTTTGCAGTCTCACTGTATTGCAAATTCTTTAATTGTATATATCTAATTTTGTTTTAAAGTCTATTTTGTCTAATATACGTATTGCTACCCCAGCTTTTTTTTCATTTCCATTTTCGTGAAATATTATTTTCCATCCTTTTACTTTCAGTCTATGTGTATCTTCTGTTTTGAGGTGTGTCTTGTAGACAGCATATGTACAGGTCCTGTTTTCTTATCCAAGAAGCTACCCTATATCTTTTGATTGGAGCATTTAATCCATTTACATTTAAGGTTATTATTGATATGTAGTTGTTTAGTGCCATTTTATTCTTTAAATCTACATTCCTCTTTTATTAGATATTTTCACTCCTTTGTTTGGTTTACAACAGGCCCCTTAACATTTCTTGTAGCATTGGTCTGGTTGTACTATATTCCTTGAGGTTTTTATTTTGTCCATGAAGCTTTTTATTTCTCCTTCAATTTTAAATGATAGCCTTGCTAGATAGAGAAATCTTGGTTGTGGGCTCTTGTTTTGCAGTACTTTGAATATTTCTTGCCATTCCCTTCTGGTCTCTTAATGTTTCTGTTGAGAAGTCGGATGTCATCCTTATGGGGCTCCTCTGTAGGTAATAGACTGCTTTTCTCTTACAGTTTTTAGTATTCTTTATTTATCTCTGAATTTTTGTATTTTAATTATGATGTGTCATGGTGTTGGCCTTTTTGGGTTCATCCTTAATAACTCTCTGTGCTTCTTGAACTTATATGACTTTTTCCTCCATCAATGTAGGAAAGTTTTCAGCTATGATTTCTTCAATCAGATTCTCTATCCCTTGTTCTTTCTCTTCTCCTTCAGGAACCCCGACCATGAGGATGCTATTTCTCTTCATGTTGTCACAGAGTTCTCTTAGAGTTAGTTCCCTCAGACTTTTTGAGCCCCTTTTCTTTTTGCTGCTCTGCTTCTGTGCTTTCATTTATCTTGTCCTCTAACTCAGATTTGATACTCAGCTTCATCCATCTTGCTTTTAATTTCTTCCAGTTTAGTCTTTATTTCTGATATTGTATTTGTCATTTCTGATTCTTTTTTATACTTGCTATTTCTTTATTTAGGTGCTTGGTATGTCCATCCACTGTTGCTCTAACATCTTTGAGCATCCTAACAATCATTATTTTAAACTCTGCATCCAGTAATTTGGTTTTCTCCATCTCATTCAAATCTTTTCCTGAGGATTTCTCCTGGTTTGCAGTTCTCTGCCTTCCTATTTTGTCTGTGGATAAGTGGGTGTGACCACAGGAGTCTGATGGGTGTGTCCTCTTTGTTTCCTAGTTGTGGTCTGTCTGCAGACCCGCTACCCCCTCTGCCACCACGTCCAACGTTCAGGCACGGGCATTGTCGGTGCCAACCCACTGTGGTGGTCACTGCAGCTTCTGTCTCACCATCACCAGCGGAACTGTGTTTGTGTGCCTGGGCTGCAAGCCCTGGCTTGCCCCTGGTCTTTTCCCATCCCCGCAGGTGGGACTATATTCACACGTTCAGGCTGCAAGCCCTGGCCAGCCCCTGCCTCTGCCCTGCCCCCAAAGGCAGAACCACACTTGTGCGCTGGGTCCACAAGCCTCAGCACAGAGGGCGGGGTTGCGCTCCTGCCTCCAGCCGCAAGGCTTAGCTGGTTCTCCGACTTTCTCCTTGACCTTGCAAGCAGGACCGCATGCAGGACCGCTCTCTATAGCCTGCCCGCAGCCACAGGTCTGAAAGCTTTTGTGCACCCCTTCTGCTGCCATAGCAGCCCTCAGCCTCTGCCCCCTCCTGGCTGGACTGCACTTGCATCAGTCCTTAGTCACGGCTGGCCTGGCTTTCGTGCCCATGGGCAGGACTGCTCTCGCACCCTGACTTCCGCCCCTACCTATGAGACCATGCTCCCACGTTCTGCCGTAGCTCACCCTCCAGCGAGCACTCAGTAGTGTGTGGGGGGCAATGCAGCTCAAATCTCAGCACTCAATACTGTATCCCTGATGGCTCCCTGCTTCTAAGCAATTCTTTGTTCTGACTGCAGCAGGAGAGCTTCCATTTGGCTGGTGACCTGCTTCCCTTTGCTGGTATTGCTGGTTCCAGGAAAAATATTCACTTTAGAGATGGGGAGTGATTCAGCCCAGGCATTACGGTAGCTGTCAAAGTGTTTCTCCTTCTGCCTCCTAGATTACACTCTTTTCTTGCTACTCCATTCCTCTCATCTCTCCCTGTCCCATGGAATGCTGGCTAAGTAGTTGTGGAAGAGGTTTCATGTGCAGTCCCTTTAAGATGAATCCTGGGTCTGAGAAATCTGTCTCTGTCTTGAAAACAGTATCCTGACTTGTTTCACAGCTAAATACTGTCCTTATGCCCCTTCTAGGCTCTGGGCTGCAGGCTGGGGCTTCGTTCCTGGGGTCCAGGACCCTCCCCTATCCACTAAACTCACTTCCCGCCATGCAAGTCCATCCAGGCTGCCACTTACTCCCAGGAGCTGGGCAGCTCTCTCCGCGTTTCCACTTTTCCTACCAGTCTCAGTGTGACTTCTTCAGTGTTCCTTGTTTAAAGAGTCCTCTTAATTTAGTCCAAAGTTGGTTCTTCCAGATGATTTTTCTTAAAATTAAGTTGTAATCCACTTTGGTTTTGGGAGGTGGAAGCTGGTACGTCTGCCTACTCCATCGCCATCTTGTCGCGAGTCCCTACCCATTAATTTGAACTCTCCTATAATAAACTGCTTAAGAAATATCCAAACTTACCTCTTATCCCTCAGACATAAGAATATGAACTCAAAGATTACTTACTATGTTTATTATTAAATAGCAGGCATGCTACAATAAGAATGTGTGCTATTATAGTGTGTACTATAGAAAAAAAATTCAAGAACATCAGGTTGTTAGAAGTCTTATTTTTAAAATCCAAAAAAAAGCTGCAAGTAAGGTGCTGAGTACAATACAGCAAATTGTTGTGTTACAATAAGAAGATTTTAAAATTTAACATACACCCTTCTGCTTTACATGAAGAGCAAACAAGTAAGCATATAAGTAATCTAGATCATCTGAAACAGCTATAGAATGCTTTAAAAACATAAAGAGACACTGAGCTCTTCTCAAACATATTTGCAAAATGTGAAGTCACTTTATCAAGGGGAGCCTCTCATCTATATAAAAATGATGAACAACTAGGCAGAGAGGACTCTTAGCTCTTCAAGTAAGTAACAAGAATCAAAAGATAAAGCTAGATCTGAGAGACAATTTATATAAATACACAATGCAGGATAGACCACTGTGTTAAGAATTGGCCACCAAAAATCAGAGCTACTTTCATATCTATATAACAATCTACCCATGACAAAATTTTTCCACCTTTCTCTTATTCCCCAGACCTTTAAAAGAATCTCACTATGCTTACGCTTCTCTCCATCAGTCATTTAACACCCAGCAAAACTGTCATTCTCTTTGTAAAGCTTCACCCTTAAGATGTATTTCATGTAAACTTATAGCAAAATGGTTGTGGAATAGGGAGTGTGGGTAAAAAAAAATGTTTTGTCTCAATGCTTGTCCTAATTCTGTTACTAAAATCACGAGAAAATACGTTTCTTAGAATCCCCTAACATTTCCATATCTGTGTATCACAAACAATTTGCAGAGAAATGAAAGAGAATGGAATGAGAAATGGCCTGCAATTTCTTAAATTCCACTATCAAACCCATGGTGCACAAGGGGAAAGTTAGAAGAGCAAATGAGAGGGTACTTTGCGGTGTAGGAGGTTGAGGTGAAAGGATCCTTAGGTGGCAGATACTTCTGAAGAGACCTAAGATATGCTGACAGAATATCGTTTCCAATAAGCAGGCAACAAGCTTGCTCATGCTTCTGATTATCTTCATGAATGTTTTGTCACTATAGCAATAATAAAATAATCTGCATGATTTTTTAAGAGCTTTAGACAATGTAAAGGATGGTCCTAACTCTTTAATGTGACTAGTTTTATCTTTATTATTCCACTTCTGTCAACAGTTTAGGATTGATACAAACCTAAAAACCTAGTGTCACAGAAAGTGGAGAGACTATTATCAGCACAAATCTGGAGTAGGGTATGGTCGTAATCATTCTAAAAGTGGCAGCTCTTCTAAAACTAAGGAGACCTGAAGGATCACATACGGGTGAGAGGCACCATGTCAGCTAATATAGACATTCTAAATTAATAGCACACCATACTACCACTTACAAAGCACAAAGGAATAGTAGCCACTTTCTGCCAAGAAGAACTCAAAGAACATTTTTTTTTCCAAAGAGAAATGACAAATTCAAATATGATAAAGTAGAAACAAAATAAACTGTCTCGAATACTCAAAATTTTAAAATAGGACACAATTCTTCACAATATCAAAGTATTAAAACGATAAGTATTAAGATATTAAAATAACAACAGAGTAAAAACAATCAATATTTCCAACAGAATAACACAACAAAAACTTAATAACCAAGCTAATAAGCATGGAGTAACTAGTAACAGAGATATATTACTTGGAGAAGAGCAAGAGCATAGAAACAGGCCCTATCCGAGACACAATGTAAAGAAAAAATCTAAAGCTGAATATATATATAGAGCAGACAGAATAGCAACATAGAAAGACAGCCCTGAGAAACACAAAGTAACACTAAAAGAAGTTGAAACCCATGGAGACCTGAAAGTAATGACAGGAACAACAAATCCCAAATCCAGCTCAACTCCTGACTAGGTTGACTTAAAACCCCCATACTAATGTCCTAGCAAAAGGACAGGAGTGCTCATATCCAGGCATAAAAATCATCCACTTCATTTTCTGCTATCCTACACAAGATGTCTGTCTTTTTAGCAGTAAACAAAGAGACATAGAAAAAGAAAAAGGAAAAAGCATGGAGGTGGGGGGGAGCACATTGTCAAGAGACAAAGTAATCAATATAATCAGACTAAGTTATAACACAGATGCTGAAACTATCAGATAAGATTATAACATAATTATAATATAAATATATTGCTCACAAAAATTAGGGGATATTTCAAAATGAATATGAAGCAATAAATAAAGAAGCATTTGACTTTTCTTTTATTAAACCAGAACATCAGAAAAGCAAACGACAAGTCAAAGAAAGTTGATTATGCAAATGAGATGCAAAACTAACTTTTATTTCACTGATGAAAATGCACTGTACAAAAGGCTGAAAGTACTGGAGTATCTGCATGTTTTCTGGTCCCCTAATTTTTGTGAGCAGTACATGTTAAAGTTTTAATGGAAAAAGTAGACACATGACTGACTAGATGTTTTATCAAAATTAATAAAACTATACATTTAAAAATGCATTTTACTATATGTAAATTAAATGACACAAATAATTTTTTAAAATACAGATTCAAAGAAGTTTAATCAGTGGAGGAAAATGTTTTAAAAGTGTAATTGAGAATCCTTCATAAGGAGTTTATAAGCCCAGTTATATAGTAGTAAAAATATTATATCATATATGGAAATATATATAATGAAAAGAATAAAAACTAAAAGGTATAACAAAATAATGATGGTGGTTTCTTTTGTGAGGCACACAAGGTTTGCCCTGTTTTACAAGATTCAATTTTGTATTGTTAAAATTAAAACTGTTAGTTTTAACAAATGTATCTAAAAAACAGTAAACTCAGTTTGTGCACCTTTTACATAAACATAATTATCCTCAAAGAGAATCTACTTGGTATTTAGTTTTTTAAAGTTTCCAAGGGACTAAACAAAGAAAAAGTCCTTGTAGACACAAACAACAGTATGGGAACTGCAGGAGGGAGATGGGGGTGGAGGAGGGTAGAAGGGAATAGATGGTGATGGAGGAAGAATTGACAGGGTGGTGAACACACACTGCAATTTACAGATGAGTACTATGGCACTGTACACCTGAACCCTGTATACTTTTATTAACCAATGTCACCCCAATAAATTTAATTTAAAAAAATAAAAAGAAATAAACTTTCCAAGACTACATTAATGTTATATTGAGAAAATTAACAAACAAGCTTCTCTTTGGCTTTCTATTCACTGGACCCTTTGGATTTTAATCAGTGAAACACTTTTACTTTTGTATGGTTCCACTCATATTTTAGAATGATGTATCTTTATATATTTTAATCTATTTCTCTTCATATATTTTCAGATGATCTCAAGATACCTTATCTTAACAACCTATTGAGCCTGACCAGGTGGTGGCGCAGTGGATAGAGAGTCGGACTGGGACGCAGAGGACACAGGTTCGAAACCCCGAGGTCGCCAATTTGAGCACAGGCTCATCTGGTTTGAGCACAGTTCACCAGCTTAAACCTAAGTTCTCTGGCTAGATCAAGGGGTCACTCATCTGCTGTAGCCCCCTGGTCAAGGTACATATGAGAAAGCAATCACTGAGAAACTAAGGTGCTACAACAAAGAATTGATGTTTCTTATCTCTCTCCCTTCCAGTCTGTCTGTTCCTCTCTCTCTCTCTCTCTCTCTCTCTCTCTCTCTCTCTCTCTGTCACGGAAAAAAAAAAGAACTTACTGACCACCAAAATCCAGTTCAGTCCCACTGATACAGTAAAGAAATATGCATAACTATTTAATTTTTAGAATATCCTCTCACATTCAAGTTCTAAAAAAGCTATTCCAATTAATATGTAGTTTTAAAAGGCAAGCAGGATGAAATAAAGTATATGTTGAATACATGGAAATTTACTGCTTTGACTTTTTTGTTTTTTTGCAGCAGAGACAGAGAGAAGGACAAACAGGAACAGACAGACAAAAAAGGAGAGAAATGAGAAGCATCAAGTCTTTGTTTTGGCACCTTAGTTGTTCATTGATTGCTTTCTCATATGTGCCTTGACCGGGGTTAGGGGTGGGGGCTCCAGCTGAGTGAGTGACCCCTTGCTCAAGCCAGAGACCTTGACCTTGAGCTTCAAGCCAGCGATCTTTGGGTTCAAGCCAGCAACCATGGTATCATGTCTATGATCCCACGCTCAAGCCAGTGACCCCACATTCAAGCTGGTGAGACCGTGCTTAAGCTAGATGAGCCTGTGCTCAAGCTATATAGATGAGCCTGCGCTCAAGCCAGCGACCTCAGGGTCTCGAACCTGGGTCCTCTGCATTCCAGTCTGATGCTCTATCCACTGTGCCACCGCCTGGTCAGGCTGCTTTGACATTTAATTTAATAAAAATCTAAGGCCTAGAATCAATAAGCCATTTGCAATATCCCACATTTACTTTCTTCTTCCAGCAGAAAAAAAATTTCTCAATAGGTAGACCAAGAGAAAATAAGAGACCTATCTTTTTCTACTATATCAGGGTACTTTAGAATAAATTTTAAAAGCCATAATACTAAATTTACTATATGCAGATAGATCCTCCATGCGAAATAACCCCAACCTTTGCTACATACCCATGATATCATTATTGTTCTTATATAAATTTATGAAGAACTAAATTGATGTAAAATATTAAATAAAACTGACTAAAAATTTAAGAGAGCATGTTAAAAGATGATTACAAAACATAATATATTCAAACAAATCCAAATAAATACTTTAATAAGAATGCATCACTTATGGTCATGACAATACTACCTCTTATGTCGCTGAGAAATGTTTTTTACAGTAAATGGATAACTAACTGACAGTAGGAAAAACAAGGAGGGCATTTATTTCTACTTAATAAGAAGTTAAGATAGAGATAAACAAGGGTTGGTCTGGCAATTCACCAATATCATCAAAAGCAGCATGTTTACCTCATGTTAGTCCAGGCATCGCGATTACATTCACGGGCAGAAGGAAGTTGGTAGCCAGGCTACCCTCTCCTTTTCACAGCCTGAGAAACTTCTTTCTTAGACACTATTGTAGAATCCCCTTTGTATGGCACTGGGTAGAACTGGGCCACATAAACCCTCCTAATATAAAGGGAGCCTGGGAGACTGTGTGGCAAAGAAAAGAACTGCCATGACTGGCCTAGACAACAGGCCAGTCATTGCTTCACAGCAAATTCAGGGCTATATAAGATGGGAAGAAATTATTACATAGTAACTCCCACACTTCTGTAATTATATAGACAATCCTATATTGAAGTAACAGCTGAATGTAGTATTTCTACAAAATTCTCTGCCTCCTAAAAATATACTTTGCCAAATGTTTATACATTTCTACAATAAGTGTTTTCAAGGTTATATTATCAATATAGTCTCTGAACTATGTATAGCATTTCCTGAATTCTGCCTGATTATATAATTTTAGTTTTTCTAACATTGATAATTCTCTCGGAAGCTTTTGATTGAACAAGTAACTAAAATTCCCTTTCAGGTCTTAGCAAAGTAAGAGAGACTGCTTTTATCTAACACTCTCTTCCATAACCATAAATAAAAGGATAACTCTGAGATGGATATTAGACCATTCCTGTGAGGCATGCAAACTATACCAATGGGGTCGTCAGAAACTAAGCTGGGCTTAAGACTTTTCCACCCTGAATGGCTTGCTCAGTGGATAGAGCATCAGCTTGGTGTACGGACATCCCGAGTTTGATTCCTAGTCAGGACACAGAAGAGAAGTGATCATCTGCTTCTCTTTACCTCCCTCTCCCCTTTCTCTCTCTTCCCCTCTTGTAGCCAGTAGCTTGATCAGTTCAAGCACCAGCCCCCAGTGCTGAGGATAACTCAGTTGGTCCAAGTGTTAGCCTCAGGCACTAAAAATAGCTCTGTTGATTTGAGCATCTGCCCTAGGTAAGGGTTGCCATGGTGGATCCCAGTTGTGGCTCATTTTAGAGTTTGTCTCACTACCTCCCCTCCTCTAACTTAAAAAAAAAAAAAGTACTTTTCCAGACTAAAGGTGAATTGTTCCTACTGCCTTAAGAACTATGGAAAATTCTTAGAAATCCCAGCAGCACTCGAGGGGTATAGAAGCAAATGTGTGCTGTTGCCCCAAAGGCTCAATAGGGCAACAGTTCTTGGGCAGAGCCTCTTTGAACTCAATGGAACTTCTCAACTCTGCAGGGTCCAAGAAAGCACCAGGATGTCTTTACATTCTTACTTTCCCACCCTTCTTTGAATAGTCATGGTACAAAGTAACTAACCATTCTCCCATAATCCAGAGATGCTCCTCCAGTAAGAAAGAGGAAATAGAATAGGAAAAAGGAGAACATAGAGCAATAGAGGTAAGAGGTAACTCTTTCAAGGTGGAAGAGGCTATCAACATTGTAAAGTACTACAAGTGGATGGAAGAGGATGAAGCAAAAAAAAAAAATCATTTAACAATCTAACTTTCAAAAGGAAATTTTTATACAGTGGTAGAGGTTGATGCCAGGATCTAAAATTGAAGGAAAGAACTTGTGTAAACCACATCTTCCAACTCTTTTGATAAAAACAAAATAATAATATCTTTCAAGAAAAAAAATATAAAATGGAGGTTTTCCTATACTCCAGATCACAGAGAGCTAAACCAAGCATTCAATTATCTTCTAAATGTTTTAAATATATGAATTACCATCAAATGCTCATTCTTGATAACAATCTTCTGGTAAAATGATTCACAGATAGCTGAATAATATTGAAACGTCTTTTCTTAAATACTAACAGGAAATAATATAAAATTAGTTTTTTAAAGAAAAAAATGTGTATGTGAAGGAAAAGTAAAAAAAAAGCAAACATATAGCAGTTCCCTAGAGAAAATGAGTGGTTCAAAAGTCAGATGCGTCTAGCAGGAGTGATGCTGACCTAAGAGGCAAGCAAGACAACTCCATGAGTGTGGCTTTTCTTTCCTCTAAGCCAGGGGTAGTCAACCTTTTTATACCTACCGCCCACTTTTGTATCTCTGTTAGTAGTAAAATTTTCTAACCACCCACCGGTTCCATAGTAATGGTGATTTATAAAGTAGGGAAGTAACTTTACTTTATAAAATTTATAAAGCAGAGTTACAGCAAGTTAAAGCATATAATAATAATTACTTACCAAGTACTTTATGTGGGATTTTTGCTAAGTTTGGCAGAATAAAACTTTATAAAACAACTTACTATAGTTAAATCTATCTTTTTATTTATACTTTGATTGCTCTGCTACCTCCCACCATGAAAGCTGGAACGCCCACTAGTGGGCGGTAGGGACCAGGTTGACTACCACTGCTCTAAGCTGTAGTGCTCTATCCCTTGAGGATACTAAGGAAATTTTTATAGCACCAGGGCTTCCCATTTATTGCAGTGATCTTCCACCACTATAAAGGTTTTTCCGCTTGTTTTTTTTTTTTTTTTTTTCAAATAAAGGCCCTTCTGCTGTCTGTCATGGCATAATTCAAATAATTCTGTTTTTCTTAGACTTACAGCCAAAGTCTATAAGCCACTGCAAGGTACCATATGGTACACCACCTGCTGTAAAGTCATCTTCACATCAGTCATTTGGTTAAGGGGAGTGGGGCTGCACAGATTACCCATCAAGTACTTAAGTCATAAGCAGTGTGTCTAAGTCAAATCCCTCCGTTCTCCAGCTTTCTGGAATAGCCCTTTTCCCCGGTCTCCAAAAGTATGGAGAAACTACGTACAATGATACATATATGACACAACTTTTCTTAGAAAACTCCCTTCTCAAATCACTAATATTACTGAAAAATAGACATTTTTGTGATGCCTGGCATAGCAAATGCTCAATAAGTAATTGCTAAAATAAAACTGTGCTGTCAAAGACCAAATCTGCAAAGACTGTTTCTCCATGAGCATGTTTCTCTGAATACCCAAAAAGCCTATGGCTTTCTATGTATCATTTTTATTCCGAGTCTTATCTAGTATCAAAATTCTGAGATAAATCTGCAAATAAGATATCCAGGAATAACGAGCAACAGCTACCCAAACTGCCTTGCAAAATCTGAAGCTTTTGGCAAGACATTACATAATTCTCTTTTGCTTAGCTTGGCAGATGGTGGTGATGAATTTATTGGAGGTTAGCAGAGTGACTGAGAGAGCAAGCTCAGCATTCAGACTGCCTGAGTTTGTATCACAGCTCTGTCACTTACTAAGTACGTGACCTGGAGCAACTAGTTAACATCTATTAACTTTAGTGTCCTCATTTGTAAATAGGGAAAATACGTACCTTAGAAGGATGTTGTAAAAATTAGATAAGGTCTTAGGGGAGTATCTAACACACATAGTAAAGTTCAAAAAGTGATACTTATTATTAAGAAAAAAATACTATTCTTCCATTATTCTAGTAATTTCTTTCCTGTCATCTTTCTTCCAAAACTTAGTCTTTACTTTCTGAGTCTCGATTTTTGACTTGAGGAAATATAAAATTCTGCCACACTCAACAATTTAAAAAAAATCTAATAAAAAAAACAAATTATCAAACATTGTGCTTGATTTTGTTTTCTTTTAAACAAACAAAAAAATGAAATATTCATTCCATATATCTTATATTACAATGCCAAGGATTTGGTCATTTTTGAGTTATATAATAAAAGTAGCAGCTAAGAAGCCAGGTAGAAAAAAAAACTAAGACAAGTAAATATTTCTTCCCTTCTAAAAGTGCCACTTACTGTGATTTGGCCTCATAATAGTTCTTCTGATTTGCACAGAAGTAGTTTGGCACTGTAAAAGTACTTTCTCATATAAGATCTCATTTTTAAAATATTCATAACAATCCCTGTGAAATAGAGAAATAAACTATCACTTATCCTTTTCTAGATAAATAACTTGAGGCCACTAGAGGACAAGTGTTCCTTTAGGGTCATGCTGTTAGTGGCTGGTTGGACAGGGATTTAAACCTATGCTTTCTGTCCCTAAGGCTGATGATGCCCTTTGAAATATTCTAAGCTCCTTCCAAAATATATTGATTAGCCAATAAAAATAATAGATATACCAACCCTTTAATTAAATCCTTTTGGAAATATCGAGACAGTTAAACAATAGTAGCCAAATCAATGCATGACCTTGTAGCATCCTGGGTCCTTTAGTGAAGGAGTCTTGATTCAATTCCATAGTTTTCTATATTCGATTGAGAACTCAGAAAAGGGAATTAATGGGCAAGTCCTTTAAGTATTTAAAAAGTGCTTCTAGAAGCACAAAAAATATAAAAGACTATACTTTTTTAAACTACCACATAGACAAAGTAATTACTTTCCACTTTCACCCAGAGCTAGGTATAGCAGGACTTTTTTCTATATCAAAAACTCCATCATCCAAAATACATTAAAACTATGCCTGAAGGACCATCATACTCCAATTAGTAATAATAAGGTCTGACATCATTTTAAATTCAGTAATAACTAAAAAATAAGAATTTGCTTGGCTTAGATTGTATTGATACTGGTTTACTGAAGGAAACTCCTGCTGTATATTGAACCAATCTGTTTAAAAACTCATACTTTAATTTACTTTGTTTGGTTACTGGCTAAGAATGCCAGGTGGACTGCATCATCCTCATGCACTCTACAGAGTTAAAGTGATGTGAAAGAAAAAATATAAGGTTTGGAGATAAGACAGTCTAGGTTTATAGCTTAGATTCGCTATTTACTAGCTGAGAGCCTTCTAAGGTCCTTTAGGCTCTGATACATTGTCTAGGAAAGGGCAGTGATAATCAAATTTCACCTGGTAATTATGAAGATTAAAATAGATAATTTATCTAAAGGGCGTATAGAGTCCATTGTTGTGTTTTCTGATTATCCAGCATTTTTTGAAAACCCTTCTAAAGTTTGGGAAATTTCCAGCTGTATGCCCCTGCAAAAGTGGAAGCCCAAAACTCTCTCTTTACATCTAGGGTACAGACATGTGACCTAGGCTTCCTCCCCAGCCACATGTCCCTCCTAGAGGGCACGCCCAGTGTTGGCAGTATGAGCTGGGGCTTATACTCTGCAACAGTGCCAACAGGATCTTCCGGGAACAACCCAGCCATGTGATTTCAGCTCATATCACTTCATAATATTACTTAATAAAACATGTTTGCGAGACTAGCTGCAGTGGGTTTTGTTCCTGGCAACCAAGAAACTCTGACTGAAGTGACACCTATTCTAGGATATGGCAAGAAGTACCTACTCAACAAATGATAGTTGCCCATCACCTCTATGTAGAGTTCATTATATTAAAGAGCACAGCCTAGTGACACTTCACTTTTGTTGAGTACTTACTACATGTCAGAAAAATTAGAAATCTAAAACAGACTAATCTACATCTATTTCCAAAGTTCAAAAGGCTAGTAAACAGTAAAACCCGATGGGATCATCATCATCATCAATAAAAACATATTTTATAAATAAGAAAACTGATGCCAAGGAGCTGAATAACTTTCTAAGGTCACAGAGCTAGGTCATAAGCAAATCAGGCAGGGTTTCTAATGATACTACTATGTTTTTCTCTATTTTCAATCATATAGCAATATGTCTTATCTTTTGACTATTATCTACAAATAACAAGTACAACTTAGATAATGGTTTCTAGAAGAATTCTCTCTTGACCTTTTTCAATGAGGAAAATGAAAAATTCCATACTACTTACTATAGATGGAATTGTCTTTTAATCTTCAAGTTGTGCTTCAAAATGAGTTCATGCTAGTGGCATATTCTATAACTGAAGGGCAAGGAATGAAGTCATTATTTCTTGATCTGTCCTGATGCCCTAACTATGATCTTCCACTTTGGAATTACAGACTGAATTATATGGTCAATAAATCTCATAGGGTTCATTATAGTTAAAGATTCCAGAGATCAATTCCTGATTTTGATACTTTTGCTAATTAGTTGACTATCTAGATAGCACCAAACAAGCAAAAAACAGCATTTTTTATGAGAGGTCCTTTATACCTGAGAGCCATGATTATCTTTGTTACTATATACAAATTCTATCAAACTCCTTAAATGTGACTTCAGCACTAAGAATACTGAAGCAGTTGCTATTCCAATGGCAAAATAAAGAGCCCGTCACAACACATAGTAGGCACTCAACCGGTATCAACTGATTTTTTTTAGATGAATACTTAACAATATTCATACCACTTTATACTGGAAATTATGCTGAACAAAACCTACACATATTATTTTGTATCAAGGAACCTTTTTTTTTTTTTAAAATAAGGAAGACAAAATTTTAGCTTAGAGGGTCCAGCTTGGGTGCTTGGAAGGAGGTCAAAATATTACCTTGCCAATTTCTACCTTTTGTGCTTGTCTCATTCCTAGAAATATAACAAACAGAAAACAAAAGAACCCAGTGATACAGAAACAAAAAGCTGCTCAAACTGTTTCTATTAACATTACAAACAGGAAACCATAAAACCTGAAAGAATATTCTCAGTCTCACTTCAACCATAACCAAATCTGAATGAACTAAGGCAGTGGTCCCCAACCTTTTATGGGCCATGGACTGGTTTGTCAGAAAATATTTTCACAGACCAGCCTTTAGGGTGGGATGGATAAATGTATCACGTGACCGAGACAAGCGTCAAGAGTGAGTCTTAGACGGAGGTATCAGAGGGAATCTGGTCATTTTTAAAAAATAAGACATCATTCAGACTTAAATATAAATAAAACAGAAATAATGTATTTATTCTTTCTCTGCGGACCGGTACCAAATGGCCCACGGACCGGTACTGGTCTGCGGCCCAGGGGTTGGGGACCACTGAACTAAGGAACTATTGGGCAACACAGAAACACTTGATGCTCACTTGAAATAACAGATTTCTCTTGCTATCTCCAATACATGAATGACACTGCTGTGCCTTCAGGATGCCAAATTCATAGCTTTATTTTTTCTTCAATTTTAGAACATTTTTATTACCCTAAAATGAAGCTTTTCACTCCCATAACTCTTCCAAGCCCTCCTCTCCATTCCCCTCTTTATAAAATTTAGAAATTAAATTTAATGGGCTGACATTGATCAATAAAAGTACATAGGTTTCAGGTATACATTTCTATCGCATTTGAATTGTTGACTGCATTGTGTGCCCGTCATTCAAAGTCAAATCATTTTCTATCACCATATATTTGTCCCTCTTTACTTCTCACATCCCAGTAATCACTTCACTTTTATCTATGTCCATGAGTTTCAGTTTTATATCCCACTTATGTGTGAAATCTTTGTCTGATTTACTTATTTCACTTAGTATATTGTTCTCAAGGTCCATCCATGTTGGCAATAAAGGTCACTATGTCATCATTTCTTATGGCTGAGTAGTATTCCATTGTATACATATACCATAACACATCTTTAATCCTATATCGAGGGACATTTTGGTTGTTTCCATGTCTTGGCCACTGTGAATAATGCTGTGATGACTATGGGGGTACATGTGTCTTTGTGCACAAATGTTTTCAAGTGTTTTGGGTAGATACATAGTAAAGGAATTTCTGGGTCATATGGTAATTCTATACTTAAATTTTTTGAGGAACCACCATATATGTCTTCCATAATGGCTGTACCAGTTTACATTCCCACCAGCAGTGAATGAGGGCTCCTTTTTCTCTACAGCCTCTCCAACATTTGTTATTATCTGTCTTATTGATAATAGCCAATCTAACGGTGTGAAGTGGTATCTCATAGTTTTGATTTGCATTTCTCTAATAGCTAGCAAAGATGAGCATCTTTTCATATATCTATTTGTTACTAGTATGTCTTCATGGGAGAAGTGTCTGTTCAGGTCTCTCTATTTTTTAATTGGATTGTTGGCTTGCTTGTTGCTGAGCTTTGTGAGTTCTTAAAATATTTTGGATATTAACCCCTTATCAGAGCTATTGTTTGTGAATATCATCTGCCATTTGTTTGGCTGCTTTCTGTTTTATTGTCAGTTTCTTTTGCTGTGAAAAAGCTTTGTAGTTTAATATAGTCCCATTTATTTTTTTTATTTTTTTTGCCTCTACTTCCCTTGCCTTTGGGGTCAAATTCATAAAAAGTTCTCTATAGCCAAGGTCCGTAAGTTTAGTACTTATGTTTTCTTCTGTGTAATTTATTGTTTCAGATCTTATATTTAGGTCTTTGATCCATTTTGAATTAGTTTTTGTGCAGGGGTCAAACTATAGTCAAGTTTCATTCTTTTGCATGTGGCTTTCCAATTTTCCCAGCATCATTTATTGAAGAGGCTTTCCTTTTTCGTGTGTTTTTGGCTCTTTTGTTGAAGATGATTTGTCCATATATATGTGGTTTTATTTCTGGGCTCTCGATTCTGTTCCATTGGTCTGTATGTCTGTTTCTGTTTTTCTGCCAATACCATACTGTTTTAGTTATCATGGCTCTGTAGTATAATTTGAAGTCAAGTAATGAGATACCTCTGACTTCATTCTTTTTTCTCAGGATTGCTTTGACTATTCAGAGTCTTTTATGATTCCATACAAATCTGGTGATTTTCTTTGTGCTATTTATTTAAAAAATGATACTAGAATTTTAATGGGGATTGCATTAAATTTGTATATTGCTATGCATAACATGTCCATTTTAACTATGTTGATTCTTTCAATTCATGAGCATGGAATATTTTCCATTTTATTGTGTCTTTTTCAATTTATTTTAGTAATGCTTTGTAGTTTTCAGCATGTAGATCCTTCACATCCTTTGTTAAGTTTATTACTAGATATTTTATTATTTTTGTTGCAATTGTAAAAGCAATTATTTTGTTTATTTTATGAAGTTTATTGTTAGTGTATAGGAAAGTAGACTTTCATGTATTAATTTTGTATCCTGTGACTTGGCTGTATTTGTTTATTCTTTCCAACAGTTTTTCAGTGGAGCCTTTGGGGTTTTCTATATATATACAAGAGTATGTCATCTGAAAAAAGTGATACCTGCTGTCCCTGACTTCTACAGCACAGACTGTTTGATCCCTGAACTTTGAAAGGAGTGTACACAACTAGGTTATACTACCAGAAATGCCCAGTGCTAAAGAAAGGGAGACAGCCTGTGTGTGGCTTGGGGCTACTGGTAGGAACTACAGTGTTCACATTTGGTAGCTGCCTATGCTGAGCCTGGAGGCACATGGGAGAGGCCCACACTGCAAACCGAGGCCAGCTGCCACCAGTGTCAGGCCTGAGGTTGCTCCGCAGAAGGCACAGGGTACCGCAAGGCTTGGCGCTACCTGCTGGCTGCCCACAGGGCTCAGCCACTGGAAAAGCCTTGGGTGGTACACAGTTTGGTGAGGTGGGGGTCTCAGGGAGTTATCAGGGTAGGGAGAGTGGTGTTCACCAGCTTAATGCCAATTCATATTTGGTGCCAGTAGCCAAGTCAGAGGCCACTCACTCAGCAAAAGGCACAGGGCACAACAAAACCAGCTGCTTGCTACCTTCTAGGGCTCACAAACCTTTAAGGGTTTTTAAGAAAGACTGCAGTGTGGGTCAAGGCCAGCTGACTGCCACTGAAAGAGCCTCTAACATTGTAAGAGTTGGGCAAGATCAGCTCTCAAGAAATCATCAGAGTGGTAGAAGACGTCTTCACCAGACTAATGTAGATTAAGATTTGACCATGTGGGGAAAGGGCTCAACACAGGAAAGATGGCACCTGCCTGCTAGCTGTGTGGGAGGAGAATTCAATACAGGGACTATCGTGGCTGTCTCTTCAACACTCGTTCTGAAGCCATGCAACTCAGTTTCTCCCTGCATGTCTCCAGTACTCCCCACCCTGAGAGACTGTCCCTCTGCCAGAGCCCAGGTAAGTGCTTGCAAGCATGTGAGTCCCTTTAAGAGATGCCTGTGCTTCCAGCAGCCTTCCATCTTTCTCAGACTTACAGAATCTTCATTGATTTTCACAGCGAGATGTGGTGGTTCCTCTTCTTGGCACAGGTGCTCCATGCCAGGGTGCCCAGTGTAGGGCTAGAATACTTCACTCCTCAGAGGATCCTCTGCAGCTAACATATCTCTCCCAATTTTCAACCACTACACATGGCTGTCAGGCTGACCCATTGTGCATCTCTGCCCCTTCTACCATTCTTGACCTGGTTTCTACTTTATATACTGAGTTATAAAAATTTTGTTCAGCTAATTGTCACATGGTTGTCCAGACTGACTGTGCTATAATTTAGTTATAATTTTGATGTGGTCTTGGGAGGAGGCAAGTATAGCATTTACCTACTCTGCCTTCATGATGGGAATTTATGTCAAGTGTATTAATCATTTAATCAAAATTTCATACCCTTACTGATTTTTCTATTGGTACATTCTACTAGTTACCGATAATTAAAATTGCCCACAATTTGCATATTTCTCATATTCTATCATTTTTGTTTTATAATTTTTTATGCACATACATATTTAAAAGTTTTTTATATTCCTATTTGAACATTATACCATTTGAAAACATCCATCTTTATTCTTAATAATACTTCATGTTATGAAATCTACCTTCTCTGATATAAGCTTTCTTTTTCATAGTTTCACATTGTATATGGTGGTCCCATTAAGATTATAATGGAGCTGAAAATTTTCTATCACCTAGTGACCTTGTTGCCATCATAAAATCATAGCACAATGCATTACTAACATGTTTGTAGTGATGCTGTTTGTTGTAAACTGTGGGAAAAGGGGGTTCAATGGAAAGTAAATTCATCAGATGATCTGATCGTAAATTCCTAACTGTACAGGTCATGGTGGTTAGTCATGTCCCAAGCATATATCCTTTTCAGTAAAAGGCTTATTTTTGCCTTAAGCAAGCTCTGTCCATTTTTCTGTGCATGTAGATTAACATGCCCTTGAAAAGACTCTTTTCAGACCCCTCCTTCTAAAGGGTGCCCACCCTGAGGGCACATAATCTTAACTATTTTGTAATCCAATCCTCATTTAGCTTTCACACACCTTCAGGTAATCTTCCTTATGTTCCCTCCTTAATCTCAAATATATAAAAGGAAAAAAAAAGTATGCAAATTGTTATTCTGTAGAATATTTGACATCTTACTTCCCAATATATGTTAGGCTCAAATAAACTCTTATAAAAATTATCTAGCCTGACCAGGAGGTGGTGCAGTGGATGGAGTGTCAGACTGAGATGTGGAGGACCCAGGTTCAAGACCCTGAGGTCGCCAGCTTGAGCGCGGGCTCATCTGGTTTGAACAAGGCTCACCAGTTGAGCCCAAGGTCACTGGCTCAAGCAAGGGATCACTCAGTCTGCTATAGCCCCCCACCCCCCGTGAAGGCACATATGAGAAATCAATCATTAAACAACTAAGGAGCCGCAACAAAGAATTGATATTTCTCTTCTCTCTCCCTTCCTGTCTGTCTGTCCCTATCTGTCCCTCTTTCTGACTCTGTCTCTGCCACAAGAAAAAAAATTATCTACAGGATTGGATGTTGTTTTTTTTTGTTTGTTTTTTTGTTTTAAATTTTATTTTATTTATTCATTTTAGAGAGGGAGAGAGAAAGACAGAGAGACAGGGGGGAGGAGCTGGAAGCATCAACTCCCATATGTGCCTTGACCAGGCAAGCCCAGGTTTTGAACCGGCGACCTCAGCATTCCAGGTCGACGCTTTATCCACTGCGCCACCACAGGTCAGGCCCGGATTGGATGTTTTTTATGTTGAAAAAACACACCTACTGCATTGCTAGTCATCTAAAACTATAGCATATACAATTATAGTGTAGGCTATACCATCTAGTTCACTCTGTAATTTTCAAACAATGAAATTGCCTAATAAGACATTTCTCAGAATGTATCTCTGTCATTAAATGTTGTATGACTGTACATATATTTTTAAATTTATAAAACATTAATGTTATAGTCAATATTCAAATAGATTTACTTTTATATTTACCCTTTCCATTGCTTTTCATCCCTATATAAATTACCATGTTTTTATACTCAATTATTTTCTTTCTAGTTCTTAGTATTTCTTTCAGTGCCAGTCTTGGAAAATTCTTTTTCATTTTTCTGTGTGTGGGTGTTTGATTGTACTTCAAATATCTTTATTTTATCTTTCAATATACAAATATTTGAAATATACACTGGGTAAAAAATGCTAGGTCGAAAGATATTTTCTTTCAGAACATTATATATATTTTTTATTGCTTTCTGGTTTTTATCATTTCTGATGAGAAGACAGTTGTCAGAGTTGTTGTTCCTTTGAAGAGTAATATTCCTTTTATGTCCTGGTTGATTATTAGATTTTTTTTCTTTTGGTCTTTGGCTATTAGCAGTATTATTATAATGCAGCTAGTGTGGTTTTCTTTGTATTCATACTTCTTGGAATTTCTGATGCTCCTTGAATCTATAAGTTGGTATTTTCCAGTTTGGATGAGAAATATTCAATATCTCATCAAATACTGGATCTGCTCTATTCTCTCACCTTTCTCCTTCTATGACTCCACATATATTAGATCTTTTAACTGTGTCATATATATATATATCTCCTGTGTTGTTTCTGTATTTTTCCTTTCCATGCTTCAGTCTGAATATTTACCATCGACTCATTCTCCAATTCACAAATTCTTCAGCTGTGTCTAATTTATTTTAAATTCACATTTTCAGTTTTTATTTTAAAGTTGTATAATCTTAATTTTTATTTTTAATCTTGAATTCCCTATCTCATTATTTATATTTGAATATATTAATTACAGTTATTTTTAAGTCCATGTCTGATTCATCTAATACCTGGATTGCCTATGAATTTGCTTGTTTTTTCTATTATTTTTTGTTGTTATTGTTTTGTTTTGTTTTTTTCTCAATCTTTCGTATAGTCACTGTGCTTTTATTCAGTAACAAGTATTTTGAATGAATGGGTGCAGGAATAAACTGAAATTTTAAGATCTTATCTCCTTCTGAGGAGTATTTAACTGAGCTTCTGTCAAAAAGAACAGAGGCCAATTACCTTAATTCAATTGTGGTTAGTCTATTTCAAAGCTGAATTTCAGTCTTTATCCTGGTTTCCTTACAGTTTTCCTCTACTTTTAGAATACAGTCCTTTAGGCTTCCTAAATAAAGGCCCATGTAATTTATTAAGGCTCTCCTTTTCTATGGGCATTGAATTTGATTTTTTGTCTCCCCAATGAATAGAAAGAACTGAAAGCTCTACTTAGATTCTTAGTCTTTTCATCATACTTTTCTGCTCAGCCTCTCAACCTCTCAAATACTGCTTTAACATTAGTAAATCTCTCAGAGAATAAGCATTGCAGAATATTGGACTAAACTCAATGCTTTGTTTCTCTTGGAGATCTTGGCCGTTAAGCCCTGTTGCCTGGTAGCTCTCCAATTCCTTCAAACAAAATTTTACCAAATAAAGTTTGTGATTTATCTGGCATTTCTAGCTGTTCTCAAAGAAAAAGTAAGTCTGATACATACTACTTTCTTATCTGGAAGAGGAAGTTGGCCTGTTTATTTATTAAGAGGCTCATTCAAAGTGGATTGATACAGCAATTGATTATCTAGTTTTTAGAGTAATAAAGTGTTATACTTTTTTATTCTGAGAAAAATAACTGTTAATGTACTTCACACATTGAAAATACAATATATGTTCACTAAAGAACTTTAAGAGTTTTAAAAAAGCATGATAAAGAAATTATATCACCGATAGATAAATCCCATTAGCATTTTGATACACACTCTTCTGTTAATTTTTGCTCCACAATATTGTTAAACAAACATGATTATATTATACTCCAGTTTTTATTCTTTTTTGCTTAAAAGATATTGTAAACATTTTTAAAACATCTCTGTAAACATGTAATTAAATTTTTCTCCTGGCCCTAGCCATTTAGCTCAGTGGATAGAGCTTCAGCCCAGTGTGCAGATGTCCTGGGTTCACATGAGAAGCAACCATCTGCTTCTCCTCCTCTCCTTTTCCCTCTTCTCTCTCTCTTTCTCTCTTGCAGCTAGTGGCTTGACTGATTTGAGCATCAGCTAACTCCAGGTGCTGAGGATAGCTCCACTGGTCCAAGTGTGAGCCTCAGGAGCTTAGGAAAGCTCAGCTGATTTGAGCATTGCTGGGTGGATCCTGGTTGGGGCACATAAGGAAGTCTACATCTCTATCTCTTCGCCCCTCACTTCAAAAACATATTTTTTTCTCTTGCCTTTTTATTTTTTATTTGAGATACTTACCATGATTTAATAGTAAATTCAACTTGGGGTTATTATAAACAATACTTAACCATGTGATTTTACTTATATGTGGAATCTAAAGAACAAAATTAATTAACAAATGAAACAGAAACAGACTTATAGATACAGATAATAAACTGAGGGCCCAGACAGTAGGGGAGTTGGAGACTAGGTGAAAAAGGTGAAGAGGTTTAGAAGTACAAATTGGTAGTTGCAAAATAGTCATGGGGATGTAAAGTACAGCATAGAGAATATAGTCAATATTATTGCAATAACTACATATGGCGCCAAGTGGGTACTAGAATTATTGGCAGGATCACTTTGTAAATTACAAAATTGCCTAGCCACTATACATACACCTGAAACTAATATAAAATACAGGTGGTCCTCAGGTTACAACAGTCTCAACATATGACATTTTGAGTTTACGATGCTCACTCCCATTAAAGCTTAAAAAAATGAGAAGTATTTTGGCTTATGTCAGTGGTAGTCAACCTGGTCCCTACCGCCCACTAGTGAGTGTTCCAGCTTTCATGGTGGGCGATAGCAAAGCAACCAAAGTATAAATAAAAAGATAGATTTAACTATAATAAGTTATTTATAAAGATTTATTCTGCCAAACTTAGCAAAAATCTGACATAAAGTACTTGGTAAGTAATTATTATTATATGCTTTAACTTGTTGTAACTCTGCTTTATAAATTTTATAAAGTAAAGTTACTTCCCTACTTTATAAATCACCATTACTGTGGAACTGGTAGGTGGTTAGAAAATTTTACTACTAACAGAGATACAAAAGTGGCAGTAGCTATAAAAAGGTTGACTAACCTGGTTTGTCATTAGCTTTGTACAGCGATGACAGATTCAGTAAGATCTACAGAGCTATTATGGATGCCTTATAATGCTACAAGCTGATTTAAAAGAGAAGTCATCAACCTTCCAGACTAGCCTAGAACAATTCTTTAAGAAGGTAGAGAGGCCTACAACAGATCCTGTACCCTCAACATAAGTTGCTTCTTGAGATGAAACACCTGTAGTACAGGTAGAATCATCTCCAGCATCTCCTGCATGTTTCTTAGACAATCCTGACTCACCTGACCCAGTATCTCCAGCACCTTCTGCAGGTTCTCCTGCCTCTCCAGGTTCCTCCTCCCAATAGGTCACTCTCTCTCACCTTACAATGTACCTCCCGTGTGCAAGCCAACCACAGGAATAAAGGTAAGAAATTTTTTTAGTCATTTTTTTTGTTAATACTACAGTACAGTGTATAGTAAAGTATATTTATGTCCTTTTATTTTTTCTGTGGCTTAGTTGTGCTTTTATGTTCTAGATTATGATTTTACAACTGTGTTAGGATAGGTAAGTGACTTAGGCTAGAGTGTGTATCGACTTACATCAAAATTCAGGTTACGTCACTATCGTAGAAACAGAACTGTGTTGTAACCTGATGACCCTCTGTAATAGTAAATGTCAACTGTAATTTGAAAAGAAAAGAAAAAAAAAGAATAAGAAGTTAAATAAATTTAAAAAACAATATTTAGATAATTATCCTTATATATGCCACTTAATGACAGGGTCACGTTCTGAGAAATGTGTCATTATGCAATTTTGTCATTGTGTGAACATCATAGGGTATACATATATAAACCTACACAGTATAACCTAATATGTACCTAAGCTATATGGTATAGCCTATTGCTTGTAGGCTACAAGGTTGTACAAAACTGTTACTGCACATAACAACAAAAGACTAAATAAAGCACAAGAGAAAATTATGCAGTCAAAAGATACAGTAAACACAAGATATTTGAGGCTGTTGCCAATGTATCACAGCATACTGTTTTACAGAAAACCTTTTTTATAAGTAGAACAAAGTACATGTACACTCTAAACTAACTAATTAGTAAATACATAACCCATTACATAGTCATTTATTATCATTATCAAGTATTATGTACTGTACATAATTGTAAATGCTATAATTTTGTATGACTGCCAGCACAAGTTTGTTTACACTACTATCATGACAAACACATGAGTAACATGTTACATTACACTGTCATGACAGGTACAACATCACTAGGTAACAGAAATTTCCTAGCTCCATTATAATCTTATGAGACCAACATCATTATATGTGTGGTTCATCTTGACCAAAAATATCATTACATGGTACATGACTGTACATATGTATGAAATACTACCTAAATATAAAGTCTTATAAGTGGGATTGCTATGTTAAAGAACAAGCATTTTAAGATTTTTGGTACATATATAGCTAAACTGTCTTTTAGAAAAATTAGTATCAGTTGATTTCATTTCAAGAGAATATGAGTGCCTATTTTCCTATCTATCACTGAATAAAATCCATTTTTATTGCCAATTTGATAAATAAAAATGGGCCTTTTTATTTGTGCTTTTGGTACCTAGGGAAATATGTTTAACAATTTAATTTTTAATTGTTACAAAACTCATTTGCTAACCATGCTGATGCTGTATTGCTGGTATTGAGAATTACCCTTATTCTTTAGTCACAGCACTTCCTATGAGTATGGTAATATAATAAGTTATGCACTGCCATGACTTGGATAGCTCTGATTATTATGCTTGAGTGCATATGATACGTAAATGCAATGAAAAGGCCATTTATTCAGTACTATCTCATCATGTTCTCTTTCTAAGGATGTATCACTAATAGGCATAAATGCGGTTTCCACAAACACATGAAGAAACTAGTTAATCACAAGAAGACCATAAAAAGAGATAACCAAAGTGACATAGAATAATAATAATTATTTAAAGAATAATAATCTTTGCCCTGGCCGGTTGGTTCAGTGGTAGAACATCAGCCAGGAGTGTGGATGTCCCAGGTTTGATTCCCAGTCAGGTCACACAGAAGAAGCTATCATCTGCTTCTCCAACCCTCTGCCTTCTCTCTCTTTCTCTCTTTCTCTCTCTCTCTCTCTCTCATATATATATATATATGGAAAAAAATTTTTCTATGTATTGCTAGGCTCTAATATGTCTGTAAATGCTGTCTTCAGACTCTCCTATTGCTGACTGGTATCAATCACATTAAATTATGTAAACTCTTGCTCTGTAGAGTTTTTCCTGCCTAGCATTTTCAATCTAGTCAAATTCAATGCCATGAGAGCAGTAGTTACCAACTCCATTTCCAGTATAACAACCAATAAGGAGACCTTAAGTTTCTCTCAGAATGCAGATAGCATGTAATAAATTCTCCGTATCTTCACAAATTTTTAACAGAATATTTTTAGTCTAATTTTCAAAATAATGTCTTATAACCAGAATACAAAGGCTTAAACCCAAATGTAGCATTAGCATATGACACCATCGCTTTATTGCATTATAAAATTAATTATAAATTATAAAATTATAGATAAAAGTTGAGAAAGCAGCATAGTGTAGTGGTACCAGACAACCAGAGTTAAATTCTGCATTCACCACTCACTAGCTGTATGGCTTTGGCATATTTCTTTTTTCTTTTTTTATTATTTTGTTTTTATTTATTCATTTTAGACAAGAGAGACACAGAGAGAGAGAAGGGGGGAGGAGCAGGAAGCATCAGGTCCCATATATGCCTTGACCGGGCAAGCCCAGGGATTCGAACTGGCAACCTCAGCATTCCAGGTCGATGCCCGATCCACTGCACCACCACAGGTCAGGCAGCTTTGGCATATTTCTTAACACCTCTGTGCTTTATTTTCTTTGGATGCAAAATGAGAATAATAATAAGTACCTTATAGGGTTATCATGAAGAGTATAATAAATTAATATATGCAAAGCCCAATAGCCTGGCACATAATATGCACCATAAATTGGGTTTATTATTATTACTATCATTATGAAATAATAAATGATAGTTCATGAGCATATGGGGAAAAATGATGATTATCAGGAGTAAAAATAATTTATAATAAATTATCTTTCCTTTAATTTATGCAACTACAAATTTGAAAAATTGATAAACCTCGCCCATCTTCCCTCCTTTGAAACTTCAGCTTTTACTTTTGGAAAATAAGAAAGGGACTTTTTACTTCCATAATTTAAGAGGGACCTGGGAAAATACATATTAATTCAACAATTAAAAAATCTTAAGTCTTTGACCCTGAAACACCTTGTTTATTTCTTATTTATGAAATACCGTAATTAAAGCAGCCAAAACCATAAATATGTCTTGCTTACTTATGACATACAAGTAATTAAAGCAGTCAGACTAACATAAACTTGCTTCCCGGGTCTAATAGAGCAAAGAGCCCTCCAAGGATACCAGACTCTGAGTAACTGTTAAGAACAGACCAGCAATATTACACTATAATAAATGACAATAGTCAATAAGAGGAAAAAATAGAAGGGAGGTGATGGCATTTAAAGAGACAGTCTATTTTACTTTCTTGCTTGCTTTGTATATTAGATCTTGTCTTTTAACCTTTCCTATAGACTCTGAATGCATCCATATACCAACCTCACAGATTCAAAGCACCGATGTCTGAATAAAAAAGTGCTTGTACATGCTTATGTTTGTGTGGGTTTTAAACAAAACCAGTGTTGTTGTTGTTGTTGTTGTTTTGACTTCTTAACCCTTTTCTTTAAATCCTTAACTCTTAATAAAAAGCCTTCCTTGAAACAGCACCGGCAAGGTCAGCACAACTATGCAAGCAGTGCCACCTAATGGCAGCTACCCATTTTAGAGCAGACAAACCACAGAGACTGCAGCGACATTTGAATACCTTTCTAAAGTGAAACGAGTATCATATGATCAGGTGTTAGAGCTCAGGTTCTGAAATCTTCCATCACCTTTATGCTCTATTAAAAAGTAAATAATCACAAGCAAAATTTCCTTGAAACTTCCCTTCAGCTCGACTTATAGGATATTTAATCTTTCTTGTCTTTCTCATCAGCGGCCTTTTCCTTGGCCACTATCCACTTTTATAACATATCATCTATAAAAATTATTTTAAATATAACAAGCTCCTTTTTAGAAAATATAAATATTGATTTAACTTGACACATTAGTGTCATCAGTTATTTCTTGGTCTTTTTTACTTTCCCATATATTTACTTTTTATTGAATTTGTTAATGTTACAGAGTTCTTTTTTTTTTTCTTTTTTTTTTCTTTTTTTTTAATAAATAAATTTTTATTTTAATGGGGTGACATCAATAAATCAGGGTACATACATTCAAAGAAAACATTTCCAGGTTATCTTGTCATTTAGTTCTGTTGCATACCCATCACCCAAAGAGAGATCGTCCTCCGCCACCCTCCATCCAGTTCTCTCTGTACCCCTCCCCCTCCCCCTCTCCCTCCTTCCCTCCCCCCACCCCCCATAGCCACCACACTCCTGTTCATGCCTCTTAGTCTCGCTTTTATGTCCCACCAATGTATGGAATCCCGCAGTTCCTGTTTTTTTCTGATTTGCTTATTTCACCCCGCACAATGCTACCAAGACTCCACCATTCCGCTATAAGTGATCCGATGTCACCATTTCTCCTAGCTGAATAATATACCATGGTGTATATGTGCCCCATCTTCTTCATCCAGTCCTCTATTTTTTTTACAGTAATTAACAGCCTTTAAGCAAACTCTTGGCCAATACAGCAAGAATCCATGAATGAGTAGTGTCCTTAACATGTTCCCCAAGTCCAAGTTGGCCCCATCACCATGCCAAATCCCTGAAAAATGCAACCCAACCACAGTTCAGTCTGTTAGGAGCTGTCACAGGGAGCAGGAGTCCAGGAAAGTTCCCCACAGGAAAAGTCTGCATGGCACTGGAATTGTTGTCACCATTCTATACTTTGCAGCTCATGTCCAAGTCCCAATGACCGCTGCTTCTAGCTGGTAATGATTCAGGCAGACTGGAAAAAGCCATTTGCAGCATGCGTGGATATGGAGCTTCTGTTCTCCTCTGCCTGGAGAGTTGAGACCAGGTTGCTTTTCCCTGGAGCTCTGTGACTGTGGCCTGGTAAAGAGAACCTTGGGATACACTAAACTGGGTGGCAAAGGTAAATTCATAATACAAGTTGGCAAAAGGAGGAAAGAGAGCTCTAAATTAAGAGTAGGTCTCAGCCTGAGTTACAGAGTTCTTGAACTGCCAAACCATGCCTGAGAATTCAAAGAAAGATATGGTACAATAGACAGCTTATCCACCCATCATAAATTATATTAAAACTTGATTCATGTGCATTGTGATCATTTCACAATCTTCTAAAAAGTATAACAAGAGTTGGTTTCAAATCTCCTTCAGGTCTTCAGATTTCTAATATAATATTCCATTAAATAAATTGCAAATGTACATCTAAGTTAACTCTTCAATAACTGAACTCTCAACAAAATTTTGCTGGGAAAAAAATGCGTACTTTTCAGGGCACGTACGTGGGCTCAAGGTCCAAGAAATTTGTTAAGATTTTAGGTTCCCAAATAAAGCCTTCAGTTTAACCAAGAACCCCTTATTTCTCACTTAAAGAACCACCCTCTTCTTGGTTTGCTCAGTAACTCACCTAAACACATCAGAAGGCAGGCATCCTGCCTGCCGCCTCAAATAACACCAACATTATTGCCCAGAAATGGCTGAAAGGTCCTGTCAGAAGATCCTGTAACCTCCCCTCTGAGTCCAATTCCTACCCTGACACGTATATCAAGACTAAACTCCCACAGAAATATGCTCATACATCAGGGAGGTTTTACCCTGATGCTTCCCTCTTACCAGTAGCAATCTGCAACTCCCACCATTTAGCAAAGAGATTATAGAGAAACCCAGCCTCTGCATCAAGTGGTCACATACCATTTTGAAATGTTTCTATTGAACCAAAGATACAAAGTTGGGGAACTACCAAGTATATTGTCAAAGACCATGCAAAAGCCATGAAACCTCAGTGGGTATTAGATTGAGGTTCTGCTCACATTGCTTTGAATTTATAGGAATGGTCAGTGAATCCCTTGGCCTGAGCAAAGCCCAAACTCTTTCTACTGCAGTTAACTTTACAATTTAGATCTGAGTTGAGGCTTTCGCAGCCCCTGAAGCAGAGCCCCCCGTTTCCACTTCCCTTTATACCAAAGGCTATTCGGTTCCACTCTAGGGATTGGCAACTTCCCAGACATTTCACAATTCTAATGCATATTTCAGGTCACTTAACCAAGCATTATGCTCTGTCAAAAAAAACTTCTAAGTCAAAGCAAACAAAAGGCCTTATTGTGAAACATAAAAAAAAAAGCACTACCTAAGTAAAAATTTATTCCCTCCCACACACACCCCTACCCACTTGGTGAACCCAAGTTTCACTGAATTTGTGGTTACCTCAGAATACAACTCAAAATTATAAATCACAGCTCTACAGACTGTCTGCACACATCATTTCTTCTGAGAGAAACATGTTCCAGGAAGTCTAATTCAGCCACAGCCCCCTACAGAGAGCCTTCCTGAAGAGTGGGGTACAGGACAGGTTAATTACAGTCACTTAAATCTTCATTTTTTACAGCAATTCAGAACCCAGATGGCTCACTTTCTGCAGGATTTCTGACAGTAAGCCAGTAGAGCTGGTTTTATGTTTCACATCAACGCTTAATAGCTATAACCTTCTTATCCAGAAGTTGTGATCCACAAGAAGTCCACAATGAGTGCAGCAAATCTGAGGTAGTCAACCAAACAAAGGCTCAGAATCTGAACATAGAAAGATTTTGAAATGACCACTGGTGGCAGTTTTTGTGCGGTTCCTTTTCTTTCTTTCTTTTTCCTTTTTTTATTATGAAAGAACATTGCTGAATCTAGTTCACACATTTCTAGCAATGAAAAGTACCCTAAATTCAATCTATATAAAGAGCAGTTGTGACACGTGGAACTGCCATAGTGCACAGGGCTGTGGTCACTTACATAGAGGGGGGTGCATCTGTTCCTGTAGCTCTAGCGGAGATCAGATGAAAGACCATTAATGGTGGTTAGCTGGTGTCTAGTAACCTGAGAAGGGTTAGCAAAGGCCACTCCTTAGTTACGTTTTGGGTAGCTGCTTTTCTAATATTCAAACACAGCATACTTGTCCAGCTGAAGTTTCAGGGCCTGGTTTTTTGAAACCTCATCCCTACCTCTAGTTTTGTGTCTTATACTTCAAAGCTCTTCTCCATTCCTTATGCCTAAGGGAAAATAAATGTAATCAGTAAATATTTCTTGAGTTTATTTTTATAAGAGTTTTCCTTGAGTTTAAAAAAAAGAAAAGGCACCACTTAGAGGAATCTTGAGAGAGAAACAGGAGAGATAAACTAGTATATAAAATCCTTATTAAACCAGTTTTAAGGCTTCAATTGAACAGAAAAATACAGAATACTGTAAGCGAAGCTTTATGGTCCCATTTTCTGTGGCAGCAAATCTACTGTAGTATTCAGGACTATTAACTGTAAACCTATTTTGGGACCAACTTGAAAACAATTGGAAAATTAAAAAGCTGTCTAACAACGTAGTGATTCCTTCTAGAATCGTTTTTACTGTTAACAAATAAAAGAAATGTATCTCTCTTTATGCATAAGTAAGGGAAACAATATTTCCACTCAAGTGAAGTTCTACTCATTATACACACACACACACACACACACACACACACACACTTCTCACTTCTACTTCATGGGAGTAGATGAGATAAAGAAGGATGAGTATGGTGAATCACTGCCCGTTATTTTGTAGGACAGGGCAGAGGAGCAAGTCCAAGTAGAGGTTTAAATTCAAGCTAGCTGTGGTATCAAAGAGGCATAAAGGGTGGAATTTACTTCCAAAGTGCTCCCCCAATACAATTCTTTCCATATGATATCATTTACATTTCTTTCCATTTTATTTAATTTTAAAAATTCATGGCCTGGACGGAACAAAATGTGGATGGACTGCAGGGATGAGAACTCTGTGTGTGTGTGTGTGTGTGTGTGTGTGTGTGTGTGTGTGTGTGTGTGTGTGTGTATATATATCAATCATCAGGTGGTCCTTGTAGTGTTTTCCTTATTTAGGTTAACTTGGCTGCAGAAGACCTATTACCCCACTAGTCATTGCACGTTCTGGGGTTTTTGTAACAATTACTGGAGCAGAGATCCTTGTACCTGAGCTGTTTTATTCCAGGGACCTGAAGATTTTTCTACCTCACGACCACCTCCCTCTGCCTTCCTTTCTCTTTTTTCACTATCTTCTTCCTTGTCACTTATTTGCACTGCCTGAACTCTGAGGCCACTGTAATCAACCTCTTTTTGCTCAAATTCTTTTCACTCATCTTCATTCCTCATTATGTCCTTCGTGGTGGCCCCAGGTCCTGTAACCCCACCCCACGCCTGGGGTCTCGCCATCCCCTGTGCCCACCGCACTGCCCGCAGCTCTGCACACAGGACTCGCACCTCATCCCTAGTTCCAATCCGGGGTCCACACCAGCTCTGTGCTCAGGCACCCGGGCGCTGCCACTCACCCCTTGGTCTTTATTTAGATGAACTTGATATGAATTCTTTCTTGTCAATTAAAGAAAAAAAACTCAGCCATTTAATTCACTTCTGTTTCTTTCCTTCACATCTCTAGCCTTCAAGTATCTAGTAGCCTATCAGTACTATGGGAGAAGCTTGAGACAGCAATGAATTCGAGAACCTTCTAAGCACATTCACATGCAACCCATCCTAAAGGAATGAAATAGCCCCCTCAAATCATTCGTATTTGGCACCTCCTTCACACAGTCTTGTTCTTTAATTTCTTCTCCTAAAATAACTGAAGCCCAATGAGAGATTTACTGTCTCTTGCCCTTCTAATTTCTCCATTTAAGCCACCTTATTTGGCCCTAGACTCACCAATACAGCAAAAAACAACTACATATAATTACCTGAAAGCATGATTAGATTGTGTCCTATGATACTGTCTCCATCTCTCATATAAGAAAATTGCAAATCCAACTTACTGGCCAGCACTTTCCAGACAGTGCTGACAAAGCGCAGGCTTTCAAATTCAGTGCATGTTCTTGTAAGCAGAGCTGGTTACATAACTTGTGAGGCCTAGCGTAAAATGAAAGCACAAAATCTCTTGTTCAAAATGCAGGGGGTGGGAGGGTGCTGTTGAAATACTAAACCATGAAGTTTCTCCTCTTTAATGACTTTTTATGGTGTGTTTTTTTATTTGTTACTTAATGTCCTTTGAAGTTAAGAAAAATTAAAATTTTAAATTATAATGAGTTTTACTATTCATAATTATATTGCAATAAGATTTTAAATGCAGGGCACTTAAGTGGTATGCAGAATCATCAAAATTACACAATTTATATTTCATAGTTCATACATGCATATGTATTTCATTCTAAGCAGAAGAGTGGGAACCCTGCATAAAACTAACTCATTTTTAGTTCATTTCTTGGGACCAGCACATTCTACAAACACTGTCTACCTATGGGTTAGTAATTAGTTTAGGAGGACTGGGGAAAAAAGAACTAGCTTCCCTTTTTATATGATCATTTCTAGCATAATTGGCTAACAGAGGGCTGCTATAGGTTTCCAAAGTCATCTGTGTTTCTTAGACTGCCACTGCCTTCCTTCTGCACTCCCAGTAAATTCTGATATGGAAAAAAGTGTAGCCTGGCAGGGCTGTCACCATCCCAACTTAGTCAGAGACATAACACGTACCTGGATTTGGTTTGACTCTCACCGAACTCCCATCCACTATGCATTAACTGGAATTCTGTGCTCCTGGAGCACTGTGAGCACTTTATGTGAACGAAGTGACAAGAAAAGATAGATGCACATTTCAATGTGCCGTCTCTGTTCATGAACACGCTCCATTGCCCCATCAGACTTCACTTACATAACACAAGCTTCAAAGATAAAATTTTTAATAATTTCAAGACAGTGACAGTAGGATTTTAAACCAAGTAGCCCCTTTGAGCACAGGGCTGTGTATGACTTCACAGGTCAAAAAATTAGCACTGATTGTTTTACTGTTTCTTGCCCTTCTATTTTTTCATTTAAGCAAATGAACAGAAAAGCTTCATTCTTCTTTAATAAGGAGAAACAGAAACTATGTTTACTCAACATTTACTATATGCTGAGAACTAGGTTAAACCCTTCACATACACTACCTCATTTAATTATCAACAACACTTGGGTTAGGTATTTTTAGCCCCATTTATACAGGGGGAAATTTGGGATTTTGGAGGCTAAGTGATTTGCACAATATCTCTCATCTAAATGGTGGCAGAATATGGATTTTTTTTTTCTTTTTTCTTTTTTTTTTTTTTCCCTGAAGCTGGAAACGGGGAGGCAGTCAGACAGACTCCTGCATGCGCCCGACTGGGATCCACCCGGCATGCCCACCAGGGGGCGATGCTCTGCCCATCCCGGGGCTGCTCTGTCGCGACCAGAGCCACTCTAGCGCCTGGGGCAGAGGCCAAGGAGCCATCCCCAGCACCCGGGCCATCTTTGCTCCAATGGAGCCTCGCCTGCGGGAGGGGAAGAGAGAGACAGAGAGGAAGGAGAGGGGGAGGGGTGGAGAAGCAGATGGGCACTTCTCCTGTGTGCCCTGGCTGGGAATCAAACCCGGGACTTCCGCACGCCAGGCTGACACTCTACCGCTGAGCCAACTGGCCAGGGCCAGAATATGGATTTTAACCCAGGTTTGACTAATCTCAAAGCTTGTAAGAGCCTGACCAGGCAGTGGCACAGTGGAAGGAGTGTTGGACTGGGATGCAGAGGACCCAGGTTGGAAACCCAAGATCACCACTTGAGCACGGGCTCACCAGCTTGAGGGTGGGGTTACTGGTTTGAGCATGGGATCATAGGTATGACCCCATGGTCGCTAGCTTGAGCCCAAAGGTCACTGGCTTGAAGCCCAAGGTCACACTGGCTTGAACCCAAGGTCACTGGCTTGAGCAAGGGGTCACTTGCTCTGCTGTAGCCCCTTGGTCAAGGCACATATGAGAAAGCAATCAATGAACAACTAAGGAGCCGCAATGAAAGAATTGATGCTTCTCATCTCTCTCCCTTCCTGTCCATCTGTCCCTATCTGTCTCTCTCTCTGTCTCTGTCACAAAAGAAGCTCATTATATCCCTCAAGAGCATTTAGTTCATGTTTCAATTACAAAATATTTTTAAATTATTCCTTTCATATATAGCACTTGTAATAAATATTTATGCTACTAAAACCAAGTATAAATGAATATAATAACAGGATTCACATGCTATTTAAAAAATCTCATCTAGGCTTCTAGTCTAATATGATAGATTAAATACATACATTTACCTCCTCTGCCTCCCAAGTCTTCATTAAAATGATAATAATAATTTTTATAAAAGGATATAAACTGCCAACTACAAAAAGCAGAGCACAAAAGCTATTGGTCAAGAAGTTATTCCAAAAATCAAAAGAAACAATTCACATACAAGCACAAAACACATACAGTATAAATTAAAAAACAGGTAAAATTAATAAGTATTTAGAAATACATACATAGTTCATAAAACAATTTTTAAAAGCACTGGAATGATTAGCACAGCCTTCAGCGTAGGAGCTGCCTATGATAAAGAGGACATAGGGGTTCTATAATGCTGCTGTTTCCTTTCTTACCTAGGGTTGATAAATACATGGGCATTCAGTTTGTTATACATTTAAATATACAGTGATTAACTTCTTTAAAATAAACTGCATTCAAAAATAACTACAATACAGTACATACAAGGCAATATCAGATAATAAAAAAAGTTTAGAAATTAAAAATTTTTTGCCAAATAAAATTCAGTAGAAAAGTTAGAGAATAAATTTAAAGAAATCTCCCAGATTGCAATACAAGAAGACTAAAATATGGGAGAAAAGACAAGAGATTCAATGATTATTCCTAAGACATTTTACATCCAAAGAATTCCAGAAAAAGAGAAAAAGAAAGAAGGAAAAATTATTACGGAAGTGATAATAATTTCCTTGAAGATGGGTTCAGTCTTTAAACCCACAGAACTCATTCTATGTCCAGCACTTTGATATGTTTTGGCAAGATGTCATACCTCTGAGGATAAAGAAATGATCGAAAAGCTACCATTTCATTTATCTGAAATGGAATGAAAATCACAGATATTAGCCTTCTCAAGAGAACATAGGGTATGGAAAGGCATTGGAGCAAAACCTTCAAAATTCCCAGGGAAAATTATTTTTAGCTCAGATTTCTATAACCAACCTAGTAATCACTCATGAGGAAATAATGAAGGCATTTTCAAATATGCAAGTACTCAGTTTACCTTAAATGAATCCCTTCCTTGGCATGAACATGTATTTTAAGAAAATAGGTGAATATTCTATCAAGACATAAAAGAAGTTGGCCTAGGCCCCCCAAAACTATAGTGATTCCCAACTCAAGAGAGCAGTGAAGGGAAATTCCAGGATGAAACCACGTGGCTGTCCTAGAGAGAGCCAGGACACAGAGAGTTGGGGTAGAAAATCTTAGGGGAAAGACTAAAATTAATAGAACAGATAATATGAGAACTAATAGAACAGATAATGTGGTTGAGGATAAAACAAAGGTATTATTGGGGGAAAAATATCTTTTTTTTTTTTTTTTACACAAAGAACAATCTCTACTGAGTGCCAGAGTGGTGATAACTTGTATCCTACAGACAAGGAATGTCACTGGCATGTTACCTTGCTCTACAGTGAGCAATAGCCATGTGTGCCTGTGTTGGCTCTGGCCCACTAGGAGGCAGTGGTCAAGGCAGAGTTAGAAGTGCAAGAGATTTATTGGGTACACATGCCTGTGTAAGATAAAGGGCTGAGGGAGTAGGAGTAGGCAGCAAAAGCTTTCAATACTCAATGTAGATCTGACATCTGCAAAAGAAAAGGGAGAAAGAAAGAGGCAATGGTAGGAAGAACCACTCTTAAAAAACAAACACACAAGGCCCTGGCTGGTTGGTTCAGTGGTAGAGTGTCGGCCTGGCGTGCAGAAGTCCCGGGTTCGATTCCCGGCCAGGGCACACAGGAGAAGCGCCCATCTGCTTCTCCACCCCTCCCCCTCTCCTTCCTTTCTGTCTCTCTCTTCCCCTCCTGCAGCAAGGCTCCATTGGAGCAAAGATGGCCTGGGTGCTGGGGATGGCTCCTTGGCCTCTTCCCCAGGCGCCAGAGTGGCTCTGGTCGCAACAGAGCGACGCCCCAGAGGGGCAGAGCGTCCCCTCCTGGTGGGCGTGCTGGGTGGATCCCGGTCGGGCGCATGCGGGAGTCTGTGTCTCCCCGTTTCCAGCTTCAGAAAAATACAAAAAAAAACCCAAAAAACAAAAAAAAACAAACACACACAAAAAAAACTCAGCCAATTCAATAGGGAGATACAAAGCAAAAATGGCCCTTTGCATGAGTCTCATGTTGGGTAGCAATGGGTAGCACCTAGAGTCCCTGCCAAGCTCAATCATTGGCTAGAGTTGCCCAGAGAGAGTCAGCGAGAGCGTGTCCTCTGCTTGTCCTTGGACCCAAAGGTGCTGCAGCTGACTGCACTCCTTGCTGCCAAAGCTCTCCTTAAAAGAGACCTGATTCTCTTTTGATGGTTTGCTTATTTTGTTCATTAGATTCCACATACGAGTAAAATTATATGGTATTTTCTTTTCTCTGACTGGCTCATTTCACTTAGGGTAATGCTCTCCAGGTCCATCCATGCTGTCACAAAAGGTGAGATTTACTTCTTTTTATTATTATTATTATTATTTTATTTTTTACAGCCAAATATTATTTCATTGTGTAAATGTACCACTCATTTTTATCTACTCATCTACTGATAGGCACTTGACTATGAAATCTATATAATTTTATTAGCCAATGTCACCTCAATAAATTCAGTAAAATTAAGAGAGAGAGAGAGAGAGAGAGAGAGAGAGTCCTGAGTGGCATAGCACAATTCTTCCAATATATGCAACACACTCATCCAGACCTCAAAGGACACCACCTCAAGGCTTTAATCAACTACTACATCACCTCAAAATCCAGTATTTTCAGTGATATGTATTCCTTTATATACGGTCCAAATGTGATTTAGTCCTTTATGGCCCCCACCCCCAACCCATAAAAAGGCAGTTGTCTTACTCAATATACCCAGTGGTAGAGGAGGTGCAATAAAAGCCACCCAATTATCTAATATCTGTAGTGATATGGTATACAGTTTATGTGTAAAAATCTCATGCAGTTTGCTCATATACTGTATTTTTTTTCTAATTGACATTTGAATAACATGGTCACGGTGCTGAGGGCCTTTTAGCATCATCAAGGATAACTGCCACTGGTCTCTCCCTGGCATGCTTGGTTTCTTGCTCCTCCCATGGGGGCAGTTATATTCTGCATCAAGCTTTAGGAGAGAAAACAAAGAAAGGCTGAGGGACCAAAAGAAGTCATGATAATAATAAACAAGACTGAAAGCATGACATATAGGTAATTATCTATCTTTAAAATTATTTAATATAGGACATACTTTTATGAGATAAAACTCATAAAATATGTATACTTAAATTAAAAATTAATCTTAAATTTAAAAAATATATATGGGCCCATATTGTGAAAATTTCCAGAGCTCGTAAGTCTCTCCATTAGCCAATCTAGGAAACATCAGTTCTACTATCCACTTGTCTATTTTCCTCACAGGCCTCTGGTTTTGCCCTCGGGTTTCTCTCTTGTGCATTATCCTCCCTGGACACACCTGAAGTGACACTGCACAGCTTTCACAACCTACTTCCCACCAATGTTGGTTTGCAGATTTGCAAGTTGCTTTTGAGGTTATAAAGGTGAGGGGGGCATAGGCTTTTGCAGCCCTGCCATGTGAATTATTTGGCAACAACATTCCTTCAAAACCTTACTAGGTTTCTAAGTATTTTAGTTTTCAAGGGATAAGCACAAATATCATATATCTCAAACAATCATTTTAAGACCTGAGGACTGATATTTTAGTTACTACCTCTGTACTCTGCATAAAACATGCCCTGGCAGTTGAAGCTCACTGAGACTTGGGTGGCAAGGCAACACCTTTCATCACATCTTTGCAGCTACACTGGTTCCCCTAGTCTGACAGGGGCACTTGAAAAACTCGGGGACCATATTCTTATCTCCTACTAAAACTGACAGTTCTAGAATTGCTTGAATTTGAATTACATAATCAGTTGACTTTTTCTGCCCTTTAAGGCCCCAAATTACCAAAACCACAGTTTTCTGAGATTGCCTCAGACACAGAGTCCCTATCAGTTTTATTTCCTTCCATTTCTACTTGCAAACTAGCTGAAGCTAGCCTGATTCAGCTCTTTGTTTTAGGGCCTTTTAATGAGATATGAAGCAACCAACAGACATTGACTTTATCCCTACCATTTCCCCTGAAGTTATTGGCTCACTTGGCTCATAACCTGCCTGTCCAGGTATATTTGCCACTGTTCTGCCACACTATAAAAATAATATGACTTGTAATTATCAAACAAATACACCTATTTAAGTTTCAATTATGTGCTGTACTCTATTTTAACATACTAAATTTATCTTAGTTATGATGTAGGTTCAGCTGCATGAAATAGAGACCTGAATTAATATCTCTTTAAAAAAACAAAAGATCACTTCACTCACCCATACAGTAGCAGGATAAAAGAAGGGGGGATAAGCAGCACAGCCCCTCCCTTTAAGGACGTGTCTTTGAAAATATCTTTCATGTATAATTTCCCCCTCACAACCACTGGCTAGAACATACTGCAAGACCATAGTTTCATGTAATGAAAGCTAGGGATAAATAAATGGCCATACCCTACTAAAAATCCCAGGGTTCTCCGAGTGTAGGGAGAGAGGAAAACTAACTCAAAGACACATACTTCTTTCAAAGCCAACCTCAAATCTGATCTTTTTAATAAAATCTGATTTCTCCATTCTTTGTACTCTCAACAATGCAGTTTAGCATTTGATTATTCTCTAATTTTTAGTGTATGTTTTTCTATAGAGAATGATGCTGTGCTCATTACAAGAAAGCTCCATGATTTATCATCTTTTTTTTTAGCACCACCTAACAAATGATGATTAATGGATTAAAATCTTAAGTCACTAAACACACAAGAATTATAATGGAAATAACCTAAAGGCACAATAAAAAATATTTTCTCGGATGCCATGGTTTGGTAAATGTACAGTTGAGGTTAGATTCCTCTTACAGGTAAATTTCTACAAGTTTACAAAGTATTATTTCTTTTTAAAAACATATATTTCTTCTCTTTCTAAATATTAAAGTATTATTTTAAAAATTACCAAAAAATACTATAAATTATAAATAGGGAAATAAAATTATCTATAATTTTACAAGAGTAGATTATATCTAATAATATTTCAGCATGTAATCTTCAATTAATGATATGATTTCAAACACATTTCAATGAGAATTACATGCACAGGGTTTGAATTGTCAGAAAACTATTAGAGTGCAGTATTATCTTAATCAGCTTTAATGATCTTTCTTATTTGTATCTAACAGGACTTCATCAAGCCTGCTAACATTCTTCTCTCTCTACTACTTTCACCAAAGCATGTATGTAAACTGATTTTGTGCTTTTGGGATTTACAGTAGACAAATGCTTGGCTTTCGGAGGTACAGTGACATATCACACCATATACTATCATAAAACAAAGTATGTGACATTTTTATGTGTTTCATTTTTCTGTTCTATGGGTTATAAAAACTGATATGTAAATTTTTAAGAAAAAAGGGCTACCTACACTATAAACTTACATTTATATATATTTTATGGTCTTCAGAATTCTTAGCAAGAGACAATAAGATATATTTTCTCAACTTTCAAATAAAATTTCCCAAAAATATATTTTCCTTTAGAATGTTAATCATTAAATTATATTTACCACTTCTTATCTATATCACAGAGTTATAATAAAAATAAATGGCAAAATAAATTTGGAAAAATTCAAACTGTTGGAAAGAATAGCATTATATCAAGGTAAAATACTATTTTATTTACAAATTCAAGATTTATTTTGAAATAGAAGTTACCCTACCATTATGTTGTATATATACAGATATTTCTCAAATCATTCTTGCCATATCAATAAAAATTTAGTCATTGATTTTTCTCCTTATCTCTGTATGGGCCTTCGAGATCCAAAGTATTTCAATGTGATGATCTTTTATTTATATTGAAAAATAGTGCATCCCAATGAAAATGAATGACCACTTACTTGTTTCAAGGGGGGAGAATTATAGACATAAAGTTTATTCAGAAAAATGCAGAAAGGAATGTGCACATCACCTAATGGGCAATAAAATTTCAAAAATGAACATTAGGTATGCTATAAAATGAGAAAGAGGTACTGTCCTTTATCTTTGACTATCAAACTATGATTGCTAACTTAATATTTTTCATACTGGCATTTGGCATTATTAAAAAATCAGTGAAAGAACTGATCCTTAGTCAAAATGTAAATAATTATTAAATTCAGAAGATAAGTACAGGATGTTTGTTTTGTTACTAATTTTCTGTAGTTCTTTAAATTGTCATAATAAAAAAAACTGCTTTATACCAAAGTTTTAATCATTTCCATTTCAATAACTAGTAGCTTCTTGTTGGCCAGAATTAGAACCAGCAAGGCAACTCACTTTATCACTCATAGCTTTTAAAAATGAATTGTCAAAGTAATGTCAGATTTTAACTGCATCAGTCAGTTTAGATGTCCAGATAAGAAAAAGCCCTACCCTAATTATCTCTTGGTTCTGTGCAATTTCTGTGATCTATTTTAATAATACATCACACATGTTCATTTGCCCAAGAAGTCTCTAATACTCCCTGGCAATATCATATAGGACCATTCTTCAAACATATTTCCTGGGCACTTCTGCTTATAGGATTATAGATTTCTATAGAAGAATATATCATTTTCATAAATATCATATTTCTTCTTGCCTCATAATAAGGCTTTTTTTGATAGTCATATAGCAAAAAAAGAAGGGCAAAATAGAAATATTTTTCAAATGAGTTAAACTGGCCACTGAAAGAGTACCCTATACCCCAGTTTAATCTTGAAACTCATTTTAAATGATAGATAATATTTATTTTCCTAGTTGTAGTCTAAGCACTTTAGTTGCTTCTTCTTATTTAATTCTCATAATAATAAATAATAATAATAACACGATGCTTACTATATCTGTAGAATCCACCTGTTTTTCAGGAAACTGATACAATGTGATACAAAGAATGTCACCTATAATACTGTCAATAACCATACACAAAACAAGCAGTCAGTCTCTCCAGGTGACCTTATGTTGGCCAGAATGCAATCAAAAACAACATAAAGAGGAACAGATTTGAAGTCACTACTCTGCCTGTCTCAGGCTTCTAGAAATATACAAATCAATACTCTGACCCACTTATGAAACATAATTGTAGTTTTAAGTCTTGGCCTGTAGACTTTTATAAAATAAGCACCACATAACTTTTTTAGGCCTTAATATCTAAAAGTCCTGTATACTACAAGAGGGGGGAAACCCTCTTCTCCATTGTATCAGCTGTGCTTACTTCCTAAGCCTTTTGGACACCAGCATCATCTTCTGAGGCCACCTTAGCCCAAAACACTGCTAAAGCCAGAGACTGTGTTGATCAAGATTAAGCTGAAACATTAGGCCTGAGACTCTATTACTATTGCTGTGGTCAAAGTTTAATGAGACACCCCCCACTCCCTGCCATCTGCAGCCATCACCTTGATGTGGCCTGCATTGCATGCTCTCCATACTTGTTGAATCCAGGTTAGTTTCCTTATATCCACCAAAGATGAAAATCTTACCTTTATTGAACACCTTGCTTTTGATTTAGATAGAATTGAGAAGTGTTTATCTAAGGCTAGGTTAGCCCATATTAAAATGACCACTTATGTTAAAAAAAAAAGTCCTTCATCAATTGGCTCAGCAGTAGAGCATCAACCAGCACATGGAAGTCCTGGGTTCGATTTCCAGTCAGGACACACAGGAGAAGCAACCACCTGCTTCTCCATCTCTCCCCCTTTCTCTCTCTCTCTCTTCCCCTCCCACAGCCATGGCTCGATTGATTTGAGCACATTGGTCCTGAACACTGAGGATGGCTCTGTGGAGCCTCCACCTCAGGCACTAAAAATGGCTTGGTTGCAAGTAGCCCCAGAAGGGCAAAGCATCGGGCCCACACAGGAGTTACTGGGTAAATCCTGGTCAGGGTGCATTCAGGAGTCTGTCTCTCTATCTTCTTCCTTCTTCTCATTTAAAAAAAGCCACTCACTAATGGGCAAAGCTTCCATAAGCTGTGCCACATCAGGATGACAGCTGTACCTATCAGGAGTAAAAAAAGAGACTTCATAATTGAAACTACAGACATAAAAATAATAATAAATAAATATTATGAGCAAGTTCATGTCTGTAGATAAGAAAATTGAAAATTCTTTAAAAAAAAAAAAAAAAGCATACCAAAACTGTCACAAGAAGAAACAGAATCCAAATAATCCCCTCAAATAATTAAATTGGTAATTACTTCCCACAAAGAAAACTTCAGTCCATTCTATTAAACATTTAAAGAAGAAGTAATACCAATATTATAACATCTCTTTCAGGTAACCTTAAGGACAAAACAGTTCCCAACTCATTTTGTAAGGCTGGAATAATCCTGAGTCCAAAACTGGACAAGGATAGTAGTTGGGGGAAAAAAAGATCAAAACCCTTAACAGGGAGAAGACAAGATGGTGCTGGAGTAGGCGGGCGTACCAACATCCACCTCCCAGAACCAAAGTGGATTACAAACTAATTTTAAGAACCAGCATCTGGAAAAACCAACTTTGGACTAAACTAAGAGGACTCTTCAACCAAGGAACACTGAAGAAGCCACACTGAGACTGGTAGGAAAAGCAGAAAAGCGGAAACGTGGAGAGGGCTGCCCAGTTCCCTGGAGCAAACGGCAGCCAGGAGAGACTCGCGTTGCGGGAAGTGAGTTTAGCAGAGAAGGGAGGGTCCTGAGCCCCAGGAACAAAGCCCAGCCTGCAGCCCCAGAGCCCAGAAGATGCATAAGGACAGTATTTAGCTGGAAACAAGAGAGGATACTGTTTGTGAGAAAGAGTCTGATTTCTCAGACCCAGGATTCTTCTTCAAGGAACCATGCAGAACACCTCTCTCACAACCACTCACCCGGGGCTCCAGGGGACAGAGAGAGAGGAGAATACCAGAGTAGCAGAAAGAGAGTGTAATCTAGGAGGCACAGGGAGAAACATCTTGGGAGACAGCCACCCTAACCCCTGGGTTGAGTCACTTCCCAAATCCGATGTGAATATTTCACCCAAAAACAGCAATACCAGCAAAGGGAAGCAGGAGAGCAGCCAAACAAGCTGTCCCACAGCACTCAGAGCAGAGTTGCTTAGAAAGAGGGAGCTTTCCGGGCTACAGTAGTGAGTGTTAGGGTCTGAGCTGCAGCACCCGCACCCCACATGGCTGAGGGCTTGCTGGAGGGAGGGCGGCTGCGGGATGCAGAGGGGTGGTTCTGTCGGCAGGGGCAGAAGCCTGCTGGCCACCACTGGGCTCACTTCTGAGCTCAGTCTAGCCCGGATGGGGAGGAGTAGGCGTGCAAAAGTGGTTAAGCCCAGCTGCCGGCTGCCTGTAATCCAGCCTGTGGAAGAAGGGTGGGAACCCTGGAAGGGGTGGAGACCAGCCCTTGAGCAAGGGCACAGGAGCACAGCCTTGCCCAGCCCATGGAACCAAGGCTCGTGCCCTGACTTGGGAGCCGGCTCTTCCCATGAGGGTGGAGCCAAAAGCCTAGAACAGGGGGAGTTCTGCTACTGAGCTGAGTGTGGGCACGCAGTCCTGCCCGGCCAGTAGAGCCAAGGCTAGCAGCCGTTCCACGAGCGGGATCCTCCTGCAAGGGTGGGGCGAAAGCCCCAAAACAGGTGGAGACCCGCAGCTGAGCAAAGGTGCTCACCAGTGCACTCAGGACAGAGCATAATGCCACACACAAGGGTGGGGCAAAGGCCAAGGCCACCAAGGGCACCAAGGGCACCAAGGTTGCTTGTGCACCCGAGCATGTGATCACAGCCACTCCTGTGAAGGAGAGGTGGAAACCACCGGCAACGCCCAAACCCAAAAGCCCTAGGCAGCAACAGAAGAGGGAGTGGCAGGCCTGCAGACAGACCATACCTAGGGAACAGAGGCCATACCCAGTGGACTCCAGGGGCCAAAACCTTCCTTTACACAGAGAAAATGCGGAGGCAGAAAAATGCAACACAAATGAACCAAGAGAAATCCCCAGATAAGGATCTAAATGAATTGGATATAGCCACATTACTAGATGCAGAGTTTAAAATAATAATTGTTAGGATGCTTAAAGATATTAGAACAACAATAGATGGTCATTACAAAAACCTAAATAAAGAGATAGCAAATATAAAAAAAAATTGAAATAATAAAAAAGAATCAGTCAGAAATGACAAATACAATATCTGAAATAAAGAACACAATGGAAGGAATTAAAAGCAGGATGGTGAAGCGAAGAATCGAATCAGTGAGTTAGAGAACATGATAAATAAAAAAACGGAAGCAGAGCAGAAAAAAGAAAAGAGACTCAAAAAGTCTGAGGAAACTCTAAGAGAGCTCTGTGACAACATAAACAGAAATAACATCCGTATCATAGGGGTTCCTGAAGAAGAAGAGAAAGAACAAGGGATAGAGACTATGTTCAAGCATATCATAGCTGAAAACTTCCCTCAATTAAGGCAGGAAAACATCTCACATGTACAGGAAGCACAGAGAACTCCATTAAGGAGAAACCCAAAGAAACCAACACCAAGACACATCATAATTAAAATACCAAAGCTAAGTGATAAAGAGAAACTATTAAAAGCTGCTAGAGAAAAAAAGACTATCACCTACAAAGGAGCCCCCATAAGGATGACTTCTGACTTCTCAACAGAAACACTTGAGGCCAGAAGGGAATGGCAAGAAATATTCAAAGTAATGCAGAAAGAGAGACTACAACCAAGACTACTTTATCTAGCAAGGCTATCGTTTAAAATTGAAAGAGAAATAAAAAGCTTTACAGACCAAAAAAACAAACTCAAGGAATTCACTACAACCAAACCAAGGCTGCAAGAAATGCTAAGGGACCTGTTGTAAACAGATGAAAGGAGAAAAAGAATATAGCAAAAGAGGAATACAGTTTTAAAAAATAAAATGGCAATGAACAATTACATATCAATAATAACCTTAAATGTAAATGGATTAAATGATCCGATCAAAAGACATAGGGTAGCTGCATGGATAAGAAAACAGGACCCATACATATGCTGTCTACAAGAGACACACCTTAAATCAAAAGATGCACATAGACTGAAGATAAAGGGATGAAAAAAAATATTTCACACAAATGGAAATGAAAAAAAAGCTGGGGTAACAATACTTATATCAGACAAAATGGACTTTAATTTTACTTATTTATTTATTTATTTATTTTTTACAGAGACAGAGAGTGAGTCAGAGAGAGGGATAGACAGGGACAAGACAGACAGGAACAGAGAGAGATGAGAAGTATCAATCATTAGTTTCTCATTGCGCATTGCAACACCTTAGTTGTTCATTGATTGCTTTCTCATATGTGCGAAATAAGTAAATCAGAAAAAACTAAGAATTATATGATTCCATACATAGGTGGGACATAAAAATGAGACTCAGAGACATGGACAACAGTGTTGTGGTTACAGGGTGGGGGGGAGGAGAGGGAGGGGGTAGAGGGAGGGGAGGGGCACAAAGAAAACCTGTTAGAAGGTGACGGAAGACAATTTTATCAATGTCACCCCATCAAAGTTAATCAAAAAAGCCCTGGCCGGTTGGCTCAGTGGTAGAGCATCGGCCTGGCGTGCAGAAGTCCCGGGTTCGATTCCCGGCCAGGGCACACAGGAGAAGTGCCCATCTGCTTCTCCACCCCTCCCCCTCTCCTTCCTCTCTATCTCTCTCTTCCCCTCATGCAGCGAGGCTCCATTGGAGCAAAGATGGCCCGGGCGCTGGGGATGGCTTCTTGGCCTCTGCCCCAGGCGCTAGAGTGGCTCTGGTCGCAACAGAGCGATGCCCTGGAGGGGCAGAGCATCACCCCCTGGTGGGCAGAGTGTCGCCCCCTGGTGGGCTTGCCGGGTGGATCCTGGTCGGGCACATGCGGGAGTCTGTCTGACTGTCTCTCCCCGTTTCCAGCTTCAGAAAAATATAAAAATACAAAAAAAAGTTAATAAAAAAAAAGAATGTGTCCCACGGTTAATTCAGGCAGTTAGAAGAATAGTATAAGGATGCTAATTCTGCTTCTCAGGCCACATCCTGCAAAAGGGGCCCCAAGCAAATTGGTGATTTGGCTCATCGGATTTTGCCATTTGGATTTAAAAAAAAAAAATAGGTCAGGAACGCCCTGAAATGGAACTAACAATACATGAGCATAAACTTAAAGGACTTTTAGATACTGGAGCTGATGTATCTGTTATTGCTAAGCTACACTGGCCTCCTTCCTGGCCTAACTCATGCAGCAGCCACAGAATTACAAGGTATAGGGCAGAGTAAATCCCCTCAACAAAGTTCTAGTTTTCTACATTGGGAAGATTAAGAAGGTCATTCTGGATTTTTTAAGCCTTATGTGCTCCCTGGATGGCCAGTTAATTTGTGGGGTAGAGATGTGCTGAAAAATATGAGAGCATTGCTTGTCAGTCCTAATGGCTTAGTCAGTACTCAGATGCTTGATCGGGGATTTTTGCCCACCAAGGGGCTAGGGAAAGAACAGCGAAGAATTCTCACCCCCATAGAAATGGCAACCAATACCAGAAGGTGTGGATTAGGATATCAAAATTTAGCATAGGGGCCTTGGTAGCTCCTGCTACCTCAATAATGCATTGTGCAGACCCAATTACTTGGAAATCAGATAATCCTCTATGGGTAGACCAATGGCCCCTTTCTCAGGAGAAACTTAGGGCAGCTGCTCAATGGGTACAAGAGCAGCTACAGCTTGGGCACATTGAACCACCTAATAGCCCATGGAATACACTTCCATATTTTGATCTTGTTGCCTCCTGGATTATCAAGGGGCATAGGTGAACCTTACAGCTTATAGGTTTTGAGCCTCAAAATTATTGTTGTTCCTTTTTTCAAAGGATCAACAATAATGGCTCTGGGAAACTTCCACTAAATGGCAAATCGCTCTTGCAAATCAATGGACAACTTTATACTGAAACTGTCAACTTAAAATCAGCTCAAAGTCTAGAATTATATGTCATGATCATGGCTTTTCAGCATTTGCCATATTCCCCCTTTAATCTATATACAGACAGCAAATATTTACTTATGATGTTTCCACTATAAAGACTGCTGTCTTATGGACAAATGCTGATGAACTATTTCAGCAGTTCTTCCTTCTTCAAAGACTTGTATGTCAACATAGAGCTCCATGTTTTATAGGACATACTTGAGCTCACTCCATGCTCCCTGGAGCTTTAGCACAAGGTTGGAATTTAAAATTGCTGCTATTCAAAAACAGCATTATGAAACTGGAAAGATGATTTTAGACTGGGGGAAAAAACTTTCCAAAACATATATCTAAGGACTGGTATTAAGAGTATATAAAGAATTCTACATCAACAAGGCCTTGATCAAAGAAACAGAACCAACTAAATGTGTGTGTGCACACAGAAAAAGAGAGATTTTATTATATGAATTTCACCTCAGTTATAGGAGACTACCCCTGCGAAGCTCTCACCTCCACACCCAGTGGTAGAACCTGAGGTCAGCAGATAAAGCAGTTGCGAAGGAAAGTCAGATCTGTAATGGTAGAAGCAAGGACACATCTACAAGTCTGAGTTAGAACCCCCGAGGACAGACTGGAACCTTTGTCAATATTTCACCACTTTGAAACTTCCAATTTCAGTGACTAGGAAGATGTATCACTTGCTAGAACTGTCATAACAAAGTGTTGAAACTGGGTTGCTTATAAAAGAATATATTTAGTTCTGGAGGCTATAAGTCAGAGATCAAGGTATTAGCAGGGCTGGCTCCTTCTGAGGGCTGAGAAACTGTTCCATGCCTCCCACTTCTTAGCTTCTGGTGGTTTGTTGACAATCTCTGATGTTCCTTGACTTATGCATGTCTTTGTATCCAAATTCTTCCATTTTATAAAAACACCAATTGTGTTAGATTAGAGCCCACCTCAGTGACCTTATTTTAGCTTGATCGCCTCTTTAAAAACCCTATCTCCAAGTAAGGCCACATTCTGATGTACTGATGACAGGACTCCAACATATCTTCTTTGTGGGATCATAATTCAGTCAATAACAGAAGACAAACAAGCACCTGACCCAGGAGTCAGTGCAAGATAAAGAGAAAATCTAGTTGAAAAAGAGGAGCTACAAATCAGCTGCTGCCTATGCCAACAAGTTGGCCAGCAAATAATTAACAGAAAGTGTTAATTATTTTAGAAGGCTCCAACAGTGCCTTCCTCTTGCTTGCTTAAACCTTCTACAGAAAAAAAGAAGTCTGTCGCTTCACATTCTGCATCCCAAATCCCGTGCAAATTTTCTCTGTGGCTTACACTAACCGCAACTATGCCGGGAAGGGAACCCTGGGAGGAGGAGTTCTAGCTTAGGTAGGTTGAAAAAACGCGAACTCATACAACTCAATACAGACACAATGCAATTTTTAAAAATGGATGAAATGTTTAAATAAAGCCTTTACAATATAAGACATCTGAATATCCAGTGAACACATAGAAAGGTATTCACCCTCATTAATCTTCAGGGAAATGAAAATTAAAATCACAGTGAGACACATAGATACAGAAATCAGCCTAATGGTGGCCAGAGGGGTGGGGGTTTGGACAACTGGGTGAAAATGTGAAGGGATTAAGAAGAACAAATTAATAGTCACAAAAGAGTCATGGGCATAAAGTACAGCATAAAACATATAATCAATAATATTGTAATAACTATCTATGGTCCCAGGTGAGTACCTGAAATATCAGGAGGATCACTTTGTAAAGTATATGATTATCTAACTACAAATCTGTATTCTTGAAACTAATATAAAATAATATTGAATGTAAACTGTAATTGAAAAATAAAATTTTTATAATAAAAAAATATGATAATAAAGACTACCTACCTCCACAAAAGAATATCACAATGAAATGACCGCTGAATACTTAATATTAAAACAAGCCTGATCTGTGGTAGTGCAGTGGATAAAGAGTTGATCTGAAATACTGACATCACTGGTTCAAAACCCCAGCCTTGCCCAGTCAAGGCACATACATACGAAAAGCAAATGCTACGAGTTGATGCTTCCTGCTTCTCTCCCCACTCTCTCTCTCTTTTCTCTAAAATCAATAAATAAAATATTTTAAGTAAATAAATAAACAAACTGTGAATATGTTAGTTTATAAGGCAAAGAGGAATTAAGGTTACAGAGAAAAGTGAAGTTGCTAATCAGCTGACCTTAAAATAGAAAGATTATCTAGGACTATTCAACTGGGCCCACTATAATTACAAGAGTCTTTAAACAGAAAAGAGAAGCAAAAGAATGAGTGCCAGAAGAAAGAGATATAATGTCAAGAGCAGGCTCAGAAAGATGCTACATTACCTGCTTTAAAGATGGAAGAATGAGGCCACAAGCCAATAATTGCAAGCAGCCTCTAGAAGTTGGAAAGGAGAAGAAAGTGAATTCTCCCCTAGAGCCACCAGAAAGGAACACAGCCATGCCATCATCCAGATTTTGGCCCCATGAGACCTATGCTGAATCTCTGACCTACAGAATTGTAAGATAATAAATTTTTGTTTTTAATCCATTAGGCTCATGGTAATTTGTGAGAGCAGTCATAGAAAACTAATACAGTATAAGTAGATATTATTATACTCACTTTACAGGTAATAAAGTAAAGCACAGAAGTCAAGCATTTGGGCCATGGCTAACTGGTGACAAAGTTAGAACAGACACTATGAGCTCCCGCTCAGGGCTTCTTCCACAGCACCAAACAGGCGTTTCTTTGTGTGAACAGGTTAACATAAACACAAAAGAAATTGCAGTTTGTGGCTTTCTTTCTTTCTTTTTCTTTATTGAGGCAAAATAACATTATACATAGGTCATGGCTTTCTGATAAAAAAAAAGTTATATACATTTTCAATCCCAAAACTGCACAGCTTGGGCTGAAAAAATATAACACAAGAGAATTGTTAACAATCTTGCATTGTCCAAAGGTATATCAGCTACATAACTTGAAGTCTAAAACCAAAAATTTCAATTCCACAACCCAGAGCCAATCACACATATAATTTTAAATCAATTTATGTTAATATGCCTACCCTAGCTTAAGACCAGGAATCTCAGTTTATAAGAAATTTAATAAATTACTCTGACCTTTTCCAAGAATTAAAAAATGGTTCAGAGAAGTTGTTCTATTTGAATAGTAGGTCAAATGTCAAAGTTAATACATCCCTTTGAGAAACTGTTTTAACACATTAAATTATGAAGCGATCTGGAATGTCTCCTAGGGTTTCTTATTCTTGACAACACAAACAAGTAGGTTATAAGTTAATAAATATAAGAGAGAGCATAGCAGCTCTCCAATTCCCAATTCCATGGGGCATCAATTCACATGAAAGATATGTGAGTAGTGACCCCTAGAATTCTGCATTACAGTATCCCCAGATCAAGGATAAAAGTGATTTTTCAGGACTGTATACTGTTCTGGCTGTCACACTCATAACTTCTCCTTGTTCATGGAGGGAAAAGGTAGTTAGTTAAGCACTGTGATTGATGGAAGGAAGAAGGGCAAGTCAGAAGGCAAGAAATTCTACCTCAAATATATTCCTTTGGATTGAGGTTTTTCTTAAGAATACATTTTTATTACTTTGTTAGTATCAATACTTATGTAATACATTTATTATAGAAACACTATCCATCTATTATAGAAAAAAAGTTTAAGTGAGAGGAGGGAAGATAGCGAGACAGACTCCTGCATGCAGCCCGACCAGGATTCATCCGGCCAGCCCTGTCTAGGGTTGATGCTCAAATCAACTGAGCTATTCTCAGTGCCCAGGGCCTATGCTCAAACCAATGGATCCACTGGCTGTGAGAAGAAAAGAGAGAGAGAAAGGGGAGAGGGAGAGGAAGAGAAGCAGATGGTTGCTTCTCATATGTGACCTAACTGGGGATCAAACCCAGGATGTCCACACGCTGGGCTGTTGCTCAATCCACTGAGCCAACCAGCCAGGGCCTAGAAAAATTCTGAAACACACACAAAAAAATCTGTAATTCTATTACTTAAAGAACACTCTTCCAGATTTCTTCTATACTATCTGGACTTCTATATATAGTATATGCCATCACCCACATTAGATCTCTCCCTTTGTAGGTGCAGAGGTAATAAAATCTAAGAAATGTTACTGTCCTCCTGATGCTAAAGAGACCCCAGAAGGCAGACAATGACCAGCCAAAATCAAGGTATGCATTTTTTTACAGTAACATATATGTACTTCAAGAAACTATTTCCCAAAGGACATTTCACAATCATTCTAAGTCCTGTCTCCCACTTTAACTCCTACAACTCTATATTGTATATTACATGACAGAGGTGGGATATATCAGAAGAAATGAAAGAAATCAGGAAACTTCACCCTCAATTTAGAGACACTTGTGTTTGAACATCACTTTCCATCTTTTTGTGAACTCCTGGTACCCAATTATGTTTATTATCTTCCCCAAAACAATAAAACCAGGCTTCAATGATAACTCAACATCAAGGGGAGAGCTAGGATTTGACCCCACAGCCAGGAACGGTACAATGAATACAAACAGATATTAAACAAAGACAATGTATTCATATTGAACTGGAGAAGATAAAAAGCCTTTTTAAACAAAAAGAAAAGGTAAGTGTCCACTCAGTGGTCCAGTGATAGAAGCCTTAATGTTACTTAACACTGATAATATGGAGCTTAAAAAATATTTAAATCCAAAAAACTAAAGAACAAAGGAAAGAAGACAGAAAATTTCCCTAATTCCAACTGATTATTTTTTAAACCTCCTAAAATATATTGTTATAAACACAAGAATTAAAACACATTATGACTATTTTCCATGTTAATAAAGATACTTTTCCAATATGAGCATAAGTAGTCTAGTTCATGGATATGCTATAATTTGTTCAACCATTGGACATTTAAACCTTTCCAGTTTGCTGTTATGAGCAGAACCACAATAATAAACACAACTATGTGTATCACTTCACACATCCTTCATTATTTTATGAATCTCTAAGCTAAGAAATATATGCACATTTTAAGGTTTCATTGCATATCGTATGTATAATTACATATTAAATATTTCTTATTGACCACCAAGTTAGTACATTTGTTCCAGCACTGAATAAGAATACTGAAAGTTGCATCCTTACAACTTTCTCATAATAATATCATAATTCAGAATTTTTAGCTAATTTGACAAGTATATAATGGTATCCTTTATTTTGCTTATTGGTCATAGCTTGCGAACCCTGTTCCAAAGAATTGAGAAACAGCATTTGCAGAAGAGCAACTACTAGGCTGACAGGATGAAGGAAATGAAGAACTAAGGACTTTTAAGAGGGCGGAGCTACCACAGGAATACATAGCCTGTCAAAAGGGAAGAAACTTGCCAGAGGGCAACAGACTCCATCTGATCTGTACAAATATCCCAGCCAGGTAAGGAGATAGCTATCTGAGGATGTGGCCAGAGCTGCCACTAAACAGCTACTAGGTAGGAGGCAAGAGCTGGTCCATGAGAGTTATTGAGGAAAACTATACTAGGCAACCTGCACACTGAGTCACTGACTTCCACAATGAATAAAATTAAATGAGTACTGGAACCTATAAAGAAAGTGCCTTCTTGCCAGCATAACCTAAACAGGGTCCCTCTAGCACCCTGTATTGATAAAGATTAGCATCAAGCCATCTGTTGAAGAAGAAATGTTTACAGGGTTCAGCTCTAGTTTCAGAAAGCAGGGCAAAGAATGGTCAATCAGGGCTGAATTTATACATAGGTACAAAATTTGCTAGTGACCCAATTTGACTCGATGGTATAGCTTTAAAAATATAAAGAAAAACTCTCAGCATGTTCTTTTAAACTATCAATAGTTTTAGCAGTATTATTATTTTTTGTGTTGTTGTTAAGTGAGAGGCAGGAGGCAGGGAGGCAGAGACAGACTTCTACATGGGCCCCAACTGGAACCCACCCAACAATCCTCCTACAGGGCGATGTTCTGCCCATCTGGGGCTGCTGCTCCATTGCTTGGCAACCAGGCTATTTCAGCGCCTGAGGCGAGGCCATGGAGCCATCCTCAGTGACCAGGGCCAAATTGCTCAAACCATTTGATCCATAGCTGCAGGAGGGGAGGGGAGAGAGAGATAAAGAGAGAGAAGGGGGAGGCATAGGTGTAGAGTAGGAGATGGTCACTTATCCTGTGTGCCTTGACTGGAAACTGAACCCGGGACTTCCACAAGCCAGGCCAATGCTCTACTGCTGAGCTGTCCAGCCAAGGCATCTTAGTAGTATTTTTGATAGACTATTTGAGTCACACTGCTAAGTGCCCAACTATGGTAAACTGATTATATGAATGGTCCCAACTCTTCACTTCTCCCTTTGGCAACATCTTTTGCCATGTGCTTTTGTACTTCTGTTCACTAAAAAGGCAGGACATATTTTCTTACCACTTGAGTCTAAGCTTATCTTACAACTTGCTTGAGCCAATGGGATTTTAACACTTTTGATTCAGAAGCTTCAAAAAGTATTTCTATAACTCTGCCTGACTCATATCCTCTGCTATTGCCATAAAAACATAACTAAGTTATACAGACATATGAAATGAAGCCAAGTCATTTGATGGGGTAAGAATATCTAGATCAACCAACAGTCCGCCAATTCCCTGATATGGGAGCAAACCTAGTGTAGAACAACATAGTTGCCATACACACATGAGCCAGCCTTGCAAAGCCCAGCGCAAGCCAGGGAACACCACAGATTTATGCTCTCAATAAATGCTTGTTGTTGCAAACTACTGGGGTTTTTCGTTGCTTGTTATACGGCATTATAATGACAACAGGTAACTGATATCTTGTCCTTCTATATAATAACAGAAGAAATCAACATGAGTTTTGCACCACATGGGTATATGGATAGTTGATGTTTCACTATGAAAGTTAAGATTGTTCCTGGTCTCCCAACATTAAATATATTCAACCTCTGTTTTGAAGTAATGAGCAGATGTGTTGTGAAAGATTTTCTTAGGAACCACCTTTGAGTGGCCAGGCATGAGAGTGAGTAAACTGCTATAGGATCTGGTGAGGCATAAAGAAGAGCCCAATGTTTGCAGATTAGAGTGTTTCCTTTCACCCTTTATGCCTCTAGCTCACAGCTCCCTAACATGTGCACACAGACACCAAATTCACCAAGATCAGCAGTTCAGTCCACCACCAATTTCTCAATCTGAAAAGAACCACCTTAACATAAAATTCACATAAAACAGAAAAACATAAAAACTTTTTTCTTCAACCCCTTCCTATTAGACTATTTCAAGGAACCCACCTCTTAATAGGACATCTCCTTCTGCAGGTGTTCAGATCCTCATGCCATGCCCTGGCAGCCTCCTGTGCTCTCCCACCCTTCATCGCTCCCACCCTTGGTTTCCCTCCATCCTGCCGCACATCAAACCTGCTCTCAGCTGTGAGAATCTACAAAACTCACACCCACAGAGATTACAGTGGCTGATAATTTAGGAGCTATTGTATCTTACCAGGGGGAGGGTATTAGTGTACAAGATAGAATCACAGACATCAGTAGAAGCATAGGGAGGAAACTCGGTAGCTATCTGGAGGGTTAGAATACATCCCTGGCATCCTGAGCAAGCACAGACACAGGAAGGGCTGGCTTCGTGTGTGTGAGATCTATTCAGTCCCATGGGGCCCTGCCTTTAGAAGAACTCCACACTTAATTTAATGTTCTGCTGTAACTCTTCCAAGGGGCTGTGCATTATTATTTTGTATGACACCCCACAAATTATACAGCTGCATTCATCCAGAGGGAACAGGTAGGTCTGCTCCTTATCAGATGTGTTATATCTCATATAAAAGAACAGGTTTCATCTATGGAAATTATTTCATGTACAGTCTTCTGGGTGCTACTGACCTAATAAGCTAATGAAATGGAATCCTCTGGTATTTTAAACCTTAGTTGTTTTTTTTCTCCTTCATAATCACCCATATACCAGTGTATATACTCTTTAAAAAGAGTTTAAACAGAATACTGTGAAAGTCTGCAAAAGATCGCTGAGAGGACTGTTTTGATTTTCCCCCAAACAGAAGACACTTCGCGCTGATACGCTGGCACCATGTTATATGTACAGCTGGGACTGTCATACAAATTCTTTCCTTGCTTGCCTTTGTTTCACATTCTGTTCTGTGGCAGAGAAAATGGAGATCTAAATGCAAATTTCCCCTAGAGATACTATTTTATGTACTATTTATTAAACCTACATTGTATGTCAGTTATCTAACAGAACATATAAAAATGGACTCTTTCTAAACAGCCTTTCAATTACTTCTCAATGTAATACCTTTGTAACTCTTACAGAGGCTGTAAAGTCCAAGGACTAGAATTCCCTAAAAGTGTCATTAGTGCTGCTAGGCAACAATGAACCTGCTCACTGGGATTTTCCATACCCTCTCCTTGTTATACTGTATTTTATTTCCTTCTCTTATGGAACATTCCCCCACAGTCCTTTTGTATCCTAAAAACATAAGGGAGAAAAAACCAGCCCTTAGCCTTTGGTTCCCCTACTTACAAATGAATGAGGGTGATTGCCCACCTGTTTAATAAAATGACACACAAACTCCCATCCTCATCAAAATATATATTTCTACCACTAACCTGCTAAAGAGTCAAAACTTCCAACATCTAGAGTCATTCCTTTGTATTAGAATTTTACCAGCTTAACCAGGCATTGGTGCAGTTGATAGAGCATCGGCCTGGATGCTAAGGACCCAGGTTCAAAACCCCGAGGTTGCCAGCTTGAGTGCAGGCTCACCAGCTTGAGCACGGGGTCATCAGCTTGAGTGTGGGATCATAGACATGATCCCATGGTTGCTAGCTTGGGCCCAAGGTCACTGGCTTGAGCAAGGGGTCACTGGCTCAGCTAAAGCTCCCCAGTCAAGGCATGTATGAGAAAGCAACCAATGAACAACTAAAGCACCACAACTATGAGTTGATGCTTCTCATCTTTCTCTCTTCTTTTCTGTCTGTCCCTGTCTGTCTCTCTCTCTTGCAAAAAAAAAACAAAAAACCAGCAATGTTTCTGTTATAGTTCAATTGATACCTGGAAGAGGCAATATAATCTATATAATATTAAGTGGGAAATATTTGAATACTAATATCTCCTCCAACCTTCCCTAACTTACTTTTAGATACGCAGAAGAGGTCAGTGATGGTTAAGGGCATATCTTCTTGTCACAAGTACGGGTATCACAAACTCAGTTTATACACCACACAGGAAGTGACTATTTCTACCAATAAGTAAACAATCTTCCCACTGATGCAAGGCCTAATTATAGCAGACAATGCAGATTATGGTAGAACACAGAATATGCAGCCACTAGGGAGAGAAGGAAGAATCAAGATAAAGAGAACTTAGGTTGCAGAGAACACTGATAGGCCTTGCAACTCAGAAAGCTGTTTCTACATTAACAGAGAACTTAGCTGCCTGAAATTCTCCAAACATATTAAACAGAATCAAAGCCTTCTTTCTTTATCATGAACTCTGATCATTGACAGAATCATAGTGTGAGAACTGATTGAAAATAGTACGGAATCTAAAATGAAAACAAAAACCCAATGCAAGCATTACAGAACAAACTATTACGTAGCAACAGAGGGTATCAGAATAACTGAGGCCACACAAGGAGATGTGGACAACAGACCAGGACAGAGAGTGCTTCCTGGGCCACATCTATCCATGATGAACTGAAAGATGCTATCACATCTGAATAATGTTTGTATTTTTTTTAATTAATGCATGTAAAATATGAGTTTAAATTAATGTTTAGCACTCATTCCACAGCCTGGGGACAGTCACTACACAAAATTTAGTTCTCTTCAAAAATTTCTTACTTTATAAATCCCAACAGATCTTTACTATTAAAAGATCAGTGTAAAGACAGACCTGTTTACCATGGAAGTCATTCCAAAAGAGAACAGGAAGCAGAAATGCAAATTCCATCTCCAACTACAGTATGAGAAAGGAATGCCAAGTTCAGCAAAAGGTAAACTGGAATGTGGGAAGCTTTCAAGGAAGGACTTTTATGTCTGCAAATCTCAAAATTTTAAAATCTCTATAATTCAATGTTAGTGGCACACGTAGAGAAGAACAAGAGAGAGTAGGATGACTGAGGAATCATGTACTTATACAGAAGCAGAGCAGTCTCATGATGAGGCAGGGTGGAAGAAATATACTCTGTATTGTGAACATATCATAATTACTTTGTAATAATTAAATAAGAGACAGCAAAAGATTTATATGAATATATTAACAGAAAAATAGAGGGTAGGAGTGTGGAAAACAAATGACAGATGAAGAAAATTCATATTAATGTTTCCATGTAGTAAATGAAAATTGTAACCAAATAGAAACAAACTATGAATATAAAACAGTAAAACAAATGTTTCTATGAAATAGAACTTCAAAACAAAATTATGTAGCCTGACCAGGCAGTGGCGCAGTGGATAGAGCGTCAGACTGGAATGCGGAGGACCCAGGTTCGAGACCCCGAGGTCACCAGCTTGAGCACGGGCTCGTCTGGTTTGAGCAAAGCTCACCAGCTTGGACCCAAGGTCGCTGGCTTGAGCAAGGGGTTACTCCGTCCGCTGAAGCCCACAGTCAAGGCACATATGAGAAAGCAATCAATGAACAACTAAGGTGTCGCAACGAAAAACTAATGATTGATGCTTCTCATCTCTCTTTGTTCCTGTCTGTCTGTCCCTATCTATCCCTCTCTCTGACTCTCTCTCTCTTTATATATATGATATATATCATATATATAAATTATGTAAAATCAAGGAAGACATCATAAAACAACACAATTAGTTAAAGATAAGTTTACAATTGCAAAAAGAAATAAGAAAGAAAATTAAGACCACAGAAGTCATGAAAATAAAATGCAGGCACATGGAGAGAAGAATTGAAAAAATAATTTTTTTTAAGAAAATGAGGAGAGCACTGGCCAGGTAGTTCAGTTGTTTAGAGTATCCTCCCAATACTTCAAGGTTGCAGGTTCAATCCTTGGTCAGGACACATATATAAGAATAAAAAAAAAATGCATAAATAAGTGGAACAAAAAAATCTGTATTTCTCTCTCTCTCTCTTTCTCTCTAAAATCAATAAAAGAAGTCAATTTTTAAAAGATCGAAGTGAAAATGATAGCTACAAAAGGTAAGAGAAATGAAGAAATGCAACTTTACATACAGGCATACCTTGTCTTATGACACTGCTTACTGCACTTCCTAAATGTTGCATTTTTTACAAATTGAAGGTTTGTGCCACACCTGCACTGAGCAAGTTTATCACTGCCATTTTTTTTTTATCACTGCCATTTTTTAAGCAGCATTTGCTCACTTTATGTCTATGTGTCACATTTTGGAAGTTCTTGGAATATTTTCAAATTTTTCATTATTATTATTATAGCCTCCATGGTGATCTTTGATGTTACTATTGTAATTATTTAGGGGCACCACAAACCACATGCATATTAAGACAAAAAACTTAATCCATAAACGCTGTGTGTGTTCTGATTGCTCCACCAACTAGCCATTCCCCTTCTCTCTCTCTTTCCTTGGGCCCCCTTATTCACTAAGACACACAATATTTAGATTAGGCCAGTTAATAACACATGGCCTCTAGGCCTTCAAATTAAAAAGGAGTCGCACATCTCTCACTTTAAATTCAAAGCTAGAAATGATTGAGTTTAGTGAGAAAGGCTGTGATAGGCCTCTTGCATCAATTAGACAAGTTGTGAATGCAAAGGAAAAATTCTTGAGGGAAATTAAAAGTGCTAGTCCTGTGCAAACCAGCCTTATTCCTGATATGGAGAAAAGTTATAGTGGTCTGGATAGAAAATCAAACCAGCCACAACATTGCCTTAAACCAAAACCTAACCCAGAGCAAGGCTTCAACTCTCTTCTATTTTATGAAGGCTGAGAGAGGTAAGGAAGCTACGAAAGAAAAGTTTGACTCTAGCAAAGGTTGGTTTATGAGGTTTGAGGAATGAAGCTATCTCCACAACATAAAAGTGAAATGTAAAACAGCAAGTGATAATGTAGAAACTGCAGCAAATCATCCAGAAGATCTAGCAAAGATAATTAATGATGGTGGCTACACTAAACAACAGATTCTCAATGTAGATGAAATAGCTTTATATTGGAAGAAGATGCAATCTAGTACTTTCATAGCTAGATAGAAGTCAATGCCTAACTTCAAAACTTCAAAGGACAGGTTGACTCTCTTATTAGGGTTAATATATTAATATAGCTGGTGACTTTAGTTGGAACCAATACTCACCATTCTGAAAATTCTAGGGCCCCTACGAATTATGACAAATCTACTCTGCCTATACTCTATAAAAGGAATAATAAAGACTAGATGACAGCACATCTGTTTTACTGAATATTTTAAGCCCGATATTGAAATCTACTGCTCAGAAAATAAAATCCTGTCAAAATATTACGGTTCATTTATCATGCACCTAGTCAAACAAGAGCTTTAATAGAGATGTACAATGAGGTTAATGTGGTTTTCATATGGTACCAAAACTATCATTTCACAGTGCATGTATTAAGTAGCAATTGCAACTTTTAAATTATTTAAGAAATACATTTCAAAAGGCAATATATTGCTGCCATGGATAGTGATTCCTCTGATGAATCTGGGCCAAGTAAACTTTCTGGAAAGAATTCACCTTTCTTGATGCCATTAAGAACATTTGTTGTTTATGGGAAGATATCAATAACAGAACATTAACAAGAGTGTGGATGAAGTTGATTCCAACTCTCAGGGATGGCTATGAGGGGTTCGAGGTTTCAGTGCAGGAAGTAACTGCAGATTTGGTGGAAATAGCAAGAGAACTAAACTTAGAGCCTGAAGATGATTGAATTGCTACAATCTTATGATAAAACTTTTGAGGAGTTGCTTCTTATGAAGGAGCAGAGAAAGTAATTCCTTTAAATAGAATCTACTCCTGGTGAAGATGCTGTGAAGATTGTTGAAAGGACAATACAGGATTTAGAATATTACATAAATTTAAATGATAAAGCACTGACTGGGCTGGAGAAGACTGACTCCAATTTTGAAAGAAGTCCTACTATGAGTAGCATGCTCTCAAACAACATCACATGCTAGAAAAAATCATTCATGAAAGGAAGAATTAATTAATAAGGCAAATTTAATGATAATCTTATTTTAAGAAACATCCATAGCTACCTCTACCTTCAGCAAACACCACCCTTATCAGTCAGCAGCCATCAGTATCAACACAAGAGCCTCCACCACCAAATAGTTTATAACTCGCTAAAGAATCAGATGATGGTGATCATTTTTTAGCAATAAAGCATTTTTTAAATTATGATATGTATATTTTTAAAACATAATGCTATTGTACACTTTAAATAGAGTATGGTATAGTATAAATATGCTTTCATATGCACTGGGAAACCCGAAATTTGTGTGACTCACTTTATTGTGATATTCACTTTGTTGTGATGGTCTGGACCCAAACCTGCAATATCTTCAAGGTATGCCTGTACATGTAATTGATATTCCTACAAGAAAACAGATAAAGGAATTGGAAATACAATAAAAGTATCATGCAAGAAAACTTTACAGATAGGGAATAAAGTCAATAATAATGTAATAACAAGGTATAATGCCAGGTGGGGGCATTATCAGGAGGGGGATTCACTTCATAAGTTATATAAAATATAGCTACTATTCTGTATACCTGAAACTAATATAATTATCTATAATTAAAAAATAAAAAGAAACTTTACAGAAATAAAACTTGCACCTACAAACTGAAAAAGCACACCACCTTTACCTATTCTGAGGAGTTTTCTCCTTACTAGAAAGTGTGTAAAAGAACAGAATAGTAAAGAATGGCTTTCAGCCCACTCCAGTTGAATCAGTGGTAGAGCATTGGTCCCGCATGTGAATGTTTCAGGTTAATTCCAAGTCAGGGTACACAAGAGAAGTGATCATCTGCTTCTCCACCCCTCCCCCACCCCCTTTCCTCTTTCTTCTACTCCTGCAGCCATAGCCTGATTGGGGCACGTTGGCTTCCTGCACCAATGTTTCCATGGCCTCCACCTCAGGTGTGAAAAAAATGGCTCAGTTGCTGAGCAACTGAGCAACAGCCCCAGATGGGCAGACCATCACTGCCTAGTGGGCCTGCCTGGTCCCAGTTGGGGCACATGCAGGAGTCTGTCTCTCTGCTTCCCCTCCTCTCACTAAAAAAAAAAAAGGATGGCTTTCTTTTTTTTGTGTGGCAGAGACAGACAGAGTCAGAGAGAGGGACAGATAGGGACAGACAGACAGGAAGAGAGAAAGATGAGAAACATCAATTCTTCATTGTGGCTCCTTGGTTGTTCATTGATTGATTTCTCATATGTGCCTTGTCCGGGGGGCTACAGCAGACCGAGTGACCCCTTGCTCGAGCCAGCAACCTTGGGCTCAAGCTGGTGAGCCTTGCTCAAACCAGATGAGCCCACACTTAAGATGGCGACCTCAGGGTCTCAAACCTGGGTCTTCCACATCCCAGTCTGATGCTCTATCCACTGTGCCACTGCCTGGTTAGGCAAAAAAAAAAAAATGACGTCTTCCTTTAATTAAACTGATAATAAAATTTCCTTCCTAACTATGAACTATGAAATTATTTTCAAAATAGCAGTTGAAAAAGAAAACAATGTGTTTAGAGCTGGGTTTTTTTGTTAATACTAGTCTACACAGTGATCAAAGTGCTTTCGTTTACTTAGTTTACCCCTAAGATCACTCAGGTAACTTGACGCCCACCAAAGAGATCCCATAACCCAGTAAAAGGGTTCCTGTTGGCTCCTGTGCAGGGCCTGGGACAGATCCACACTGTTGTCCTGTCAGCAGCTCACATTCTCTCCTCTCAAGTTTTTTCTTTAAGGAGTTCATCACCTGGAATATTCAGAATATTTCTAGAAACAAAACTAACATTAAATTCAAGACAAAAATATCTTTCATTAATTGTATTACTTTTTTAACCAAGGGATTAAAAAGCCAGCAGAATCCAACAGTTCTTTCAAATAACATTTTAAGATCTTTAAGAGGGCTAACAACCCAAATTTGAATAATTTCACATCAATTAATTAGTAGAGTTTAGATAATAATAAAAACATTACCCAGAAGATAACGTTAAATCTTTCAGAGTCTGGGTGTTACAGGAGACTTACAAAATACAGCACAGATTTAAATGACAACTAAAACTGGTTTTAAATTTATTTTCATTCAAATGTTTTAAAGAATATTCTCAGCCTTCAGTTTTATCACAGGAGATTCTACTTGATGTACCACTTAACATGAAGCAATTGAGCAAATAGGTATTACATTACAAAACACCTTTTCAATAAGCTTGCTAATTAGAGGCTTAGTGTCTGTAGCTTCAGTCAGAAGCTATTAGCCAGAGATGATGTCAGAGTAATGGTGGCATGAGAGATACTCCTGATCTCTACCCTTGAAATTTAAGCAAATTGAACAACTATAACACAGCGAAGGGACATTAGCTGGGATCACAGGCATGCCTGAAAGATCCACACACCAAACAGACGAAACGTGGAATGGGGTGAAAAGGGGAGTGGAAGATAAAACACATTTGTGGTGGGCATTGGAGAGGAGAGGAGACAAACCCAGAGTTACTGGGTGTTTTTTTCTCTGCTGGACTATGGGGAGGAGGGAAGCTCAGGCTCTCTGGATTTTGTCTGAGGGGTATGAGAGGGAAACAGAGAAACTGGGTCTCCTTCTACCAGAAGGAGTGGTGAGATAGAGGGGCAGAAGGGCAGATAAACCAAAGCAGCCAGAGCATGGGTTCACAGCCAGTATTTCTGTGGTATGCCTACAGCCTGCACTCAGCAAAGACAGAGAATGATCAAGTGTGGCCCCCAGCCTCCCAGAACCCACCTCCCTCACCCTGCAGTACTGACAGTGACAGAGACAAACCCTACAGCTAACTCTCCAGAGCCACTCTCTCCCCTGAAGAACAGAGGTGCTCCATGTCCAGTTCACAGGACTGTTCAGAGGTAGGAAGGAGTGCCATTGCAAGAGCCAGAAACCTGGAAAGTGGAAGCCATAAAGCCCTCAAAACACACCCCATCCACCAATGCACTGCAACCCCAGCTACAAAATTGTGACAGCAGCATATCAGCAGAGGACATCCCAGGAACCAACAAAGCTAAAAGTAGTAATACAGCGACACGTACTGGAAGAAACCTCTCAAATCCAAAATCTATTTTTTTCCTTTTTTTTCCCTTTTTTCATTTTTTTCCTTCTTATTCTTTTATTTCCTTTTTCTCTTTTGAATTTCATTGTCTTTAAATTTTATATATTTCAGGTGGCCTGATGCAGGAGCCAGCTCCTCCGTGGGGGTGGATCGAAAGCCCAGAGCCAGGGCATGCAGCCACACCCGACCCGTGAAGCCAAGGCTTGCAGCCATCCCGCGAGTGAGGAGGGGTGGGGCAAACGCCCAGAATCAGGCAGAGGCCCGCAGCTGAGCAAAGGTGCTCACCCCTGCCCTCAGGGTTGAGCATAACCCCACCCGCAGGGGCAGGGTGAAGGCCGAGGCCACCAAAGCTTGTACACCCAAGCATGTGATCAAAGCCCCTCTCATGAAAGAGAGGCAAAAACTACAAAAACAGCCCCAGGGAGCTGGCATCGGCAACGCCATACCTGACCGCCCTTGGCAGAAGCAGCAGAGGGTGTGGTGGGCCTGCAGACAGACCACACCTAGGGAACACAGAGGCCACATCCAGTGGACTCCAGTGGCCAAAATGTTCTTTCACACAGACACAATGAGAAGGCAAAATAATGCAACTCGAATGAATCAAGAGAAATCCCCAGAAAAAAACCTGAATGAGTCAGATATAACCAAATTACTAGATGCAGAGTTTAAAATAATGATTATTAGGATGCTCAAAGATCTTAAAACAACACTAGACAGTCATTATGAACATCTAAATAAAGAGATAGCAAATATAAAAAAAGGACATTGAAATAATAAAAAAGAATCAGTCAGAAATGACAAATACAATATCAGAAATGAAGAACAAAATGGAAGGAATTAAAAGCAGGATGGATGAAGCTGAGAATCGAATCAGCAAGTTAGAGGACAACATAAATGAAAGCACAGAAGTGGAGCAGAAAAAAGAAAAGAGAATCAAAAAGTCTGAGGAAACTCTAAGAGAGCTTTGTGACAACATGAAGAGAAATAAGATCTGCATCATAGGGGTTCCTGAAGAAGAAGAGAAAGAACAAGGGAAAGAGTCTTTGTTCAAACATATCATAGCTGAAAACTTCCCTAAATTAAGGCAGGAAAATGTCTCACAAGTTCAAGAAACACAGAGAGAACTCCATTAAGGAGAAACCCAAAGAAATCTACACCAAGACACATCATAATTAAAATACCAAAGTTAAGTGATAAAGAGAAAACATTAAAAGCTGCTAGAGAAGAAAAGGCTATCACCTACAAAGGAGCCACCATAAGAATGACTTACTATTTCTCAACAAAAACACTGTGACCAGAAGGGAATGGCAAGAAATATTCAAAGTAATGCTACTTTATCCAGCAAGGCTATCGTTTAAAATTGAAGGAAAAATAAAAATCTTTACAGACAAAAAAAAACTCAAGGAATTCACCACAGTCAAACCAATGCTGCAAGAAATGCTAAGGGGTCTGTTGAAAACAGATCAAAGGGGAAAAAGAATATAGCAAAAGAGGAATACAGTTTTAAAGAATAAAATGGCAATAAACAACTACATATCAATAATAACCTTAAATGTAAATGGATTAAATGATCCAATCAAAAGACATAGGGTAGCTACGTGGATAAGAAAACAGGACCCATACATATGCTGTCTACAAGAGACACACCTTAAAGCAAAACATGCACATAGACTGAAGATAAAAAGATGAAAAAAATATTTCATGCAAATGGAAATGAAAAAAAAGCTGGGGTAGCAATACTTATATCAGACAAAATGGACTTTAAAACAAAGGCTATAGTTAGAGATAAAGAAGGTCACTACATAATGATAAAGAGAGCAATCCAACAGGAAGATATAACCATTATAAATATCTACACACCTAATATAGGAGCACCTAAATATATAAAGTAGACTTTCATGGATTTAAAGGGTGATATCAACAGCAATACTATAAAAGTAGGGGATTTCAATATCCCATCAACATCACTACATAGATCCTCAAGAAAGAAAATTAACAAAGAAACAGCAGACTTAAAGGACACACTAGATCAACTGGATTTAATAGATATCTTTAGAACCTTTTACCCTAAAACAGCACAATATACATTCTTCTCAAGTGCTCATGGTACATTCTCTAGAATAGACCACATGTTAAGGCACAAAAGTGGTCTCAACAAATTTAAGAAGATTGAAATCATATTGAGCACTTTCTCTGATCACAATGGCATGAAACTAGAAATCAACCACAATAGAAAAACTGAAAAATACTCAAACACTTGGAAACTAAATAGCATGTTATTAAATAACAACTGGGTTAACAATGAAATCAAACAAGAAATTTAAAAATTCCAAGAAACAAACGATAATGAGCATACCTCAACTCAAAATTTATGGGACACAGCAAAAGCACTCCTGAGAGGGAAGTTCACAGCATTACAGGCATACCTTAAAAAGCTAGAAAAAGCTCAAGTAAACAACTTGACCCTGCAACTAAAAGAACTAGAAAAAGAACAGCAAGTAAAGCCCAGAGCTAGTAGAAGGAATGAAATAATAAAAGATCAGAGCGAAATTAAATGACCTAGAGCAGGGGTCTCGAATTCGAACAATTTTGTGCGGCCTGCAGACTAATCCACGAAGTTCAAAATATTTTGGATAAAATTAAGTAAGCCTAGGGACCTACTTGTATTTTTCATTTCTCTAGCATCCTAGCTAGATAATAGCTTAGTTAACAGCAGTTGTGATGCGAACTACAGTTTCTGGTCGTTTTGTGACACTGAGTAAACTGCATGTACGATTGTGCTTGTTGTACTGATTTTTCTTTGTTTTCAACTGCAGTAAGAAAAGTGTTGTGTAACAGTTGCCTTTTGTAGACCTAGTGCGGCCCGCCGAATGGCTGTGATCTTGCTCTGCGGCCCACATGCTGAGTTGAGTTTGAGACCCCTGACCTAGAAGTTAAAGAAACAATACAGAGGATCAATGAAACCAGGAGCTGGTTCTTTAAAAAGATAAACAAGATCAATGAACCTTTAACAAGACTCACCAAGAAAAATAAGAGAGGACTCAAATAAATAAAATTAGAAATGAGAGTGGAGAAATAACAACTGACACAACAGAAATACAAAATATTGTGAGAAAATACTATGAAGAACTGTACGCCAAAAAACTAGACAACCTAGATGAAATAAACAAATTCCTTGAAACATATAATCTTCCAAAAATTAATCTGGAAGAATCAGAAAACCTAAACAGACTGACTGCAACAAATGAGATCGAAACAGTTATCAAAAAACTCCCCAAAAAGAAAAGTCCTGGGCCTGATGACTTCACAACTGAATTCTACCAAATATTCAAAGAAGAACTAACTCCTATCCTTCTCAAGCTATTTCAAAAAATTCGAGAGGAAGGAAGACCTCCAAGCTCCTTTTATGAGGTGAGCATAATTCTGATTCCAAAACCAGGCAGACAACACAAAGAAAGAAAATTATAGGCCAATATCCCTGATGAATCTAAATGCTAAAATCCTCAACAAAATATTAGCAAACCGACTCCAGCAATATATGAAAAAAATCATACACCATGATCAAGTAGGATTTATTCTTGGGAAGCAAGGCTGGTAAAATACTCACAAATCAATCAATGTGATTCATCACGTAAGCAAAAGGAAGGAGAAAAACCACATGATAATTTCAATAGATGCAGAAAAAGCATTTCATAAAATCCAGCACCCATTCATGATCAAAACTCTCAGCAAAGTGGGAATACAGGGTACATACCTCAACATGATAAAGGCCATCTATGACAAACCCACAGCCAACATCATACTCAATGGGCAAAAATTAAAAGCAATCTCCTTAAGATCAGGAACAAGGCAGGGGGTGCTCCCTTTCACCACTCTTATTCAACATAGTTCTGGAAGTCCTAGCCACAGCAATCACACAAAAAAAATAAAAGGTATCCAAATTGAAAAAGAAGAAGTAAAATTATCATTATTTGCAGATGATATGATATTGTATATAGAAAACCCTAAAGTTTCAGTCAAAAAACTACTGGACCTGATACATGAATTCAGCAAGGTGGAAGGATAGAAAATTAATACTCAGAAACCAGAGGCATTTTTATATACTAACAATGAACTGTCAGAAAGAGAAATTAAGAAACCAATCCCTTTCACCATTGCAACTAAAAAAGTAAAGTACCTAGAAATAAATTTAACCAGGGAGATTAAAGACTTGTACTCGGAAAATTATAAAACATTGATAAAAGAAATCAGGGAAGATACAAACAAGTGGAAGCTTATACTGTGCTCATGGTTAGGAAGAATAAACATCATTAAAATGTCTATATTACCCAAAGCAATTTATAAATTCAATGCAATACCAATTAAAATACCAATTATTTACTTCAAAGATATAGAACACGTATTCCAAAAATGTATAAGGAACCAAAAGAGAACACAAATAGCTTCAGCAATCTTAAAAAGGAAGAATAAAGCGGGAGGTATCACACTTCCGGATATCAAGTTATACTACAAGGCCATTGTACTCAAAACAGCCTGGTACTGGCATAAGAACAGTCATATAGATCAATGGAACAGAATAGAGAACCCAGAAATAAACCCACACCTTTTTGGACAACTGATATTTGACAAAGAAGGTAAGAGCATACAATGGAGTAAAGACAGCCTCTTCAACAAATGGTGTTTGGAAAAGTGGACAGCTACCTGCAAAAAAAAATGAAACTAGACCACCAACTTACACCATTCACAAAAATGAACTCAAAATGGATAAAAGAGCCCTGGCCAGTTGGCTCAGTCGTAGAGAGTCGGCCTGGCGTGTGGGAGTCCCAGGTTTGATTCCCGGCAAGGGCACACAGGAGAAGTGCCCATCTGCTTCTCCACCCCTCCCCCTCTCCTTCCTCTTTGTCTCTCTCTTTCCCTCCTGCAGCCAAGTCTCCACTGGAGCAAAGTTGTCCCGGGCACTGATGATGGCTCCATGGCCTCTGCCTCAGGCGCTAGGATGGCTCTGGTTGCAACAGAGTAACGCCCCAGATGGCCAGAGCATCGCCCCCTGGTGGGCATGCCGGGTGGATCCTGGTCGGGGGCATGCGGGAGTCTGTCTGACTGCCTCCCTGTTTCCAGCTTCGAAAAAATACACAAAAAAAAATGGATAAAAGACTTAAATGTAAGCTCTAAAACCATAAGCATCTTAGAAGAAAACAAAGGCAGTAAGCTCTCTGACATCTCTCGCAGCAATATATTTGCCAATTTATCTCCACAGGCAAGTGAAATAAAAGACAGGATAAACAAATGGGATTATATCAAACTAAAAAGATTTTGCACAGCTAAAGACAGTAAGAATAGAATAAAAAGACAAACTACACAATGGGAGAACATATTTGACAGTACGTCTGATAAGGGTTTAATAACCAAAATTTATAAAGAACTTGTAAAACTCAACACCAGGAAGACAAACAGTCCAATCAAAAAATGGGCAGAGAGAGACAAGATGGCGCTGGAGTAGGTGGACATATCAACATCTACCTCCCAGAACCAAAGTGGATTACAAACTAATTTTAAGAACTAGCATCTGGAAAAACCAACTTTGGACTAAACTAAGAGGACTCTTCAACCAAGGAACACTGAAGAAGCCACACCGAGACTGGTAGGAAAAGCAAAAATGCAGAGAGGGCTGCCCAGCGCCCTGGAGCGAACGGCAGCAGGGAGAGACTCGCGTGGTGGGAAGTGAGTTTAGCAGAGGGGGAAGGGTCCTGAGCCCCAGGAACAAAGCCACAGCCTGCAGCCCCAGAGCCCAGAAGAGGTGTAAGGACAGTATTTAGCTGGAAACAAGTCAGGATACTGTTTGTGAGAAAGAGTCTGATTTCTCAGACCCAGGATCCTTCTTAAAGGGACCACACAGAACATCTCTCTCACAACCACTCACCCGGGGCTCCTGGGGTCGGGGAGAGAGGAGAGGACCAGAGTAACAAGAAGAGAGTGTAATCTAGGAGGTACAGGGAGAAACATTTTGGGAGATAGTCACCCTAACCCCTGGGACGAGTCACTTCCCAAAGCTGAAGTTAATATTTCCCCCAGAAATAGCAATACCAGCAAAGGGAAGCAGGAGAGCAGCCAAACAAGCTCCCCCACGGCACTCAGAGCAGAGTAGCATAGAAGGAGGGAGCTTTTGGGTCTACAGCAGTGAGTCTTAGATGCAGAACAAAAACCTACCACCAAGACTACTTTATCCAGCAAGGCTATCATTTAAAATTGAAGGAGAAATAAAAAGCTTTACAGACAAAAAAAACAAACAAACTCAAGGACATCACTGCAACCAAACCAAGGCTGCCAAAAATGCTAAGGGACCTGTTGTAAACAGATCAAAGGAAAAAAAAGAATATAGCAAAAGAGGAAAACAGTTTTAAAGAAAAAATGGCAATAAACAATTACATATCAGTAATAACCTTAAATGTTAATGGATTAAATGATCCGATCAAGAGACACAGGGTAGCTGCATGGATAAGAAAACAGGACCCATACATACGCTATCTACAGGACACACACCTTAAATCAAAAGATGCACACAGACTGAAGATAAAAGAATGGAAAAAAATATTTCAAACAAATAGAAATGAAAAAAAAGCTGGGTTAGCAATACTTATATCAGACAAAATGGACTTTAAAACAAAGACCATAGTTAGAGATAAAGAAGGTCACTACATAATGATAAAGGGAGCAATCCAAAAGGAAGATATAACCATTATAAATATCTACGCACCTAATATACGAGCACCTAAATATATAAAGCAGACTTTGATGGACTTAAAGGGCGAGATCAACAGCAATACTATAATAGTAGGGGATTTCAATACCCCATTAACATCATTAGATAGATCCTCAAGAAAGAAAATTAACGAAGAAACAACAGACTAAAAGGACATATTAGATCAACTTGATTTAATAGATATCTTCAGAACCTTTCACCCTAAAACAGCAGAATATACATTCTTTTCAAGTGCTCATGGTACATTCTCTAGAATAGACCACATGTTAGGGCACAAAAGCGATCTCAACAATTTTAAGAAGATTGAAATCATATCAAGCACTTTCTCTGATCACAATGGCATTAAACTAGAAATCGACCACAATAGAAAAATTTAAAAAAATTCAAACACTTGGAAACTAAATAGCATGTTATTAAATCACAACTGGGTTAACATTGAGATCAAACAAGAAATTAAAAAATTCCTAGAAACAAACGATAATGAGCAGACCTCAACTCAAAATTTATGGGACACAGGAAAAGCAGTCCTGAGAGGGAAGTTTAGAGCATTACAGGCATACCTCAAGAAGCTAGAAAAAGCTCAAATAAACAACCTAACCCTGCATCTAAAAGAACTAGAAAAAGAACAGCAAGTAAAGCCCAGAGCTAGTAGAAGGAAGGAAATAATAAATATCAGAGCAGAAATAAATGACATAGAGGCTAAAGAAACAATACAGAGGATCAATGAAACCAGGAGCTGGTTCACTGAAAAGGTAAACAAGATCGATGAACCTTTAATGAGACTCACCAAGAAAAAAAGAGAGAGGACTCAAATGAATAAAATTAAAAATGAGAGTGGAGAAATAACAACTGACACAACAGAAATACAAAATATTGTAAGAAAATACTATGAAGAACTGTACACCAAAAAAACTAGACAACCTAGATGAAATGGACAAATTCCTTGAATCATATAATCTTCCAAAAATCAATCTGGAAGAATCAGAAAACCTAAACAGACCAATTACAACAAATGAGATTGAAACAGCTATCAAAAAACTCCCAAAAGAGAAAAGTCCTGGGTCTAATGTCTTCACAAGTGAATTCTACCAAATATTCAAAGAAGAACTAACTCCTATCCTTCTCAAGCTATTTCAAAAAATTCAAGAGGAAGGAAGACTTCCAAACTCCTTTTATGAGGTGAGCATAATTCTGATTCCAAAACCAGGCAGACAACACAAAAAAAGAAAATTATAGGCCAATATCCCTGATGAACTTAGATGCAAAAATCCTCAACAAAATATTAGCAAACCGGATCCAGCAATATATGAAAAAAATCATACACCATGATCAAGTGGGATTTATTATTGAGAGGCAAGGCTGGTACAATATTCGCAAATCAATCAATGTGATTCATCACATAAAATAAAGGAGAAAAACCACATGATAATTTCAATAGATGCAGAAAAAGCATTTGATAAAATCCAGCACCCATTCATGATCAAAACTCTCAGCAAAGTGGGAATACAGGGAACATACCTCAACATGTTAAAGGCATCTATGACAAACCCACAGCCAACATCATATTCAATGGGCAAAAATTAAAAGCAATCCCCTTAACATCAGGAACAAGGCAGGAGTGCCCCCTTTCACCACTCTTATTCAACATTGTTCTGGAAGTCCTAGCCACAGCAATCAGATAAGAAAAAGAAATAAAAGGCATCCAAATTGGAAAAGAAGAAGTAAAACTACCATTATTTGCAGATGACATGATATTGTATATAGAAAACCCTAAAATCTCGGTCAAAATACTACTAGACCTGATAAATGAATTCAGCAAGGTGGCAGGATATAAAATCAATACTCAGAAATCAGAGGCTTTTTTATACATTAATAATGAACTGTCAGAAAGAGAAATCAAGGAATCAATCCCCTTTACCATTGCAACCAAAAAAAATAAAGTACCTAGGAATAAATCTAACCAAGGAGATTAAAGACTTGTACTCAGACAATTATAAAACATTGATAAAAGAAATCAGGGAAGATACGAATAAGTGGAGGCATATACCGTGCTCATGGTTAGGAAGAATAAACATCATTAAAATGTCTATATTACCCAAAGCAATTTATAAATTCAATGCAATACCGATTAAAATACCAATGACTTACTTCAAAGATATAGAACACATATTCCCAAAATTTATATGGAACCAAAAGAGAACACGAATAGCCTCAGCAACCTTGAAAAGGAAGAATAAAGTGGGAGGTATCATACTTCCAGATATCAAGTTATATTAAAGGCCATTGTACTCAAAACAGCATGGTACTGGCATAAGAACAGGCACATAGATCAATGGAACAGAACAGAGAACCCAGAAATAAACCCACAGCTCTATGGACAACTGATATTTGAAAAAGGAGGTAAGGAAATACAATGGAGTAAAGACAGCCTCTTCAACAAATGGTGTTGGGAAAATTAGACAGCTACCTGCAAAAAAATGAAACTAGACCACCAACTTACACCACTCACAAAAATAAACTCAAAATGGATAAAAGACTTAAATGTAAGCCGTAAAACCATAAGCATCTTAGAAGAAAACATGGGCAGTAAGCTCTCTGACATCTCTCACGGCAATATATTTGCTGATTTGTCTCCACAGGCAAGTGAAATAAAAGACAGGATAAACAAATGGGACTTTATCAAACTAAAAAGCTTTTTGCACAGCTAAAGACAATAAGAACAGAATAAAAAGACAAACTACACAATAGGAGAATATATTTGACATTGCGTTTGATAAGGGGTTAATAACCAAAATTTATAAAGATCTTGTAAAACTTAATACCAGGAAGACAAACAATCCAATCCAAAAATGGGCAAAAGAAATGAATAAACACTTCTCCAAAGAGGACACACAGATGGCCAATAGGCATATGAAAAAATGCTCAACTTCACTAATGATTAGAGAAATGCCAATTAAAACCACAATGAGATATCACCTCACACCAGTCAGAATGGCACTCATCAATAACACAACACAGAATAAGTGCTGGCGAGGATGTAGAGAAAAGGGAACCCTCCTGCACTGCTGGTGGGAATGCAGACTGGTGCAGCCACTGTGGAAAACAGTATGGAGATTCCTCAAGAAAATAAAAATCGAACTGCTTTTTGACCCAGCTATACCACTGTTAGGAATATACCCCAAGAACACCATAGCACTGTTTGAAAAGAAGAAATGCACCCCCATGTTTATGGCAGCATTGTTCACAATAGCAAAGATTTGGAAACAGCCCAAGTGTCCATCAGAGGACGAGTAGATTAAAAAGCTTTCGTATATATATACTATGGAATACTACTCAGCCATAAGAAATGATGACATAGGATCTTTATACAACAACATGGATGGGCCTTGATAACATTATACTGAGGGAAAGAAGTAAATCAGAAAAAACTAAGAACTATAGGATTCCATACATAGGTGGGACATAAAGATGAGACTCAGGGACATGGACAAAAGTGTTGGGGTTACAGGGTGGGGGGAGGAGAGGAAGGGGGTTGGGGGAGGGGAGGGGCACAAAGATTATGGCTTTTCAGCATTTCAAATATTCCCCCTTTAATGTATAGACAGACAGCAAATATTTACTTATGGTGTTTCCACTATAAAGACTGCTGTCTTAGGGACAAATGATGATGAACTAGTTCAGCAGTTCCTCCTTCTTCAAAGACTTATATGTCAACATAGAGCTCCATGTTTCATAGGACATACTCAAGCTCACTTCATGCTCCCTGGAGCTTTAGCACAAGGGAATGCCCTTTTTTTTTTCTTTTTTTTTTCCTTCTCTTTCCTTTTCTTTATTTTTTTTATTGTTGTATTTTTTCTTTTATTTATTTATTTTTTGTATTTTTCTGAAGATGGAAATGGGGAGGCAGTCAGACAGACTCCCGCATGCGCCTGACCGGGATCCACCTGGCATGCCTACCAGGGGGAAATGCTCTGCCCATCTAGGGTGTTGCTCTGTTGCAACCAGAGCCATTCCAGTGACTGAGGCAGAGGCCATGGGGCCATCCTTAGTGCCCGGAGTGGCTTTGCTCCGGTGGAGCCTTGGCTGCAGGAGGGGAAGAGAGAGACAGAGAGGAAGGAGAGGGGCAGGAGTGGAGAAATAGATGGGTGCTTCTTCTGTGTGCTTGAACTGGGAATCGAACCCGGGAATCCTGCACACCAGGCCAAGGCTCTACGACTGAGCCAACTGGCCAGGGTCTAGGAATGCCTTTGTAGATCAAGCTACCCAAAAGAAAATTATATAGAGCAACCATGACAGACCGAGCAAGTCAGTCTCATACTATTCATCACCAGAACACTGCAGCCTGGTGTAAACAGTTTCAACTTTCTCAGGAAGCAGCACAGCAGATTGGGAAATCCTGTCCAAGGGGTCCTATACTTCCCCTTCATTTAGAGTTAACCCTCAAGGACCCCTACCAGGACATTGGCAGATGGATGTTACTTATATACCTTCATTTGGCAAACAGTCGTATATCCACATTACAGTGGATCCATATTCCGGATCTATAGTAACCTCTGTCAGAACAGGAGAGGCTGCTAAGCATGTTATAGCTCATTGTCTGTATGCATTGTTCTATTATTGGATTTTCTAAACTGGCTAACCTGAAAATGCTCCTGCATATGGAGCAAAAGCATTCACTGTATTTTGTCATGCTTACGATCTTTAAAGTTAAGGTATTATTAAAGTGTACTCAGCAAACATTTTAAGGTCAATTAAAAAAAATTTTTTTTAAGGGGGTAGTCATATCCTGGAACTCCTACGGGTCTACCATATCATACTTTTTACTTAAAAAAAAATTTATATTTCTTTTGAATGTTGATGAACAGGAGACAACAAATCTTTTTCACCTGCAAACTACTACCTTCTTTATTAGATCCAGCTAATAACACTGTTTTGTCTTTTTCCAAATAGCTCCAAATATATGGATAATATTTATATAGGCAGATGAGGATCCTCAAACCCCTCAGCGAGATCTTCTGAGCATGGCTTTTAAGATACCTAGAGGCAGAAAAAGCCCAATAGAGATCAGGGGAACTACCAGCTTTTAGGATACACCCTTAAAGGCTCCAATGCCCCAAAGGGGTTTCATAGGATGCCATCTGGGTCCTGCTTTAATAGTGGAAAGGAAGGTCATTGAGCTAAAGCCTGCCAGGCTTACATGCCTCTGTTGTGAGGAAACAGGGACACTGGAAGGTAGGCTTCCCCCTCACTCCTCTATGGGAGGGTTCAGTCTCTTCCAGCCCTGCTCCAGCCACCTAGGACCTAACCTTGCCCAGAAAGCTGGGGTTTGCCACTGAAGGCTGAAGGTGCCCAGGGCCATCGGCCCCATCTACGACACTGTGGACGAGCCTAGGGTATTTCTTCCAAGAAGCAGGTAAACTGATCTCATTTGCACAAGGGCCACTTAACTATGTTTTGCCTGAATAGTCAGGTTTTTTATTCTTCCCTCAAAGATCTCTGTTGTGGGTGTTGATAGTCCTATTTTCTGCTGCTTTGTTTAATATATAGTGTTTCCTTTATCCCTCCTACCTCAATGCCCCACTCATATTTCAGGCTGGGACCTACTCCCAATTTAGAGCTCTCTTTCCCCCTTTTGCCAACTTCTATTATGAATCTACCTTTGCCACCCAGCTTAGTGTATCCCAAGGTTCTCTTTACTATGCCACAGTTGCAGAGCTCCAGGGAAAAGCACCCTGGTCTCATCTCTCCAGGCAGAGGAGAACAGAAGCTCCATATCCACACATGCTGCAAATGGCTTTTCCAGTCTACCTGAATCATTACCAGCTAGAAGCAGCAGTCATTGGGACTTGGACATGATCTGCAAAGTATAGAATGGTGACAACAATTCCAGTGCCATGCGGACTTTTCCTGGATGTGGACTTTTCCTGCTGGATGTGGACTCCTGCTCCCTTTGACAGCTCCTAACAGACTTAACTGTGGTTGGGTTGCATTTTTCAGGGATTTGGCATGATGATGGGGCCAACTTGGACTTGGTGAACATGTTAAGGACACTACTCTTTTATGGATTCTTGCTGTATTGGCCAAGAGTTTGCTTAAAGGCTTTTAATCACTGTAAAAAAATAGAAGACTGGATAAAGAAGATGGGGCACATATACACTATGCTATACTATTCAGCTAGAAGAAATAATGACATCGGATCACTTACAGCAGAATGGTGAAATCTTGATAACATTATACGAAGTGAAATAAGTGAATCAGAAAAAAACAAGAACTGCAGGATTCCATACATTGGTGATACATAAAAACGAGACTAAGAGACATGGACAGGAGTGTGGTGGTTACGGGGGGTGGGGGGAGGGAAGGAGGGAGAGGGGCAAGGGAGGGGTACAAAGAAAACTGGATAGAGGGTGACGAAGGACGATCTCTCTTTGAGTGATGGGCATGCAACAGAACTAAATGACAAGATAACTTGGAAATGTTTTCTTTGAATATATGTGCCCTGATTTATTGATGTCACCCCATTAAAATAAAAATTTATTTATAATAAAAAAAGTCAACATTGAAAAACAAACAAAAAAATGGGCAAAAGAAATGAATAGACACTTCTCCAAAGAGGACATATGGATGGCCAATAGGCATATGAAAAAATGCTCAACATCACTAATCATTAGTGAAATACAAATTAAAACCACAATGAAATATCACCTTACACCAGTCAGAATGGCACTCATCAACAAAACAACACAGAATAAGTGCTGGTGAGGATGTGGAGAAAAGAGATTCCTCCTGCACTGCTGGTAGAAATGCAGACTGGTCCAGCCACTGTGGAGAACAGTATGGAGATTCCTCAAAAAATTAAAAATCGAACTGCCTTTTGACCCATTATCCCACCTTTAGGAACATACACCAAGAACACCATAGCACTATTTCAAAAGAAGAAATGCACCCCCATGTTTATGGCAGCATTATACACAATAGCGAAAATCTGGAAACAGCACAACTGTCCATCAGTGGACGAGTGGATTAAAAAGCTTTGGTACATATATAGTATGGAATACTACTCAGCATAAGAAATGATGATATCGGATCATTTACAACATGGATAGACCTTGATAACATTATACTGAGCGAAATAAGTAAATCAGAAGAAACTAAGAACTATAGTATTCCATACATAGGTGGGACATAAAAATGAGACTCAGAGACATGGACAAGAGTGTGATGGTTATGGGGTGGGGGGGAGGATAGGGAGGGGGTTGGGGGAGGGGAGAGGCACAAAGAAAACCATTTAGAAGGTGACGGAAGATAATTTGTCCTTGAGTGATGGGAATGCAGCATAATCAAATGTCAAAATAACCCGAAACTGTTTTCTCTGAACATATGTACCCTGATTTATCAATGTCACCCCATTAAAATTAATAAAAAAATAAAATAAATAAAATAAAATAATTTAAAATTTTATATATATTTTATTCTTATTTTTTGTGGGTGTTCTGTTTTTGATTTTTTGTTGTTTGTTTTCAATCCTTTGTTCTGTGGCTTTTCTTCTTGTCATAATTTCTTAAATTTTGATTATAAAAAAGAAATCAACAAATAGAAAGTGTTGGCAAGGATGTGGAGAAAAGAGAAACCTTGTGCACTGTTGGTGGGCTTAGCAATTTGTGCAGTCACTATGGAATACAGTACAGAGGTTCCTTAACAAGTTAAAAATAGAACTACCATATGACCCAGCAATTCTACTTTGAATAATTGAAGAAACCCAAAACACTAACTTGAAAAGACATGCGTATGCATATGCTCATTGCAGCATTGTTTACAGTGGCTAAGATATGGAAGCAATATAAATGTTCATCATTAGGTAAATGGACAAAGAAAATGTGATACATACATATACGGCTACAAGCATAAAAACAATTTCTTTTGCTTTATGCCATTTAGAACACTTTATCACCATAAATTTTTCACCACAGGTGCCTTGGGAAATTGTGGTTAAATTTATACATTATTTTTTTAATATCAGAACTGGAAATTTTTTTTTTTTTTTAGAAAAAATGATTTTCTTTAAGGGAGGACATAGTAAAGTCAATTATTTCAGAATATAAATTTTGATTTTTTTCTTAAATTTGTTAATTTTTGATTTAAATTTATATTTTTTAAATTTTTAATTAAATAATTTTTATTTTTTCAGTTGTTTTTTGTTAGGATTCTTAACAATAGCACTCTCAAATGTCATCAAGGAAGAAGAAATCGAATACCATGGCCTCATAAGATAAAGAAGTAGTTCAGAAAAAAAAAATTTTTAATCTCCAGAGAAAAATCTTAATCACATGGAAACCTTGGAGTTAAATAATTGAGAATTCAGAATTGAAGTTCTGAAAATACTCAATGAGATATGAGAAGACAACAATAGGCAACTTAATGAGCTCAGAAAACAAATTAATGAACAAAACAAACACCTCACCAAGGACAATGAAACTTGAAAAACAGAGATGAAGAATTCAATACATGATTTGAACACTGAGGTACCAAGTTTAGCTAATAAAACAAGACAGATAGAGGAGAAAAATCAGTGACATCAAAAACAGACAACCAGAGATACTACAAAGAGAAGAGGAAAGAGACTTATGAATTAAAAAAAGAGAAAGCTCTACAAGAATTGTCTGACTCCAACAGAAAGAGCAGTATAGGAATAATGGGTATATCAGAAGAAGAAGAGAGGGAGAAGGGAATGGAGAGCCTACTCAAACAAATAATTCATGAGAATTTCCCAAGCCTATAGAAAGAATTAGAGTCTCAAATCCAAGAAGCAAACAGAATGCCGAGTTACCAAAGAGACTTACTTCAAGGCACATCATAGTAAAATGGTCAAAAATCAATGACAAATAAAGAATCATCAAAGTAGCTAGGGAAAAGAAGAAAACATATATAGGAAATCCCATTAGGTTATCATCAGACTTCTCAGCAGAAACTCTCAAGCCAGAAGAGAGAGGACCCAAACATACAAAGAACTGAGAGGAATTACCAACCATGGACATTAAATCCATCAAAATTATCCTTTAAATATGAAGGAGAAATAAAAACTTTTACAGACATACAGAAGCTGAGGGAATTTATCACCAGAAAATCCCCAGTGCAGGAAATACTCAAGGGGGTTATTCGACCAGACACAAAGACTTAACAAATTAAAACTACAAGTAAAAGCTCCAACAAGGTTGCAATAAAAATAAGGATAAGCTGTGACAACATTAACATAAAAGGGGACAGGCTAAAGATCTGCAGTAGAATAGAAGGATGGAGTTCAGGGGCACTCCATAAGACAAAGGACTTTTGAACATATGAACATCTTTTTCTTAATAACCTAATGGTAACCACCCACGAAAAAGCCACTACTGAAACACATAGCTTAGAAAAAAGAACAGGGGAAAGAAGTATGGAATAACATCAAACAAAGACAACTGACAGAAGCGCAAAAGAGAAGAACCAAACAAGACACAGAGCTACCAGAAAACAAAATATAAAATGGTTATAGGAAATCCTCAAGTGTCAATAATGACCCTAAATGTAAATGGACTGAACTCACCAATAAAGAGGCACAGAGTGGCAGATTGAATCAAAAAGCAAAACCCAACCATATGCTCCTTCAAGAGATACACCTAAGCTGCAAGGACAAAAGTAGATTCAAAGTGAAAGGTTGGAAAATAATTCTCCAAGCAAATAAAATCCAAAGAAACAAACTCCTATAAACAAAATCCAAAATGAAAAAGGAGAAATTATCACAGGCATCACAGATATACAAAGGATCAAAGTAGAATATTATGAAAGAGTATATGCCACCAAATATAACAACACAGAGGAAATGGATAAACTCCTAAAACTGTACAATATTCCTAGACTGAGTCACAAAGTGGAAAACCTAAGGAGACCCATAAGCAGGGAGGAAATAGAAACAACTATCAAAAACCTCCCTAAAAATAAAAATCCAGGACCAGATGGCTACACTAGTGAATTCTATCCAACATTCAAAGAATATTTAGTACCTATCCTTCTAAAAGTCTTCCAAAAAGTAGAAAAAGCAATATTCTACAACACATTTTATGAGGCCAACATAACACTCATACAAAAATTTGGCAAGGACAACACAAAAAAAGATTACTACAGACCGATATCTCTAATGAATACAGATGCAAAAATTCTAAACAAAATAGTAGCAAATCAAATACAATAGCACATTAAAAAAATAATAATATGGCCCTGGCCGGTTGGCTCAGTGGTAGAGCATCGGCCTGGCATGCAGGGAACCCGGGTTCGATTCCCGGCCAGGGCACATAGGAGAAGCGCCCATTTGCTTCTCCACCCCCCTCCCCTCCTTCCTCTCTGTCTCTCTCCTCCCCTCCCGCAGCCAAGGCTCCATTGGAGCAAAGATGGCCCAGGCGCTGGGGATGGCTCCTTGGCCTCTGCCCCAGGCGCTGGAGTGGCTCTGGTCGCGGCAGAGTGACGCCTCGGAGGGGCAGAGCATCGCCCCCTGGTGGGCAGAGCTTTGCCCCTGGTGGGCGTGCTGGGTGGATCCCGGTCGGGCGCATGCGGGAGTCTGACTGTCTCTCCCCGTTTCCAGCTTCAGAAAAATACAAAAAAAAAAAAAAAAAGAAAGAAAATAATACAACATGATCAAGTGGGATTTATTCCAAGAGCACAAGTATGGTTCATCATATGGAAATCAGTCAAGCAGACCTGGATTGATACATGACATGTATCAGTAAATATTGCAATCGATAGCTCTTTGAAACACGAGTAATAAAGATTGAAATATTCTTTCTAGGGTTTTGGGGGTTTTCTTTGGGTTCTCCAGAGAAGGTGTCTTTAGTCCTTTACATGTTTATATATGTGAGGAACATCAAGTCTTTGCAACTTCCCAATCCACAACTACAATACACCCTACAAAACACAGTATAGTAAAACTAAAGCACTTTAGTAATTCCTCCAGTCTTTTAATGATTTTATAATAATAGTAAAAAAATATCCAAAGTTTTTTTTTTTAATTCCAAGCCATCATTGTCTTAGGCCTCTGGACCTCAAACACAAGACTTAGAAGATAAATTTTTTAAATGATTTTTCAAAATAAATTCATTTTTTATCCCGATATAGGAAACACCAAGTCCCAAATGACAAGAGAAAAACAAAGCCTCTTCATGTTATTTGTGATTTACTTATATATATTCTTTAGAAAGAGAGAAAAATCTATTGATAGACTTTTCTTAAGTTACCCCTTGGTATTGATTTCAGAAATGTAACTATTTTTAACCAGAGCATCCCCAGGTTTCAAATCCTCCTCAGTCAGATTTCATTAATTTCCAGGTAAATCTCCCACCCTATATGGTTGCAGAAATCCAGTCCTCTTCTTCACTATTTCTGAAGATACTTTGAGTCCACCATTTATCATCTTTCACTTAGCATGATAGTTTCAACTTCACCCACCTCCCTAAAAATAACGCTGCCTTATCCAAATGTCTATCAGTTGTAGAATGAATAAATCGAGTATAGTTACATGAAATATTATGTTGCCATGAAAATGAACAGCTGTGGCCCTGGCCAGTTTGCTCATTGGGTAGAGCATCAGCCTGGCCTGCAGACATCCCCAGTCAGGGACACATGAGAAGTGACCATCTGCTTCTCTTCCCCTCCCTCTCTCCCTTCTCTTTCTCTTTCCCTCTCACAGCAGAGGCTCCACTGGTTCAAGCATTGGCCCGGGTGCTAAGGAAAGCTCAGTTGATTCAAGCATCAGCCCCAGATGGGGGTTACTGGTCAAGGTGCATGCAGGAGTCTATCTCACTATCACCCTTCCTCTCACTTAGAAAAGAACAGAACAGAAAAGAAAAGAAAACTGCAACTACATGCAACAACATGGATGACTGTCAAAAATATCAGTTTGGGCAAAAAAAGCCAGACACTAGATGTTGCATACTGTACTATTCTGTTTATTAAAAATTCAAAACAGACCAAGCTAATCTCACATGGTGGTTATTCTTGAGAGACGTCATGTCTGAAAGGGGATAGGTGGAGTCTTCTGAGGGGATGAGAATGTTCTGTTTCTTTATCTGAAGACTAGTTACATGGCTATGCTACTTTAAAAAGGTCCACTGAAAATTTTGTGCATATGCTATACACAAATAAAAAGTTTTGTAAAAAATAATAATAATGCGGTTGCCAACATGCCATTGCTTAAATCTATAAATAACCATTTTTTAAATGAAGGACACAAACTCACACATTCTTAATCTTTTTCTGTGTGTATGTGTGGTGTATGTTAAAAGCTATCGAAAAATAAAAATGTATATAACTTATTCTAATTCAAATTCTTCATAGAATTTTTTTTCTTAGCTATAAATTTCTATACCTAACTACATAATGGATTCTTGTACCTAGATTCTTTTCAGGAATCTACAACTGAACATATCTAAGCTCAAAAACTACTCCCTCCTCTCCTTCCCTCTCTGGCTCAACAAATGTTATCGCCATCCATTCATTTGCCCAAGTCAAAATCATGGCATCTTCTTACTTTCTACATTTTCCTTACTGCTCAAACAAATAAGCACTATTTCCTACCTATTAAAAGCCTTCACCACTTCAATACCATCATCTTAGTCTCCTCTCCTCCATTCCCACTTCCTTGCCTTATTTCAGTACTTCATCATTTTTGTTGACGATGGTTATGATTAATGGATCCCTTGCCTCTCATCTCACTCCTTTCCAACTTACTGCCTTCAGAGCCCTGCACAAGCCACACAAAAGTGATCAGTTTCCTTGCTATATAGCCACACTTCAATTTAACCAGCAGTTGTTTCACAGACTGATCACCTATATTCTGAAATAATTGACTTTACTATGTCCTCCCTTAAAGAAAATCATTTTTTCTAAAAAAAAAAAAAAAAAAAAAAATTTCCAGTTCTGATATTAAAAAAATAATGTATAAATTTAACCACAATTTCCCAAGGCACCTGTGGTGAAAAATTTATGGTGATAAAGTGTTCTAAATGGCATAAAGCAAAAGAAATTGTTTTTATGCTTGTAGCCGTATATGTATGTATCACATTTTCTTTGTCCATTTACCTAATGATGAACATTTATATTGCTTCCATATCTTAGCCACTGTAAACAATGCTGCAATGAGCATATGCATACGCATGTCTTTTCAAGTTAGTGTTTTGGGTTTCTTCAATTATTCAAAGTAGAATTGCTGGGTCATATGGTAGTTCTATTTTTAACTTGTTAAGGAACCTCTGTACTGTATTCCATAGTGACTGCACAAATTGCTAAGCCCACCAACAGTGCACAAGGTTTCTCTTTTCTCCACATCCTTGCCAACACTTTCTATTTGTTGATTTCTTTTTTAAAATTTTATTTATTGATTTTACAGAGAGAAGGGAGAGAGAGAGAAAGAGAGAAAAACATCAACCTGTCCTTGTATCTGCCCTGACCAGTGATACAACCCACAACGTCTGTGTCTTAGGACAATGCTTTAACCCAGTGGTCCCCAACCTTTTTTGGGCCACAAACCGGTTTAATGCCAGAAAATATTTTCATGGACCGGCTTTTAGGGTGGGACGGATAAATGTATCACATAACCAAGACAAGCATCAAGTGTGAGTCTAGATGGATGTAACAGAGGGAATCTGGTCATTTTTTAAAAATAAAACATTGTTCAGACTTAAATATAAATAAAACAGAAATAATGTAAGTTATTTATTCTTTCTCTGTGGACCAGTACCAAATGGCCCACGGACCGATACCGGTCCGTGGCCCGGGGGTTGGGGACCACTGCTTTAACCCATGGAGCTAACCAGCCAGGCATGTTTGTAGATTTCTTTTTTTTTTTTTTTTTTTTTTGTATTTTTCTGAAGCTAGAAATGGGGAGAGACAGACTCCCGCATGCACCCGACCGGGATCCACCTGGCACGCCCACCAGGGGGCGACGCTCTTCCCACCAGGGGGTGATGCTCTGCCCCTCCTGGGCGTCGCTCTGTTGCGACCAGAGCCACTCTAGCGCCCGGGGCAGAGCCAAGGAGCCATCCCCAGCGACCGGGCCATCTTTGCTCCAATGGAGCCTCGGCTGCAGGAGGGGAAGAGAGAGACAGAGAGGAAGGAGTGGGGGAGGGGTGGAGAAGCAGATGGGCGCTTCTCCTGTGTGCCCTGGCCGGGAATCGAACCCGGGACTTCTGCACGCCAGGCTGATGCTCTACCACTGAGCCAACCGGCCAGGGCCGTAGATTTCTTGATGATAGACATTCTGACATGTGAGGTGATATTTCATTGCAATTTTAATTTGTATTTCTCTGATGTTTAGTAATATTGAGCAACTTTTCATATGTTTATTGGCCATCTGTATGTTCTCTTCAAAGAAATATCTATTCAGATCCTTTGCTCATTTTTTAATCACATAGTTTGTTTGTTTTAGTGTTAAGTTGTATGATTTCCTTATATGTATTGGACACTAAGTCCTTATTAGATGTATTTTTGGAAAATATCTTCTTCCTTTTGGTAGGCTCTCTTTTGATTTTTATTGATGGTTTTTCCTTTGCTGTGCAAAAACTCTTTAATGTAGTCCCATTTGTTTATTTTTTCTTTTCTTTTGTTTATCAAAGAAGACATAGCCAAAAAAAGTGACTAAAAGCAACATCAAAAAGTTTACTTCATATGTCTTTTTCTAGGAGTTTTATGGTTTCTGGTATTATATTTCATTTTTTAATATAATCTGAGTTTATTCTTGGATATTGTATAAGAAAGTGAAAAAACAAACCAACATTTCTCTCTCTCTCCCTTTCCCCCTTCCTCTCCTGTGAAAATCAATCAATAGAATATGTTCATACTGCCCCAAACAATCCACATATTAAATATAATCCCTATCAAAATTTAAATGTCATTTCTTACAGAAATAGAAAAATACATCTTAAAATTTTTACAGAATCACAAAAGACCTCAAATAGCCAAAGCAGTTTGTTCTTGAAAAAGAACAAAGCTGTAGACATCACACTACCTTTTTGAAACTCTATTTTAAATCTATAGTAATTAGAACAGCATGGTATTGGTATTAAAAAGATACATAGCTAAATGAAAAAGAATAGGGAGCCCCAAATTAAAACATGCATTATGGGAAGTTAATTTATAACATAGGAGCCAAGAATATGCAATGGCCAAAAGATAATATCTTCAATAAGTGGTGTTGGGCACAATACAGTGTACAGATGATGTTCTGTAGAACAGCGTACCTGAAATCTTTATAATTTTGTTAACCAGTGTCACTCCAATATATTCAATGAAAAGGAGAAAAAAGTGGTGTTGGGGAAAATGTACAACCACATATAAAAGAATAAAACTGGACCACTATCTTACACCATATACAAAAATCAACCCATAAAGATTTGAGCATAAGACCTGAAACCATAATACTCCTAGATGAAACCATAGAGGGTAAGTTCCTTAATATCAGTCTTGGTAATGAAATCTAGATTTCATACCAAAAGTAAAGTCTACAAAAGTAAAAATAAACAAGTGGAACTATCACAAACTGAAATGCTTCTGCACAACAAAGAAAACCATTTAAAAAAATGAAAAGGCAATCTCCTAAATAGGAGAAAATATTTTCAAATCACATATCTGGTAAGTGGGTTAATATAAAAATAAATAACTCATACAACTCAAAAAAAAAAAACAAATCTTATTTTTAAAAAGGGCAGACTACTGAATAGATATTTTCTCAAAGAAGACATACAAATGGTTAACAGATACTTGAAAAAGTGCTCAACATCACTAATCATCAGGGAAATGCAAATTAAAACCACGAGATATCACCTCATACCTGCTTATTATCCAAAATGGCTATCATCCGAAAGACAAAACAAATGTTGGTGAGGATATGAAGAAAAAGGAAACCTTATGCACTGTTGGTGAGAATGTAAATGGAAGCCTCCACTATGGTAAACAGTATGGAGGTTCCTCAAAAAATTAAAAATAAAACTATCATATGATTCTGAATATACATCTGAGGAAAACAAATCATCTATGTTGGAGAGATATATGCATCCTCATATTCATTTCAGCATTATTTAAAGTAGTCAAAACATAGAAACAACCTAAGTGTCCATCAAGATATGAATGAATAAAATTGGGATATATAGAACAGAATACTATAAAGTCATGAAAAATAAAGAAATCCTGCCATTACCAACAACATGGATAAATCTTGAGGACATTATGCTAAGTAAAATAAGTAAGTCAGAAAGAGAAAGACAAATATTGTGTGATCTCATTTATATGGAATATTTTTGTTGTTTTGGGGTTTTTTTTATTCATTTTAGAGAGGAGGGAGAGTGAGAGTGAGAAAGAGAGAGTGAAAGGGGGAAGGAGTAGGAAGCATCAACTCCCATATGTGCCTTAACTAGACAAGTGCAGAGTTTCAAACAGGCGACCTCAGCGTTCCAGGTCGATGCTTTATCTACTGCGCCACCACAGGTCAAGATTATATGGAATCTTAAAGAAATAGTAATAAACTCATAGATATGGAGAACAGATTACCAGAGGAATGGGGTGGGATGTGGGGAAAATGGATGAAAGTGGTCAAAAGGTACAAACTTTCTGTTATAAAATGAACAAGTTCTGGGGGTGTAATGTACAGTATGGTGACTATAGTTAACAATGCAGTAATGTATATTTGAAAGTCACTAGGAGATTAGATCTTAGAAGTTCCCTTCTCAAGAAGAAAATTTGTAACTTCATGAAGTAATGAATGTTAAACTTATTGTAATAATTTTGCAATATATAAAAATCATTATATTGTACACTTTTGAGCAATGCATATCAATTATATTTCAATAAAACTGGGAAGAAAAAGAAAATACAGTATGCTATATACAAAATATAGAATATTATTTATCCACTAAAAAGAAGGAGATCCCGCCTGACCAGGCAGTGGCACAGTGGATAGAGCATCAGAGTGGGATGCTGAGGAGCCAGGTTCAAGACCCCGAGGTCTCCAGTTTGAGTGCGGGCTCATCTGGTTTGAGCAAAACTTACCAGCTTGGACCCAAGGTCACTGGCCTGAGCAAGGGGTTACTCAGTCTGCTGAAGGCCCACGGTCAAGACACATATGAGAAAGCAATCAATGAACAACTAAGGTGTCGCAACGAAAAACTGATGATTGATACTTCTCATCTCTCTCCATTCCTGTCTGCCTGTCCCTATCTATCCCTCTCTCTGACTCTCTGTCTCTGTAAAAAAAAAAAAAAAAAAAAAAAAAAAAAAAGGTGGTGATCCTGCCATTTGCAACAACATGGATGAACCTGGAGGATATTATGCTAATTAAAATAAGCCAGACATAGAAAAACAAATTATTGTATAATTTCACATATATGGGAAATCTAAAATAGACAAACTCATTGAAGGAGAGAGTAGAATGTTGATGTCTAGCAGCTAGGGAAATGGGGAAATGGGGAGATGTTGGTAAAAGAGTATTAAGTTTATTTATGCAAGATTAATAAGTTTTAAAGCTCTAATGTACAGTAATGTAAATATAGTTAACAATATTATGTTGTATAACTAAAATGTACAGAGTGCATATCTTAAGTGTTATCACCAAAAAAAGGTAACTATATGAAATAAAAGATATAATTAGCTTAATTGTATGATCATTTAACAATGTATACATATATCAAAACAAAGTTGTAAACCTTAAATATATACAATTTTATTTGACAATCATACATTAATAAATATGAGGAGTAAAAAGCAATGCGGTACTTTGAGTTATTGGATAGAGCAAGAAATTAAAATGTCAACTCTTGAATAGAACTCAACTTTATAAACACTTATTGAATATTTTTATATGCAATACTGTGAAGTACAAAGATCAACTGGACCTTTCCCTGGAGGAATTTAAGAGGGAAAAGAGAAAGAAAGAGAAAGGGAGAAATTATACTGCAAGGCAGGATGCAGGGAGTTGAAGTCAATAGCAAGTTATGTGAAGAATTCATTCTGCTTGAGAGAATATGGCTAGAACCCAGAGAAGGTAGAGATAAAATGGGGGCAGAATCCAGCCAAGACAGTACTGAAAGCCAGGGAGAGTGACTACATCCAATATAAACAATCAGAAATTAGTAAACAAATCGTAAGGCATTAGGTTTCAAGCTAAAATAAATCAAAGTATCTGAAAAGCAAAAGAGATTCAGTCAAGAGAGCCTCAGGTAAAAGAGTAAAAGGAAGTTACAGAACAAGATGTAGGTGTGGGCATGATTTACATGGCTATACCCATGCCAAGACTATCACACAAAGCCAGAGTTACGACGGTAATTCAGTTACCAACTGCATAGAACTGACAGGAAGAAATTGTGAAGGAAAAGATCAAAAGTGTTCACAGCTGAGAAGGTCTTTAAGTTGGAGGTGATTTTTGCTTTAAAGACATTTTATTCTAGAGATTTAGAACTACTTCTTCCCTCTTTTACGGACCTCCTTGCATGTCCCCAGACCCAATATTATTAAAAACCAGACTATTTGCTATTGCTTAAACATAGAATATTCTTTCAAATATACAAATGGTTCCTTAAGCTGCTTTTTTTAAGTGTCTGAAAACACCTCCCCTTCTCACAAGGCCAAGTACCCAAATATGAAAGCTGGATTTAATTAGTCTATTGATTACACTGGTTTTACTTTTGGTAAAACTTACATTTAGTGACCCCACTGAGGTAGGTATCACAAAGTAACCAGAAAATAGAAAACTGTCTTATAAGAGCCAATGTCCCCAGAAAGTGCTCCTGTAATCTCAATAAAAATGGCTTCAAACATTACTAAATTTTCCTCTCATAGGGAAACTGAATGTTCTTAGTAGGAGATTGAAGAAGCAGAGACATCCCCCATTTCTCATAGTACCAAAAATCTGAGGAATATTCCACATCTCAGGATCTATATCAAGGAATTCCATTTAGCACCCCCAAATCACCATTTCCCCAAATCACCAGTTTCCTATGGGGCATCTTATTGTTATTCACTTCCCAGGCAAACTCTGTGAAAACACGTTAATCATTTCACATATTTTCAGGATTGATAGCATTGGCTGAGTTTGAGTTTCAGACCTCAACAAACTAACTTTTAGATTTTTCATATTTGTATAAGAAATTAGTCTTTTTTAAGACTAAAAAGATGAAAGCATAATTAGTTTTCTGAAACTGTTTGATATCAGTGATTTACTCATACTGAGTTCAGTACTTAGATCATGTTTTTCCCTTAGAATTTTTTGATTGACAAGGCAGGAACCCCATGTGTCTGAAAATTCTGTATAAAACAAGTAATAGAAATGTAACTGGGCTTTGATGTAGAAGGCCCTAGAGCAGGTGTGAGATTAAAATGCTGACTGACCACATGCCAGTCTGCTGTTTAATACTAATAAGAGACATAATGCCCAAGTTGAACACACAGCTTATTTGATTTCATGTTGGTCAAATAAGTTTGTAAAGTATGATTTTTATGTTTGCTCACTTATAGTTTGCATTGGAGGCTGGGCAGCACCAGGTATATGTGGATCTGTGAAATTGCAAATTACCTTCCTGCTTTGGAAGGGCCATTGTTTTGCTAATGTTTGCTGGAGGAGAGGTTTTTGTGTCAGAAAGGGTTTTTTTGTTTTGTTTTTTGTTTCCCGAAGCTGGAAACGGGGAGGCAGTTAGACAGACTCCCGCATGCGCCCAACAGGGATCCACCCGGCATGCCCAGCAGGGGGTGATGTTCTGCCCCTCTGGGGCGTCGCTCTGTTACATCCAGAGCCATTCTAGCGCCTGAGGCAGAGGCCACAGAGCCATCCCCAGTGTCCAGGCCATCTTTGCTCCAATGGAGCCTCGGCTGCGGGAGGGGAAGAGAGACAGAGAGGAAGGAGAGGGGGAGGGATGGAGAAGCAGATGGACGCTTCTCCTGTGTGCCCTAGCCGGGAATCGAACCCGGGACTCCCACACGCCAGGCCGACGCTCCACCGCTGAGCCAACCGGCCAGGGCCAGAAAGTTTTGAAAAAGAAGAGACAAAGAAGCCATGTTTTGCAGGGAGAGCAGAGAGAATGCAGAGTCCTGAAGAAGAAGCCAGTGTGTGCAGAGAGGAGGTGGTGTGCCAATGGGGAACGAGAAGTGAGGGTCTTTGTGAGCTTCACTAAGACCAGTGGGCCTTTAATTCTAGGAGAAACCAGAGAAAATTCTCCTGGTTGTGGAACTGGAGAATGTGTCAGGGTCTTTGGGAGCTCACTGGCCAGTGCAAGACTTTAATAAAGGAATGGCCCACCACTTTTTGGCCCCACTGTTTCTTTACCATCTGCCTGAATCCAGTTAGAACCTGAACCAACATGGCCACGATGGCTGTGACTACTGGCCGTACATCTGGCATATTTTGTGGCAGAATTAGGATCAGATTGGTATGGAACTGCCACCACCCTTGAGGGGTGGGGAAGAGGACTGGCTGTTGTTATGGTTCCAGATGGCTGTCCTTTTGGGGACCATGGGCTGGCAGTTTTTATAGCCCTGGGAGAGGAAACTGAGAGCTCTGTGCAAGAGGCTACCTGAGGCCTGCAAACTGAGCATCAGCAGTTCAAATGGCCACAGGAGAAAGAAATGCATATCCTGGAAGTGAAGCAAATGCTGGAGAAGGAGGCTGTACTGGTTCGTGAGTTGCAGTTTTTCCCGGAAGTTAAACATTGGCAGAAGTAGTTGTTGGAGGAACAACTGTGGGTTCAGTTTCACGAGTGCTGGCAGCTGCAGGAGCCTAAGATGAAGCCATGCTGGTGAAGTGGCTCTGAGTCAGCAGAAGCATTTCCAGCTCCTCTTCTGAGGATGGAAAGGCTGAAGCTGTCATCCGCAGACTCCAGAAGGTAAAAACCCAGCAGCAAAGAGTACTTTCTAAGCCCCTGGTAGGTTTGCTGCAATTGGGGGGCCTAGGGGTGGATGGCAGCATGCTCTCGGGAGCAGAGGTAGAGAGGTTGGCCACCATTGCCTTGGGGCAGCATCTTAAGAACTGCCAAAATGGCAGGGATGAGGGGGAAGGCCTGAGGCCCCATGTGCGTGGGCTGAATCCTGGACTGCGACCAGAGGGGCACCAGCTCCCTTGTTGGATGGAAATGCAACTTTTGTACAATGTGAGAGACCCTGATTGGGGTGGGGGGGGAGAACAGCTCTGGTGGAGGCCTCCTGCACTGGGAAGCTTTCCATCCAGTTGGAGAGAAGTTCCAAGTACATTTTCCACTTTGGGGAAAGTGATCAGAGAGACATGGTGAAGGGCACTTTTGTAATTGTTGAAATTGTATGACTTGTACGCTTACTGTAATTTGTTCATATAATGTACCTCATTCCTTGCACAGGAATGCCTGTGGTGTGGATTGCAAAGCAAGCAAAAGGGGTGGAGGGCAAGATGGTGATGGAATAGGCGGACGTACCAACCTTCATCTACCAGAACCAAAGTGGATTACAACTTAATTTTAAGAACTATCATATGTAAAAACCAACTTTGGACTAAACTAAACCAAGGAACACTGAAGAAGCCACACAGAGACTGGTAGGAAAAGCAGAAATGCAGAGAGGGCTGCCCAGCTCCTGGGTGCAAACGGCAGGCCAGAGAGACTTGTGTGGCAGGAAGTGAGTTTAGCGGAGAGGGGAGGGTCCTGGGCCCCAGGAACAAAGCCCCAGCCTGCAGCCCCAGAGCCTAGAAGAAGCATATGGACAGTATTTAGCTGCAAAACAGGTCAAGATACTGTTTGTGAGAAAGAGACAGATTTCTCACACCCAGGATTCTTCTTAAAGGGATTGCGAAGAAAACCGCTATCCCAACCAATCACCTGGGGCTCCGGGGAATGGGAGAGAGGAGAGGACCAGAGCAGTAAAGAGTGTAATCTAGGAAGCACAGGAAGAAAAACTTTAAAGGACAGCCACCCTAACACCTGGGCAGATTCACTCCGCAAATCTAAAGTGAATATTTTTCCTGGACCAGCAATACCAACAAAGGGAAGCAGGACACCAGCCAAACAAGCTCTCCCACAGCACTCAGAGCAGAGTCACTTAGAAGGAGGGAGCCATCAGAAAAACAGTATTGAGTGCTGAGGTATGAGCTGCAGCACCCCCACACACTGCAGAGGGCTCACCGGAGGGCAGGCGGTGGCAGGACATGGAAGCACAATCTGGTTGGCAGGGGCAGAAGCCAGGCTGGTAACGACTGAGGCCCAGTGTGAGCTCAGTTGCCGGGGTCCAGCCCCAGGGGGGATCCAGGGGTCCCACAGGAGGAGATGGCATCGGCGAAAATGGAGTGAGAGAGCCGAATTCTTTTTCTTTCTCTTTATTCTCTGGTTAGCATTTACTGCCAGGCATCTCCCCCAATGGCTGGTCTAACTTTACTTTTTATGCACACACAGTAAGTTACAATCACATGGTATTTTGAATACATCATTGTTTTAGTTTCACTATGGTTACATATTTCTAGATAACAGTTAATTCATATCTATAAGCTACAAGTCAGGTGGTAAGTTATTCAAAGTACAGTTATACAATAGTAATAATAATATTGGTACAAACTTCTAAAAGATTAGTACTAATTAATAACTCTATTTTACTCTTGTTGTGAGTCAAGGGCACAGAAAGATAGCAGACGAAATCATCAAGGACTAGCAGAGGACCACCACTTGCTCAGGCAAATAGCCTTGAGTTCATGTAGTGTCCTAATTCTTTTTTCACAAGATTACAAAAGGCTTGCTATTAAGAAACTGACATAGTATAAAGAGTAATTTTTACTAAAAAATACATAGAGTGCACCTGCAAGATAGCTAGTAGCAACATAATATCAGAAGGCATTAGTTGCTATTGCTGCTATGAATCCCACCACATTCCTCTCCTTATTCTTGGAAAATGCAAAAATCTCATGAGAATGTTTTACTGAGAAAAGCCCAGCAACTGCCTTCAGTGACAAAACAAGTCTTTTAACAAAACATTCTTTACTTGCCAGCTGCACTCCTATCCAAGGCCACGCAACAGGCCACTCCACTACACTTTACCTAAGATTCTAATGTCTAGTTAAACTTTATTTATTTACTATATTCATACACTAGTTAAGTTCTAACTTTATTCTTTCTAACATGATTAATAAGAAGAAATTCTCCTACAAACTTAACCCTTTATGAGGGATATCATGGCCAGCCTCTTATGTTTATGAGCCCAGTTCAAGGGGCTTACAGGCTTTTCTGTGGAACTTACACCTTCTGTCTCATTTCCAAAGAAATTACTACAAATCTACAGGGAAAGCACGGTACTATTATCCCTGTGCCATAAATAATAGCACACACTCAGAAAAGGGGGGAATATAAGGCCAGATTAATTCAAAAGATTAAAGGGGGAAGTATCGTTGTGCCTTTCCTTGTGGTGACTTTGTCAACCCGCAGCTGTTGGTCTTTACTGCGGTGACTCTATCTTCTTTTGCTGTGACTTTGTCAACCAGCAGTTGTGGATCTTCTCCTGCTGTGACCTAGTTAGCCAGCATTAGTGGATCGGCTCCCGACACTCAGTCTCACCTGGGGTGGGGGTGGGGAGGATGCACGAAAGTGGTCCAGCCTGGCTCCAGGGCTTGGCAAGCAAGAGCAGTCCAACCTGCAATCCTGCGCACAGGGAAAAGGCGAAAGCCAGGGAATGGCAGGGACCCCTGGCTGAGTGTGGGCATGTAACTCTGTCCAGCCAGTGGAGTCAGGGCTTGCAGTCCAAAGCGCAACCACAGCTCTACCCATGGGGCCAGGGCAAAAACAGGGAACCTGTGGCTGAGCATAGGTACGCAGCCCTGCTCATGCTGCCAAGGCTTGTGACCCCTAGCATGGCTCACAACCCCACCAGCAGGGGCAGGGTGAAGGCTAAGGCCTGTGGAGGCTTGTAGACCTAGGCATGTGAACACAGCCCATTCCATGGAGGAGAGGCAGTAACCGCAGCAACAGACTCAGAAGGACAGTGCCAGCAATGCCCATACCCGAACACCCAAGGCAGTAGCAGAGAGGGGTGGAAGGGCTGCAGACAGACCACACCTAGAAAACAGAGACCACATATATTGGACTCCAGTAGCCACACCCTTCTTATACACAGACAAAATGGGAAGGTAGAGAAATGCAACCCAAATGAATCAAGAGAAATCCCCCCAGAAAAGGACTTAAATAAGTCAGATATAACCAAATTACTAGATGCAGAGTTTAATATAATGATTGTTTAGGATGCTATTGTTAGAACAACAATAGATGGTCATTAAAAACACCTAAATAAAGAGATAGCAAGTATAAAAGAGGACATAAAAATAATAAAAAAGAATCAATCATTAATGACAAGTACAATATCAAAAATGAAGACCACAATGGAAGGAATTAAAAGTAGGATGGAAGAAGCTGAGGATCAAATCAGTGAATTAGAGTACAAGATAAACAAAGCCACAAAAGCAAAGCAGCAAAAAAAAAAAAAAAAAAAAAGACTCAAAAAGTCTGGGAAAACACTAAGAGACCTCTGTGACAACATGAAGAGAATAAACATCCACATCATAGGGGTTCCTGAAGAAGAAGAGAAAGAACAAGGGATAGAGCCTTTGTTCAATTCAAATCATAGCTGAAAACTTCCCTAAAGTGATGCAGGGAAAAGTCACACAAGTTCAAGAAGCACAGAGAATTCCATTAAAGAGAAACCCAAAGAAATCTAAACCAAGACACATCATAATTAAAATACCAAAGCTAAGAGATAAAAAGAAAATATTAAAAGCTGCTAGAGAAAAAAAGCTACCACCTACAAAGGAGCCCACGTAAGGATGACATCTGACTTCTCAACAGAAACACTTGAGGCCAGAAGGGAATGGCAAGAAATATTCAAAGTAATGCAGAACAAAAGCCTACAACCAAGACTAGTTTATCCAGAAAGGCTATTGTTTAAAATTGATTAAGAAATGAAAAGCCTCCCAGACAAAAAAAAAAAGAAATTCATTACAACCAAACCAATGCTTCAAGAAATGTTAAGGGGCCTGTTGTAAATAGATCAAAGGGGGAAAAGAATATAGCAAAAGAGGAATACAGTTTTAAAGAATAAAATGGCAATAAACAAGAACATATCAATAATAATCATAAATGTAAATGGATTAAATGATCCAATCAAAAGACATAAGGTAGCTGCCTGGATAAGAAAACAGGACCCATACATATGTTGTCTACAAGTAACATACCTTAGAACAAAAGATGCACATAGACTGAAGGTGAAAGGATGGAAAAAAAAATATTCCATGCAAACAAAAATGAAAAAAAAGCTGGGGTAGCAATACTTATATCAGACAAAATGGACTTTAAAACAAAGGCTATAGTAAGAGATAAAGAAAGTCACTCCATAAGGATAAAGGGAGCAATCCAACAGGAAGATAGAACCATTATAAATATCTACACACCTAATATAGGAGCACCTAAATTTATAAAGCAGACTTTGATGGATATAGAGGGCAAGATCAACAGCAATACTATAATAGTAGGGTATTTCAATACCCCACTAACATCACTACATAGATACTCAAGAAAGAAAATTACAAAGAAACAGCAGACTTAAAGGAAACACTAGATCAACTGGATTTAATAGATATCTTCAGAACCTTTTACCCTAAACCAGCACAATATACATTCTTTTCAAGTGCTCATGGTACATTCTCTAGGATAGACCAGATGTAAGGGCACAAAAGCGGTCTCAACAAATTTAAGAAAATTGAAATCATATTGAACACTTTCTCTGATCACAATGGCATGAAACTAGAAATCAACCACAACAGAAAAACTGAAAAATACTCAAACACTTGGAAACTAAATAGCATGTTATTAAATAACAAGTGGGTTAACAATGAGATCAAAGAAGAAATTTAAAAATTCCTAGAAACGAATGATAATGAGCACACATAAACTCAAAATTTACGGGACGTAGCAAAAGCAGTACTGAGAGGGAAGTTCATAGCATTACAGGCATACCTCAAGAAGCTAGAAAAAGCTCAAATAAACAGCTTGACCCTGCATCTAAAAGAACTAGAAAAAGAACAGCAAGTAAATCCCAGAGGTAATAGAAGGAATGAAATAATAAAGATCAGAGCGGAATTAAATGACCTAGAAGCTAAAGAAACAATACAGAGGATCAATGAAACCAGGAGCTGGTTCTTTGAAAAGATAAACAAGATCAATGAACCTTTAACCAGACTCACCATGAATAATAAGAGAGGACTCAAATAAATAAAATTAGAAATGAGAGTGGAGAAATAACAACTGACACAACAGAAGTACAAAATATTGTGAGAAAATTCTATGAAGAACTGTACGCCAAAAAACTAGACAACCTAGATGAAATAAACAAATTCCTTGAAACATATAATCTTCCAAAAATTAATCTGGAAGAATCAGAAAACCCAAACAGACTGATTGCAACAAATGAGATTGAAACAGTTATCAAAAAACTCCCCAAAAAGAAAAGTCCTGGGCCTGATGACTTCACAACTGAATTCTACCAAATATTCAAAGAAGAACTAACTCCTATCCTTCTCAAGCTATTTCAAAAAATTAAGAGGAAAGAAGAATTCCAAGCTCCTTTTATGAGGTGAACATAATTCTGATTCCAAAACCAGGCAAAGACAACACAAAGAAAGAAAATTATAGGCCAATATCCCTGATGAATTTAGATGCTAAAATCCTCAACAAAATATTAGCAAACCGAATCCAGCAATATATGAAAAATATCATGTACCATGATCAAGTGGGATTTATTCTGAGGAGGCAAAGCTAGTACAATATTCACAAATCAATCAATGTGATTCATCACATAAACAAAAGGAGGAAGAAAAATCACATGATAATTTCAATAGATGCAGAAAAAGCATTTGATAAAATTCAGCACCCATTCATGATCAAAACTCTCAGCAAAGTAGAAATACAGGGTACATACCTCAACATGATAAAAGCCATCTATGAGAAACCCACAGCCAACATCATACTCAATGGGCAAAAATTAAAAGCAATCCCCTTAACATCAGGAACAAGGCAGGGGTGCCCCCTTTCACCACTCTTATTCAACATAGTTCTGGAAGTCCTAGCCACAATAATCAGACTAAAAGAAGATAATAAAAGGTATGCAAATAGAAAAAGAAGAAGTAAAACTATCATTATTTGCAAATGATATGATATTGCATATAGAAAACCCTAAAGTCTCAGGCAAAAAACTACTAGGCCTAATAAATGAATTCAGTAAGGTGGCAGGATATAAAATTAATACTCAGAAATCAGAGGCATTTTAATACACCAACATGAACAGTCAGAAAGAAATTAAGGGAACAATCCCCTTCACTATAGCAACCAAAAATATAAAGTACTAGGAGTAAATTTAACCAATGAGGTTAAAGACTTGTACTCAGAAAATTATAAAACATTGATAAAAGAAATCAATGAAGATACAAACAAGTGGAAGCATAAACCATGCTTATGGTTAGGAAGAATAAACATCATTAAATGTCTATATTACTCAAAGCAATTTATAAATTCAATGTAATACCAATTAAAATACCAATGACATACTTCAAAGAAATAGAACACATATTCCAAAAATTTATATGAAACCAAAGAACACTAATAGCCTCAGCAATCTTGAAAAGGAAGAATAGAGTGGGAGGTATCACACTTCCTGATATCAAGTTATACTTCAAGGCCATTGTACACAAAACAGCTTGGTACTGGCGTAAGAACAGGCATATAGATCAATGCAACAGAACAGAGAACCCAGAAATGAACCCACATCTTTATGGACAACAGATATTTGAAAAAGGAGGTAGGGGCATACAATGGAGTAAAGACAGCCTCTTCAACAAATGGTGTTGGGAAAATTGGACAGCTACCTGCAAAAAAATGAAACTAGACCACCAACCTACACCATTCACAAAAATAAAGTCAAAATGGATAAAAGACTTAAATGTAAGTTGTGAAACCATAAACATATTAGAAGAAAACATAGACAGTAAGCTCTGCAACTTCTCTTGCAGCAATGTATTTGCTGATTTATCTATATAGGCAAGTGAAATAAAAGACAAGATAAACAAATGGGACTATATCAAACTAAAAAACTTTTGCACAGCTAAAGGCAATAAGAACAGAATGAAAAGACAAACTACACAATGGGAGAACATATTCAACAATACGTCTGATTAGGGGTTAATAACCAAAATTTATAAGAACTTGTAAAACTCAACACCAGGAAGATAGACAATCCAATCAAAACTGGGCAAAGGAAATCAACAGACACTTCTCCAAAGAGACATACAGATGGCCAATAGGCATATGAAAAAAATGCTCAACATCACTAATCATTAGAGAAATGCAAATTAAAGCCACAATGAGGTATCACCTCACACCAGTCAGAATGGCGCTCATCAACAAAACAACACAGAATAAGTGCTAGTGAGGATATGGAGAAAAGGTCACCCTCCTGCACTGCTGGTGGGAATGCAGACTGGTGCAGCCACTGTGGAAAATAGTATAGAGATTCCTCAAAAAATTATAAATTGAACTGCCTTTTGACTCAACTATCCCACTTTTAGGAATATACTACAAGAACACCATAGCACTGTTTGAAAAGGAGAAATGCACCCCCATGTTTATGGCAGCATTGCTCACAATAGCGAAGATCTGGAAACAGCTCAAGTGTCCTTCAGTAGACGAGTGGATTAAAAAGCAGTGGTACATATGATATATACAATGGAATACTATCGGGCCATGAAAAAGAAGGAAGTCTTACCTTTTGCGACAACATGGATGGACCTGGAAACTTATGTTAAGTGAAATAAGCCAGGCAGTAAAAGAAAAATATCATATGACCTCACTCATTTGAGGAATCCAATGAACAGTGTGAACTGAGGAATAGCGTTGAGACAGAGGAGAGATCAAAGGGACCTGAAGAAAAGAGGACAGAGGGAAGGGGGATAATAGGATGGGATAAACCTGAAGGGAAGGGGGGAGGGCATTACAGGGAGGGGGGAAAGAGAGATGTTTAGGGGAATATGGGAAAGGTGGGATGCATCCGAGGCAACACTAGAATCTATGTAAACACAATAAATTAAAATCAATAAAAAAAAGCAAAAGGGGTGGTCAAATAAGTTTATAAAATAGGATTTTTATGTTTGCTCGCTTATAGTTTGCATTGGGGTGGGCAGAGCCAGGTATATGTGGGTCTGTGAAATTGCAAATTACCTTTCTGCTTGGGAAGGGCCATTGTTTTGCTAATGTTTGCTGGAGGAGAGTTTTTCGGTGTCAGAAAGTTTTGAAAAGAAGAATAGAGAAAGAAGCCATGCTTGCAGGGAGAGCAAAGAGAATGCAGAGTGCTGAAGAAGAAGCCAGTTTGTACAGAGATGAAAAGGTGTGAAGATGGAGAACTAGAAGTGAGGGGCTTTGCGAGTTTCGCTAAGACCAGTGGGGCTTTTGATTCTAGGAGAAACCAGAGTAGATTCTCCTGGTTGTGGAACTGGAGAATGTCTCAGAGTCTTTAGGAGCCCTGTGTGTTTGCTTCCCAGCCAGCGCAAGATTTTAATAAAGGAATGGCCCACCACTTTTTGGCTCCACTGTTTCTTTACCGTCTGCCCAAGTCCAGTGAGAACCTAAACCTGCATGGCCATGACAGTCGCAACTACTGGCCTTACAGTGTGACATTGGTCTCTTATTGAAGCACTGCCATTTTGCAACAGTACTGTCTCTTGTAGACAGCACACACACACAAAAAGTCCCAACTACTTTCACATCAACTTCAGCATCTATACCAACACATTTTAAACTGGATTATTTCTGTTTTTATGTTCATACTCCTGTCATTGTTTGAAGTTCAAGACATGCTTTAAAAGCTATTTTTTAAATAGCTTATGAAATATGACTCTGCTTGTATTCTCTGAAACTAGGCTATTTGGGCTGTATCTTTAAATAACATAATAATCAGAGTTAATATTTACTCAGTGGTAGGAACTGCTCTGAGTGCTTTTACTTTTTTTAATTCATCCAAACCTCATGCTATTATTAAACCAGGGAATGGATTGTTAGAGAAGTTAAATTATTGGCCCCAGGTCACAGACCTGGTGAATGTCAAAACCTGTTTCTTAAGTAGAGAGAACTAGAACTCATTCACACTACTTTTAATGTTTGAAAATGGTTGTTTTTATTTGAAATTAGCATAAAAAAGCTATCTTTAACTTTGAGTTCTATTATCTCAGTCTGACCCACAAAAGGACTGAGGAGTCCTTCTAGAGTGTATAATAGATTTGGATTAGTTACTCACTGTAAACATGAAACATTTTAAGGAATATAATTTTAAATTTATCCTAAAAGATGTTATATAGCCAGATGCCTAGAAAAATCACTTTTACTCATTTGGCCACATACTCATTCATTCTTAAAGAAAGGAAAAATAGAAGTATAATTTTCAACAAACATTAAAGATATTAAAAAAAGCAACTCACAGCCCTGGCCGGTTGGCTCAGCGGTGGAGCATCGGCCTGGCGTGCGGGAGTACGGGGTTTGATTCCCGGCCAGGGCACACAGGGGAAGCGCCCATCTGCTTCTCCGCCCCTCCCCCTCTCCTTCCTCTCTGTCTCTCTCTTCTCCTCCAGCAGCCGAGGCTCCATTGGAGCAAAAGATGGCCGGGGCGCTGGGGATGGCTCCTTGGCCTCTGCCTCAGGCGCTGGAATGGCTCTGGTTGCAGCAGGGCGATGCCCCAGAGGAGCAGAGCATCGCCCCCTGGTGGGCATGCCGGGTGGATCCCGGTCGGGCGCATGCGAGAGTCTGTCTGACTGCCTCCCCGTTTCCAGCTAAGGAAAAATGAAAAAAAAAAAAACTCACTTAGGACCTGATGTTTTCCCTAAACATTCTCTGACAAAATTTGATTCTTAATACAGCAGGAAAATCAAAACCTTTGAAGACTGGCAGTTGTGGGTTCTGATTTCAGCTCCTCCTTTGGATCTTGCTATGTGTGACCTTGGATGTGTTACATAGCCTTCTGAATGTTTCCTCTTTTGTAAAATGTAAATACTCTTTATCTTGCAGGATAGATTAGATAATTAGAATGAGAATTGGATTTCAGATACTCATAAAATTTTAATCATTTGTCAATATCATCATCATATTTGTCATCAAAAAGCATTAGAAGTCAAGCCAGAAGAATTCTGGCTAATTGTCAGAATTTCTTCTAATTGTCAGAAATTCTTGTAATTGTCAGAGAAATTCTTCTAATTGTCAGAAAATTTCTAAAATTATCTCCCCCCAAACATAGCAAATAAAATCCACAGAAAAGCAGGTATAGCCACACTTCTGACAAAATATATTTCAAGATAACAAAAGTAACAAGACAAATATGGATATTTTATAATGATAAAGGGGACGCTACATCAAGAAGATATAACATTTCTCAATATATATGCACCCAAACATGAAGAACTGATTTTTTTTTAAGCGAGAGAGACAGAGATCGGGACAGAGATAGGAAGGAGAGAGATGAGAAGTATCAATTCTTTGTGAGGCACCTTAGTTGTTTATTGATTGCTTTCCCATATGTGCCTTGAGTGGGGGGCTACAGCCAAGCCAGTGATCCCTTGCTTGAGCCAGCAACCTTGCACTAAGGCCAGCAACCTTGGGCTTCAAGCAGTGACCTGTAGGTTCAAGCCAGTGACCATGGGGTCGTGTCTATGATCCCATGCTCAAGCCAGCGACCCTGCATTCAAGCTGGTGAGCAAGTGCTCTATCCAGATGAGCCCTCGCTCAAGCTGCTGACCTCAGGGTTTCAAACCTGGGTCCTCGGCACCTCAGGCTGATGCTCTATCCACTGCACCACTGCCTGGTCAGGCAATGCCCTGAAATTTTTAAAGCAACTACTAATCAAACTAAAGGAATAAACTGACAAAAACACAATCATTGTAGAAGATCTAACTACTACACTGATAGCTCCAGATAATCATCCAAACAGAAAATCAATAAAGACATATTGGCCTTAAATGACACATTAGACTAAATAAACATAATTGACATTTACAGAGATTTTCCCCCAAAACATCAGATTCTACATTCTTCTCTAGTGTACATGGGACATTCAAAAGGATAGATCATATGTTGGGACTAAAAACTAGTCTCAACAAATTTTAAGAAGATAGAAATCATACCAAGGCATATTCACTATCATAAATGAGTGTTTCTCCAATGGTAATTCATTCATTGGTTTACAGAACTCAGTTCTCCAGGGAAAACAATAAATCCATGCAAGAATTCTATATTGATCAATTCAATGTTTCCATTCCTGACTTAGCTGACAGATATGCAGAATTGTCCACATTCATGTGGTTGCCTGATGCTTATGGACTGATGTTAAAGAATACAGAAGTTATTTCAAAAAAGATAAATACAAATTTAGTATTGAAAAGTTCTCTCCAATTTTTTATTTTTTGTTAATATATAATAATTATTAGTCATCCTCATGTGTGGACTTCTCAAATGCAGAAGGGCTCAAAGTAAAATATCCTTTTTGGAAGCAGCAAAGGACATAAGGCTTATTGTCAATGTCTATATCTAACTATATCCTGGAAAACCTAGTGCCATGGTAGGCAAACTGAGGCCACATGTTGCTCTTTGGCCTCTTGAGTGTGGCTCTTCCACAAAATGCCACATGCGGGCACTACCTCGATAACGAATGTACCTACCTATATAGTTTAAGTTTAAAAAATTTGGCTCTCAAAAGAAATTTCAATTATTGTACTGTTGATATTTGGCTCTGTTGACTAATGAGTTTGTGGGCCACTGACCTAATTCATCACAGATTCATTTTCTAAGATTTAAATAATGGCATACTCTAAAAATATAACCCAGTCCTTGGCCCTGGCCGGTTGGCTCAGTAGTAGAGTGTCGGCCTGGCATGCAGGAGTCCTGGATTTGATTCCCAGCCAGGGCACACAGGAGAAGTACCCATGTGCTTCTCCACCCCTCCCCCTCTCCTTCCTCTCTGTCTCTCTCTTCCCCTCAGACAGCCGAGGCTCCATTGGAGCAAAGTTGGCCCGGGCACTGAGGATGGCTCCATGGCCTCTGCCTCAGGCACTAGAATGGCTCTGGTCGCAACAGAGCGATGCCCCAGATGGGCGGAGCATCGCTCCCTGGTGGGCATGCCTGGTGGCACATGGGGGAGTCTGTCTGACTGCCTCCCCGTTTCCAACTTCAGAAAAATACAAAATAATAATAATAATAATAATAATCCAGTACAATAATCTGTGGAGAAAAAAACAATACCCAGTAAGGGTCATCTCTGGAAATGTATCCTTTGAATGGAGTTTACAGTGGGCAATTAGATATTTATATTTTAAGATGCTAAAATATTCTAAAATTTTGGTTTACTCTATGAAGTCCTAGCTCTGCAAATTTTTGTTTTTAGAGAGGTAGGCAGATAAAAGTGAACTGAAATATAACATTGTGTGTAGTTCCTTTAAAAATCTATGTGAACTCAAAATTAAAAACTTTCTTCTTTCCATTAAAAATGGGGGTGGATAGTCAAGAAAAATAATATATGTGAGAAATCTAGCAATCTAAAATAGCTATTATATAATTGTATTTATTATGCTTCACTGGTCGGTTCCTTAAAACATGTCACTCTGAGAGGGAACATTTATAATCTCCTACTGCCATCTTATGTAATGTCTTGTCACTGCAAAATACAAAAAGAGAAATCCACATTAAGGAAAAACAAGAGCACTTTTTGGAAGTTGTATATCAACCCACATTTCTTACATAAAAATTAAGTATCTCTTATTCCATTCTCCATCTATTTATAATTAGATTTTTTTATTTATAATTAGATTTTTAAAAGTTTGACTATTGAGTACATTACTTATAATTACTTTCCTATTAATTTCTTAAATTTTCTATTCTAGTCATTTTTATTATTTCTTATATAGTTTATTTTTATGTAAAATGATTGTGGCATAATATAATATTCAGATGTAATACAAAAGCTGGAGTTTAAAATGTGTGACAATAAAGCAGAAACAAAACACAGTTCTTTTTTTAAAGCAATAGAAGTCAACAGACTTTCTTACAGAAGTTTATCTTGAAACCAGCCATATCACAATCCATGAATTTTATATAGAATTTTAATTTATGTGTCAATTACAAACATATTCCAGCATTTTAATCTAAAATTCACAATGCAAGTAGGTGAATTTGTAATTCAAACAATTCTTTTTTAATATGTTGGGCAGATAAAATGTATTATGCTCACTTTGTTAAAAATGGCGCTGCCCACGTGAGGCCGTTGCCCAGGTGATATTAATGTGTGTTGAGAATCCTTGTAGCCTGGGGCTTGGTTTTGGGATTAAGCCTTTCCTACCCTTTTTGATGTGGGGCGGTACAATCCAATCATGCCTCAGAGAAGTGACTGTAGTAGAGACTTCCCTATTTTGTATATTGGATTAAAGGTTTGGATTTCTACACTATAAAATGGGGGCAGAACAGGAGCTTCGCTCTTGGTTCCTGGGATGATTAGCATGAGAGAGCAGAGGGAGCAGAGCAGAGAGCAGTGGAAAGAGGCCATGTGGCCAGGAGAAGCAGCCAAGATGGCGGAGTGCTGAGTGAGATGCCAGTTTGCACAGTTTGTATCTGGGATAAGGAAGGAGATGGGGAACTGAGGAGAATAAGGCTGGTGAGCTAGAAACCTTTGATTCTAGGAAACTCGGATAAGTCAGTAGCTTTGTGAGCACTGAATGTGAGTGGGTTTTGGAGCCCAGTGTATGTTTTTACTTGCCCGCCGGGTGCAAGCTAGAATTAAAGAAAATGGCCTATCAGTTTTTGGCTCCATTGTTCCTTTACCGACTGTCCGAATCCAATGCAAACCTGGATGGGCCAGGTGGCTGCTGTGATAGTGGCCCTGGCCGTGGATACTGGCTTTACATAAATACATGTCACTAATCAAGTACTATTCAATAGACAGAATAACCCAATGCAAGTAGGAGAGTCCCCTCACTCCTATTTGACTAATACCCACATCCCAACTGTTAGAGACATAGGTCATTTAGGCATGTGCTCATCTACAACTAAGAAAAACAAAACAAAATAAAAACTAAAATAAACAAAAAAAACTCACCATAGCTCAAAAAAATCAAGGTTTGTCTTCATAGCAGGGTATCTCACCTTTGATTCTATTTCTCAACAATGTCATTAGTTACCAAGATTTTTTTACAGCTTTCTATTCCACCATCCTTAGGGCATTGACCTTTCTCCTCTTGTTTGTCATATCATGGTTACAAAATGGTTGCTATAGTTCTAAACAATAAATCGGTGTCAAGATTGGAACAGTGAAAAAAGAGAGTGTCAGATACATCCATCCCCGTATTATTGTTATTAGCTAAGAACATATCACCTGGCCATTTCTAGATGCAAAGGAAACTAAGAAAAAGAGTATTTAGTTCAGAACATTTACTACAAACAAAATTAGCTAGGTACAAGAGAGGAATGGATAGTGGAAACAAAAAAATGTCTGCCACAATAATGAGATTAATATTGACCTATAATTAGGATTTTGGGTTCAGAATACCTAATAGTAGGTAAAATGTTAGCAAAACATACAGAGCAAAGCTTGAAGCAGGTAAGGGAAATGATTTCAAGTGCCATAGACAGAGAGAACCAATAACAACACTAGGGAACTGAAGTGCAGGCAACTGTAATCAATATACCCAGGAGGCAGATGTAGAGATGTCGGACCCAATCACAGGCAAGAGCTGGCACTGACCTGGAAGGAGACATCTGGCCAGTAAAATAACTCCCATCAATGTATGAATCCCACTGATATGGGCAGTGTACACCAGTTGTGGGCTAAACCAGAGTCTTCTGTCAGAACACCTGTTCTGTGTTGCATTCAAATGTAGACCTTGGGTTCTCAAATAACTCACCCAGAATAAAAATCCCAAGGAAAGAAAGTAATGGAAATGGTATAAACCTCTTCTAGATGTCAACCTATAGTACACTGTTAACTAGCAACCATTAAACCTCCTCAAAGGGATGCCTTCATAACTCAGAGCACACAGAATGTAATTGCTGCAAAAGATGAAGGTGCTGGAAAATAAAGAAAAGCATACAAAGAAATGCCAAGGGAGGACAACAAATGGGAGAAATCATCCCCAGGGATCCATCCATAATAGAGTAGTCTCAAAGGGTCTTTTCTAAATCTGGACTTCATCAGACTCTTTCAACTTTAATAAATAAGAACCCAAACCAGTAGTTCTGGTCAAGATGGCAGAGTAGTTAGAAGTGGTACTTAGAACCTCCCACAACCACATCAAAATTACAACTATACTACAGAACAACCATCACTGAGAACCACCTAAAATTGAACAAAACAGAGATACTGTACCTATAGATATAAGGAAAAAGCCACATCTAGACTGATAGAAAAGGCAAAGACACAAAAGGCAGTGGTCTTACACTCACGTTTGGGGTTAAAAACCAGGAGAAATAGCTTGCTGCAGAGGTTCCTTGTGAGGAGGGAGAGATCCCAGGCCCATACCAGCCCTCCCCCTGCCGCGGACCAGCGCAGCTCGTAATTCTGGGTCTTGAGTGAGAACCGTGGGAACTAAGAAAACAGACTCATTAAGAAAAAAGGATGGGATCGGAAAGACTCTTCAATGCTGATGGCAATAACTGAGTGCCCCATAGCCCCAGTTTGCTTTATTATACAGCCATATGCAAATCAAGGAAGTCCTTGATACAAAGTTACACATCTGAAGCAAAAACAGGAACTATCCCAAGGCATAAAAAGGAATCCCCCCACTATACATAAGTGAAATCAACCAACATCTGAACAAACAAAGAGAGGAAGTGCCTGTAAATTGCTTCCAGCAACTTAAGTAAGCAAGTAAAGTGGGTGCAAATACTCAGCATCATAGCCAATATGGAGGTGGAGAGTGGAGAACTTAGCCTTTTGCTAAGCCTCGAATTTACAAAGGCTTTTTTCCATTTACAGCCCACAACATCGCCCCACCTTCAACCCAGGGTTCCAAGAACTCTGGGAAGAAACATCCCCATAACTTCCATCTGTGAAAAATAGCAGGGATGGTGGCTGAGTAAGTCAAAGAGCAGCTAGAGATCAAGGAATTCCCTTAAAGGGCCCACACACTAACTTAATCAGACTCACTCACTCTGAGCTCTAGCACTGGGGCAGCAGCTTGAAAGGCATCAGGTACATATGGGGAAGAAGTTAATTACCAGCTTCATGACATTGGCTAGAGAGGCAAATTTCTTTCCAGAGAGAAGTGGTGGTAAAGGCTACTGTTCCTCCGCTAAGCTTTCCCCCTGGGGAGCTAGTACACTAGCACCAAATCTGAGTCTCCATCAACCTAGCTATCACTGTTCACCATGCAGTGGTAATTCCCAAAGACCCTACCTCATCCAACTTGCAGGCCCACCCCAAACCCCTGGTCAGCAAACTGCGGCTCACGAGCCACATGCGGCTCTTTGGCCCCTTGACTGTGGCTCTTCCACAAAATACCACATGCGGGTGCTACCTCGATAAGGAATGTACCTACTTATATAGTTTAAGTTTAAAAAATTCAGCTCTCAGAAGAAATTTCAATCGTTGTACTGTTGCTATTTGGCTCTGTTGACTAATGAGTTTGCCAACCACTGGCCTAAACCATTTCCAGTGACTTCTCAGGCAGCTTCTCTTGGCTCATGCTGTAGACTTTCCTAAAATCTCTCAAACAAGAAGCATCTGGCCTGTGTGTATCCCATAGCTCTTGCTAAGTAGCCCTAGCCTGGCACTTGTAGCAATCAGCCTCAGTTGCAGCTTGGCCTCTCCTGGGCACCTCCAAGCCCACCTCAAGTAGCAGCCACCTGCAAACCACTCTGTAGCTCATGCTGGGTGGCTCCAGGCAGAGCACAGCAGTGACCTTGGCCTGTCCTCCCAGGAAGCCCCAGAACTAGTGCCCTCAGTGGACAGCTACAGTCCACATGAGATTGCAACCCAACCACTTTCACAAGTGACACAATCAAGGGGCAGATTTGGCAGACACCAAAGCCTCACTGAAGTTAGTCTTGCTCTGTAGAGTTGGCAGTTGCACAGCAGCTACTCTACTGTAATTGCACTCAGTCCTCACAGATGATCAACCTGGGACTCAATCCCTCCCAGTGGTGTGCCAACAGCAATCAAGGCTCAACTACAACAGGTGGAAGCACAAAGCCCACATGGGGTGGGAGGTATTTATTCCTGGAGTGCCCAGCTCAGGGAGGCTGTGCCACTGGGCCCCACAAGATACCTACTACATAAGACCACTCTATCAAGATAAGGGGACGTAGCAGCTCTATCTAATACACAGAAACAAACAGAGGGAAGTAGACAAAACAAGGAGATAAAGAAACATGTCCCAAATGAAAGAACAGAAGAAATCTCCAGAAAAAGAACTAAATAAACTAGAGGCAAGCAAACTACCAGATAAAGAGTTCAAAACAATGATTAGAAGAATGTTCACAGAACTTAGTGGAAACTTCAACAGCATTAAAAAAAAGGAAATGGAAACTATGAAAAAGAACCAGAATACAATACTGAAATGAAGAATACATACAGGGAATCAACAGTAGAGTTGATAAAGCAGAAGATCAAATCTGTGGTTTGGGATATAAGGAAGTAGAAAATACCCAATCAGCAAAAAAAAAAAAGTAAGAATAGTTTAAGGAGCCTCTGGGACTACAAGACTAGTAACATTCACATCATGCGGGTGCTATAAAAAGAGAGAAATAATGGAACTGAAAACCTATTTTTTAAAAATAATGACAGAGGCCCTGGCCAGTTGGCACAGCGATAGAGCATCAGCCCAGCGTGTGGAAGTCCTGGGTTTGATTCCCAGTTAGGGCACACAGGAGAAGCAACCATCTGCTTCTCCACCCTTCCCCCTCTCCTTTCTCTCTATCTCTCTCTTCTCCCACAGCCAAGGCTCCATTGGAGCAAAGTTGGTCCGGGCACTGAGGATGGCTCCATTGCCTCCGCCTCAGGTGCTAGAATGGCTCCGATGGCAACACAGCAATGCCCCAGAGGGGCCAACCATCGCCCCCTGGTGGAAATGCCGGGTGGATCCTGGTCAGGCACACGCAAGAGTCTGTCTCTCTGCCTGCCTGCTTCTCACTTCAGAAAAATACAATAAATAAATAAATAATAATGACAGAAAACTTACCTAAACTGGCAAAGGAAATAGACATACAAGTCCAGGAAGGGCAGAGAGTCCTAAACAAAATGAACCCAAAAAGGCCCACAACAAGACATGACACATTATAATTAAAATGCAAAAGGTTAAACACAAAGAGAGAATATTAAAAGCAGCAAGAGAAAAGTAGTTATATACAACGCAGTTCCCACAAGATTGTTGGCTGATTTCCCAAAAGAAACTTTGCAGGCTAGAAAGGACTGGCATGAAATATTCAAAATGATGAAAAACAAGGATCTACAACCAAGACTACTTTACCCAGTAAAGCTATCATTTAAAACTGAAGGAGAAATAAAGAGCTTCTTAGACAAGAAAAAGCTAAAGATGTTTATGACCACCAAACTAGTATTACAAGAAACATCAAAGGGAGGTGGAGGAAAAGAAAAAGAAAAAAAGAAGAAGAAAGGAAGGAAAAAAAAGAAGAGCAGGAGGAGGAGAAAGGGGAAGGGGAGGAGAAAGAAGGAAAAATGAAAAAGAAGAAAGAAGAAGAGGAAGAAGGAGGAGAAGGAGAAGAAAAATGATTAAAAATATGAATTATAAAATGGCAATATATCTATTAATTACTTTAAAGCAAATGGATTAAATAATCCAGTCAAAAAACATGGTAATTGAATGAATAACAAAACATATGCTGTCTACAAAAGACTTTTCAGAATAAAAGACACATATAGGCCCTGGCCGGCTGGCTCAGTGGTAGAGCGTCGGCCTGGCATGCAGAGGTCCCAGGTTCGATTCCTGGCCAGGGCACACAGGAGAAGCACCCATCTGCTTCTCCACCCCTCCTTCTCTCCTTCCTCTCTGTCTCTCTCTTCCCCTCCCGCAGCCGAGGCTCCATTGGAGCAAAGATGGCCCGGGTGCTGGGGATGGCTCCTTGGCCTCTGCCCCAGGTACTAGAGTGGCTCTGGTCTCAACAGAGTGACGCCCCTGGTGGGCGTGCCAGGTGGATCCCAGTCAGGCGCATGCGGAAGTCTGTCTGACTGTCTCTCCCCGTTTCCAGCTTCAGAAAAATACAAAAAAAAAAAAAAGACACATACAGACTGAAAGTAAAGAAATGGAAAAAGATATTTCATGAAAATAGAAACAAGCCTACAATAAAAGCTTGAGTAGCAATACTTATACCAGACAAAACAGACTTTAAAACAAAGGCTAGGCCCTGGCTGGTTGCCTTAGCAGTTGGTTCAGCAGTAGAGTGGCGGCCTGGTGTGTGGAAGCCCCAGGTTCGATTCCCGGTCAGAGCACACAGGAGAAGCACCCATCTGCTTCTCCACCCTTTCCCTTCTCTTTTCTCTGTCTCTCTCCTCCCCTCCCACAACCAAGGCTCCATTGGAGCAAAGTTGGCCCAGGTGTGCATGTGGGAGTCAGTCTCTCTGCCTCCACGCTTCTAACTTCAGGAAAAAAAATACAAAAAAGAAAACAAAAATAAAAATAAAAAACAAAGGCTATAACAAGAGACATAGAGGGCCGGCAATTTCACTTCTGGATATTCATCCAAAGTAACCGAAAACACTAAATCAAAAAGACATATACATCTATATGTTCATGGTAGCAATAGCCAAGATATGGAAGCAACCTAAGCGCCTATTATCAATAGATGAATGGATAAGGAAGTGGTGCATATAAACAATAAAACACAATTTAGCCATTAAAAAGAATGAAATGTTGCCATCTGCAACAACATAGAGGGTATCATGCTAAGTAAAATAAGTCAGAGAAAGACAAATGCCAGATGATTTTACTTAAATGTAGAATCTAAAAAACAAAATAAACAAACAAGCAGAACATAAATAGACAGATATAGAAAACATTTTGATGGTTGCCAGATGGGAGGGGTTTGAGGGGATCAGTGAGAAAGGTGAAGAAATTTAGAAGTACAAATTTGTGGTTACAAAATAGTCATGGGGATATAAAGTACTGCACAGAGAATTTGGTCAATAATATTGTAATGGCCCTGGCCGGTTGGCTCAGTGGTAGAGCGTCAGCCTGGCATGCGGGAGTCCCGGGTTCGATTCCCAGCCAGGGCACACAGGAGAAGTGCCCATCTGCTTCTCCAGCCTTCCCCCTCTCCTTCCTCTCTGTTTCTCTCTTCCCCTCCCGCAGCCAAGGCTCCATTGGAGCAAAAGATGGCCCGGGCGCTGGGGATGGCTCCTTGGCCTCTGCCCCAGGTGCTAGAATGGCTCTGGTCGCAACAGAGCGACGCCCCGGATGGGCTGAGCATCGCCCCCTGGTGGGCGTGCCGGGTGGATCCCGGTCGGGCACATGCGGTAGTCTGGTGGGTACTAGACTTATTGGGATGATCACATCATAAGTTATATAAATATCTAATCATAAAGTTAAACACTTGAAACTAATATATATCGACTCTAACTTAAATATAAAAAAGAACCATAAGCAAAATTCATATTAGATCCTGGGAAGTTAGGAAAGTGAACAAGAAAAAATTTCGAAAAAACAGAAGACTAGACATTTCTCTTTCCTCCCATGACCCTAAAATGAATTTACATGCCATTCAGAGAAAACAAATGGAAGGGCTAAATAATAGGAGCATTTACAAGGACAAATCAATATAAAACCAACTGAATTTTAGAGAGCTAAGGGATGTAAAGCAGAAGTCATATGATAGAAAATTGCAAAGACATATTTCCTGCCCCTGCAGGTCTCTAAAACATCCTCACAAAATAAATGCAGTAAATCAAATGAGGGCATCAGCAAAGGAAAGAATCCTGAAGGGAACGAACTGTCAGCTGAATTTTGAAAAATCTGTGGGGTCAGGGAAGAGACAAATTATCAAAATACTGCTGACTCATCTTTTCTACATTCACAGATTATGTCCAGTACTAAACACACAAATTTGAATGAGTTTTAGAGAAACTGGAAAAATTCAAAAGATGTTAAAGTATGTCCAGGATATAGGATATCAGTATTAGGACCAAAGATTAAATGGATTTGCTACATTTCACATAGAAGATAAATGAATGTTCTTACAAAGTCTTTTAGGTATTTTAGGAGGAAATTAAGTTATTGTTCTCAGTGAGAAAAAAAGATTAATATTGAAACAGAAATCATACATAAAAGGAAGAATCTATGACTTTCAAAATAATCAATCCTGAATTGAACTATCAGGTTAAAAACAAACTTCCATTTCTAGACATCTATTAAGAAAGAGTCGATCCCGGTCAGGCGCATGCGGGAGTCTGTCTGATTGTCTCTCCCCATTTCCAGCTTCAGAAATATACAAAAAAAAAGAAAGAGTCAACCATGATGAAATTCTTTATATTGGACTGGATTGTTTAAATGTGTATAATCTTTTATAATAAAAGAATTTAAAAAATAAAAATTGAAAAGCTAAGTAACATGGTTCAGACCATTGGTTGTCGGAAAAAGGAGATTAGAGAAAATATAGTCTCTCTAGGTCTTTTATTCTACATAAAAAAGCCTTCCACAAATCAAGTTCTGTATAAATAATTTTGATAGAATATTAATTATTCTTAATACAGATGTTAATATATTCAATCATTTCTTGATTATTAAAATCTTAACTATTCAATCACTTCATGGTTATTTAACTTCTTTTTTTTTTCTCTTTTTTTTGTATTTTTCTGAAGTTGGAAACAGGGAGGCAGTCAGACAGATTCCCACATGCGCCCAACCAGGATCCACCCAGCATGTCCACTAGGGGGCGATGCTCTGCCCATCTGGGGCGTCGCTCTGTTGCGACCAGAGTCATTCCAGCGCCTGAGGCAGAGGCCAAGAAGCCATCCTCAGCGCCCAGGCCAACTTTGCTCCAGTGGAGCCTCAGCTGCGGGAGGGGAAGAGAGAGACAGAGAGGAAGAAGAGGGGGAGGGGTGGAGAAGCAGATGGGCGCCTCTCCTGTGTGACCTGGCCAGGAATCGAACCCGAGACTCCTGCATGCCAGGCCGACGCTCTACCACTGAGCCAACCAGCCAGGGCCGGTTATTTAACTTCTTAACATATATCCTGGCCAGATAGCTTGGTTGGTAGAGCATCAGTCTGAAGCACAGAGGTTGCTAGTATGATCCTCATTCAGGTCACATCTAGGAATACCCCAATGTTCCTCTCTCTCTCCCTTCCTATAGCTCTAAAATCAATAAATCAACATTTTTTAAAAAACATTATATTGATGGTAGAGAAGGTGGGGAGCAATAAGTTACTCCATCAAAATAAAAATATTCAAAATAAAATATATAATCAAGAAAAAACACAGCACTGATCATTTTAGGGGAGGGGAGGAAAATGGAAAACAATAATTGTTCCACTCACTTACCTTCCAGGTCTTTAAATAATTTCCTTTATATAGTAAAATAAGTATGACAATGAACATATATAAAAACTGGACAAAATCCAACTATAGTAATACATAACACTTCTTGCTAAGACAATGACACGCACAGGAACACTTATATGTAACAGACCAATTTTCAGCCTTGTTTTCTAAGATAAAAGTATTCACACAAATCACTGTTAAATCAGCTTTAATCACCAAGTCAATTTACACCAAATTAGGCCTAAAGCCACATAAGGCTCCCCTGGTGTCCTAGAGCTAACAGGATTATTAACTAAATAACCTGAGTCACTTCTCTAATCTATGTTTTGCTTATTTAGCGTGAGCTTGCTAAATTTAATTTAGAGAACTGAATTCCGAGGACTAGACTGAGAAAATGTTTCTCTGATGCCATCCTGTTCATGGTGCCAAGGGGCAGAGATATTGGAAGTCAGATATAAAAAGCTAATAAAATGCTGGACAACAAGGAAAACACATTTGTGAAATCAGAGCCTCTCAACCTGGCTGCAAATTTGAATCTCCTAGGAAGATATTTTTTAAGTGTCAGATCAATTAAATTACAATCTTTAGAAATTTAACCATGCTTTCTTTTTTTAATTCACCAGATGATTCTAGCAGAGAAAAAGAAAAAGCACAGCAACAGATGATATTGAGCAAGCAATATGATTCAGGCTGAATGCATCCAAAACAGAGAATTGGATTTCAAACCAAGAGTCAAAGGGAATTCCAAAGGGAATCAGAACATGAATATGATCATTTTTGTAACTCCAGAATATAAAGATGACTATTTTTATGGTAGCCAAGACACCAAAAAATTATCTGAAGGATTGATTGCTGAAATATTGAAAGAAATTAAAGCAAAAATCCTCCTTGGTGCCTTTAGTTTTCCAAGCCCATGAGATCAAATAGCTAATACTATCAAGCAGTGGAGCAATGAAAAAAAAAAGTGTTTCCAGAATACAGCTGTTGTTATTTGGCTGTTGTTGCCAACCTTAAAGTAAAAAGCTTGAAAACAACTATACAAGCATTTTTAAAGGCATTCATCCAAATTCAGGTCACAAAAACTCCCTAAGTCCATTTATTAATAAGACAAATTTTTCAGCCTGAACAACTTGAAAAGAAACTTTAGTAATTTTAAATTTTTACGAAAAAGGTTTCTCAACTTTCTGCTGACCCTCGCAATCACCAAACTGAGACTGAATCAACAATGAGAAATTGAAGTTAACCTTTGTGGATAGAGATGTAAAATATATATTTCAGATAAACCAGAAGGTATAGGGCAAAACAAATACCTGTATACCCACCACCAACCTTAACAAATAAAACATAAAAATACAATTGAAGTCTTCTGTGTTCTTCTTCTCCCATTATTTCTCTCATCCCTACCAGCTCTCTCCAAATGAATGGAACTGTCCTAAATTTAGTGTTTTTATTGTAATGCCGGTGGCCAAGGCCAGGCAGGTCCATATTGGATTCAAGCAGATGGTAAAGAAACTGCAGAGCTGGGAAGTGTTGGGCCATTCCATTTAACAGCTTCTCACACAGTGGACAAGCACACAGGCAGGGGAAAACCACTTCTCAGGCAAATGAATAGCAAAATGGCCCTTCACAGTGGCAGGCAGGCAATCTCCCTTCTGCCATCCCCCTGAGTGCAAGCACCCAGAGCCTTACATAGGCCATACACACGTGGTGCAGCCACGTGCTCACACAGTAATCAGGCAGAGTGCTTGCAGCCAGTAAACCGGCAAGCAAGCCTAACACAGCTGCCCCACAAATATTTTTATTATTTAACCATACATGTATAACTCTCCAAACAATATATAGTATAGTTTCTGTTAAAATTTTATAAAAATTATATTGTAATATGCAAGTCTTTCACACACATACATTTACTTTTTCAGTATTCTATTACATGGTTTATCCATGTTTAAACACATAGATAATACATTTTAGCTTCTATATAGCAGTTAGATCATACCATAATTTGTCCATTGTCACACTACAGACATAATGAAATATATTTTCTCATACATAACTTCTCAATAGTGGCAGGAGTTTCTCCAGACAATGTTTCTCAACTTTATTGTACATATAAATCACTTAAAGATCTTATTAAAATGCAGTTTCTGATTTAGCAGGCCTGAGATTGGGTCTGATATTCTGCACGTCTAACCAGGTCCTAGGCTACACTGTTCAATATGGTAGTCACTAATCACATGTAGCTATTTGTTTAATTAAAATTTTTAAAAATTAAAGATGTAGTTACTCACACTAAACATATTTCAAGTGCTCAATACTTATTGAACAGATCAGAGATATTCCCATCATCTCAGAAATTTGGACTATTGGACAGCATTACTCTAGGGTCTTGCTAGTTGTCCAGAGACCCCATCCTCAGCATCACCAGGCAGCTCTGTAGAAATGCAGAATCTTAGGCTCCACCTAATAAATAAAATACATTTAAATCAATTACTTCATTATGATTTTAGAAATGACTAGGTCACCATTGAAAAAAATACTAATATGGCAGAGGAAGTTAATGAGGGTGGAAAAAATAACATTACTATGAGTTGGTAATTGTTGAAACTGGGTAAAGATGGTACATGGGTGTACACTTTGGATATTCTATTTATTCTTGTATATATCTTAAATTTTCAAAATAAAATGTTAAAAGAATTTAATTTTTCCCCTGAAAGTACTTTCAAAAGTTTCTAAAGAAAAATTTGTAGTAAAGAATGTTGACAGCAACAACAAAAAATGGCATGAAAGATAAGAATCCTGGTTCCAATGCTGTTATACTTAAACCAGAGTTAAATAATCAGAAGTAAGAGAGGCAATGGGTTTATTATTCTAAACATGATGCCAGCAGGAACAAGGCAGGGGTGCCCCCTTTCATCACTCTTATTCAATATAGTTCTGGAAATCCTAGCCAGAGCAATCATACAAAAAGTAAAATAAAAGGCATCCAAATTGGGGAAAAAGATATAAAACTGTCATTATTTGCTGATGACATGATACTGTACATAGAAAACCCTAAAGTCTCAGTCAAAAAACTACTTGACCTGATAAATGAATTCAGCAAGGTGGCAAAATATACAATCAATATTCAGAAATCAGTGGCCTTTTTATATACCAACAATAAATTGTCAGAAACAGAAATTAAGGAAACAATCTCCTTTACTCTTGCAACGACAACAAAAAAGTAAGGTATGTAGGAATAAATTTAACCAAGGAGATAAAACACCTGTACTCAGAAAATTGTAAGACATTGACAAAGAAAACAAGATAGAAGGTGACAGAGGACAATCTGACTTTGGGTGGTGGGTATGCAACATAATTGAACGACAAGATAACCTGGACTTGTTATCTTTGAATATATGTATCCTGATTTATTGATGTCACCCCATTAAAAAAAAATAAAATTATTAAAAAAAATTGTAAGACATTGAAAAAAGGAACTGAAAGCATATATCATGTTCATGGGTAGGAAAAACTATTATTAAAATATATATCTATACCACCCAAAGCAATCTATAGATTCAACACAATTCCTATTAAAATACCAATGGCATTCTTTAAAGATAAAGAACAAATATTCCAAAGATTTATATGGAACCAAAAAAGAACCCAAACAGCCTCAGCAATCATGCAAATGAAGAACAAAGTGGGAGGTATCACACTTCCTGATCTCAAGTTATACTACAAGGCCATTGTACTCAAAACAGCTTGGTACTGACATACAGGCGTACAGATCAATGGAACAGAACAGAGAACCCAGAAATAAACCCACACCTTTACAGTCAATTGATATTTGACAATGGAAGCAAGAGTATATATGGAGTAAAGACAGTCTCCTTAATACATGGTGTTAGAAAAATTGCACAGGTACATGCCAAAAAAGGAAACAAGACCACCAACTTACACCATTCATGAAAACAAAGTCAAAGTGAATAAAATCTTCAATGTATGTCATGAAACCATAAAAATATTGGAAGAAAACAGATAGAAATCTCTCTGATATGCCTAGTAGCAATATTTTTGCCAATATATCCCCATGGGCAAGTGAAATAAAGGACAAAATAAACAAATGGGACTGTATCAAAATAAAAAGCTTTTGTACAGCTAAAGACACCATTAACAAAATAAAAAGACTACCCTCACAATGGGAGAACATATTTGCCAATACATCTTGTAAGCAATTAATAACCAAAACTTACAAAGAACTTCTAAAACTCAACACCAGGAAAATTAAAAAATGGGCAGAGGAACTGAACAGACACTTCACCAAAGAGGACATACAGATGGCCAATAGGTATACGAAAAAATATTCAGCATCACTAATTATTAGAGAAATGCAAATTAATACCACAATGAAATACCACCTCACACCTGTCAGAATGGCACTCATTAACAAATTAACACAGAAGTGCTGGTGAGGGTGTGGAATAGAAGGGAAACCTGCATTGCTAGTGGGAATGCAGACTGGTGCAGCCACTGTGGAAAACAGGATGGTATTTCCTCAAAAAATTAAAAATGGAACTGCCTTTGACCCAGTTATCCCACTTTTAGGAATATATCCTAAAAATCCCAAAACACTGATTCAAAAGAAGAAATGCACCCCCATGTTTATGGCAGCATTGTTCACAATAGCCAAGATTTGAAACAGCCCAAGTATCCATCAGTGGACAAGTGGAAGAAAAAATGTGGTACATATAGACAATGGAATACTACATGGCCATAAAAAAGGTGTGATGGCATGGATGAACCAGGATTTTATTATGCTAAGTGAAATAAGCCAGGCAGAAAAAGACAAATATCATATGACCTAGTTTATATGTGAAATCTAATCAACATGGTGAACTGAGGAACAAAATAGAGGCAGAGGCAGGGTCACAGGAAACAGGGACAGCTCTCAGAGGGAAGGGAGATAAGGGGACTGGATCAGAGAAGGTGAAGGGATTATATAGCTTTGGGTTTATTTTGAGCTATTATGTTCCATTGATCTATATGTCTGTTTTTATGCCAGCACCATGCTGTTTTGATTACCATGGCACTGTAGTATGTTTGATATCAGGTAGTGTGATATATTTCTGTGTTCTTCTTTCTCAAGATTGTTGTGACTATTCAGTGTCTTCTGAGGTTCTGTATAAATTTTTGGAATATTTGTTCTAGCTTTGTGAAATATGCTATTGGTGTCTTGATAGGAATTGCATTGAATCTATAGATTGCTTTGGGTAGTATGGACATTTAATGATGTTAATTCTTCCTATCCATGAGCACAGTACATGCTTCCACTTATTTGTGTCTTCTGATTTCTATCTTTAGTGTCTTATAATTTCCCAAGTACTGGTCTTTTATGTCCTTGGTTAATTTTATTCCTAGGTATTTTATTCTTTTTGAAGCAATTGTAAAAGGGACTGTTTTCTTAGTTTCATTTTTTGATAGTTAATTATTGGTGTATAAAAATAAAACAAATTTTTAATGTTTTTAACCTGCTACTTTACTGAATTCATTTAACAGTTCTAGTAGATTTGGGGGGAATCTTTAGGTTCTCTCTGAAGTAGCATGTATCTGCAAATAATGACAGTTTTACTTCTTCCTTTCCAATTTGGATGTCTTTTATTTCTTCATGTCTAATTGCTGTGGTTGGATTTCCAGTACTATATTGAATGAGAGTGGTGAAAGTGGATATCCCTGTCTTGTTTCTGAGAATATATTCTTTTTAACATTGACCATAGCACAACAGACCTAGAATTTAGGTATCTAGAATTGGCATCTAAGGATATGATTACATACTTCATGCTCTATGAATAAATATGCTCTACTCTAAATTAAAACTTTGAAGAGTTGGGGCAAACAACAATGAAAGTTCTATTGCTATGTCTTCTGGCTATCAAGGTTTTTCAGTATTGTCTGTCAGGAGACTCTGTGCAATCCACTCCTCCATGTTTCAAGGGGCCAACTTCCAAGGGACCCAAAGCAAAACCAGGAAAGGAGTCACCCAAAGTAGTACTAAAGTTTTAGAACAGTGAACCAGTATTTTCATTCTATTTAAGTGCTTATCTTGATAATAAAAAAAGCTACATTTCTGAGCAAGTATATTACCTTAATTTTTACATATCTGTATTATTCTTGTTAAAGCCAATGAAGATACAAAAACATGATTAAAGAATTGAATTTTTGGCCCTGGCCAGTTGGCTCAGCGGTAGAGCATCGGCCTAGTGTGCAGAGGCCCCGGGTTCAATTCCCGGCCAGGGCACACAGGAGAAGCGCCCATTTGCTTCTCCACCCTCCCCTTCCTCTCTGTCTCTCTCTTCCCCTCCCGCAGCCAAGGCTCCATTGGAGCAAAGATGGCCTGGGCGCTAGGGATGGCTCTGTGGCCTCTGCCGCAGGCGCTAGAGTGGCTCTGGTCACAACATGGTGATGCCCAGGATGGACAGAGCATCACCCCCTGGTGGGCAGAGCGTTGCCCCATGGTGGGCGTGCCGGGTGTATCCCCGTCAGGCACATGCGGGAGTCTGTCTGACTGTCTCTCCCTGTTTCCAGCTTCAGAAAAATGCAAAAAAAAAAAAAATTTGAATTTTTATCTGTTGTAATAATTTATATAACATTTTCTTATAAAAAGTAACTTAAACATATTATTAATCTACCTAAAAGGGAAGGCAATTTTATACAACAGGCAAAAGAGCTATACTATAGTGCTCAAAGTAAAAGTTGACTTAATACAAAACCTTTATAACTTTCTTACACAAAACTTTGTTTTCCTAGTCACTTCAGAGAGAGAAAGAGAGAAAGACAGATACTAATTTAAAAGCAGAGGTTTCTATTATGTTAAGCATGGCTGTAATAATATAACAACATCAAGGGTATTTTTTGGGTTTTTTTTATTTTTCTGAAGTTAGAAACGGGGAGGCAGTCAGACAGACTACCGCATGCGCCCAACTGGGATCCATCTGGCATGCCCACCAGGGGGCAATGCTCTGCCTATCTGGGGCATTGCTCTATTGCAACCAGGGCCATTCTAGCGCCTGAGGCAGAGGCCACAGAGTCATCCTCAGCGCCCGGGTCAATTTTGCTCCAATGGAGCCTTGGCTGTGGGAGGGGAAGAGAGAGACAGAGAGGAAGGAGAGGGGGAGGAGTGGAGAAGCAGATGGGTGCTTCTCCTGTGTGCCCTGGCTGGAAATCGAACCTGGGACTCCTGCACACCAGGCCGAAGCTCTACCACTGAGCCAATCAGCCAGGGCTTTTAAAGTCACAATCACCTAATAGCTCTACAGTCTTTAAAATATCATTACTAGCCCTGGCTGGTTGGCTCAGCGGTAGAGCGTCGGCCTAGCGTGCAGAGGACCCGGGTTCGATTCCCAGCCAAGGCACACAGGAGAAACGCCCATTTGCTTCTCCACCCCTCCGCCGCGCTTTCCTCTCTGCCTCTCTCTTCCCCTCCTGCAGCAAAGGCTCCATTAGAGCAAAGATGGCCCGGGTGCTGGGGATGGCTCTGTGGCCTCTGCCTCAGGCGCTAGAGTGGCTCTGGTCGCAACATGGTGACGCCCAGGATGGGCAGAGCATCGCCCCCTGGTGGGCAGAGCGTCGCCCCTGGTGGGCGTGCCGGGTGAATCCCGGTCGGGCGCATGCGGGAGTCTGTCTGACTGTCTCTCCCTGTTTCCAGCTTCAGAAAAATGAAAAAATATATATATATATCATTACTATAATTATAGAATGTGAAATTTTAATAAGTGTAATTTCTTGGTAAATCTTCCAAGATTAAAACATTGCAAAATCTATTCTAAGTCATCTAATGAGCCAACTACTAGATAGGCTAATAGCTACAACAAAGTTAAAAGCCAGGGAACCCCTCCCCAAAATGATGGCTTTGCTTTTGAATAGTTATTCTAAGTCCCATCACTCTTCTATCAGAAATAAAAGAGCCAGCCCTGGCCGGTTGGCTCAGTGGTAGAGCGTTGGCCTGGTGTGCAGGGGACCCGGGTTCGATTCCCGGCCAGGGCACACAGGAGAAGCACCCATTTGCTTTTCCCCCCTCCCCCCTCCTTCCTCTCTGTCTCTCTCTTCCCCTCCTGCAGCCAAGGCTCCATTGGAGCAAAGATGGCCCGGGCGCTGGGGATGGCTCCTTGGCCTCTGCCCCAGGCGCTAGAGTGGCTCTGGTTGCGGCAGAGCGACTCCCCGGAGGGGCAGAGCATTGCCCCCTGGTGGGCGTGCCAGGTGGATCCCAGTCGGGCACATGTGGGAGTCTGTCTGACTGCCTCCCTGTTTCTAACTTCAGAAAAATACAACAAAAAAAAAGAGAGAGAGAGAAAATTTAGTCTTCAGTACTCCACAGTGTGGTGGGTAAGTGGTATAGTGGAGAAATGGCAGTGGAGAAGTGGGATTATTGGATCAAATGTTAGTCGTATATTTAATAACTTCAATAATAGCTGTACTAATTTACATTTCCTATAACAGTGCCATCTAACTTTTTTTTTTTTCTTTACAGGGACAGGGAGAGAGTCAGAGAGAGGGACAGACAGGGACAAACAGGAACGGAGAGAGATGAAAAGCATCAATCATTGGTTTTTCGTTGAGACACCTTAGTTGTTCATTGATTGCCTTCTCATATGTGCCTTGACCGCGGGCCTTCAGCAGACCGAGTAACCCCTTGCTCGAGCCAGCGACCTTGCGTCCAAGCTGGTGAGCTTGTGCTCAAACCAGATCAGCCTTTAGCAGACCGAGTAACCCCTTGCTCAAGCCAGCAACCTTGCGTCAAGCTGGCAACCTCAGGGTCTCGAACCTGGGTCCTCTGCATCCCAGTCCAATGCTCTATCCACTGCACCATTGTCTGATCAGGCCATCTAACTTTAATATATAGTTATGATTGTAATACAAATAAGCACTGGAAAATCATATAGAACATGACCACTATATATATTTGTTTTTTTGACTGAGACAGAGAGAGGGACAGATAGGGACAGACAGACTGGGAGAGAGATGTGAAGCATCAATTCTTCGTTGCAGCACCTTAGTTGTTCAGTGATTGCTTTCTCATATGTGCCTTGGCCAGGGGACTATAGCAGAGTGAGTGACCCCTCGGTCAAGCCAGCGACCTTGGTCTTCAAGCCAGTGACCTTTGGGCTCAAGCTAGTGACCAGGGGGTCATGTTTATGATCCCACACTCAAGCCAGCAACCCCGTGCTCAAGCTGGTGAGCCTGCGCTCAAGCTGGCAACCTCAGGGTTTTGAACCTGGGTCCTCTGTATCCCAGTCTGACACTCTATCCACTGCACCACTACCTGGTCAGGCAACAATATACTTTTTAAGTGACATCATGTTAAACATGACTTAATCTCTTTTCTTTTATCATTTAACAATCTGTATGTGTTGTATATAGCTTTATTTTTCCTTTTATCATCAGATTTGTATATGTTACTTCCCCCCACCTGAATTTTCCTCAATTTGCCTTATATATCTAATCTTTCTATAATAGAAGAAAACAAAGTAATTACCTCTTTCTTAAAACCCTATCTTTTCTAACCATCAAATGTATCTCTGGTTTCTCTAGTATTAAATTTTCTTTTGGTGCTTTGAACATCAAAGACATCATTTCTTTTTCAAAAAATTACATTTGAATAATCCATTTTCTCTCAACCTTGCAACATATTATTTCCCTCCTAGGCGTGACTGCCTGTCATCTTTAAAGTAACCATACTATTCAAATGTTGTTTTCTATGATAAATCCAATGTCTTTGAACTAAACTCTGGTTTTCATTTTATATACTAGAAAATGACTTTCCATGCTTTCATTAAAACAAGAATAGATGTGCATTTCAGTATGCATTAACGGGTTTCTAAAAGTCTGTATTTTATACAATGAAATTAAATTTCCTTTGAAAACAGAGACCAGGAGTAATTAGTTTTTCTTGAAGAAAAAAGTAAGCTTTTTATTGCTATCATAGATTTTTGTGGTAACTGTATTTTAGACTCTTGCATGTCCCCCCATAGCGCATGAGATCATAGTATTAGTTTTCCTGTGAGTTAAAAATATTTTAGTATAAATTCATAAATGTTGAATACATAATTATATAAATATTGATCATACCCTTTGATGACTTTCACTAAAAACCTTCTATATACAAGTCTGCAATGAAGGGTCTGCATCTCCAGATAAATGATACCTCATAAGTAAAATGTTCATCTCCTGAACCTGGTGATGTGAACTTTTGCCCTCCCATGTCTACTCCTCCAGAACTAGAACAGTAATGCTATCCTCCTTCACAAAGAAAATGTGGCAAATGACGTTGAAGATATTTTTTTCTGGAGTAATGATATGTCTTTTATGGTTTGTCCATTCCTGAGGTGTTCAATATAGCAGACATTATAAAAATGTGGTTATTTAACACATGGAATTTAGGCTAGTCTAAATCAAAATGTGCTGTCAATGTGAGATACACACTGATTTCAAGAATCAGCATAAAAAATTCAAACAATATTGATTACATGTTGAAATAATTTTTTTTTTTTTGTATTTTTCTGAAGTTGGAAACGGGGAGGCAGTCAGACAGACTCCTGCATGCGCCCGACCAGGATCCACCCGGCATGCCCACCAGGGGGTGATGCTCTGCCCATCTGGGCCATTGCTCTGTTGCATCCAGAGCCCTTCTAGCACCTGAGGCAGAGGCCACAGAGCCATCCTCAGCGCCCGGGCCATCCTTGCTCCAATGGAGCCTCGGCTGCGGGAGGGGAAGAGAGAGACAGAGAGGAAGGAGAGGGGGAGGGGTGGAGAAGCAGATGGGCACCTCTCCTGTGTGCCCTGGCCGGGAATTGAACCCAGGACTTCCGCATGACAGGCCGATGCTCTACCACTGAGCCAACCGGCCAGGGCCTGAAATAATATTTTGAATGTACAGGGTAGGACAAAAGTTAGGTTGTAAGTATGTGAAACAGTTTATTCTTGATTTATTATTTATTAATTATAATATCACAGTACAAATAATTATAAATCTACTTTTGCCACACCCTGTAGTAGGTTAAATAATAAATTATTAAAATGAATTTCTTCTGGGTACTTTTTAAACTTTTATTAATGTAACTACTACTAGAAAATTTTAAGTTATGTTTGTGGCTCCCAAACATACTATTTTTTTTTTTTGTATATTTCCAAAGTGAAAAGCGGGGTGGGGGGGCAGGAGGCGGCAGACAGACTCCTGCATGTGCCTGACTGGGACCCACCCGGGCATTGCTCTGCTGCAGCCAGAGCCATCCTAGCACCTGAGGTGGAGGCCATGGAGCCATCCTCAGGGCCCAGGCCAACTTTGCTCCAATGGAGCCTTGGCTGTGGGAGGGGAAGGTGGAGAAGTAAATGGGTACTTCTCTTGTGTGTCCTGGCCAGGAATCAAACCCGGGACTTCCACACACTGGGCGACACTCTACCACTAAGCCAACTGGCCAGGACCTCCCATACAATTTCTATTGAACAACACTGGTCTAGTTTCTCTTCTGGTGCCTAAATGTAAAAATTATCGGTGTGCCTGACCAGGCAGTAGCACAGTGGGATGCAGAGGACCCAGGTTTGAAACCCTGAGGTCACTGGCTTGAGCGCAGGCTCTTCTGGCTTGAGCACAGGCTCACCAGCTTGAGTGCGGGGTTGCTGGCTTGAGCGTGGGATCATAGACATGACCCCATGGTTCCTGGCTTGAACCCAAAGGTTGCTTGCTGGCTTGAAGCCCAAGGTTGCTGGCTTGAGCCCAAGGTCACTGGCTTGAGCAAGGGGTCACTCACTCTGCTGTAGCCCCACAGTCAAGGCACATATGAAAAAGCAATCAATGAAGAACTAAGGTGCTGCAATGAAGAATTGATGCTTCTCATCTCTCTCCCTTCCTGTCTGTCCCTCTCTCTGACTTTGTCTCTGTCAAAATAAAAATTGTAGGTGTAAAACATGATTTAAGTTATAATGATACAGAATAAATTTAATAGACCAACAAAAATATTAAATATGTGATGTCAAAATCTACAACTGGATATTAACTAGACATTGTGGTGATCATTTTGCAATAGTCATATCACATTCTATTGTGCTTCACTTTCTTGTGCTTCACAGATGTTGCATTTTTTACAAATTAAAGGCAAGACCCTCCACCAGCAAAAAGATTATGGCTCACTTTATTGTGATTCTCACTTTACTGAGGCGGTCTGGGACCATATTGACAATATCATCGAGGTATGTCTATAGACACAAATATCAAATCATTATGTTGTACACCTAAACCAAGATAATGTTATATCACAGTAACAAAAATATATAGCTAAAAGAATTAACCATCCACACCTCCAAAGAATCTGAGAGGTAACAATGGGTCTAACTGTAAAACTAGTAGCGAGACATCAGTCCTGAGAACTTAGGTCCTATCACTCTGGTCACTTCTGGGAATGCCTGGTGTCTGCAATGCCTGGATGTTTACTTGTAAATGATGATGGCGATGATAACTGTCATTTATTCAACACTAAGTTATCTCAGACACTTTAGAAAGATTCCTCATGCAATCTTTATAATAATCCTAAAGGTGTATTAATCAAGGTAGGCTAACTGCTAAAACAAACACCTGCCAATGTAACATCTATTTTCGTTTCAGATTATGAAAATAGATGTTACATCTTGCTTATATTCAATATTTGATGGAGGTGGCAAAGGAGTGGCAGCAGGCTCTTCTCCACACTCCCTCTTAGAGTTCTTATCTTTCATATAACCCTGGAGTCTTTTCCAGTCAGCTCGCAAATGGGAAAAACGAGACATTAGCGCCCATGGCGGATATTTATGGGTCAAGCCAGGAAGTAGCACACTTTATTTCCACAGTATTCCATCGCCAGAACTCAGCCATGCACATACAAATCTGCAAGGGAGGCTGAAAATACATAGTTTGTGCCCCCAAATAAAAAAAAAAAAACTGAAACATTGTAATTATTAGCAATCTCTGTAACAGGTACATATTATTATATTTATTTTACAGATGAGAAAACTGAGTCTCAGAAGTATTAAAATTAAATCCCCAAAATAAGATCTAGAAAATGACATTCAACCACAAGTCTATAGGAACTCAAAGCCTATTCTTTCTAGGTAACACTGCAGAACTCACTGGGATTGTCACCATGTCAGTATGTAACCTCAGTGGGAGGATTAAGCAAATGGTCAGTAGTTGACAAGGAACTGTCTGTCCTCTTCTGTCATTACAAAAGCGTAAGGTTGGGGAAATCTGTTTAGACCATAAAAATTTCACTTTGCATCATTAAAGAATATGTCAATATGACTTGAGATACATTTTCAACAAACAAAAAACATAGAACCAAAGAGGTGTGTTATTTCACTGCTGAAATGACATAGCGAAATACATAAATCCCCAGGATATCCCATAAATAATTACGGTCCAGCAGGATTTAAATGAGAACCCCAAAGATTAATTGTTTTGAAGGCTAGAATAATCTACTTATCCAGAATCCAAAGACACCCAGAATACCTTAGTAATTATATTTATTCTATAGTGCTATTAAATAGTAATTCTTGCTTGTATTGGTGAGCCTAAACCACTCTAGATTATGCAATTTCATCTGTAGTATCAAAGAGAGATTTTATTATATTTAATCTTATCATTAAGAATCATATTGCCTGTCCCCGTTTCCAGCTTCAGAAAAATACGAAAAAAAAAAAAAAGAAAAAAAAAAGAATCATATTACCTGACCGGGTGGTGGCACAGTGGATAGAGCGTCGGACTGGGATGTGGAGGACCCAGGTTCGAGACCCCGAGGTTGCCAGCTTGAGCGCGGGCTCATCTGGTTTGAGCAAAGCTCACCAGCTTGAAACCAAGGTCGCTGGCTCAAGCATGGGATTACTTGGTCTGCTGCAGCCCCACGGTCAAGGCACATATAAGAAAACAATCGGCCCTGGTCAGTTGGCTCAGCGGTAGAGTGTCGGCCTGGTGTGCAGGAGTCCCAGGTTTGATTCCCGGCCAGGGCACACAGATGAAGCGCCCATCTGCTTCTCCACCCCTCCCCCTCTCCTTCCTCTCTGTCTCTCTCTTCCCCTCCCACAGCCAAGGCTCCATTGGAGCAAGGTTTGCCCGGGCGCTGAGAATGGCTCTGTGGCCTCTGCCTCAGGCGCTACAATGGCTCTGGATGCAACAGAGCAACGCCCCAGAGGGGCAGAACATCGCCCCCTGGTGGGCATGCCGGGTGGGTCCCGGTCGGGCGCATGTGGGAGTCTGTCTGACTGCCTCCCCGTTTCCAGCTTCGGAAAAATGAAAGAAAAAAAAATTTTAAAAAGAAAACAATCAATGAACAACTAAGGTGTCACAACAAAAAACTAATGATTGATGCTTCTCATCTCTCTCCGTTTCTGTCTGTTCCTGTCTATCCCTCTCTCTGACTCTCTCTCTGTCACTGTAAGAAAAAAAAGAAAAGAAAAAAAAAGAATCATATTGGCCCTGGCCAGTTGGCTCATTGGATAGAGCATCAGCCCAGCGTGTTGACTTCTCGGGTTTGATCCCCAGCCAGGGCACACATGTGAAGCGACCATCTGCTTCACTCCTCGTCTCTCCCTTTTATTTTCCTCTTCTCCTCTTGCAGCCAGTGGCTCAATGATTCAAGCATCAGCCCTTAGACAAAAGTTGCCAGGTGGATCCCGGTCGGGTTGCATGCAAGAGTCTGTCTCACTATCTCCCCTCCTCTCACTTAAAAAAAATACTTTCAACTGGGTATAGTAAAATGCATTTATAAAAAAAGAGAGACTCATATTATAAAATAACTCATTTAAGGTTTATAATTCATGTAGGCTACTTATGTTAAACCAGCCACATTGCTCACATATTTAGAACCATTTCATAAATTGATTGCAAATATGAAGTGATTAAGATGAAAATGGAGCATTTTCTTCACAGGTAGATAACTAGTGAGCTGTCTATGAAGTGTAAATAAAATTGTTAGGTGGGTGTGGAAATCATTAGGCTAATTTGGCTATAAATGAGATATAAATCAAGGCACATCAAAAGATTAGTTAGGCTAAAAATGCTGGAAGATCTCATAAGAAACTTTGAAGTTCACAGACTTGAAACTGATACAAAAGACTACCTTAGGTTCTCAATTGCTGATGCAAAGGAACACATTTCTTTAGGTGGACATTGAATTATGCAATTGGTTAGGGTGGGAAAGTCTGGAAGCCAACAGGCAGGAAAGCTGTCTAGAAAGATGTTAACTGTGGTAGTAAAAAAGGTAGATCCAATTATGCTAGTCATTTGCTGTTTTTTTCCTATTTTTGTATGCACTGTATCTCAGTAACAATTGCATATCTTATTAGTATTCCTGACTCTACTGAGTTCTATGAACATATATATATATATATATATATATATATATATATATATATATATAGTTCTGAGAGAGTACTGTCTTGTTTTTTTCAGTTCTATTGCCATTGTCAGAATGCCATATTCAGAATGTTAGATAAACCTGAATCTCCTTGGGTTAATCTTTTACTGGTCTCACAATATATGATATTTTCTAAGCTTAACGTGACTTAAGCATATTTTCTACAAGTTTGGGTTGGGGGAGAGGAGATTACATGTCTTAACTCCATCATCATGAGGACGTGATCTGAGTTAAACCTTTTCCTATAATATGTACTCTCCTTAACTGGGTGAATGGTGTTTTCAGGTAAGTAGTTTTTCTCCATGGTCGATTAGGTACCATATAAAAATTCTCATCCATCAGAGCTGTCCTACTACTACCTTACTCCGAGATAATCCTCAAAGCCAAGGCTGTCTCAGCTCCAAAAGTGATGCAGGATGAAACAAGATGATTGAGGTTGAGGACTTACTTAAGTTTCTACTATGAAGTGTCAGGTATGGTGCTGCATACCTTCAAACAAGCCCACAGTTGTCCTGTAAATGCAGTCATCTGATTTGTCAACTGGAATCTCATCCTCTCTTTGAGAAAGGCTCCTATGAGAAATTCCATTGCCCTTAATCCTGTGTGCACTTTCTAATGGTAAATTGTTGCTTCTATTTCTGCTGACCTCTTATATCACGTCTCAACTCTTGCAGATGCTTAATTCTTCTTGTTTTATACTCAGGTTCTTTCCTTGATTTCCCCCAAACCATATAGATAATGCAATGCTCTGAGTTATTGCACTGCTAAAATGCCAACAATTAACCCTTGGAGTAGTACAAATGTTCATGTACATCCTTGTGCCTCCTGACCATCCAGAGTATGATCATACAAAAATTTTTATTTTAAAAATGTGTAAGGCAACATTTAAAAAAGGCAAATGTATGTTCTTCTTGTTCCCATAAATTGGTTATCAAACAAACATGATTTTAAGTTAATAAAACTGGAACTGGAACTAATTTTATTTTTTGAAAAAACAACTCACTCCCGGGGGTCAGTGAGCATGAAAAAAATTAACTACTCAAAGGGTTAAAAATTTTAAATTACAAAATGGTGGGATCTTGATAACATTATATGAAGTGAAATAAGTAAATCAGAAAAAACCAGGAACTGCATTATTCCATGCATAGGTGGGACTTAAAAGTGAAACTAAGAGACATGGATAAGAGTGTGGTGGTTACGGGGGGAAGGGGGAGAGGAGAGGGAAAGGGGATGGGGGAGGGGCACAAAGAAAACTAGATAGAAGGTGACAGAGGACAATCTGACTTTGGGTGATGGGTATGCAACATAAGTGAACGACAAGATAACCTGGAGTTGTTATCTTTGAATATATGTATCCTGATTTATTGATGTCGCCCCATTAAAAATAAAATTATTAAAAAAAAATTTTAATTAGATGTCTATGGTCTTTAAAGTTCTTGGTTATATGCCACCAGGGAATTTTCTTATCCTTCTCCACAAAATCCAGCCTCTTTTATGTTATACGGCCGTTTCCCTAAGCCCATCCTTGTCTTTCGTCCTGGTATTATTCCTCCTCCTACATCTATTCACACGTCTTTGTGCATAGCTCGTTAGTGCTCTCTTTGTATTGCAGTCTCCTTCAGACCTCACTCTCAAGGCCTCACTGTCCACACTCATGAAAATTTATCAAGGCATTTTTCTAAATGAAGATGGTTCCCTTGGTACAGCTATATTTTCTGAAATAGCTATATATATATTGTGGACAAGTCCTGCCGGGGGTGAGGACGATGGAGATACAAAGACCCGACTCCGAGGACCAGGTTCAGTGACGCAGATCCAATTTATTCAAGAAGTAAGCTAGCTTATATACACAGGTTCAGCCTATAGGGTGTTACAGCGTGTCCTTCATAGCCAATGGCTGAAAAGATCAGGGAGCTGTGTGGTTGGCGCTAAGTCACTTCCTTATAGCAGGCGAACTCCCTTCCTGGGTATGCCCAGGAGGGTTCTGGGAGCTGGAGTATTCTCACAGCATTGCATCAGCCACAGCTGCTAGGAATGAGCCCTGTGCTCCACTCATAATATATAATTTTTCTATAGGTATAACATATGTATTTAATTTAAAAAATAAAGACAACTAAGCCTCAAAGATAAATATCACAGCTCACATATCTTGACAACGAATATCATTTTACTTGAAATACCTGTCTTATTAACACACAGTGATTTCTTTTTAGTTTAATTAACCCTTTGAGTTGTGAGTTTTTTCCATGCTCATTGACCCCCAGGAGTGAGGTTTTTTTTTTTTCCAAAAAATGAAATTAGTTCCAGGTACAGTTTTATTAACTTAAAATTATGTTTGTTTGATAACCAATTTATGGAAACAAGAAGAACATATATTTGCCTTTTTTTAATGTTTCCTTACACATTTTTAAAATAAAAATTTTTGTATGATCATACTCTGGATGGTCAGGAGGCACGAGGACGTACATGAACGTTCATACTACTCAAAGGGTTAATAAGCTATATTGTAGAGTAATTCTGGGCACCCAGCAAAATGGAGCAAAAAGAGTTTCCATATACCTTCAAACACAACTTCTCCTACTTTTGACACCCAGCACCACAGTGGTAATTAGTTATAATTAATGAACCAACCTATTTGACACATCATAATCACAAAAAGTTCATAGTTTACATTAGGGTTCACTCTTGGTTTTGTGTATGTTATGTATTTGTACCATTTTGCATTCCCATGAATAATGACTGAGAATTCCTGTTGCTCCACATTCTTATCAGCATTTGGTGTTGTCAGAATTTGGGATTTTGGCCATTCTAATACATGTGTAGAGGTATCTTGTTTTTTAATTTGCAGCTGCCTCAGGACATATAATGCTGAACATCTTTACATATGTTTACGTATCATCTGTATATCAGCTTTGCTCAAGTATTTATGCAGATAATACTGGTTTTTAAAATAAAGCATTTGTAACATTCATCATTTTGTACTGACACTGCTTTTAAAATTAACAAGAAGTTACTCCAGTTCTCTCCTCTTACAAATAAGAAAATTGAGTTGGTAGAAGTGAAAATTGAATCCATGAAGGTAGCTACAAATTTAGAGAGAGAAGCAGGCCGAGGACTGAGTCAGTCAGGGGAAAGGAGAAGTCAGTGAAACATGCAGTAAAAAGTGACCAGAGAGAAGGAAGGAGACTAAGAATAGAGTTTCATAAGAGCCAAAGGAGGCCAGAAGTGATCAGATGTATCATTTGTTCATTTGCACTGAGGAAGAGGTTTGGCAGCAGCAATGGGCCTGCATGTAGTCAAATAATCATTGATCACTGGGAGGCAGCAGGGCACAGCGAAAAGAGCATTGCACTGCCACTGCCCCACAACCTGGGCACATAACTATAAAAACTTCTGGTCCGTTCTAGTTTGTTCATCTGTAAAATGGGACTATGTTTCTTCTAGCTTTCAAATTCCGTGCGTTCTTTCCCATGGTATTTCCTCTTTTATTTTAGCATAATTTTGAATATCATCATTTTTCTCTGACAGTTTCAATAATTTATTTAGCATCTACCTCACTGCTCCCTGTTAGATCTCTAATGATTGATCATTTAACCAAGATATTATAAGGATTTATAAAAGATATCTAATAAAATATTTGTAAGAGGAAAAACAATTTATGTAAGTAGCCTTTTCTTATCTGAAACAACTTCATAATAATGTAGTATAAACTACCATTTCTTCTGGATAACTCAATAAATTAAATTAGATTTCCCCTTTAAGTCACTGATGTATCTGCAATGTCCTATTAGCTTGGATAGTACTAGAATTTGAAATTAAATAATTTTTGAAGGTTAGAAGATCTATTGGCGGTGACGTCACGGAAATGGCGCCGTGAGCAGCGCGTCCGACAGATGTCCCCAAAATCACAACAAATTTATCAACTAGAAACAGAAAAATTTATCCTCGGAGCATTCCGGAATTCCACACAAACTGAAAGTGAAAGGACTGTTATCACTTGAATCTGAGAGACGAGGGTGTGGAGGAAGCTACTGCAGGGACATTCATTCAAGCTGCGGAGGGAGTGTGCCTGTGGTGAGTCAGCCCACACTGGGAGCGGCGAGCAGCCGCCGGCGTGCGCCCGGTCCGGTTGCAGAGCGAAGAGCGAGCACTGCTAACGTTCCCAGTGGCCCGCGCACTGCGAGTGACAGTCCCCAGCCACCGGTGCCCGGAGCACCCCATTCGCGCGCGTGCCCTGGGCATTCCACGCGCCCAGAGCGCCCTATTGGCCCGCACACCCAGGGTGCCCCATTATCCTGCGCCCGGTGCGCCCCAGCCGCCAGCAGCGGGGCGAGCAGGAGAGGCGCCAGGGTGGTCTTCCCTACTTGGGAGATTCTCTCCGTGGGCGGGGCACCTCACCCAGCCATTCAAGCTAACAATCAAGCATTGGGGGAGGGGCGCGCAGGCAGCCTGAAATACCTTCGGGAGCACAGCTGCGGACCCAATCACTGAAATTAGCTTAACCCATGAAATCTGCGCACCCACGGGTTCTAATTGATAAGATCTCTCTCAGTTCAGCGATCCAAGACAAGAGGCGTGATATTTTTTAGTGCCTCTCGCTAAAGGGGCAGGGCAACTTCTGATTGATAGAGCCTCCATATTCAGGGATAAACGCTAACAAGAAGGACTTGGCAGATAATAAGATCTATACTACACTAGTCGCAAGCAGAGACTAGTGCCTCTTCTTCCCAGCCAAAACAGGCTACAAAGTGTGGAAAGCCTGGGTTGAGTGGTCCAACTGAATGCTAGGCGCTGAACAGTCACCTTGACAACAATTGACTCCCACCCCCCAACCCCCCGATTACACTGGAGGCTCTGACTGCCAGAGCCTTTCCCAAAGCCTTGCGCTGAGTGGGGATAGAGTGGGGATTTCCCAGCTCTTTGAGCCTCTTACTCCCCAGGCAGAAGCAGTTGCAGCCTTATAGCTGGATCACCAGGCTGCTAATTCAGGAAGGGAGGACTAGGAGAGAGACTCCAGGAAAGCAAACTCTTTCATCGTTGGACCCTGCAAACGCCAACAAGCCTTGACTACCAGCAAGACTAAAGCCAATTATATGACATTGCCATAGAATCCCATCAACTGCAAATCCCTACCTAAGTGTGACACAGGGGCAGAGCCTGGGGTACAGAGTCACCAACCAGGAAGAGGGAGAGAAAAGAAAAAGGAAGAAGTTAACCTCTCAAAATCAAGAAAAATCCACAGACTTTACAACTTGTTCCACTAATTTTTTTGTTGTTGTTGTTTGTTTCTTCTATCTTATTGCCTTTATTATTATTATTTCCATTTCCTCCACCTCGGTCCTTCTATTCTCTGCCCATCTTATGCTTCCCTTTTCTTGAACTACACTACCCATGAGTGTTACATTTTATTTCTCTTCTTCATCCTCACCCTCCTTTAAGGTTATACTCCAAAACACTTAACTCTCACTCTTTCCTCTTTTGTTTTTTTTGTTTTGCTTTATTTTGTTTTTTTCTCTTCCTTTTTTTTTTCTTCCTTCGTTTTTCTCTTTTTCTTATTTTTTCCTTTCTATTCATTTTTTCTTTTCTCGTTTTACTTTCCTCCCATTTAATCCTCAATCATGAACAAATTAGTTAATTTGGGACTCAAGGTTTTTTTTTGGCTTTATTTTTCTTTTTCGCTTTTGTTTTTGTTTTTTTCTTCTTTATTTTTGTGGCATTTTGGGTACTTTTTACGTTGCTTTTTAACTCACTAGCATTCCTCCCAACCCAAGGTCTCCATTGTATTTAGTCTTCGCTCCACTTAATACAACAGATTTTTACTTATTATTTTTTTTCTTCTTTATTATTCTTTTTTTTCCTCCTTTTTTCTGGTTCCCTCTTATCCCTCTCATTATATCTCTTAGTCGACCATCACTTACAAGCAAATCATCTTATGCTTGTCTAAGATTTTCTTCCTTTTTTTTTTTTTGCATTTAGTAGGTCCCAACTCCCTTTTTTTGCCCCTTGAACTCTTCACCCCAAATCAGGCCCTCCATTATAGGCAGTTTTTGTTCTATTTAGCATAATATAATTCACAGGTCATCACGATATTTCCCTGAGGAGGGAAGAGGAGGGAAAGAGAAGAAAGAAAAAAGGGGGAAATAATAAATTATTACTGTTTTTTTTTTTGTGGGGTGTTTTACCTTTTTTTTTTTTTTTTTTTTTTACTTTTTACTCTTTATTAATTCTAATTAGTGCTATCAACAAGACCACCCTCAGATGCCAATAAGAAAGAGGAAATCGAATATTATGGATACAAAAGAAAGAGAGGTAACACAAATAGATGTGGAAAAATCTATGGAGAAAAGACTTAACATATTGGAAGCCTTGGAGCTAAATGACAGAGAATTTAAAATAGAAATCTTAAAAATACTCAGAGATATACAAGAAAACACAGAAAGGCAATATAGGGAGATCAGAAAACAACTCAATGAACACAAAGAATATATTACCAAGGAAATTGAAACTATAAAAACAAATCAAACAGAAATGAAAAACTCAATTCACGAGCTGAAAAATGAGGTAACAAGCTTAGCTAACAGAACAGCCCAGATTGAAGATAGGATTAGTGAAATAGAAGACAAACAACTTGAGGCACAACAGAGAGAAGAAGAAAGAGAATCAAAAATAATAAAAAATGAGAAAGCCCTACAGGAATTGTCTGACTCCATCAGAGAGAATAACATAAGAATAATAGGTATATCAGAGGGAGAAGAGAAAGAAAATGGAATGGAGAATATACTCAAACAAATAATAGACGAGAACTTCCCAAGCCTGTGGAAAGAACTAAAGCCTCAAATTCAAGAAGCAAACAGAACACCGAGTTTTCTTAACCCCAACAAACCCACTCCAAGGCACATCATAATAAAGATGACACAAACCAATGACAAAGAAAAAATTCTCAAGGCAGCCAGGGAAAAGAAGAGTACAACATATAAAGGAAGGCCTATTAGATTATCATCAGATTTCTCAGCAGAAACTCTACAAGCTAGAAGAGAGTGGACCCCAATATTTAAAGCCCTGAAAGAGAGGAACTTTCAGCCAAGAATACTATACCCATCAAAGCTATCCTTCAAGTATGAAGGAGATATAAAAACATTCACAAATACAGAAAAGATGAGAGAATTTATCAACAGAAAGCCCCCACTCCAGGAAATACTAAAGGGGGTTTTCCAACCAGATTCAAGGAACAAAAGAAAACAACACCACAAGTAACAGCTCCACCAAGAACACAATAAAACCAAACTTAAACTGTGACAACAAAGGAAAAAAAGGGGGGAGAGGATGGAGATTAAAAGTAGCAAAGGACGATGAAGTGCAGAAATACTCATAAGATAGGGTACTACAATGAATATGGTAGGTACCCTTTTCATTACTTAATGGTAACCACCCTTGAAAAAACCACCACAAAAACACTTGACTTAAAAAAGGTAGCAACAGAGGAAAGAAGTATGGAACACAAACAAACAAAAACAAAAGATAGAAAAACAAAAGAGAAGAATCAAACTAGATACAAAACTAACAGAAAGCAATTTATAAAAAGGCAGTAGGGAACCCACAAGTGTCAATAATTACACTAAATGTAAATGGATTAAACTTACCAATAAAAAGACACAGAGTAGCAGAATGGATTAAAAAAGAAAATCCAACTATATGCTGCCTACAAGAAACACATCTAAGCAACAAGGATAAAAACAAATTCAAAGTGAAAGGCTGGAAAACAATACTCCAAGCAAACAACACCCAAAAAAAAGCAGGTGTAGGAATACTCATATCTAATAATGCTGACTACAAGACAGAAAAAGTACTCAGAGACAAAAATGGTCATTTCATAATGATTAAGGGGAAGTTGAATCAAGAAGACATAACAATCCTTAATATATATGCACCAAACCAAGGAGCACCAAAATATATAAGACAGCTACTTATTGACCTTAAAACAAAAACTAACAAAAATACAATCATACTTGGAGATCTCAATACACCGCTGACGGCTCTAGATCGGTCATCCAAACAGAGAATCAATAAAGATATAGTGGCCTTAAATGAAATACTAGAACACCTGGATATGATAGACATCTACAGGACATTTCATCCCAAAGCGACAGAGTATACATTTTTCTCTAGTGTACATGGAACATTCTCAAGAATTGACCATATGTTGGGCCACAAAGACAATATCAGCGAATTTAGAAAAACTGAAATTGTACCAAGCATATTTTCTGATCATAAAGCCTTGAAACTAGAATTCAACTGCAAAAAAGAGGGGGAAAAACCCACAAAAATGTGGAAACTAAACAACATACTTCTAAAAAATGAATGGGTCAAAGAAGAAATAAGTGCAGAGATCAAAAGATATATACAGACAAATGAAAATGAAAATACGACATATCAGAATCTCTGGGATGCAGCAAAAGCAGTAATAAGAGGAAAGTTCATATCACTTCAGGCCTATATGAACAAAGAAGAGAGAGCCGAAGTAAACCACTTAACTTCACACCTTAAGGAACTAGAAAAAGAAGAACAAAGACAACCCAAAACCAGCCAAAGAAAGGAGATAATAAAAATCAGAGCAGAAATAAATGAAATAGAGAACAGAAAAACTATAGAAAAAATCAATAAAACAAGGAGCTGGTTCTTTGAAAAGATCAACAAAATTGACAAACCCTTGGCAAGACTCACCAAGGAAAAAAGACACAGGCCTCAAATAAATAAAATCCAAAATGAAAGAGGAGAGATCACCACAGACATCATAGATATACAAAGAATTATTGTAGAATACTATGAAAAATTATATGCCACCAAATACAACAATCTAGAAGAAATGGATCAATTCTTAGAACAATACAACCTTCCTAGACTGAGTCATGAAGAAGCAGAAAGCCTAAACAGACCAATCAGCAGGGAGGAAATAGAAAAAACTATTAAAAACCTCCCCAAAAATAAAAGTCCAGGCACCAGACGGTTATACTAGTGAATTCAATCAAACATTCAAAGAAGACTTGGTTCCTATTCTACTCAAAGTCTTCCAAAAAATTGAAGAAGAAGCAATACTTCCAAACACATTTTATGAGGCCAACATAACCCTCATACCAAAACCTGGCAAGGATGGCACAAAGAAAGAAAACTACAGACCAATATCTCTAATGAATACAGATGCTAAAATACTAAACAAAATACTGGCAAACCGAATATAACAACATATTAAAAAAATAATACATCATGATCAAGTGGGATTCATCCCAGAATCTCAAGGATGGTTCAACATACGCAAAACGGTTAACGTAATACACCATATCAACAAAACAAAGAACAAAAACCACATGATCTTATCAATAGATGCAGAAAAGGCTTTTGATAAAATACAACACAATTTTATGTTTAAGACTCTCAACAAAATGGGTATAGAAGGAAAATATCTCAACATGATAAAGGCCATATATGATAAACCATCAGCCAACATCATATTAAACGGCATAAAACTGAGGACTTTCTACCTTAAATCAGGAACAAGACAGGGTTGTCCACTCTCTCCACTCTTATTTAACGTGGTGCTAGAAGTTCTGGCCAGAGCAATCGACAAAACAAAGAAATAAAAGGCATCCATATCGGAAAAGAAGAAGTAAAGGTATCACTTTTTGCTGATGATATGATTCTATACATCGAAAACCCAAAGGACTCCACAAAAAGATTATTAGAAACAATAAACCAATACAGTAAGGTCGCAGGATACAAAATTAACATACAAAAGTCCATAGCCTTTCTATATGCCAACAATGAAATATTAGAAAACGAACTCAAAAAAATAATCCCCTTCACAAGTGCAACAAAAAAAATAAAATACCTAGGAATAAACATAACAAAGAATGTAAAGGAGCTATATAATGAAAATTACAAAGCACTGTTAAGGGAAATTGAAAAAGATACAATGAGATGGAAAAATATTCCTTGTTCTTGGATAGGAAGAATAAATATAATCAAAATGGCCATATTACCCAAAGCAATATACAAATTTAATGCAATTCCCATCAAAATCCCTATGAGATTTTTTAAAGAAATGGAACAAAAAATCATCAGATTTATATGGAACTATAAAAAACCCCGAATAGCCAAAACAATCCTAAGGAAAAAGAATGAAGCTGGGGGCATTACAATACCTGACTTTAAACTATATTATAGGGCCACGATAATCAAAACAGCATGGTATTGGCAGAAAAATAGACACTCAGACCAATGGAACAGAATAGAAAGCCCAGAAATAAAACCACATATATATGGTCAAATAATCTTTGATAAAGGGGCCAACAACACACAATGGAGAAAAGAAAGCCTCTTCAACAAATGGTGTTGGGAAAACTGGAAAGCCACATGCAAAAGAATGAAACTCGACTACAGCCTGTCCCCGTGTACTAAAATTAATTCAAAATGGATCAAAGACCTAAATATAAGACCTGAAACAATAAAGTACATAGAAGAAGACATAGGTACTAAAATCATGGACCTGGGTTTTAAAGAACATTTTATGAACTTGACTCCAATGGCAAGAGAAGTGAAGGCAAAGATAAATGAATGGGACTACATCAGAATAAAAAGTTTTTGCTCAACAAGAGAAACTGATAACAAAATAAACAGACAGCCAACTAAATGGGAAATGATATTTTCAAACAACAGCTCAGATAAGGGCCTAATATCCAAAATTTACAAAGAACTCATAAAACTCAACAACAAACAAACAAACAATCCAATAAAAAAATGGGAAGAGGACATGAACAGACACTTCTCCCAGGAAGAGATACAAATGGCCAACAGATATATGAAAAGATGCTCAACTTCATTAGTTATTAGAGAAATGCAAATCAAAACTACAATGAGATACCACCTCACCCCTGTTAGATTAGCTATTATCAACAAGACGGGTAATAGCAAATGTTGGAGAGGCTGTGGAGAAAAAGGAACCCTCATTCACTGTTGGTGGGACTGTAAAGTAGTACAACCATTATGGAGGAAAGTATGGTGGTTCCTCAAAAAACTGCAAATAGAACTACCTTATGACCCAGCAATCCCTCTACTGGGTATATACCCCAAAACCTCAGAAACATTGATACGTGAAGATACATGTAGCCCCATGTTCATTGCAGCACTGTTCACAGTGGCCAAGACATGGAAACAACCAAAAAGCCCTTCAATAGAAGACTGGATAAAGAAGATGTGGCACATATACACTATGGAATACTACTCAGCCATAAGAAATGATGACATCAGATCATTTACAGCACAATGGTGGGATCTTGATAACATTATAAGGAGTGAAATAAGTAAATCAGAAAAAAACAAGAACTACATGATTCCATACATTGGTGGAACATAAAAACGAGACTAAGAGACATGGACAAGAGTGTGGTGGTTACCAGGGGTGGGGGGAGGGAGGACATGGGAGGGAGGGAAGGAGAGAGTTAGGGGGAGGGGGAGGGGCACAGAGACCTAGATAGAGGGTGGCGGAGGACAATCTGACTTTGGGCGAGGGGTATGCAACATAATTTAATGACAAAATAACCTAGACATGTTTTCTTTGAATATATGTACCCTGATTTATTAATGTCATCCCATTACCATTAATAAAAATTTATTAAAAAAAAAAAAACACTGAGAAAAAAAAAAAGATCTATTGGCAAAGCTACCTCTAATCCACTGCTTTCAAAGGGAATTAATATCAAGAAGCAGTCTTTACTCAAGTGAGAGTTTTAGAGCTTAAATTGACAAACGAGCTGTCAAATATTTCTTACTCTCTTGGATATAAATAGTGTAAATCCTGTTAAGATTACAACTAAGAATTTTGTTACTATTTACTTTAATAGCATCATTTATAAAAATATTACTTTCCTCCTAATTGAAAGAGACATCCAGTGCTTTGCCTAAGTAATTAAAATGTAAGTAGTTATATTACGCAGCCAAACATGTGAAAGTTAAGACTGCTGCTCATAAACATTAAGGGATATTTTATCACTTCATAATCATTTTGAAATATCCCCTAATGTTTGTGAGCAGTATATAAGCCAGATAATGTGAAAGGCAACCAGTGATGTGAAATGGACTGGGGATAAAATTAGTGAAAAAATATTTAAACCAAATTTTACCTGAAATATTAAAGTGTCCAAGAGGTCAGTCAAGTATGTACATAGAGTCAGATGGTTTCCAATCCAGAAGCAAAATATAGGTCAGTCCTGCCTAACAACGAGATGATACAGTGGGAGGCAACCTCATTTTTATTTTTCCTCAGGGTAGAAATGTACTTGAGAATATTTTTTCTAGACTAATTTGTAACTTTCAAGGTGAAAATATAATCATTAGGCTCTGAAACTGTGTAAGTTCGCCCGTGGAAACAAGCAAATAAACCTGGCAGAAGTCCCCATACACACTACACTCCATTATACCCACTATCCTGTTCTACCTGCATCATAAGATAAACATCTGTAACCCAAAGAAAGTAAAAACAAACCTGGAAATAATGAAAAAAGACAAGATGATCTATTTCCAGTGTCTGGGGTATTTGTGAGATAAGATAGGATCTCATCTCCATCTCTGGAAACCCTGAATCCAATTACTTTTTCAAACAACAACAATAACCTCACTTCAGACAATATTAACAAATATTTACCTCTTCCTACTTTTGCTAGTCATACTGTCATCATTTAACCCTTTGTTATCCAGTTCCCAAAAAAACAATTTTTTGAAGGTCACTAATATTTAATAAACATATCTCCATTCTTTGTTTTTTTTTTTAAGTGAGAGGAAAAGAAATAGACTCACATGCACCCTGACCAGGATCTACCCGGCAACCCCCTTCTGGAGCCAATGCTCGAATCAACTGAGATATTTTTAGCACCTGAGGCTGATGCTGGGACCAGGTGTGCTATCCTCAGCACCTAGGGCAATGCTTGAACTAATTGAGCCACTGACTGAGAGAGGGGAAGAGGGAGAGAAGGAGAGGAAAGGGAAGAGAAGCAAGTGGTCGCTTCTTTTGTGTGCCCTGACCAGGAACCGAACCCAGGACATCCATATGCTGGGCCAATACTCTATCCACTGAGCCAGCCAGCCAGCCAGGGTCATCTCCATTTTTAAATGTTTTGTCTGTATCCTGTTATTACTTTTTTTTTTTTTTTTTCATTTTTCTGAAGCTGGAAACAGGGAGAAACAGTCAGACAGACTCCCGCATGCGCCCGACCGGGATCCACCCGGCACGCCCACCAGGGGCGAAGCTCTGCCCACCAGGGGGCGATGCTCTGCCCATCCTGGGCGTCGCCATGTTGCGACCAGAGCCACTCTAGCGCCTGAGGCAGAGGCCACAGAGCCATCCCCAGCGCCCGGGCCATCTTTGCTCCAATGGAGCCTTGGCTGCGGGAGGGGAAGAGAGAGACAGAGAGGAAAGCGCGGCGGTGGGGTGGAGAAGCAAATGGGCGCTTCTCTTGTGTGCCCTGGCCGGGAATCGAACCCGGGTCCTCCGCACGCTAGGCCAACGCTCTACCGCTGAGCCAACCGGCCAGGGCTGTTATTACTTTTTACTTTTCCCTTTTTCAAAAATTTTACATCTTGTGATTTCACAACATTGTGCTATTTTAATCTTCCTCCTCCCCTTGAGCCTTCTTTTCTGCCTCTGATTTCTTTGTTTACTTATATATATTTTCATAGGTAAACAACAAAGTCTAAAGCAATTCATTATCTCTAGCCTCTTTTTGTACAAGCCAAAGGACCTTAATAGTGTTTAGCCAAATGCAATGAATGTCTCCTCTCCTTAGTTATAAATGTCTAGAATATTTTCAGTTTTTATTTACTCACTCATACAATTTTCATAAGTAGTTAAAATTCTGGACATGTGTTATCATTTCTGTGGTTATTGTTATTTCTCCTATACCATTGTTAGTCCTACTGGACTTACTAATATTAGAGGCATACACTTTGAAAGTATTTTAGTAAGAGTGTGTTAGGTCCCTTAAGTCTTTGTATGTGTGAAAATATCTCTATTTTTCCCTCATTGTTGAGGGACAGTTAAATACCTACTTCTAGGTTATTTTTTTCCCCTTAGCACTTGGAATATATTGTGCCATTCTCTTTTGAAAATTTTTTGAGATATTTGGAATTGCCCATAAGATGGGGTCCTGTCAGATATCCCAAGTCATAGAGATAGCCCAAATCCATCAAAATATGAAAACGGTACATCTGAAACACCAAGTGGTGGGTAAACAAGTGCTTTTTCAGTTTGCTCACTTGTATTGGGACAGTGCCATGTACTAGTCTATGGAAGACTGTGGGTGCCTCAGGGCAGCAGATTGGAAATTGTAGATTGCCTCTCCGCATGGGAGGGACCCCTGTTTGCTAAAGGTTGTTTTTTTTCCCCCCAGCCTGTTTTATGGGAGAGTCTGGAGGGTGACTCTGGAGAGTGAGTCCCGGAACTGGAGACCGAGGCCGGACGTGGGAGCCCTGATTTCCATCCGACATGTTTGGCTGAGGAGTGCTAAGGTTGGTGCGGGCCTGTTTGTCCTGTGAGTCCGTTGGGAGTTGGGGCTTTGGGAACCCTAAGTGAGAAGGAAGCGGCCTTCCCTTCCGGTTTGCTCATCCGCAGTTAGGAGACTTTATTAAGGGGAATGACCCACCATTTCTGGCTCCACAGTTCCTTTATCATTTACCCAAATCCAATGAGAACCTGCATCTGCATGGCCATGGAGGTGATAGCCACTGGCCTTACACCAAGCACGCACAAGATAAGAGAACGTAAGCAAGCTGCATGAGCAGGTAACCAAGACTCCCGTGCCACCCACCAAGGTTGCACAACACCATTCTCAGCTCACACCTATAGTTATATAGGGGTTCTTGATAAACAGCTAAGGGAAGAGAAAAAAGCCTGCGCTTTTATGGATAGGTTTATGAATGCGTTGGCCGGATAAGCAGGTTCCAGTTGGAAATGGACTGCAGGTTCCACTTGGAAGTGGTCTGCAGCTTCATGACAGTATCACTCAGTGTCCTTGAAGGACCATGGAAAGCAAAATTGTCTCAAAGGGTGAAGCTTTGAGCTGTGCACCTAATAATCCACTCTGCTGGGAGCTCTACAAATTCCTTAAGGCTGAAAGTTATGCAGGAGAGCTGGAATTCTCTTTCTCTATCATCCACTATTTTCAGTCAAATATTCTCAATTTTAAGATAACAAAAAACTGAGTCAAACTACGTATGCAAAAAAAAAAAGATAGAATTTTATAATGAGGATACCAACATTTTTAAAAACTACAAGGCAGAAATGAAAGCAGGCCTAAGGAAATTTCCAGAAATGAGAGATTGGAGTTACATCCGGACTCCTATCTCATCTCTGTTCCTCTCTGAATGTATGTATGATTCCTCTCACTCTCATTTTCCCTCCTTCTCTCTGTACACTAATATTTCCTGCTTCTCCACTAGAAATCAAAACAAGAAATATTATTTTACCTCAAATTATAAATATGAAAGTTTTTAATGTTTTGAAACTAAAGTACCATAGTAATTTTTAGGTAACGGTAAACATCAAAATATAGACAAAATTACTTTAACCCAGTGATGTCAATAAAGGAGAGTACCATCTGATTTAGTTGAATTACCTTATTAGAAAAGAAAAATGGTAGAGAAGAAACTACTTGAGGATTAGCAGATGGCTTTTTCAGGCTTCTTCTGTAAGAATAGTTGTCCTCTTTTAAAAAATTATTCAAGATTTTTTTTTTTTTTTGAGGGACAGGAGGGCTTGATGTTTTTACATAATTAGTGGTAAGAAGAAAACCTACCTAATGGGGTCAGTGGGTTGAGGGTTGTGTTGTTCTCTCAAGAAAAGGGAAGAGACAAGATTAAGCCATACAGGCCAGCAACATCCACGTTGAACTCCAATTAAATCTCTCCAGTTCGTAGTCAAGGCCAATACAGTTCCAGGGACTTAAGAAAAAAAGTCCCGAGACTTGAAAACCCTGCCAAAGCCTTAGCTACTATTACCATCAGCTAGCCATTATTTGCAAGCACTTTCTAACGTCACTGCAAACGTGCGTTATCAACGTGGCTTTTCAGACGCCGAAAATGAGATGCGAGGACTCAAACTTCCGAAAATGAAACAGGCAAAAAGCAATTCATCCCAACAGAAATCTCTCGCGAACCATAGCCCTGGCGCACCTGAGGAAGGTGTGCCAAGGCGGAACAGGGAGTCAGAGAAGACAGGGCTGCAGAAGCTGAGACACCCGCGTAGGGAACCCGGCCCACAGCGAAGCCCCGCCGCGCCGCCCGCCCCGCACGCGGCTCCGCGGAGCCACGAGGACGGTGGGCGTGGAAAGGCAGAGCGCGCTGAGAGGGAGGCCGCGGAGAAACCTTACTAACGCATCCGGGGGCCGTGAGATACAAGAGTTAAAAAACAAAACAAAACTGTAACAACCCGTTCTGCCAACAGCGTGTAAAGACTACGTGGCAAAAAAAAAACCCTCCAGAGAAGCTCCGGGACCTCCAGCTCCACTCCAGCATCCTTTGCGCCGCGTTGGAGAAAGCCCTGGCGCGCAGTGGCCCCTTCGGCCGCCGTCCGCTCGGAGTTGCTATGGTAACCCAGTCGCCAGCGTGATGTCGTTGCAACAGGCCTCTCAGTCTCGGGTGTTCGTGGAACTGGTTCCCTGGGCTGACCGGTGCCGGGAGAACAGTCAGGTCTCAGGCGGAGACACGTTGCTGGGACTCCGCCGGCCTCTCTGCTCAGCACAGGCCCAGTCTTCGACCCGCGAGGTGCACGTCAGCGGCACCGCGGAGGTGTCTGCGAGCCCCGACCGGGCGCAGGTAACGGTGCGGGTGAGCAGCACCAAGGAGGCGGCGGTGGAGGCCAAGAAGAGTGTTTGCCGCCGCCTGGACTACATCACACAGAGCCTCCAGCAGCAGGGTCTGCAGGTGAGAGCTCCGTGCGGGAGGAACCTGGAGCCGGATCGCAAACCCGGGCCGCAGAGGCTCTGGCCTCCGAGGCGTCTGGAGCAGGGTGGCGGTGTGGAGGGTCTTGAGCAGCTGAGACACCTTTTGCTCAACGGCACTTGGGGGTGCCGGAGCCTGGCAGAGGGAAGGAAGCCTTGGCCCAGCCTTCTTCTAGAAAGATGAAAGTGATTATTGGTCGCAGTGACTTGTAAAATAAGCTAATGCAAATTGAGCAGGTAGGTGTTTATAGGCGATGTTAGCTGAAGTAATTTTGTTTTTAACCTTGAAATGAAGAGCTCTTAAACTTGAAACATTAGGTATAAATGATTGCCTGAGTAGAGTGCTATACACTAATAATTTTTGTTTTAATATTGCACCATGCAATTGACAGGTGAAAAAGCATGGCCGGTTTCTTCACAGCTACGTAAAGTTTTGCCTGGAATGGCTCTTCAGTATTTTTGCAGGCAGTAAGGGGGAGTCAGGGGTGGGGATTGAAGACTTCAAATTTTTATTTTTATTTTGTATTTTTCTGAAGTGAGAAGCAGGGAGGCAGAGAGACAGACTCCCGCATGTGCCCAACTGGGATCCATCCAGCAAGCTCATCAGGGGGCGATGCTCGGCCCATCTGAGGCGTTGCTCCATTGCAGCCGGAGCCATTCTAGCGCCTGAGGGGGAGGCCATGGAGCCATCCTCAGGCCCGGGTCAACTTTGCTCCAGTGGAGTCTTGGCTGTGGGAGGGGAAGAGAGAGACAGAGAGGAAGGAGGGGGGGTGGAGAAGCAGATGGGCGCTTTTCCTGTGTGCCCGGGCCGGGAATCGAACCTGGGACTTCCACGCACCGGGTGGACCACCAACGCTCTACCACTGAGCAAACCAGCCAAGGCCTCTCCAAATTTTTAATATTTAACTTTTGAAAAGTTAAGCCATTATATAGTAGATGCTGCATATATTGAATACCTCTGCTTACTAGAGATGTCCATGAAACAAATCACTAAATAAATCCAACCTTAAGCCTCCTTCTAAGAAAAGAACTTTAAAAATGAACCAGCCTTATTTAATCCATGCAACAGCCCTGTTAGGGAGGTTTTAATATCCTCATTTTTCAGATGTAAAGAGGTTAAATAATGACTATTGCTCTGAACTTCAGCCAGGGTAGTATTTGAACTCCTGTATTGCTGAAAGCAAAATACAGGTTGCTTCCAACTATGCCAGGCTCCAGATAATTATAATGAAAGAAAATCAGAAATCAGAATGGGTCAGCTATCTCAGTTTTTTCATTTTATAAAATGGATCTCTAAATGCCAGAGTTGTGATTTATTTAGAGTAATGCTGTTTAAGAAAGTACTTTTAGTTTATTGTTAGAAATAACACCCCCTCAAGTCTTTAAGGAAATATATTTGTACTGCATTTAAAAATATAGATATTTTAAAAATCATTTGGAAAAGATGTCTCTAAATTTTATAGTTTAGAAGAATTCAAATGCTAATTAAAATAATGTGAATAAAGTTAGTTAGTATGTGTAATATGTGGAAAAATATTTCTTCAGAAAAACTGCTGGCAGGGCTGCAGTCTTATTTGAATAATATTACTAATTCTTAAATTAGTTACATAAAATGTATACTACCTTACATGACTGTAACTTCTAAAATGTAATACAAAATGAATTACTTTGTCCAGATTACAGTTAAGATTACATTAAGATTCAGTGTTCAAGGCAAGACATGCAAAGGTTAGTAATCTCCCAATTACCTACGCTAGTCATGTAGATTTGTTCAAAAGGAATTGCAGAAAATCATTTATATTACTTTGCAGGACATACTATAATGGGTCTTCATAAAGTCTTTATTCGTTTTGAACTGTGGACTCTTGGGTTTATAAACATCATTCCCCTGTTTAAAGGGCTCTTCATATTCCAAACTCCTTTGCTTTATAGATGGAGCCGAACTCTTATCACTTCCTGTCATCTCTCTCCCCTGGTTGACTAGCTGATTCTTTTTTTTTTTTTTTTATAAATAAATTTTTACTTTAATGGGGTGACATCAATAAATCAGGGTATATATATTCAAAGAAAACATTTCCAGGTTATCTTGTCATTTAGTTCTGTTTCATATCCATCACCCAAAGAGAGATTGTCCTCTGTCACCTTCTATCCAGTTTTCTTTGTACTGTACCCCCTCTCCCTCCTTCCCTTCCCCCACCCCCCGTAACTACCACACTCCTGTCCATGTCTCTTAGTCTCGCTTTTATGTCCCACCAATGTATGGAATCCTGCAGTTCTTGCTTTTTTCTGATTCACTTATTTCACTCCACATAATGTTATCAAGATTCCACCATTCTGCTGTGATTCGATGTCATCATTTCTTCTAGCTGAATAGTATACCATGGTGTATGTGTGTCCCATCTTCTTTATCCAGTCTTCTATTTTTTTTACAGTGATTAAGAGCCTTTAAGCAAACTCTTGGCCAATATAGCAAGAATCCATAAAAGAGTAGTGTCCTTAACATGTTCACCAAGTCCAAGTTGGCCCCATCACCATGCCAAATCCCTGAAAAATGCAACCCAACCACAGTTCAGTCTGTTAGGAGCTGTCACAGGGAGCAGGAGTCCAGGAAAAGTCCACATGGCACTGGAATTGTTGTCACCATTCTAAACTTTGCAGCTCATGTCCAAGTCCCAATGACCGCTGCTTCTAGCTGGTAATGGTTCAGGTAGACTGGAAAAGCCATTTGCAGCATGCGTGGATATGGAGTTTCTGTTCTCCTCTGCCTGGAGAGATGAGACCAGGTTGCTTTTCCCTGGAGCTCTGGGACTGTGGCATGGTAAAGAGAACCTTGGGACACACTAAGCTGGGTGGCAAAGGTAGATTCATAATAGAAGTTGGCAAAAGGGGGAAAGAGAGCTCTAAATTAGGAGTAGGTCCCAGCCTGAAATATGAGTGGGGCATTGAGGTAGGAGGAATAGAGGAAACACTATATATTAAACAAAGCAGCAGAAAATAGGACTATCAACACCCACAACAGAGATCTTTGAGGGAAGAATAAAAAACCTGACTATTCAGGCAAAACATAGTTAAGTGGCCCTTGTGCAAATGAGATCAGTTTACCTGCTTCTTGGAAGAAATACCCTAGGCTCGTCCACATCTTTTTTTTTTTCTTTAAGAACTAGCCCAAGTTGCCTGACCAGACTGTGATGCAGTGAGGGGAGCATTGGCCTAGGTCCTAGAATGCTAAGGACCCAGGTTTGAAACCCCAAGGTCGCCAGCTTGAGCGTAAGCTCTTCCAGCTTGAGCACAGGCTCATCAGCTTGAGTGCAGGGTTGCCGGCTTGAGCCTGGGATCATGACCCCATGGTCCCTGGCTTGAGCAAGGGGTCACTGGCTCGGTTGGAGCCCCTTGGCTCAATGCATGTATGAGAAAGCATTCATCAACAATTAAGGTGCTGCAACTATGAGCTGATACTTTTCACCTCTCTTCCTGTCTGCCCCGCCCTCCCTCTCTCTCTTTTTTTTTAAATAAAGAACTAGCCCAAGTTCACTTCCTTGGCATTCCTTTCCTAGCATAACTCTAGTCCCTGTCATGCCACACTTCACTCCCGATTTTTTTTACCCTTAAGTGAGAGGTGGAGAGGCAGAGAGACAGATTCCTGTATGTGCCCCAACCATGATCCACCCTGCAAGCCCCCTATGTAGCAATGCTCTGCCTATCTGGGGCTGTTCCTCAGCAGTCGAGCCATTTTAGCACCTGAGGTGAGGCCATGGTGCCATCCTCAGCACCCAGGGCCAACTTGCTGGAATAAGCCATGGCTGTGGGAAGGGAGGAGAGAGAGAGAGGGAGAAGGGGGAGGGGTGGAGAAGCAGATGGTCGCTTCTCCTGTGTGCCCTGATTGGGTATTGAACCTGGGACATCCACATACCTGGCAGACACTCTACCACTGAGCCAACTGACGAGGCCAACACCCAGATCTTAGTTCTAAATACCAAATTCAAACAAAAGATAGCTTCTTGGAGAAAGGGCTGGGCAGGGAAACTGCAACATGAGCTTGTACATTTGTATCAGAAGGTAAGGAAGTGCTTAAAAAAGAATCGGGATATGTCAGAGTGAAATCATCCTGAAAGAATTCCCTGTAGCCAAAGCTAGAACAATTTGAGCAACAAAATGAATAATGTAGTATTTATTGAGTGAATGTTGGCTGGACTTAGTGACTTGCCTTCAATGAAGAAAGCATGGAAAGAGAAACAGTTAACTTCACAGTTGTAGAACCTGGCAGTCACTACCTTAACCAGGTGCTCAAGGGGTAATGCTATGTGCATATCATTTTACCACACGACATCTATGACAAGGGCACTTCAATTCTGTGGTATTCTTTCCTAAAACTTCCTATAACCCTGAATTGATCGTGAGAAAACCATCATACAAACCCAAATTGAGGAACATCCTGCAAAATAACTGACCAAAACTTTCAAGGTCATAAAAAAACAAAAGGATACTGAGAAACTATCATAGATCAGAAGAGGGTAAGGAGACAATTAATGCAGTGTATCATAGATTGGATCCTGGAATAGTAAAAGAGCATTAATAGAAAAATAGCTGAAATCCAAATAAAGTTTGGAGTTTAGGTAATGCTAATGTTTCAGTGTTTGTTTTGTAGTTCTGACAGATGTGTCATGGTAATATAAGACAATAACATCAGAGAACTCTGAAACCAAGGTGTACAGGAACTCTGTGTATTATAGTGACTTTTTTCTGTAAATTTAAAATTATTATTAAATTTAAAAAAATTATTAAAAGATTACAGAACAGCATGTAGAATGTAATTTCATTTATGAAAAAGCCCATACATAGACCTAGCTATATTTATGTGCATGGATAGATGATTCAGTAAAATGTTCATTAAAGTACTAACAGTAATGGAGTTTGTATGTATTGTTTCTTCTTTGTTTTTTCTCTAATATTAGATTTTCTTTAATTGGCAACACTTTTAAATTTAACAATAAAGGATATTTTCTTTCCAATTACCTTTCCTAAAATAATTTTTCTGATTTTTTCAGTCAGGAGTTTTATATGTAGGAACTGAAGTGGGGAAAAAAATGAAAAAAGAGATGAAAAAAATAGAAGATATGTTTATATGTCATAAATAATATTAAGTGACGGAAAAGTTTCATGTTAAAATGAAGAAAGCTGAGTACAGGAAATATATACAGCACTGCTTCTTTTAAACTTATTATTTCTAAATTTTCTACACTCGGCATTTACTACCTTTATTATAAAACATGCATAAATATTTTCATGAGTGTGACCGACATCAGAACTATAATTGGAACTTTAAATCTTCAAGTTAAAGCTTTTGCAAATTTTCCTGGATAACAGAAACTGCTTGAACTTAATTTATAGCTTAAAATGCAGATGCAGTTAAGTCCCCTACAAAAGATTTTAAAATTAAATCATTATCAGACATAATCTTTATATTTATTTAGCATATATTTTGAAGGGTACAGAAATTTTGTAAAATATAAGTTCTGCCTATTCCTAAAGATGAAAGTAGGTAAAGAGTTCATTTCACTAAATTTTAAAAACATTTGAAAAGTAAATAAAATTTTTATTAGAATTGTGTATTCATATTTACCCAGAGGCTCAGAAAGAATATTTTCTAAAAACAAACTGATCTGGGTCCCGTATTTTAGGAAACTTTTATATCATAACAGTATAGCAAATACATTTGCTTAGTACCTTCTCTGTGTCAGGAACTTAATATACAACTTGCCATTAAATCCTCAAAACAATTCAATGTAGTATATACATGGTATTAATAAATGCAAAAACTAAGGCTCAAAAATGTTGAATAACTTGCCCAAAGTTGCACTCTATAGGTATTCAGTAAATTTATATTAAATTATTTGTAAATTAAACATTTAAAATTTTTTAACACTTTTATACCAATACCATTCAGAATGTTTTGCATATGTATAATTCTTTTTTTTTTTTTTTTTGTATTTTTCTGAAGCTGGAAATGGGGAGGCAGTCAGACAGACTCCCGCATGTGCCCAACCGGGATCCACCCACCATGCCCACCAGGGGGCGATGCTCTGCCCATCTGGGGCGTCGCTCTGTTGCAACCAGAGCCATTCTAGCACCTGAGGCAGAGGCCATGGAGCCATCCTCAGTGCCTGGGCAAACTTTGCTCCAATGGAGCCTTGGCTGCGGGAGGGGAAGAGAGAGACAGAGAGGAAGGAGAGGGGGAGGGGTGGAGAAGCAGATGGGCGCTTCTCTGTGTGCCCTGGCCAGGAATCAAACCCGGGACTCCTGCACGCCACGCCGACGCTCTACCACTGAGCCAACTGGCCAGGGCCCATATAATTCTTTATATATGTACCGACCTAAGTTCATACTTTTTATACAAACTAATGTAAATATTGCTTCAAATGGAATTAAGATAAAAAATTTTAGCAACAATTTGTAGACTTCTGAATTTGTTACTTTTAGGGAAGTTTTAAAACAGCAATCAAACCAGTTCTTTCTGCATACTTTGTCATTCTGATTTTAATAGGTTAAGGTTTCTACTTCTCTTTAAAGTAATTCCACTTAGTAGCCAAACATTTAGTAATTATACCCTTGTACTTCCTGTTTCAGGCAGAAAACGTAACTGTGACAAAGGATTTTAGAAGAGTGGAAAATGCTTATCACATGGAGGCAGAGGTATGTACTTACCTTAACAAATAATTGGAAACAGCATGACTTTGTGGGGACAACTTGCATTTATTTTTATTCTTGAATTGAAATGTATAGAAGTGCTTCTCATGGTATTGATAAAAAATTATTTTCTTGAAAATTATTTTTAGTGTTACATATCTGTGAGCTTTTAAAATAAATTAATGAGATGTATTTAAGTTGTTTTGAAATGGAATAAAAATATCAAGAGGGGTGTAGCAGTTAATTGCCACCTGTATAAAATTTTAGTAATATTATCATTACATAGTGAGCAGAAAACACTACAGGGGAGAAATTTCTTCTTAGATAAAAAGCATGTTAATGAAGTCATAACAAATGATCGAAACACTTTAACATTCTTTTCGCAATGCAATTGACTATAAAATTAAAAAGAACAAAATATTACATTAAGAAGAACAAAATATTTTTGTGCCTGACCAAGCAGTGGTGCAGTGGTTAGAGTGTCAGACTGGGACACGGAGGACCCAGGTTTGAAACCTCTAGGTTGCCTGCTTGAGTGCGGGCTCACCAGCTTGAGTGCAGAGTTGCTGGCTTGAGCATGGGATCATAAACATGACCCCATGGTCTCTGGCTTGAGCCCAAAGGTCACTGGCTTGAATCCCAACATCGCTGACTTAAGCCCAGGGACACTGGCTTGAGCAAGGGGTCACTTACTCTGCTGTGGCCTCCCCGGTCAAGGCACATATGAGAAAGCAATCAATGAACAACTAAGATGCTGCAACAAAGAGTTGATCCTTCTCATCTCTCTACCTTCCTGTCTGTCTGTCCCTCTCTCAGACTCTCTCTCTGTCTCTGTCAAAAAAATAAAATAAAAAGAACAAAATATTTTTGTATACTCAATTAATGACAACATTTAGTTCCTACAACTGCCTATACTTTTTACTTATCTTTAAAGATTTTATGACCAGGATTTTGTGAGATCAGAGTATGTAATAGTTGTGGTTAGGTTACAGGACTGCTGTCTGTTTCTGATTCCGAACATCTTGGGGTATGTGCTTGGTCCATGCTACTGCCTTGCCACAGGCAACAAGGATGGGCTAGAGTGGAATTTTGTTTAGCTATTCAGAGAATCTTTGTCTTTAGAGGTGGAAAATACCTCAAGAAATAACTTAGTCATACCTTCAGGCAGATAATTATTATTTTTCTATTCTTAAGAATGTGACTTTAGGCTCAGACTTATCAAGGATCTTAGTACAAGAATTAGAATGGAATATATTAGAAACATGGCTCCTTACATCTGAGATAGTAATTTGCACAATATACTGTTGCCCCAATAATTACTCTAGCAGTTTTGTGATTTCTCCACTTAAAATTTAACTCTCACAAGGAATTTAAAAAATCACTCATGATTTTAGGGATTCTTTTGACAAAAGTTACTTTGCATTAGTGGAGACATAAAAATACCTTTCAAAACAGGAGATTAAACAACACACTTCTAAATAACACATGAGTCAAAGAAATCTCAAGAGAAATTTTAAAATATTTGAAACTAAGTGAAAATGAAAATACAATTTCTTAAAATTTGTGGGATGCAGTAAAAGCAGTACTTACAGTGAAATTTTAACATTGAATGCATATATTTAAAAGAAAAATCTAAAACTGGTACTCTTAAGTTTTCACCTTAGAAAACTAGAAAAAGAAGAGCAAATTAAATACAAAGAAGAAGAAAATAAGCATTAAAGCAGAAATCAATTAAATTGAAACAGGAAATCAATAATCAGTGAAAGCAAAAGCTAGATCTTTGAGAAGATCAATAAACTTCTAGACAAGGTAACTACAGAGAGAGAGAGAGAG